>NC_135824.1:48196193-48796193 GCF_964213995.1 Mustelus asterias | reverse complement strand
GACCTCCCGATCACTGACCTCCTGATCACTGACCTCCCGATCACTGACCTCCCGATCTCTGACCTCCTGATCGCTGACCTCCCGATCGCTGACCTCCCGATCACTGACCTCCCGATCGCCAACCTCTCGATCACTGACCTCCCTATAACTGACCTCCCGATCACTGACCTCCCGATCACTGACCTCCCAATCACTGACCTCCCGATCACCGATCTCCCGATCACTGGCCTCACAATCACTGACCCTCCGATCGCCGGACTCCCGATCACTGACCTCCCGATCACTGACCTCCCGATCACGGACCTCCCGATCGCTGACCTCCCGGACACTGGCCCCCTGATCACCGACATCCCGATCACTGACCTCCCGATCACTGACCTCTCGATCACCGACCTCCCAGTCACTGACGTCCCGATCACCGACCTCCCGATCGCCGACCTCCTGATCGCCTAGTCCCGATCACTGACCTCCCGATCACTGACCTCCCGATCACGGACCTCCCGATCGCTGACCTCCCGGACACTGGCCCCCTGATCACCGACATCCCGATCACTGACCTCCCGATCACTGACCTCTCGATCACCGACCTCCCAGTCACTGACGTCCCGATCACCGACCTCCCGATCGCCGACCTCCTGATCGCCTAGTCCCGATCACTGAACTCCCGATCGCTGACCTCCTGATCACTGACCTCTCAATCACTGACCTCCCGATCACTGATCGCCCGATCACTGACCTCCCGATCTCTGACCTCCCGATCACTGACCTCCCAAGCACTGACCTCCAGATCACTGACCTCCCGATCACTGACCTCCCCATCACTGACCTCCCGATCGCTGACCTCCCGGTCACTGGCCCCCTGATCACCGACAACCCGATCACTGACCTCCCGATCACTGACCTCCCGATCACTGACCTCCCGATCGCTGACCTCCCGATCACTGACCTCCCGATCACTGACCTCCCGATCGCTGACCTCCCGACCACTGACCTCCCAATCACTGACCTCCCGATCACTGACCTCCCGATCACTGACCTCCCGATCACTGACCTCCCGATCACTGACCTCCCGATCGCTGACCTTCCAATCACTGACCTCCCAATCACTGACCTCCCGATCACTGACCTCCCGATCGCTGACCTCCCAATCACGGACCTCCCGATCACTGACCTCCCGATCACTGACCTCCCGATCGCTGACCTCCCGACCACTGACCTCCCAATCACTGACCTCCCGATCACTGACCTCCCGATCACTGACCTCCGGATCACTGACCTCCCAATCACTGACCTCCCGATCACTGTCCTCCTGACCACTGACCTCCCGATCACTGACCTCCTGATCACTGACCTCTCAATCACTGACCTCGCGATCACTGACCTCGCGATCACTGACCTCCCGATCACTGACCTCCCGATCACTCACCTCCCGATCACTGACCTCCCGATCACTGACCTCCCGATCATCGACCTCCCGACCACTGACCTCCCGATCACTGACCTCCCGATCACTGACCTCCCAATCGCTGACCTCCCGACCACTGACCTCCTGACCACTGACCTCCCGATCACTGACCTCCTGATCACTGACCTCTCAATCACTGACCTCGCGATCACTGACCTCCCGATCACTGACCTCCCGATCACTGACCTCCCGATCACTCACCTCCCGATCACTGACCTCCCGATCACTGACCTCCCGATCATCGACCTCCCGACCACTGACCTCCAGATCACTGACCTCCCGATCATCGACCTCCCGATCATCGACCTCCCGGTCACTGACCTACTGATCACTGACCTCCCGATCACTGACCGCCCGATCGCTGACCTCCAGTTCACTGACCTCCCGATCACTGACCTCCCGGTCACTGACCTCCCGATCACTGAACTCCCGATCACTGACACCCCGTTCGCCGACCTCCCGATCACTGACCTCCCGATCACTGACCTCCCGATCTCTGACCTCCTGATCGCTGACCTCCCGATCGCCGATCTCCCGATCACTGACCTCCAGTGCACTGACCTCCCGATCACTGACCTCCCGATCACTGACCTCCCGATCACTGACCTCCCGATCACTGACCTCCCGACCACAGACCTCCAGATCACTGACCTCCCGATCACTGACCTCCCGATCTCTGACCTCCTGATCGCTGACCTCCCGATCGCCGACCTCCCTATCACCGATCTCCCGATCGCTGACCTCCCGATCACCGACCTCCCGATCACTGACCTCCCGATCACCGACCTCCCGATCGCTGACCTCCAAATCAATGACCTCCCGATCACTGACCTCCCGATCACTGACCTCCCGATCGCTGACCTCTCGATCGCTGGCCTCTCGATCACCGAACTCCCAGTTACTGACGTCCCGATTGCCTACTCCCGATCACTGACCTCCCGATCGCTGACCTCCCGATCACTGACCTCCTGATCACTGACCTCTCAATCACTGACCTCCCGTTCACTGATCTCCCGATCACTGACCTCCCGATCACTGACCTCCCGATCACTGACCTCCCGATCACTGACCTCCCGATCACTGACCTCCAGATCACTGACCTCCCGATCACTGACCTCCCCATCACTGACCTCCCGATCGCTGACCTCCCGGTCACTGGCCCCCTGATCACCGACAACCCGATCACTGACCTCCCGATCACTGCCCTCCCGATCACTGACCTCCCGATCGCTGACCTCCCGATCACTGACCTCCCGATCGCTGACCTTCCAATCACTGACCTCCCAATCACTGACCTCCCGATCACTGACCTCCCGATCGCTGACCTCCCAATCACGGACCTCCCGATCACTGACCTCCCGATCACTGACCTCCCGATCGCTGACCTCCCGACCACTGACCTCCCAATCACTGACCTCCCGATCACTGACCTCCCGATCACTGACCTCCGGATCACTGACCTCCCAATCACTGACCTCCCGATCACTGTCCTCCTGACCACTGACCTCCCGATCACTGACCTCCTGATCACTGACCTCTCAATCACTGACCTCGCGATCACTGACCTCGCGATCACTGACCTCCCGATCACTGACCTCCCGATCACTCATCTCCCGATCACTGACCTCCCGATCACTGACCTCCCGATCATCGACCTCCCGACCACTGACCTCCCGATCACTGACCTCCCGATCACTGACCTCCCGATCACTGACCCCCAGTTCACTGACCTCCAGTTCACAGACCTCCCGATCACTGACCTCCCGATCACTGACCTCCCGATCATCGACCTCCCGATCATAGACCTCCCGGTCACTGACCTACCGATCACTGACCTCCCGATCACTGACCTCCCGATCACTGACCTCCCGACCACTAACCTCCTGATCGCTGACCTCCCGATCGCCGACCTCCCTATCGCCGACCTCCCGATCGCTGACCTCCAGATCAATGACCTCCCGATCACAGACCTCCCGATCACTGACCTCCCGATCACTGACCCCCGATCACTGACATCCCGATTGCCAGCCTCCCGATCACTGACCTCCCGATCACTGACCTCCCGATCGCCGACCTCCCGATCACTGACCTCCCGATCACTGACCTCCTGATCACTGACCTCCCGATCACTGACCTCCCGATCTCTGACCTCCTGATCGCTGACCTCCCGATCGCTGACCTCCCGATCACTGACCTCCCGATCGCCAACCTCTCGATCACTGACCTCCCTATAACTGACCTCCCGATCACTGACCTCCCGATCACTGACCTCCCAATCACTGACCTCCCGATCACCGATCTCCCGATCACTGGCCTCACAATCACTGACCCTCCGATCGCCGGACTCCCGATCACTGACCTCCCGATCACTGACCTCCCGATCACGGACCTCCCGATCGCTGACCTCCCGGACACTGGCCCCCTGATCACCGACATCCCGATCACTGACCTCCCGATCACTGACCTCTCGATCACCGACCTCCCAGTCACTGACGTCCCGATCACCGACCTCCCGATCGCCGACCTCCTGATCGCCTAGTCCCGATCACTGACCTCCCGATCACTGACCTCCCGATCACGGACCTCCCGATCGCTGACCTCCCGGACACTGGCCCCCTGATCACCGACATCCCGATCACTGACCTCCCGATCACTGACCTCTCGATCACCGACCTCCCAGTCACTGACGTCCCGATCACCGACCTCCCGATCGCCGACCTCCTGATCGCCTAGTCCCGATCACTGAACTCCCGATCGCTGACCTCCTGATCACTGACCTCTCAATCACTGACCTCCCGATCACTGATCGCCCGATCACTGACCTCCCGATCTCTGACCTCCCGATCACTGACCTCCCAAGCACTGACCTCCAGATCACTGACCTCCCGATCACTGACCTCCCGATCGCTAACCTCCCGATCCCTGACCTCCCGATCACTGACCTCCCGATCACTGACCTCCCGGTCACTGACCTCCCGATCGCTGACCTCCAGTTCACTGACCTCCCGATCACTGACCTCCCGATCACAGACCTCCCGACCACTGACCACATGATCACCTACCTCCCGACCACTGACCTCCCGATCACTGACCTCCCGATCACTGACCTCCTGATCACTGAACTCCCGATCACTGACCTCCCGATCACTGACCTCCCGATCACTGACCTCCCAATCACTGACCTCCCGATCACTGACCTCCCAATCGCTGACCTCCCAATCACTGACCTCCCGATCTCTGACCTCCCGATCACTGACCTCCCGAGCACTGACCTCCAGATCACTGACCTCCCGATCACTGACCTCCCGATCGCTAACCTCCCGATCCCTGACCTCCCGATCACTGACCTCCCGATCGATAACCTCCCGATCGCTGATCTCCCGATCACAGATCTCCTGAGCACTGACCTCCCGATCACTGACCTCCCAATCACTGACCTCCCGATCACTGACCTCCCGATCGCTAACCTCCCGATCGCTGATCTCCCGATCACAGATCTCCTGAGCACAGACCTCCCGACCACTGACCACATGATCACCTACCTCCCGATCACTGACCTCCCGATCACTGACCTCCCGATCACTGACCTCCTGATCACTGAACTCCCGATCACGGACCTCCCGATCACTGACCTCCCGAACACTGACCTCCCAATCACTGACCTCCCGATCACTGACCTCCCGATCACAGACCTCCCGACCACTGACCACCTGATCACCTACCTCCCGATAACTGAACTCCCGATCACTGACCACCCGTTCGCCGACCTCCCGATCACTGACCTCCCGATCACTGACCTCCCGATCACTGACCTCCTGATCACTGAACTCCCGACCACTGACCTCCCGATCACTGACCTCCCGATCACTGACCTCCCAATCACTGACCTCCCGATCACTGACCTCCCGATCACTGACCTCCCGATCACAGACCTCCCGACCACTGACCACCTGATCACCTACCTCCCGATCACTGAACTCCCGATCACTGACCACCCGTTCGCCGACCTCCCGATCACCGACCTCCCGATCGCCGACCTCCTGATCGCCTAGTCCCGATCACTGAACTCCCGATCGCTGACCTCCCGATCACTGACCTCCCGATCGCTAACCTCCCGATCGCTGATCTCCCGATCACAGATCTCCTGAGCACAGACCTCCCGACCACTGACCACATGATCACCTACCTCCCGATCACTGACCTCCCGATCACTGACCTCCCGATCACTGACCTCCTGATCACTGAACTCCCGATCACGGACCTCCCGATCACTGACCTCCCGAACACTGACCTCCCAATCACTGACCTCCCGATCACTGACCTCCCGATCACTGACCTCCCGATCACAGACCTCCCGACCACTGACCACCTGATCACCTACCTCCCGATAACTGAACTCCCGATCACTGACCACCCGTTCGCCGACCTCCCGATCACTGACCTCCCGATCACTGACCTCCCGATCACTGACCTCCTGATCACTGAACTCCCGATCACTGACCACCCGTTCGCCGACCTCCCGATCACTGACCTCCCGATCACTGAACTCCCGACGACTGACCTCCCGATCACTGACCTCCCGATCACTGACCTCCCAATCACTGACCTCCCGATCACTGACCTCCCGATCACTGACCTCCCGATCACAGACCTCCCGACCACTGACCACCTGATCACCTACCTCCCGATCACTGAACTCCCGATCGCTAACCTCCCGATCCCTGACCTCCCGATCACTGACCTCCCGATCGCTAACCTCCCGATCACTGACCTCCCGATCACTGACCTCCCGATCACTGACCTCCCGATCACTGACCTCCCGGTCACTGACCTCCCGATCGCTGACCTCCAGTTCACTGACCTCCCGATCACTGACCTCCCGATCACAGACCTCCCGACCACTGACCACATGATCACCTACCTCCCGACCACTGACCTCCCGATCACTGACCTCCCGATCACTGACCTCCTAATCACTGACCTCCCGATCACTGACCTCCCGATCGCTGACCTCCCGATCACTGACCTCCCGATCTCTGACCTCCCGATCACTGACCTCCCGAGCACTGACCTCCAGATCACTGACCTCCCGATCACTGACCTCCCGATCGCTAACCTCCCGATCCCTGACCTCCCGATCACTGACCTCCCGATCGCTAACCTCCCGATCGCTAACCTCCCGATCGCTGATCTCCCGATCACAGATCTCCTGAGCACTGACCTCCCGATCACTGACCTCCCAATCACTGACCTCCCGATCACTGACCTCCCGATCGCTAACCTCCCGATCGCTGATCTCCCGATCACAGATCTCCTGAGCACAGAGCTCCCGACCACTGACCACATGATCACCTACCTCCCGATCACTGACCTCCCGATCACTGACCTCCCGATCACTGACCTCCTGATCACTGAACTCCCGATCACGGACCTCCCGATCACTGACCTCCCGAACACTGACCTCCCAATCACTGACCTCCCGATCACTGACCTCCCGATCACTGACCTCCCGATCACAGACCTCCCGACCACTGACCACCTGATCACCTACCTCCCGATCACTGAACTCCCGATCACTGACCACCCGTTCGCCGACCTCCCGATCACTGACCTCCCGATCACTGACCTCCCGATCACTGACCTCCTGATCACTGAACTCCCGACCACTGACCTCCCGATCACTGACCTCCCGATCACTGACCTCCCAATCACTGACCTCCCGATCACTGACCTCCCGATCACTGACCTCACGATCACAGACCTCCCGACCACTGACCACCTGATCACCTACCTCCCGATCACTGAACTCCCGATCACTGACCACCCGTTCGCCGACCTCCCGATCACCGACCTCCCGATCGCCGACTTCCTGATCGCCTAGTCCCGATCACTGAACTCCCGATCGCTGACCTCCTGATCACTGACCTCTCAATCACTGACCTCCCGATCACTGATCGCCCAATCACTGACCTCCCGATCTCTGACCTCCCGATCACTGACCTCCCAAGCACTGACCTCCAGGTCACTGACCTCTCGATCACTGACCTCCCGATCGCTAACCTCCCGATCCCTGACCTCCCGATCACGGACCTCCCGATCGCTAACCTCCCGATCACTGACCTCCCGATCACTGACCTCCCGATCACTGACCTCCCGATCACTGACCTCCCGATCACTGACCTCCCGGTCACTGACCTCCCGATCGCTGACCTCCAGTTCACTGACCTCCCGATCACTGACCTCCCGATCACAGACCTCCGGACCACTGACCACATGATCACCTACCTCCCGACCACTGACCTCCCGATCACTGACCTCCCGATCACTGACCTCCTGATCACTGAACTCCCGATCACGGACCTCCCGATCACTGACCTCCCGATCACTGACCTCCCGATCACTGACCTCCCGATCACTGACCTCACGATCACTGACCTCCCGATCGCTGACCTCCCGATCACTGACCTCCCGATCTCTGACCTCCCGATCACTGACCTCCCGAGCACTGACCTCCAGATCACTGACCTCCCGATCACTGACCTCCTGATCGCTAACCTCCCGATCCCTGACCTCCCGATCACTGACCTCCCGATCGCTAACCTCCCGATCGCTGATCTCCCGATCACAGATCTCCTGAGCACTGACCTCCCGATCACTGACCTCCCGATCACTGACCTCCCGATCACTGACCTCCCGATCGCTAACCTCCCGATCGCTGATCTCCCGATCACAGATCTCCTGAGCACAGACCTCCCGACCACTGACCACATGATCACCTACCTCCCGATCACTGACTTCCCGATCACTGACCTCCCGATCACTGACCTCCTGATCACTGAACTCCCGATCACGGACCTCCCGATCACTGACCTCCCGATCACTGACCTCCCAATCACTGACCACCCGATCACTGACCTCCCGATCACTGACCTCCCGATCACTGACCTCCCGACCACTGACCACCTGATCACCTACCTCCCGATCACTGACCTCCCGATCACTGACCTCCTGATCACTGAACTCCCGATCACGGACCTCCCGATCACTGACCTCTCGATCACTGACCTCCCAATCACTGACCTCCCGATCACTGACCTCCCGATCACTGACCTCCCGATCACAGACCTCCCGACCACTGACCACCTGATCACCTACCTCCCGATAACTGAACTCCCGATCACTGACCACCCGTTCGCCGACCTCCCGATCACTGACCTCCCGATCACTGACCTCCCGATCACTGACCTCCTGATCACTGAACTCCCGACCACTGACCTCCCGATCACTGACCTCCCGATCACTGACCTCCCAATCACTGACCTCCCGATCACTGACCTCCCGATCACTGACCTCCCGATCACAGACCTCCCGACCACTGACCACCTGATCACCTACCTCCCGATCACTGAACTCCCGATCGCTAACCTCCCGATCCCTGACCTCCCGATCACTGACCTCCCGATCGCTAACCTCCCGATCACTGACCTCCCGATCACTGACCTCCCGATCACTGACCTCCCGATCACTGACCTCCCGGTCACTGACCTCCCGATCGCTGACCTCCAGTTCACTGACCTCCCGATCACTGACCTCCCGATCACAGACCTCCCGACCACTGACCACATGATCACCTACCTCCCGACCACTGACCTCCCGATCACTGACCTCCCGATCACTGACCTCCTGATCACTGAACTCCCGATCCCGGACCTCCCGATCACTGACCTCCCGATCACTGACCTCCCGATCACTGACCTCCCAATCACTGACCTCCCGATCACTGACCTCCCGATCGCTGACCTCCCGATCACTGACCTCCCGATCTCTGACCTCCCGATCACTGACCTCCCGAGCACTGACCTCCAGATCACTGACCTCCCGATCACTGACCTCCCGATCGCTAACCTCCCGATCCCTGACCTCCCGATCACTGACCTCCCGATCGCTAACCTCCCGATCACTGAGCTCCCAATCACTGACCTCCCGATCACTGACCTCCCGATCGCTAACCTCCCGATCGCTGATCTCCCGATCACAGATCTCCTGAGCACAGAGCTCCCGACCACTGACCACATGATCACCTACCTCCCGATCACTGACCTCCCGATCACTGACCTCCCGATCACTGACCTCCTGATCACTGAACTCCCGATCACGGACCTCCCGATCACTGACCTCCCGAACACTGACCTCCCAATCACTGACCTCCCGATCACTGACCTCCCGATCACTGACGTCCCGATCACAGACCTCCCGACCACTGACCACCTGATCACCTACCTCCCGATAACTGAACTCCCGATCACTGACCACCCGTTCGCCGACCTCCCGATCACTGACCTCCCGATCACTGACCTCCCGATCACTGACCTCCTGATCACTGAACTCCCGACCACTGACCTCCCGATCACTGACCTCCCGATCACTGACCTCCCAATCACTGACCTCCCGATCACTGACCTCCCGATCACTGACCTCCCGATCACAGACCTCCCGACCACTGACCACCTGATCACCTACCTCCCGATCACTGAACTCCCGATCACTGACCACCCGTTCGCCGACCTCCCGATCACCGACCTCCCGATCGCCGACTTCCTAATCGCCTAGTCCCGATCACTGAACTCCCGATCGCTGACCTCCTGATCACTGACCTCTCAATCACTGACCTCCGGATCACTGATCGCCCAATCACTGACCTCCCGATCTCTGACCTCCCGATCACTGACCTCCCAAGCACTGACCTCCAGATCACTGACCTCTCGATCACTGACCTCCCGATCGCTAACCTCCCGATCCCTGACCTCCCGATCACGGACCTCCCGATCGCTAACCTCCCGATCACTGACCTCCCGATCACTGACCTCCCGATCACTGACCTCCCGATCACTGACCTCCCGGTCACTGACCTCCCGATCGCTGACCTCCAGTTCACTGACCTCCCGATCACTGACCTCCCGATCACAGACCTCCGGACCACTGACCACATGATCACCTACCTCCCGACCACTGACCTCCCGATCACTGACCTCCCGATCACTGACCTCCTGATCACTGAACTCCCGATCACGGACCTCCCGATCACTGACCTCCCGATCACTGACCTCCCGATCACTGACCTCCCGATCACTGACCTCACGATCACTGACCTCCCGATCGCTGACCTCCCGATCACTGACCTCCCGATCTCTGACCTCCCGATCACTGACCTCCCGAGCACTGACCTCCAGATCACTGACCTCCCGATCACTGACCTCCCGATCGCTAACCTCCCGATCCCTGACCTCCCGATCACTGACCTCCCGATCGCTAACCTCCCGATCGCTGATCTCCCGATCACAGATCTCCTGAGCACTGACCTCCCGATCACTGACCTCCCGATCACTGACCTCCCGATCACTGACCTCCCGATCGCTAACCTCCCGATCGCTGATCTCCCGATCACAGATCTCCTGAGCACAGACCTCCCGACCACTGACCACATGATCACCTACCTCCCGATCACTGACCTCCCGATCACTGACCTCCCGATCACTGACCTCCTGATCACTGAACTCCCGATCACGGACCTCCCGATCACTGACCTCCCAATCACTGACCTCCCGATCACTGACCTCCCGATCAATGACCTCCCGATCACAGACCTCCCGACCACTGACCACCTGATCACCTACCTCCCGATAACTGAACTCCCGATCACTGACCACCCGTTCGCCGACCTCCCGATCACTGACCTCCCGATCACTGACCTCCCGATCACTGACCTCCTGATCACTGAACTCCCGATCACGGACCTCCCGATCACTGACCTCCCGATCACTGACCTCCCAATCACTGACCTCCCGATCACTGACCTCCCGATCACTGACCTCCCGATCACAGACCTCCCGACCACTGACCACCTGATCACTGACCTCCCGATCACTGACCTCCTGATCACTGAACTCCCGATCACTGACCACCCGTTCGCCGACCTCCCGATCACTGACCTCCCGATCACTGACCTCCCGATCACTGACCTCCTGATCACTGAACTCCCGACCACTGACCTCCCGATCACTGACCTCCCGATCACTGACCTCCCAATCACTGACCTCCCGATCACTGACCTCCCGATCACTGACCTCCCGATCACAGACCTCCCGACCACTGACCACCTGATCACCTACCTCCCGATCACTGAACTCCCGATCGCTAACCTCCCGATCCCTGACCTCCCGATCACTGACCTCCCGATCGCTAACCTCCCGATCACTGACCTCCCGATCACTGACCTCCCGATCACTGACCTCCCGATCACTGACCTCCCGGTCACTGACCTCCCGATCGCTGACCTCCAGTTCACTGACCTCCCGATCACTGACCTCCCGATCACAGACCTCCCGACCACTGACCACATGATCACCTACCTCCCGACCACTGACCTCCCGATCACTGACCTCCCGATCACTGACCTCCTGATCACTGAACTCCCGATCACGGACCTCCCGATCACTGACCTCCCGATCACTGACCTCCCGATCACTGACCTCCCGATCACTGACCTCCCGATCACTGACCTCCCGATCGCTGACCTCCCGATCACTGACCTCCCGATCTCTGACCTCCCGATCACTGACCTCCCGAGCACTGACCTCCAGATCACTGACCTCCCGATCACTGACCTCCCGATCGCTAACCTCCCGATCCCTGACCTCCCGATCACTGACCTCCCGATCGCTAACCTCCCGATCGCTGATCTCCCGATCACAGATCTCCTGAGCACAGACCTCCCGACCACTGACCACATGATCACCTACCTCCCGATCACTGACCTCCCGATCACTGACCTCCCGATCACTGACCTCCTGATCACTGAACTCCCGATCACGGACCTCCCGATCACTGACCTCCCGAACACTGACCTCCCAATCACTGACCTCCCGATCACTGACCTCCCGATCACTGACCTCCCGATCACAGACCACCCGACCACTGACCACCTGATCACCTACCTCCCGATAACTGAACTCCCGATCACTGACCACCCGTTCGCCGACCTCCCGATCACTGACCTCCCGATCACTGACCTCCCGATCACTGACCTCCTGATCACTGAACTCCCGACGACTGACCTCCCGATCACTGACCTCCCGATCACTGACCTCCCAATCACTGACCTCCCGATCACTGACCTCCCGATCACTGACCTCCCGATCACAGACCTCCCGACCACTGACCACCTGATCACCTACCTCCCGATCACTGAACTCCCGATCACTGACCACCCGTTCGCCGACCTCCCGATCACCGACTTCCCGATCGCCGACTTCCTGATCACCTAGTCCCGATCACTGAACTCCCGATCGCTGACCTCCCGATCACTGACCTCTCAATCACTGACCTCCCGATCACTGATCGCCCGATCACTGACCTCCCGATCTCTGACCTCCCGATCACTGACCTCCCAAGCACTGACCGCCAGATCACTGACCTCTCGATCACTGACCTCCCGATCGCTAACCTCCCGATCCCTGACCTCCCGATCACGGACCTCCCGATCGCTAACCTCCCGATCACTGACCTCCCGATCACTGACATCCCGATCACTGACCTCCCGATCACTGACCTCCCGATCACTGACCTCCCGGTCACTGACCTCCCGATCGCTGACCTCCAGTTCACTGACCTCCCGATCACTGACCTCCCGATCACAGACCTCCGGACCACTGACCACATGATCACCTACCTCCCGACCACTGACCTCCCGATCACTGACCTCCCGATCACTGACCTCCTGATCACTGAACTCCCGATCACGGACCTCCCGATCACTGACCTCCCGATCACTGACCTCCCGATCACTGACCTCCCGATCACTGACCTCCCGATCACTGACCTCCCGATCGCTGACCTCC
The DNA here is from genome assembly GCF_964213995.1 of Mustelus asterias. Classification (NCBI taxonomy): domain Eukaryota; kingdom Metazoa; phylum Chordata; class Chondrichthyes; order Carcharhiniformes; family Triakidae; genus Mustelus; species Mustelus asterias. The sequence goes on along the minus strand of NC_135824.1, from coordinate 48,782,831 downwards.
CGATCACTGACCTCCCGATCTCTGACCTCCCGATCACTGACCTCCCGAGCACTGACCTCCAGATCACTGACCTCCCGATCACTGACCTCCCGATCGCTAACCTCCCGATCCCTGACCTCCCGATCACTGACCTCCCGATCGCTAACCTCCCGATCGCTGATCTCCCGATCACAGATCTCCTGAGCACTGACCTCCCGATCACTGACCTCCCGATCACTGACCTCCCGATCACTGACCTCCCGATCGCTAACCTCCCGATCGCTGATCTCCCGATCACAGATCTCCTGAGCACAGACCTCCCGACCACTGACCACATGATCACCTACCTCCCGATCACTGACCTCCCGATCACTGACCTCCCGATCACTGACCTCCTGATCACTGAACTCCCGACCACTGACCTCCCGATCACTGACCTCCCGATCACTGACCTCCCAATCACTGACCTCCCGATCACTGACCTCCCAATCACTGACCTCCCGATCACAGACCTCCCGACCACTGGCCACCTGATCACTTACCTCCCGATCACTGAACTGCTGATCACTGGCCACCCGTTCGCCGACCTCCCGATCACTGACCTCCCGATCACTGACCTCCCGATCGCCGACCTCCCGATCACTGACCTCCCGACCACTGACCTCCTGATCACTGACCTCCCGATCACTGACCTCCCGATCTCTGACCTCCTGATCGCTGACCTCCCGATCACTGACCTCCCGATCACCGACCTCCTGATCGCCGACCTCTCGATCACTGACCTCCCAATCACTGGCCCTCCGATCGCCGGACTCCCGATCACTGACCTCTCGATCACTGACCTCCCAATCACTGACCCCCTGATCACCGACATCCCGATCACTGTCCTCCCAATCACTGACCTCTCGATCACTGACCTCCCGATCACTGATCTCCTGATCGCCGATCTCCCGATCACTGACCTCCCGATCGCCGACCCCCTGATCACTGACCTCCCGACCACTGACCTCCTGATCACTGACCTCCCGATCACTGACCATCCGATCTCTGACCTCCTGATCGCTGACCTCCCGATCGCCAACCTCTCGATCACTGACCCCCCGATCACTGACCTCCCGATAACTGACCCCCCGATCACTGACCTCCCGATAACTGACCTCCCGATAACTGACCTCCCGACCGCTGACCTCCCGATCACTGACCTCCCGATCACTGACCTCCTGATCACTGACCTCCCGATCACCGATCTCCTGATCACCGACCTCCTGATCGCCGACCTCCTGATCGCCGACCTCCCGATCACTGACCTCCCAATCACTGACCCTCCGATCGCCGGACTCCCGATCACTGACCTCCCGATCACTGACCTCCCGATCACTGACCTCCCGATCACAGACCTCCCGATCACTGACCTCCCGATCACAGACCTCCCGATCACTGACCTCCCGATCACTGACCTCCCGATCGCTGGCGTCCCAATCACAGACCTCCCGATCACTGACCTCCCGATCACAGACCTCCCGATCACTGACCTCCCGATCACTGACCTCCCGATCACTGACCTCCCGATCACTGACCTCCCGATCGCTGGCATCCCAATCACTGACCACCCAATAACAGATGACTCGATCACTGACCTCCCGATCGCTGGCGTCCCAATCACTGATCTCCCGATCACTAACCCCCGGATCACTGACCTCCCAATCGCCAGCCTCCCGATCACTGACCTCCCAATCGCCAGCCTCCCGATCACTGACCTCCCGATCACTGACCTCCTGATCACCTACCTCCCGATCACTGACCTCCCGATCACTGACCTCCCGATCGCCGACCTCCCGATCACTGACCTCCCGATCACTGACCTCCCGATCACTGACCTCCCGATCGCCGACCTCCCGATCACTGACCTCCCGATCGCTGACCACCATATCAATGACCTCCCGATCAATTACCTCCCGATCACTGACCTCCCGATCAATTACCTCCCGATCTCTGACCTCCTGATTGCTGACCTCCCGATCGCCGACCTCCCGATCACCGACCTCCCGATCGCCGACCTCCCGATCACCGACCTCCCGATTGCCGACCTCCCGATCACTGACCTCCCGATCGCCGACCTCCCGATCACTGACCTCCCGATCGCTGACCTCCCAGTCACTGGCCCCCCGATCACCGACATCCCGATCACTGACCTCCCGATCACTGACCTCTCGATCACTGACCTCTCGATCACTGACCTCCCGATCACTGACCTCCTGATCGCCGACCTCCCGATCACTGACCTCCCAATCACTGACCTCCCGATCGCCGACCTCCCGATCACTGACCATCCGACCACTGACCTCCTGATCACTGACCTCCCGATCTCTGACCTCCTGATCGCTGACCTCCCGATCGCCAACCTCTCGATCACTGACCCCCCAATCACTGACCTCCCGATAACTGACCTCCCGATCACTGACCTCCCGATAACCGACCTCCAAATCACTGACCTCCCGATCACCGATCTCCCGATCACCGACCACCTGATCGCCGACCTCCCGATCACTGATCTCCCAATCACTGACCCTCCGATCGCCGGACTCCTGATCACTGACCTCCCAATCACTGACCTCCCGATCGCTGACCTCCCGGTCACTGGCCCCCTGATCACCGACATCCCGATCACGGACCTCCCGATCACTGACCTCTCGATGACTGACCTCTCGATCACCGACCTCCCAGTTACTGACGTCCCGATAGCCGACCTCCAGATTGCCTACTCCCGATCACTGACCTCCTGATCACTGAACTCCCGATCGCTGACCTCCCGATCACTGACCTCCCGATCACTGACCTCCCGATCACTGACCTCCCGATCGCTGACCTCCCGATCACTGACCTCCCGATCGCTGACCTCCCGATCACTGACCTCCCAATCACTGACCTCCCAATCACTGACCTCCCGATCGCTGACCTCCCAATCACTGACCTCCCGATCACTGACCTCCCGATCACTGACCTCCCGATCACTGACCTCCCGATCGCTGGCCTCCCGATCACTGACCTCCCAATCACTGACCTCCCGATCACTGACCTCCCGATCGCTGACCTCCCAATCAATGACCTCCCGATCACTGACCTCCCGATCACTGACCTCCCGATCGCTGGCCTCCCGATCGCTGACCTCCCGATCGCTGACCTCCCGATCACTGACCTCCCGATCGCTGACCTCCCGATCACTGACCTCCCGACCACTGATTTCCTGATCGCTGACCTCCCGACCGCTGAACTCCGGATTGCCGGACTCGTGATCACTGACCTCCCGATCACTGACCACCCGATCACTGACCTGCCAACCACTGACCTCCCGATCACCGATCTCCCGATCACTGACCTCGCGATCACTGACCTCCTGATCGCTGACCTCCCGATCATCGACCTCCCGGTCACTGACCTACCGATCACTGACCTCCCGATCACTGACCTCCCGATCACTGACCTCCCGATCGCCGACCTCCCGATCACTGACCTCCTGATCGCCGACCTCCCGTTCACTGACCTCCCGACCACTGACCTCCTGATCACTGACCTCCCGATCACTGACCTCCCGATCACTGACCTCCCGATCACTGACCTCCCGACCACTGACCTCCTGATCACTGACCTCCTGATCGCTGACCTCCCGATCCCTGACCTCCCGATCACTGACCTCCCGAGCACTGACCTCTCGATCACTGACCTCCAGATCTCTGACCTCCTGATCGCTGACCTCCCGATCACTGACCTCCCAATCACTGACCTCCCGATCACCGATCTCCCGATCACTGACCTCCAAATCACTCACCTCCCAATCACTGACCTCCCAATCACTGACCTCCCGAACACTCACCTCCCGATCACTGACCTCCCGATCATCGACCTCCCGACCACTGACCTCCAGATCACTGACCTCCCGATCACTGACCTCCCGATCACTGACCTCCAGTTCACTGACCTCCAGTTCACAGACCTCCCGATCACTGACCTCCCGATCACTGACCTCCCGATCATCGACATCCCGATCATCGACCTCCCGGTCACTGACCAACCGATCACTGACCTCCCGATCACTGACCTCCGGATCGCTGACCTCTAGTTCACTGACCTCCCGATCACTGACCTCCCGGTCACTGACCTCCCGATCACTGAACTCCCGGTCACTGACCTCCCGATCACTGAACTCCCGATCACTGACCACCCGGTAGCCGACCTCCCGATCACTGACCTCCCGATCACTGACCTCCCGATCTCTGACCTCCTGATCGCTGACCTCCCGATCGCCGATCTCCCGATCACTGACCTCCAGTGCACTGACCTCCCGATCACTGACCTCCCGATCACTGACCTCCCGATCACTGACCTCCCGATCACTGACGTCCCGACCACAGACCTCCTGATCACTGACCTCCCGATCACTGACCTCCCGATCTCTGACCTCCTGATCGCTGACCTCCCGATCGCCGACCTCCCTATCACCGACCTCCCGATCGCTGACCTCCAGATCAATGACCTCCCGATCACTGACCTCCCGATCACAGACCTCCCGATCGCTGACCTCTCGATCGCTGGCCTCTCGATCACCGAACTCCCAGTTACTGACGTCCCGATTGCCTACTCCCGATCACTGACCTCCCGATTGCTGACCTCCCGATCACTGACCTCCTGATCACTGACCTCTCAATCACTGACCTCCCGTTCACTGATCTCCCGATCACTGACCTCCCGATCACTGAACTCCCGATCGCTGACCTCCCGATCACTGACCTCCCGATCACTGACCTCCAGATCACTGACCTCCCGATCACTGACCTCCCGATCACTGACCTCCCGATCGCTGACCTCCCGGTCACTGGCCCCCTGATCACCGACAACGCGATCACTGACCTCCTGATCACTGACCTCCCGATCACTGACCTCCCGATCGCTGACCTCTCGATCGCTGGCCTCTCGATCACCGAACTCCCAGTTACTGACGTCCCGATTGCCAACTCCCGATCACTGACCTCCCGATCGCTGACCTCCCGATCACTGACCTCCTGATCACTGACCTCTCAATCACTGACCTCCCGTTCACTGATCTCCCGATCACTGACCTCCCGATCACTGACCTCCCGATCACTGAACTCCCGATCACTGAACTCCCGATCGCTGACCTCCCGATCACTGACCTCCCGATCACTGACCTCCCGATCACTGACCTCCCGATCACTGACCTCCAGATCACTGACCTCCCGAATACTGACCTCCCGATCACTGACCTCCCGATCGCTGACCTCCCGGTCACTGGCCCCCTGATCACCGACAACCCGATCACTGACCTCCCGATCACTGACCTCCCGATCACTGACCTCCCGATCACTGACCTCCCGATCGCTGACCTCCCGATCACTGACCTCCCGATCACTGACCTCCCGATCACTGACCTCCAGATCACTGACCTCCCGATCACTGACCTCCCGATCACTGACCTCCCGATCGCTGACCTCCCGGTCACTGGCCCCCTGATCACCGACAACCCGATCACTGACCTCCCGATCGCTGACCTCCCAATCAATGACCTCCCGATCACTGACCTCCCGATCACTGACCTCCCGATCGCTGGCCTCCCGATCGCTGACCTCCCGATCGCTGACCTCCCGATCACTGACCTCCCGATCGCTGACCTCCCGATCACTGACCTCCCGACCACTGATTTCCTGATCGCTGACCTCCCGACCGCTGAACTCCGGATTGCCGGACTCGTGATCACTGACCTCCCGATCACTGACCACCCGATCACTGACCTGCCAACCACTGACCTCCCGATCACCGATCTCCCGATCACTGACCTCGCGATCACTGACCTCCTGATCGCTGACCTCCCGATCATCGACCTCCCGGTCACTGACCTACCGATCACTGACCTCCCGATCACTGACCTCCCGATCACTGACCTCCCGATCGCCGACCTCCCGATCACTGACCTCCTGATCGCCGACCTCCCGTTCACTGACCTCCCGACCACTGACCTCCTGATCACTGACCTCCCGATCACTGACCTCCCGATCACTGACCTCCCGATCACTGACCTCCCGACCACTGACCTCCTGATCACTGACCTCCTGATCGCTGACCTCCCGATCCCTGACCTCCCGATCACTGACCTCCCGAGCACTGACCTCTCGATCACTGACCTCCAGATCTCTGACCTCCTGATCGCTGACCTCCCGATCACTGACCTCCCAATCACTGACCTCCCGATCACCGATCTCCCGATCACTGACCTCCAAATCACTCACCTCCCAATCACTGACCTCCCGATCACTCACCTCCCAATCACTGACCTCCCGAACACTCACCTCCCGATCACTGACCTCCCGATCATCGACCTCCCGACCACTGACCTCCAGATCACTGACCTCCCGATCACTGACCTCCCGATCACTGACCTCCAGTTCACTGACCTCCAGTTCACAGACCTCCCGATCACTGACCTCCCGATCACTGACCTCCCGATCATCGACCTCCCGATCATCGACCTCCCGGTCACTGACCAACCGATCACTGACCTCCCGATCACTGACCTCCGGATCGCTGACCTCTAGTTCACTGACCTCCCGATCACTGACCTCCCGGTCACTGACCTCCCGATCACTGAACTCCCGGTCACTGACCTCCCGATCACTGAACTCCCGATCACTGACCACCCGTTAGCCGACCTCCCGATCACTGACCTCCCGATCACTGACCTCCCGATCTCTGACCTCCTGATCGCTGACCTCCCGATCGCCGATCTCCCGATCACTGACCTCCAGTGCACTGACCTCCCGATCACTGACCTCCCGATCACTGACCTCCCGATCACTGACCTCCCGATCACTGACGTCCCGACCACAGACCTCCTGATCACTGACCTCCCGATCACTGACCTCCCGATCTCTGACCTCCTGATCGCTGACCTCCCGATCGCCGACCTCCCTATCACCGACCTCCCGATCGCTGACCTCCAGATCAATGACCTCCCGATCACTGACCTCCCGATCACAGACCTCCCGATCGCTGACCTCTCGATCGCTGGCCTCTCGATCACCGAACTCCCAGTTACTGACGTCCCGATTGCCTACTCCCGATCACTGACCTCCCGATCGCTGACCTCCCGATCACTGACCTCCTGATCACTGACCTCTCAATCACTGACCTCCCGTTCACTGATCTCCCGATCACTGACCTCCCGATCACTGACCTCCCGATCACTGAACTCCCGATCACTGAACTCCCGATCGCTGACCTCCCGATCACTGACCTCCCGATCACTGACCTCCAGATCACTGACCTCCCGATCACTGACCTCCCGATCACTGACCTCCCGATCGCTGACCTCCCGGTCACTGGCCCCCTGATCACCGACAACGCGATCACTGACCTCCTGATCACTGACCTCCCGATCACTGACCTCCCGATCACTGACCTCCCGATCGCTGACCTCTCGATCGCTGGCCTCTCGATCACCGAACTCCCAGTTACTGACGTCCCGATTGCCAACTCCCGATCACTGACCTCCCGATCGCTGACCTCCCGATCACTGACCTCCTGATCACTGACCTCTCAATTACTGACCTCCCGTTCACTGATCTCCCGATCACTGACCTCCCGATCACTGACCTCCCGATCACTGAACTCCCGATCACTGAACTCCCGATCGCTGACCTCCCGATCACTGACCTCCCGATCACTGACCTCCCGATCACTGACCTCCCGATCACTGACCTCCAGATCACTGACCTCCCGATCACTGACCTCCCGATCACTGACCTCCCGATCGCTGACCTCCCGGTCACTGGCCCCCTGATCACCGACAACCCGATCACTGACCTCCCGATCACTGACCTCCCGATCACTGACCTCCCGATCACTGACCTCCCGATCGCTGACCTCCCGATCACTGACCTCCCGATCGCTGACCTCCCGATCACTGACCTCCCAATCACTGACCTCCCGATCACTGACCTCCCGATCGCTGACCTCCCAATCACGGACCTCCCGATCACTGACCTCCCGATCACTGACCTCCCGATCGCTGACCTCCCGACCACTGACCTCCCGATCACTGACCTCCCGATCACTGACCTCCCGATCACTGACCTCCGGATCACTGACCTCCCAATCACTGACCTCCCGATCACTGACCTCCCGATCACTGACCTCCCGATCACTCACCTCCCGATCACTGTCCTCCCGATCACTGACCTCCCGATCATCGACCTCCCGACCACTGACCTCCCGATCACTGACCTCCCGATCACTGACCTCCCGATCACTGACCTCTCAATCACTGACCTCGCGATCACTGACCTCGCGATCACTGACCTCCCGATCACTGACCTCCCGATCACTGACCTCCCGATCACTGACCTCCCGATCACTGACCTCCCGATCACTGACCTCCCGATCGCTGACCTCCCGATCACTGACCTCCCGATCACTGACCTCTCAATCACTGACCTCGCGATCACTGACCTCGCGATCACTGACCTCCCGATCACTGACCTCCCGATCACTCACCTCCCGATCACTGTCCTCCCGATCACTGACCTCCCGATCATCGACCTCCCGACCACTGACCTCCCGATCACTGACCTCCCGATCACTGACCTCCCGATCACTGACCTCCAGTTCACTGACCTCCAGTTCACAGACCTCCCGATCACTGACCTCCCGATCACTGACCTCCCGATCATCGACCTCCCGATCATCGAGCTCCCGGTCACTGACCTACCGATCACTGACCTCCCGATCACTGACCTCCTGATCGCTGACCTCCAGATCACTGACCTCCCGATCACTGACCTCCCGATCACTGACCTCCCGATCACTGACCCCCGACCACTGACCTCCCGATCACTGACCTCCCGATCACTGACCTCCCGACCACTGACCTCCAGATCACCGATCTCCCGATCACTGACCTCGCGATCACTGACCTCCTGATCGCTGACCTCCCGATCATCGACCTCCCGGTCACAGACCTACCGATCACTGACCTCCCGATCACTGACCTCCTGATCGCTGACCTCCAGATCACTGACCTCCCGATCACTGACCTCCCGATCACTGACCTCCCGATCACTGACCTCCCGAGCACAGACCTCCCGATCACTGACCTCCCGATCACTGACCGCCCGATCATCGACATCCCGATCATCGACCTCCCGGTCACTGACCTACCGATCACTGACCTCCCGATCACTGACCTCCCGATCGCTGACCTCCAGTTCACTGACCTCCCGATCACTGACCTCCCGGTCACTGACCTCCCGATCACTGAACTCCCGATCACTGACCACCCGTTCGCCGACCTCCCGATCACCGACCTCCTGATCACTGACCTCCCGATCACTGACCTCCCGATCACTGACCTCCCGATCACTGACCTCCCGATCACTGACCTCCCGACCACTGACCTCCCGATCACTGACCTCCCGATCACTGACCTCCCGATCTCTGACCTCCCGATCGCTGACCTCCCGATCGCCGACCTCCCTATCGCCGACCTCCCGATCGCTTACCTCCCGATCACTGACCCCCGATCACTGACCTCCCGATCACTGACCTCCCGATCACTGACCTCCCGACCACTGACCTCCAGATCACCGATCTCGCGATCACTGACCTCGCGATCACTGACCTCCTGATCGCTGACCTCCCGATCATCGAACTCCCGGTCACTGACCTACCGATCACTGACCTCCCGATCACTGACCTCCTGATCGCTGACCTCCAGATCACTGACCTCCCGATCACTGACCTCCCGATCACTGACCTCCCGATCACTGACCTCCCGAGCACTGACCTCCCGATCACTGACCTCCCGATCACTGACCTCCCGACCACTGACCTCCCGATCACTGACCTCCCGATCACAGACCACCCGATCACTGACCTCCGGATCACTGACCTCCCAATCACTGACCTCCCGATCACTGACCTCCTGACCACTGACCTCCCGATCACTGACCTCCTGATCACTGACCTCTCAATCACTGACCTCGTGATCACTGACCTCGCGATCACTGACCTCCCGATCACTGACCTCCCGATCACTCACCTCCCGATCACTGTCCTCCCGATCACTGACCTCCCGATCATCAACCTCCCGACCACTGACCTCCCGATCACTGACCTCCCGATCACTGACCTCCCGATCACTGACCTCCAGTTCACAGACCTCCCGATCACTGACCTCCCGATCACTGACCTCCCGATCATCGACCTCCCGATCATCGAGCTCCCGGTCACTGACCTACCGATCACTGACCTCCCGATCACTGACCTCCTGATCGCTGACCTCCAGATCACTGACCTCCCGATCACTGACCTCCCGATCACTGACTTCCCGATCAGTGACCTCCCGATCACTGACCCCCGACCACTGACCTCCCGATCACTGACCTCCCGATCACTGACCTCCCGACCACTGACCTCCAGATCACCGATCTCCCGATCACTGACCTCGCGATCACTGACCTCCTGATCGCTGACCTCCCGATCATCGACCTCCCGGTCACTGACCTACCGATCACTGACCTCCCGATCACTGACCTCCTGATCGCTGACCTCCAGATCACTGACCTCCCGATCACTGACCTCCCGATCACTGACCTCCCGATCACTGACCTCCCGAGCACAGACCTCCCGATCACTGACCTCCCGATCACTGACCGCCCGATCATCGACATCCCGATCATCGACCTCCCGGTCACTGGCCTACCGATCACTGACCTCCCGATCACTGACCTCCCGATCGCTGACCTCCAGTTCACTGACCTCCCGATCACTGACCTCCCGGTCACTGACCTCCCGATCACTGAACTCCCGATCACTGACCACCCGTTCGCCGACCTCCCGATCACTGACCTCCCGATCACTGACCTCCCGATCACTGACCTCCCGATCACTGACCTCCCGATCACTGACCTCCCGACCACTGACCTCCCGATCACTGACCTCCCGATCACTGACCTCCCGATCTCTGACCTCCCGATCGCTGACCTCCCAATCGCCGACCTCCCTATCGCCGACCTCCCGATCGCTTACCTCCCGATCACTGACCCCCGATCACTGACCTCCCGATCACTGACCTCCCGATCACTGACCTCCCGACCACTGACCTCCAGATCACCGATCTCGCGATCACTGACCTCGCGATCACTGACCTCCTGATCGCTGACCTCCCGATCATCGACCTCCCGGTCACTGACCTACCGATCACTGACCTCCCGATCACTGACCTCCTGATCGCTGACCTCCAGATCACTGACCTCCCGATCACTGATGTCCCGATCACTGACCTCCCGATCACTGACCTCCCGAGCACTGACCTCCCGATCACTGACCTCCCGATCACTGACCTAGCGACCACTGACCTCCCGATCACTGACCTCCCGATCACAGACCACCCGATCACTGACCACCCGATCACTGACCACCCGATCACTGACCTCCCGATCACTGACCTCCCGATCACTGACCTCCCGATCACTGACCTCCCGATCACAGACCACCCGATCACTGACCACCCGATCACTGACCACCCGATCACTGACCTCCCGATCACTGACCTCCCGACCACTGACCTCCCGACCACTGACCTCCCGATCACTGACCTCCCGATCACTGACCAACTGATCACTGACCACCCGATCACTGACCTCCCGATCAGTGACCTCCCGACCACTGACCTCCCGATCACTGACCTCCCGACCACTGACCTCCCCACCACTGACCTCCCGATCACTGACCTCCCGATCACTGACCTCCCGATCACTGACCTCCCGACCACTGACCTCCTGATGACTGATCTCCCGATCACTGACCTCCCGATCACTGACCTCCCGATCACTGACCTCCCGATCACTGACCTCCCGAGCACTGACCTCCCGATCACTGACCTCCCGATCACTGACCTCCCGACCACTGACCTCCCGATCACTGACCTCCCGATCACAGACCACCCGATCACTGACCACCCGATCACTGACCACCCGATCACTGACCTCCCGATCACTGACCTCCCGATCACTGACCTCCCGATCACTGACCTCCCGATCACAGACCACCCGATCACTGACCTCCCGATCACTGACCTCCTGACCACTGACCTCCCGATCACTGACCTCCTGATCACTGACCTCTCAATCACTGACCTCGTGATCACTGACCTCGCGATCACTGACCTCCCGATCACTGACCTCCCGATCACTCACCTCCCGATCACTGTCCTCCCGATCACTGACCTCCCGATCATCAACCTCCCGACCACTGACCTCCCGATCACTGACCTCCCGATCACTGACCTCCCGATCACTGACCTCCAGTTCACAGACCTCCCGATCACTGACCTCCCGATCACTGACCTCCCGATCATCGACCTCCCGATCATCGAGCTCCCGGTCACTGACCTACCGATCACTGACCTCCCGATCACTGACCTCCTGATCGCTGACCTCCAGATCACTGACCTCCCGATCACTGACCTCCCGATCACTGACTTCCCGATCAGTGACCTCCCGATCACTGACCCCCGACCACTGACCTCCCGATCACTGACCTCCCGATCACTGACCTCCCGACCACTGACCTCCAGATCACCGATCTCCCGATCACTGACCTCGCGATCACTGACCTCCTGATCGCTGACCTCCCGATCATCGACCTCCCGGTCACTGACCTACCGATCACTGACCTCCCGATCACTGACCTCCTGATCGCTGACCTCCAGATCACTGACCTCCCGATCACTGACCTCCCGATCACTGACCTCCCGATCACTGACCTCCCGAGCACAGACCTCCCGATCACTGACCTCCCGATCACTGACCGCCCGATCATCGACATCCCGATCATCGACCTCCCGGTCACTGGCCTACCGATCACTGACCTCCCGATCACTGACCTCCCGATCGCTGACCTCCAGTTCACTGACCTCCCGATCACTGACCTCCCGGTCACTGACCTCCCGATCACTGAACTCCCGATCACTGACCACCCGTTCGCCGACCTCCCGATCACTGACCTCCCGATCACTGACCTCCCGATCACTGACCTCCCGATCACTGACCTCTCGATCACTGACCTCCCGACCACTGACCTCCCAATCACTGACCTCCCGATCACTGACCTCCCGATCTCTGACCTCCCGATCGCTGACCTCCCAATCGCCGACCTCCCTATCGCCGACAACCCGATCGCTTACCTCCCGATCACTGACCCCCGATCACTGACCTCCCGATCACTGACCTCCCGATCACTGACCTCCCGACCACTGACCTCCAGATCACCGATCTCGCGATCACTGACCTCGCGATCACTGACCTCCTGATCGCTGACCTCCCGATCATCGACCTCCCGGTCACTGACCTACCGATCACTGACCTCCCGATCACTGACCTCCTGATCGCTGACCTCCAGATCACTGACCTCCCGATCACTGATGTCCCGATCACTGACCTCCCGATCACTGACCTCCCGAGCACTGACCTCCCGATCACTGACCTCCCGATCACTGACCTAGCGACCACTGACCTCCCGATCACTGACCTCCCGATCACAGACCACCCGATCACTGACCACCCGATCACTGACCACCCGATCACTGACCTCCCGATCACTGACCTCCCGATCACTGACCTCCCGATCACTGACCTCCCGATCACAGACCACCCGATCACTGACCACCCGATCACTGACCACCCGATCACTGACCTCCCGATCACTGACCTCCCGACCACTGACCTCCCGACCACTGACCTCCCGATCACTGACCTCCCGATCACTGACCAACTGATCACTGACCACCCGATCACTGACCTCCCGATCAGTGACCTCCCGACCACTGACCTCCCGATCACTGACCTCCCGACCACTGACCTCCCCACCACTGACCTCCCGATCACTGACCTCCCGATCACTGACCTCCCGATCACTGACCTCCCGACCACTGACCTCCTGATGACTGATCTCCCGATCACTGACCTCCCGATCACTGACCTCCCGATCACTGACCTCCCGATCACTGACCTCCCGAGCACTGACCTCCCGATCACTGACCTCCCGATCACTGACCTCCCGACCACTGACCTCCCGATCACTGACCTCCCGATCACAGACCACCCGATCACTGACCACCCGATCACTGACCACCCGATCACTGACCTCCCGATCACTGACCTCCCGATCACTGACCTCCCGATCACTGACCTCCCGATCACAGACCACCCGATCACTGACCACCCGATCACTGACCACCCGATCACTGACCTCCCGATCACTGACCTCCCGACCACTGACCTCACGACCACTCACCTCCCGATCACTGACCTCCCGATCACTGACCAACTGATCACTGACCACCCGATCACTGACCTCCCGATCACTGACCTCCCGACCACTGACCTCCCGATCACTGACCTCCCGACCACTGACCTCCCGATCACTGACCTCCCGACCACTGACCTCCCCACCACTGACGTCCCGATCACTGACCTCCCGATCACTGACCTCCCGATCACTGACCTCCCGACCACTGACCTCCTGATGACTGATCTCCCGATCACTGACCTCCCGATCTCTGACCTCCCGATCGCCGACCTCCCGATCGCCGACCTCCCGATCACTGACCTCCCGATCACTGACCTCCCGATCACTGACCTCTCGATCACTGAACCCCAGATCACTGACCTCCCGATCGCCGGACTCCTGATCACTGACCTCCCGATCGCTGACCTCCCAGTCACTGGCCCCCTGATCACCGACATCCCGATCACCGACCTCCCGATCACTGACCTCTCGATCACTGACCTCTCGATCACTGACCTCCCGATCACTGACCTCCTGATCGCCGACCTCCCGATCACTGACCCCCGATCACTGACCTCCCGATCACTGACCTCCCGATCACTGACCTCCCGATCGCTGACCTCCCGATCACTGACCTCCCAATCACTGACCTCCCAATCACTGACCTCCCGACCACTGACCTCCAGATCACCGATCTCCCGATCACTGACCTCCTGATCGCTGAACTCCCGATCATCGACCTCCCGGTCACTGACCTACCGATCACTGACCTCCCGATCACTGACCTCCTGATCGCTGACCTCCAGATCACTGACCTCCCGATCACTGACCTCCCGATCACTGACCTCCCGATCACTGACCTCCCGAGCACTGACCTCCCGATCACTGACCTCCCGATCACTGACCTCCCGACCACTGACCTCCCGATCACTGACCTCCCGATCACAGACCACCCGATCACTGACCACCCGATCACTGACCACCCGATCACTGACCTCCCGATCACTGACCTCCCGATCACTGACCTCCCGATCACTGACCTCCCGATCACAGACCACCCGATCACTGACCACCCGATCACTGACCACCCGATCACTGAACTCCCGATCACTGACCTCCCGACCACTGACATCCCGATCACTGACCTCCCGATCACTGACCTCCCGATCACTGACCTCCCGATAACTGACCTCCCGATCACTGACCTCCCGATCACTGACCTCCCGATCGCTGACCTCCTGGTCACTGGCCCCCTGATCACCGACAACCCGATCACTGACCTCCCGATCACTGACCTCCCGATCATTGACCTCCCGATCGCTGACCTCCCGATCACTGACCTCCCGATCGCTGACCTTCCGATCACTGACCTCCCAATCACTGACCTCCCGATCACTGACCTCCCGATCGCTGACCTCCCAATCACGGCCCTCCCGATCACTGACCTCCCGATCACTGACCTCCCAATCGCTGACCTCCCGACCACTGACCTCCCAATCACTGACCTCCCGATCACTGACCTCCCGATCACTGACCTCCGGATCACTGACCTCCCAATCACTGACCTCCCGATCACTGACCTCCTGACCACTGACCTCCCGATCACTGACCTCCTGATCACTGACCTCTCAATCACTGACCTCGCGATCACTGACCTCCCGATCACTCACCTCCCGATCACTGACCTCCCGATCACTGACCTCCCGATCATCGACCTCCCGACCACTGACCTCCAGATCACTGACCTCCCGATCACTGACCTCCCGATCACTGACCTCCAGTTCACTGACCTCCAGTTCACAGACCTCCCGATCACTGACCTCCCGATCACTGACCTCCCGATCATCGACCTCCCGATCATCGACCTCCCGGTCACTGACCTACTGATCACTGACCTCCCGATCACTGACCGCCCGATCGCTGACCTCCAGTTCACTGACCTCCCGATCACTGACCTCCCGGTCACTGACCTCCCGATCACTGAACTCCCGATCACTGACCACCCGTTCGCCGACCTCCCGATCACTGACCTCCCGATCACTGACCTCCCGATCACTGACCTCCTGATCGCTGACCTCCAGATCACTGACCTCCCGATCACTGACCTCCCGATCACTGACCTCCCGATCACTGACCTCCCGAGCACAGACCTCCCGATCACTGACCTCCCGATCACTGACCGCCCGATCATCGACATCCCGATCATCGACCTCCCGGTCACTGGCCTACCGATCACTGACCTCCCGATCACTGACCTCCCGATCGCTGACCTCCAGTTCACTGACCTCCCGATCACTGACCTCCCGGTCACTGACCTCCCGATCACTGAACTCCCGATCACTGACCACCCGTTCGCCGACCTCCCGATCACTGACCTCCCGATCACTGACCTCCCGATCACTGACCTCCCGATCACTGACCTCCCGATCACTGACCTCCCGACCACTGACCTCCCGATCACTGACCTCCCGATCACTGACCTCCCGATCTCTGACCTCCCGATCGCTGACCTCCCAATCGCCGACCTCCCTATCGCCGACCTCCCGATCGCTTACCTCCCGATCACTGACCCCCGATCACTGACCTCCCGATCACTGACCTCCCGATCACTGACCTCCCGACCACTGACCTCCAGATCACCGATCTCGCGATCACTGACCTCGCGATCACTGACCTCCTGATCGCTGACCTCCCGATCATCGACCTCCCGGTCACTGACCTACCGATCACTGACCTCCCGATCACTGACCTCCTGATCGCTGACCTCCAGATCACTGACCTCCCGATCACTGATGTCCCGATCACTGACCTCCCGATCACTGACCTCCCGAGCACTGACCTCCCGATCACTGACCTCCCGATCACTGACCTAGCGACCACTGACCTCCCGATCACTGACCTCCCGATCACAGACCACCCGATCACTGACCACCCGATCACTGACCACCCGATCACTGACCTCCCGATCACTGACCTCCCGATCACTGACCTCCCGATCACTGACCTCCCGATCACAGACCACCCGATCACTGACCACCCGATCACTGACCACCCGATCACTGACCTCCCGATCACTGACCTCCCGACCACTGACCTCCCGACCACTAACCTTCCGATCACTGACCTCCCGATCACTGACCAACTGATCACTGACCACCCGATCACTGACCTCCCGATCAGTGACCTCCCGACCACTGACCTCCCGATCACTGACCTCCCGACCACTGACCTCCCCACCACTGACCTCCCGATCACTGACCTCCCGATCACTGACCTCCCGATCACTGACCTCCCGACCACTGACCTCCTGATGACTGATCTCCCGATCACTGACCTCCCGATCACTGACCTCCCGATCACTGACCTCCCGATCACTGACCTCCCGATCACTGACCTCCGGATCACTGACCTCCCAATCACTGACCTCCCGATCACTGACCTCCTGACCACTGACCTCCCGATCACTGACCTCCTGATCACTGACCTCTCAATCACTGACCTCGCGATCACTGACCTCCCGATCACTGACCTCCCGATCACTGACCTCCCGATCACTCACCTCCCGATCACTGACCTCCCGATCACTGACCTCCCGATCATCGACCTCCCGACCACTGACCTCCAGATCACTGACCTCCCGATCACTGACCTCCCGATCACTGACCTGCAGTTCACTGACCTCCAGTTCACAGACCTCCCGATCACTGACCTCCCGATCACTGACCTCCCGATCATCGACCTCCCGATCATCGACCTCCCGGTCACTGACCTACTGATCACTGACCTCCCGATCACTGACCGCCCGATCGCTGACCTCCAGTTCACTGACCTCCCGATCACTGACCTCCCGGTCACTGACCTCCCGATCACTGAACTCCCGATCACTGACCACCCGTTCGCCGACCTCCCGATCACTGACCTCCCGATCACTGACCTCCCGATCACTGACCTCCTGATCGCTGACCTCCAGATCACTGACCTCCCGATCACTGACCTCCCGATCACTGACCTCCCGATCACTGACCTCCCGAGCACAGACCTCCCGATCACTGACCTCCCGATCACTGACCGCCCGATCATCGACATCCCGATCATCGACCTCCCGGTCACTGGCCTACCGATCACTGACCTCCCGATCACTGACCTCCCGATCGCTGACCTCCAGTTCACTGACCTCCCGATCACTGACCTCCCGGTCACTGACCTCCCGATCACTGAACTCCCGATCACTGACCACCCGTTCGCCGACCTCCCGATCACTGACCTCCCGATCACTGACCTCCCGATCACTGACCTCCCGATCACTGACCTCCCGATCACTGACCTCCCGACCACTGACCTCCCGATCACTGACCTCCCGATCACTGACCTCCCGATCTCTGACCTCCCGATCGCTGACCTCCCAATCGCCGACCTCCCTATCGCCGACCTCCCGATCGCTTACCTCCCGATCACTGACCCCCGATCACTGACCTCCCGATCACTGACCTCCCGATCACTGACCTCCCGACCACTGACCTCCAGATCACCGATCTCGCGATCACTGACCTCGCGATCACTGACCTCCTGATCGCTGACCTCCCGATCATCGACCTCCCGGTCACTGACCTACCGATCACTGACCTCCCGATCACTGACCTCCTGATCGCTGACCTCCAGATCACTGACCTCCCGATTACTGATGTCCCGATCACTGACCTCCCGATCACTGACCTCCCGAGCACTGACCTCCCGATCACTGACCTCCCGATCACTGACCTAGCGACCACTGACCTCCCGATCACTGACCTCCCGATCACAGACCACCCGATCACTGACCACCCGATCACTGACCACCCGATCACTGACCTCCCGATCACTGACCTCCCGATCACTGACCTCCCGATCACTGACCTCCCGATCACAGACCACCCGATCACTGACCACCCGATCACTGACCACCCGATCACTGACCTCCCGATCACTGACCTCCCGACCACTGACCTCCCGACCACTAACCTCCCGATCACTGACCTCCCGATCACTGACCAACTGATCACTGACCACCCGATCACTGACCTCCCGATCAGTGACCTCCCGACCACTGACCTCCCGATCACTGACCTCCCGACCACTGACCTCCCCACCACTGACCTCCCGATCACTGACCTCCCGATCACTGACCTCCCGATCACTGACCTCCCGACCACTGACCTCCTGATGACTGATCTCCCGATCACTGACCTCCCGATCACTGACCTCCCGATCACTGACCTCCCGATCACTGACCTCCCGAGCACTGACCTCCCGATCACTGACCTCCCGATCACTGACCTCCCGACCACTGACCTCCCGATCACTGACCTCCCGATCACAGACCACCCGATCACTGACCACCCGATCACTGACCACCCGATCACTGACCACCCGATCACTGACCTCCCGATCACTGACCTCCCGATCACTGACCTCCCGATCACTGACCTCCCGATCACAGACCACCCGATCACTGACCACCCGATCACTGACCACCCGATCACTGACCTCCCGATTACTGACCTCCCGACCACTGACCTCACGACCACTCACCTCCCGATCACTGACCTCCCGATCACTGACCAACTGATCACTGACCACCCGATCACTGACCTCCCGATCACTGACCTCCCGACCACTGACCTCCCGATCACTGACCTCCCGACCACTGACCTCCCGATCACTGACCTCCCGACCACTGACCTCCCCACCACTGACGTCCCGATCACTGACCTCCCGATCACTGACCTCCCGATCACTGACCTCCCGACCACTGACCTCCTGATGACTGATCTCCCGATCACTGACCTCCCGATCTCTGACCTCCCGATCGCCGACCTCCCGATCGCCGACCTCCCGATCACTGACCTCCCGATCACTGACCTCCCGATCACTGACCTCTCGATCACTGAACCCCAGATCACTGACCTCCCGATCGCCGGACTCCTGATCACTGACCTCCCGATCGCTGACCTCCCTGTCACTGGCCCCCTGATCACCGACATCCCGATCACCGACCTCCCGATCACTGACCTCTCGATCACTGACCTCTCGATCACTGACCTCCCGATCACTGACCTCCTGATCGCCGACCTCCCGATCACTGACCCCCGATCACTGACCTCCCGATCACTGACCTCCCGATCACTGACCTCCCGATCGCTGACCTCCCGATCACTGACCTCCCAATCACTGACCTCCCAATCACTGACCTCCCGACCACTGACCTCCAGATCACCGATCTCCCGATCACTGACCTCCTGATCGCTGAACTCCCGATCATCGACCTCCCGGTCACTGACCTACCGATCACTGACCTCCCGATCACTGACCTCCTGATCGCTGACCTCCAGATCACTGACCTCCCGATCACTGACCTCCCGATCACTGACCTCCCGATCACTGACCTCCCGAGCACTGACCTCCCGATCACTGACCTCCCGATCACTGACCTCCCGACCACTGACCTCCCGATCACTGACCTCCCGATCACAGACCACCCGATCACTGACCACCCGATCACTGACCACCCGATCACTGACCTCCCGATCACTGACCTCCCGATCACTGACCTCCCGATCACTGACCTCCCGATCACAGACCACCCGATCACTGACCACCCGATCACTGACCACCCGATCACTGACCACCCGATCACTGAACTCCCGATCACTGACCTCCCGACCACTGACATCCCGATCACTGACCTCCCGATCACTGACCTCCCGATCACTGACCTCCCGATAACTGACCTCCCGATCACTGACCTCCCGATCACTGACCTCCCGATCGCTGACCTCCTGGTCACTGGCCCCCTGATCACCGACAACCCGATCACTGACCTCCCGATCACTGACCTCCCGATCATTGACCTCCCGATCGCTGACCTCCCGATCACTGACCTCCCGATCGCTGACCTTCCGATCACTGACCTCCCAATCACTGACCTCCCGATCACTGACCTCCCGATCGCTGACCTCCCAATCACGGCCCTCCCGATCACAGACCTCCCGATCACTGACCTCCCAATCGCTGACCTCCCGACCACTGACCTCCCAATCACTGACCTCCCGATCACTGACCTCCCGATCACTGACCTCCGGATCACTGACCTCCCGATCACTGACCTCCCGATCACTGACCTCCTGACCACTGACCTCCCGATCACTGACCTCCTGATCACTGACCTCTCAATCACTGACCTCGCGATCACTGACCTCCCGATCACTGACCTCCCGATCACTGACCTCCCGATCACTCACCTCCCGATCACTGACCTCCCGATCACTGACCTCCCGATCATCGACCTCCCGACCACTGACCTCCAGATCACTGACCTCCCGATCACTGACCTCCCGATCACTGACCTCCAGTTCACTGACCTCCAGTTCACAAACCTCCCGATCACTGACCTCCCGATCACTGACCTCCCGATCATCGACCTCCCGATCATCGACCTCCCGGTCACTGACCTACTGATCACTGACCTCCCGATCACTGACCGCCCGATCGCTGACCTCCAGTTCACTGACCTCCCGATCACTGACCTCCCGGTCACTGACCTCCCGATCACTGAACTCCCGATCACTGACCACCCGTTCGCCGACCTCCCGATCACTGACCTCCCGATCACTGACCTCCCGATCTCTGACCTCCTGATCGCTGACCTCCCTATCGCCGATCTCCCGATCACTGACCTCCAGTGCACTGACCTCCCGATCACTGACCTCCCAATCACTGACCTCCCGATCACTGACCTCCCGATCACTGACCTCCCAACCACAGACCTCCTGATCACTGACCTCCCGATCACTGACCTCCCGATCTCTGACCTCCTGATCGCTGACCTCCCGATCGCCGACCTCCCTATCACCGACCTCCCGATCGCTGACCTCCAAATCAATGACCTCCCGATCACTGACCTCCCGATCACTGACCTCCCGATCGCTGACCTCTCGATCGCTGGCCTCTCGATCACCGAACTCCCAGTTACTGACGTCCCGATTGCCTACTCCCGATCACCGACCTCCCGATCGCTGACCTCCCGATCACTGACCTCCTGATCACTGACCTCTCAATCACTGACCTCCCGTTCACTGATCTCCCGATTACTGACCTCCCGATCACTGACCTCCCGATCACTGAACTCCCGATCGCTGACCTCCCGATCACTGACCTCCCGACCACTGACCTCCCGATCACTGACCTCCCGATCACTGACCTCCAGATCACTGACCTCCCGATCACTGACCTCCCCATCACTGACCTCCCGATCGCTGACCTCCCGGTCACTGGCCCCCTGATCACCGACAACCCGATCACTGACCTCCCGATCACTGACCTCCCGATCACTGACCTCCCGATCGCTGACCTCCCGATCACTGACCTCCCGATCGCTGACCTTCCAATCACTGACCTCCCAATCACTGACCTCCCGATCACTGACCTCCCGATCGCTGACCTCCCAATCAGGGACCTCCCGATCACTGACCTCCCGATCACTGACCTCCCGATCGCTGAACTCCCGACCACTGACCTCCCAATCACTGACCTCCCGATCACTGACCTCCCGATCACTGACCTCCGGATCACTGACCTCCCAATCACTGACCTCCCAATCACTGACCTCCCGATCACTGACCTCCCGATCACTGACCTCCCGATCACTGACCTCCCGATCACTGACCTCCCGACCACTGACCTCCCGATCACTGACCTCCCGATCACTGACCTCCCGATCTCTGACCTCCCGATCGCTGACCTCCCGATCGCCGACCTCCCTATCGCCGACCTCCCGATCGCTTACCTCCCGATCACTGACCCCCGATCACTGACCTCCCGATCACTGACCTCCCGATCACTGACCTCCCGACCACTGACCTCCAGATCACCGATCTCGCGATCACTGACCTCGCGATCACTGACCTCCTGATCGCTGACCTCCCGATCATCGACCTCCCGGTCACTGACCTACCGATCACTGACCTCCCGATCACTGACCTCCTGATCGCTGACCTCCAGATCACTGACCTCCCGATCACTGACCTCCCGATCACTGACCTCCCGATCACTGACCTCCCGAGCACTGACCTCCCGATCACTGACCTCCCAATCACTGACCTCCCGACCACTGACCTCCCGATCACTGACCTCCCGATCACAGACCACCCGATCACTGACCACCCGATCACTGACCACCCGATCACTGACCTCCCGATCACTGACCTCCCGATCACTGACCTCCCGATCACTGACCTCCCGATCACAGACCACCCGATCACTGACCACCCGATCACTGACCACCCGATCACTGACCTCCCGATCACTGACCTCCCGACCACTGACCTCCCGACCACTGACCTCCCGATCACTGACCTCCCGATCACTGACCAACTGATCACTGACCACCCGATCACTGACCTCCCGATCACTGACCTCCCGACCACTGACCTCCCGATCACTGACCTCCCGACCACTGACCTCCGCACCACTGACCTCCCGATCACTGACCTCCCGATCACTGACCTCCCGATCACTGACCTCCCGACCACTGACCTCCTGATGACTGATCTCCCGATCACTGACCTCCCGATCTCTGACCTCCCGATCGCCGACCTCCCGATCGCCGACCTCCCGATCTCTGACCTCCCGATCACTGACCTCCCGATCACTGACCTCTCGATCACTGAACCCCAGATCACTGACCTCCCGATCGCCGGACTCCTGATCACTGACCTCCCGATCGCTGACCTCCCAGTCACTGGCCCCCTGATCACCGACATCCCGATCACCGACCTCCCGATCACTGACCTCTCGATCACTGACCTCTCGATCACTGACCTCCCGATCACTGACCTCCTGATCGCCGACCTCCCGATCACTGACCCCCGATCACTGACCTCCCGATCACTGACCTCCCGATCACTGACCTCCCGATCGCTGACCTCCCGATCACTGACCTCCCAATCACTGACCTCCCAATCACTGACCTCCCGACCACTGACCTCCAGATCACCGATCTCCCGATCACTGACCTCGCGATCACTGACCTCCTGATCGCTGACCTCCCGATCATCGACCTCCCGGTCACTGACCTACCGATCACTGACCTCCCGATCACTGACCTCCTGATCGCTGACCTCCAGATCACTGACCTCCCGATCACTGACCTCCCGATCACTGACCTCCCGATCACTGACCTCCCGAGCACTGACCTCCCGATCACTGACCTCCCGATCACTGACCTCCCGACCACTGACCTCCCGATCACTGACCTCCCGATCACAGACCACCCGATCACTGACCACCCGATCACTGACCACCCGATCACTGACCTCCCGATCACTGACCTCCCGATCACTGACCTCCCGATCACAGACCATCCGATCACTGACCACCCGATCACTGACCACCCGATCACTGAACTCCCGATCACTGCCCTCCCGACCACTGACCTCCCGATCACTGACCTCCCGATCACTGACCTCCCGATCACTGACCTCCCGATAACTGACCTCCCGATCACTGACCTCCCGATCACTGACCTCCCGATCGCTCACCTCCCGGTCACTGGCCCCCTGATCACCGACAACCCGATCACTGACCTCCCGATCACTGACCTCCCGATCATTGACCTCCCGATCGCTGACCTCCCGATCACTGACCTCCCGATCGCTGACCTTCCGATCACTGACCTCCCAATCACTGACCTCCCGATCACTGACCTCCCGATCGCTGACCTCCCAATCACGGCCCTCCCGATCACTGACCTCCCGATCACTGACCTCCCAATCGCTGACCTCCCGACCACTGACCTCCCGATCACTGACCTCCCGATCACTGACCTCCCGATCACTGACCTCCGGATCACTGACCTCCCAATCACTGACCTCCCGATCACTGACCTCCTGACCACTGACCTCCCGATCACTGACCTCCTGATCACTGACCTCCAGTTCACTGACCTCCCGATCACTGACCTCCGGATCATCGACCTCCCGATCATCGACCTCCCGGTCACTGACCTACTGATCACTGACCTCCCGATCACTGACCGCCCGATCGCTGACCTCCAGTTCACTGACCTCCCGATCACTGACCTCCCGGTCACTGACCTCCCGATCACTGAACTCCCGATCACTGTCAACTCGTTCGCCGACCTCCCGATCACTGACCTCCCGATCACTGACCTCCCGATCTCTGATCTCCTGATCGCTGACCTCCCGATCGCCGATCTCCCGATCACTGACCTCCAGTGCACTGACCTCCCGATCACTGACCTCCCGATCACTGACCTCCCGATCACTGACCTCCCGATCACTGACCTCCCGACCACAGACCTCCTGATCACTGACCTCCCGATCACTGACCTCCCGATCTCTGACCTCCTGATCGCTGACCTCCCGATCGCCGACCTCCCTATCACCGACCTCCCGATCGCTGACCTCCAAATCAATGACCTCCCGATCACTGACCTCCCGATCACTGACCTCCCGATCGCTGACCTCTCGATCGCTGGCCTCTCGATCACCGAACTCCCAGTTACTGACGTCCCGATTGCCTACTCCCGATCACTGACCTCCCGATCGCTGACCTCCCGATCACTGACCTCCTGATCACTGACCTCCCGTTCACTGATCTCCCGATCACTGACCTCCCGATCACTGACCTCCCGATCACTGACCTCCCGATCACTGACCTCCAGATCACTGACCTCCCGATCACTGACCTCCCCATCACTGACCTCCCGATCGCTGACCTCCCGGTCACTGGCCCCCTGATCACCGACAACCCGATCACTGACCTCCCGATCACTGACCTCCCGATCACTGACCTCCCGATCGCTGACCTCCCGATCACTGACCTCCCGATCGCTGACCTTCCAATCACTGACCTCCCAATCACTGACCTCCCGATCACTGACCGCCCGATCGCTGACCTCCCAATCACGGACCTCCCGATCACTGACCTCCCGATCACTGACCTCCCGATCGCTGACCTCCCGACCACTGACCTCCCAATCACTGACCTCCCGATCACTGACCTCCCGATCACTGACCTCCCGAGCACTGACCTCCCGATCACTGACCTCCCGATCACTGACCTCCCGACCACTGACCTCCCGATCACTGACCTCCCGATCACAGACCACCCGATCACTGACCACCCGATCACTGACCACCCGATCACTGACCTCCCGATCACTGACCTCCCGATCACTGACCTCCCGATCACTGACCTCCCGATCACAGACCACCCGATCACTGACCACCCGATCACTGACCACCCGATCACTGAACTCCCGATCACTGACCTCCCGACCACTGACATCCCGATCACTGACCTCCCGATCACTGACCTCCCGATCACTGACCTCCCGATAACTGACCTCCCGATCACTGACCTCCTGATCACTGACCTCCCGATCGCTGACCTCCTGGTCACTGGCCCCCTGATCACCGACAACCCGATCACTGACCTCCCGATCACTGACCTCCCGATCATTGACCTCCCGATCGCTGACCTCCCGATCACTGACCTCCCGATCGCTGACCTTCCGATCACTGACCTCCCAATCACTGACCTCCCGATCACTGACCTCCCGATCGCTGACCTCCCAATCACGGCCCTCCCGATCACTGACCTCCCGATCACTGACCTCCCAATCGCTGACCTCCCGACCACTGACCTCCCAATCACTGACCTCCCGATCACTGACCTCCCGATCACTGACCTCCGGATCACTGACCTCCCAATCACTGACCTCCCGATCACTGACCTCCTGACCACTGACCTCCCGATCACTGACCTCCTGATCACTGACCTCTCAATCACTGACCTCGCGATCACTGACCTCCCGATCACTGACCTCCCGATCACTGACCTCCCGATCACTCACCTCCCGATCACTGACCTCCCGATCACTGACCTCCCGATCATCGACCTCCCGACCACTGACCTCCAGATCACTGACCTCCCGATCACTGACCTCCCGATCACTGACCTCCAGTTCACTGACCTCCAGTTCACAGACCTCCCGATCACTGACCTCCCGATCACTGACCTCCCGATCATCGACCTCCAGATCATCGACCTCCCGGTCACTGACCTACTGATCACTGACCTCCCGATCACTGACCGCCCGATCGCTGACCTCCAGTTCACTGACCTCCCGATCACTGACCTCCCGGTCACTGACCTCCCGATCACTGAACTCCCGATCACTGACCACCCGTTCGCCGTCCTCCCGATCACTGACCTCCCGATCACTGACCTCCCGATCTCTGACCTCCTGATCGCTGACCTCCCTATCGCCGATCTCCCGATCACTGACCTCCAGTGCACTGACCTCCCGATCACTGACCTCCCAATCACTGACCTCCCGATCACTGACCTCCCGATCACTGACCTCCCAACCACAGACCTCCTGATCACTGACCTCCCGATCACTGACCTCCCGATCTCTGACCTCCTGATCGCTGACCTCCCGATCGCCGACCTCCCTATCACCGACCTCCCGATCGCTGACCTCCAAATCAATGACCTCCCGATCACTGACCTCCCGATCACTGACCTCCCGATCGCTGACCTCTCGATCGCTGGCCTCTCGATCACCGAACTCCCAGTTACTGACGTCCCGATTGCCTACTCCCGATCACCGACCTCCCGATCGCTGACCTCCCGATCACTGACCTCCTGATCACTGACCTCTCAATCACTGACCTCCCGTTCACTGATCTCCCGATTACTGACCTCCCGATCACTGACCTCCCGATCACTGAACTCCCGATCACTGAACTCCCGATCGCTGACCTCCCGATCACTGACCTCCCGATCACTGACCTCCCGATCACTGACCTCCCGATCACTGACCTCCAGATCACTGACCTCCCGATCACTGACCTCCCCATCACTGACCTCCCGATCGCTGACCTCCCGGTCACTGGCCCCCTGATCACCGACAACCCGATCACTGACCTCCCGATCACTGACCTCCCGATCACTGACCTCCCGATCGCTGACCTCCCGATCACTGACCTCCCGATCGCTGACCTTCCAATCACTGACCTCCCAATCACTGACCTCCCGATCACTGACCTCCCGATCGCTGACCTCCCAATCAGGGACCTCCCGATCACTGACCTCCCGATCACTGACCTCCCGATCGCTGAACTCCCGACCACTGACCTCCCAATCACTGACCTCCCGATCACTGACCTCCCGATCACTGACCTCCGGATCACTGACCTCCCAATCACTGACCTCCCAATCACTGACCTCCCGATCACTGACCTCCCGATCACTGACCTCCCGATCACTGACCTCCCGATCACTGACCTCCCGACCACTGACCTCCCGATCACTGACCTCCCGATCACTGACCTCCCGATCACTGACCTCCCGATCGCTGACCTTCCGATCACTGACCTCCCAATCACTGACCTCCCGATCACTGACCTCCCGATCGCTGACCTCCCAATCACGGCCCTCCCGATCACTGACCTCCCGATCACTGACCTCCCAATCGCTGACCTCCCGACCACTGACCTCCCAATCACTGACCTCCCGATCACTGACCTCCCGATCACTGACCTCCGGATCACTGACCTCCCAATCACTGACCTCCCGATCACTGACCTCCTGACCACTGACCTCCCGATCACTGACCTCCTGATCACTGACCTCTCAATCACTGACCTCGCGATCACTGACCTCCCGATCACTGACCTCCCGATCACTGACCTCCCGATCACTCACCTCCCGATCACTGACCTCCCGATCACTGACCTCCCGATCATCGACCTCCCGACCACTGACCTCCAGATCACTGACCTCCCGATCACTGACCTCCCGATCACTGACCTCCAGTTCACTGACCTCCAGTTCACAGACCTCCCGATCACTGACCTCCCGATCACTGACCTCCCGATCATCGACCTCCCGATCATCGACCTCCCGGTCACTGACCTACTGATCACTGACCTCCCGATCACTGACCGCCCGATCGCTGACCTCCAGTTCACTGACCTCCCGATCACTGACCTCCCGGTCACTGACCTCCCGATCACTGAACTCCCGATCACTGACCACCCGTTCGCCGTCCTCCCGATCACTGACCTCCCGATCACTGACCTCCCGATCTCTGACCTCCTGATCGCTGACCTCCCTATCGCCGATCTCCCGATCACTGACCTCCAGTGCACTGACCTCCCGATCACTGACCTCCCAATCACTGACCTCCCGATCACTGACCTCCCGATCACTGACCTCCCAACCACAGACCTCCTGATCACTGACCTCCCGATCACTGACCTCCCGATCTCTGACCTCCTGATCGCTGACCTCCCGATCGCCGACCTCCCTATCACCGACCTCCCGATCGCTGACCTCCAAATCAATGACCTCCCGATCACTGACCTCCCGATCACTGACCTCCCGATCGCTGACCTCTCGATCGCTGGCCTCTCGATCACCGAACTCCCAGTTACTGACGTCCCGATTGCCTACTCCCGATCACCGACCTCCCGATCGCTGACCTCCCGATCACTGACCTCCTGATCACTGACCTCTCAATCACTGACCTCCCGTTCACTGATCTCCCGATTACTGACCTCCCGATCACTGACCTCCCGATCACTGAACTCCCGATCACTGAACTCCCGATCGCTGACCTCCCGATCACTGACCTCCCGATCACTGACCTCCCGATCACTGACCTCCCGATCACTGACCTCCAGATCACTGACCTCCCGATCACTGACCTCCCCATCACTGACCTCCCGATCGCTGACCTCCCGGTCACTGGCCCCCTGATCACCGACAACCCGATCACTGACCTCCCGATCACTGACCTCCCGATCACTGACCTCCCGATCGCTGACCTCCCGATCACTGACCTCCCGATCGCTGACCTTCCAATCACTGACCTCCCAATCACTGACCTCCCGATCACTGACCTCCCGATCGCTGACCTCCCAATCAGGGACCTCCCGATCACTGACCTCCCGATCACTGACCTCCCGATCGCTGAACTCCCGACCACTGACCTCCCAATCACTGACCTCCCGATCACTGACCTCCCGATCACTGACCTCCGGATCACTGACCTCCCAATCACTGACCTCCCAATCACTGACCTCCCGATCACTGACCTCCCGATCACTGACCTCCCGATCACTGACCTCCCGATCACTGACCTCCCGACCACTGACCTCCCGATCACTGACCTCCCGATCACTGACCTCCCGATCTCTGACCTCCCGATCGCTGACCTCCCGATCGCCGACCTCCCTATCGCCGACCTCCCGATCGCTTACCTCCCGATCACTGACCCCCGATCACTGACCTCCCGATCACTGACCTCCCGATCACTGACCTCCCGACCACTGACCTCCAGATCACCGATCTCGCGATCACTGACCTCGCGATCACTGACCTCCTGATCGCTGACCTCCCGATCATCGACCTCCCGGTCACTGACCTACCGATCACTGACCTCCCGATCACTGACCTCCTGATCGCTGACCTCCAGATCACTGACCTCCCGATCACTGACCTCCCGATCACTGACCTCCCGATCACTGACCTCCCGAGCACTGACCTCCCGATCACTGACCTCCCAATCACTGACCTCCCGACCACTGACCTCCCGATCACTGACCTCCCGATCACAGACCACCCGATCACTGACCACCCGATCACTGACCACCCGATCACTGACCTCCCGATCACTGACCTCCCGATCACTGACCTCCCGATCACTGACCTCCCGATCACAGACCACCCGATCACTGACCACCCGATCACTGACCACCCGATCACTGACCTCCCGATCACTGACCTCCCGACCACTGACCTCCCGACCACTGACCTCCCGATCACTGACCTCCCGATCACTGACCAACTGATCACTGACCACCCGATCACTGACCTCCCGATCACTGACCTCCCGACCACTGACCTCCCGATCACTGACCTCCCGACCACTGACCTCCGCACCACTGACCTCCCGATCACTGACCTCCCGATCACTGACCTCCCGATCACTGACCTCCCGACCACTGACCTCCTGATGACTGATCTCCCGATCACTGACCTCCCGATCTCTGACCTCCCGATCGCCGACCTCCCGATCGCCGACCTCCCGATCTCTGACCTCCCGATCACTGACCTCCCGATCACTGACCTCTCGATCACTGAACCCCAGATCACTGACCTCCCGATCTCCGGACTACTGATCACTGACCTCCCGATCGCTGACCTCCCAGTCACTGGCCCCCTGATCACCGACATCCCGATCACCGACCTCCCGATCACTGACCTCTCGATCACTGACCTCTCGATCACTGACCTCCCGATCACTGACCTCCTGATCGCCGACCTCCCGATCACTGACCCCCGATCACTGACTTCCCGATCACTGACCTCCCGATCACTGACCTCCCGATCGCTGACCTCCCGATCACTGACCTCCCAATCACTGACCTCCCAATCACTGACCTCCCGACCACTGACCTCCAGATCACCGATCTCCCGATCACTGACCTCGCGATCACTGACCTCCTGATCGCTGACCTCCCGATCATCGACCTCCCGGTCACTGACCTACCGATCACTGACCTCCCGATCACTGACCTCCTGATCGCTGACCTCCAGATCACTGACCTCCCGATCACTGACCTCCCGATCACTGACCTCCCGATCACTGACCTCCCGAGCACTGACCTCCCGATCACTGACCTCCCGATCACTGACCTCCCGACCACTGACCTCCCGATCACTGACCTCCCGATCACAGACCACCCGATCACTGACCACCCGATCACTGACCACCCGATCACTGACCTCCCGATCACTGACCTCCCGATCACTGACCTCCCGATCACAGACCATCCGATCACTGACCACCCGATCACTGACCACCCGATCACTGAACTCCCGATCACTGACCTCCCGACCACTGACCTCCCGATCACTGACCTCCCGATCACTGACCTCCCGATCACTGACCTCCCGATAACTGACCTCCCGATCACTGACCTCCCGATCACTGACCTCCCGATCGCTCACCTCCCGGTCACTGGCCCCCTGATCACCGACAACCCGATCACTGACCTCCCGATCACTGACCTCCCGATCATTGACCTCCCGATCGCTGACCTTCCGATCACTGACCTCCCAATCACTGACCTCCCGATCACTGACCTCCCGATCGCTGACCTCCCAATCACGGCCCTCCCGATCACTGACCTCCCGATCACTGACCTCCCAATCGCTGACCTCCCGACCACTGACCTCCCGATCACTGACCTCCCGATCACTGACCTCCCGATCACTGACCTCCGGATCACTGACCTCCCAATCACTGACCTCCCGATCACTGACCTCCTGACCACTGACCTCCCGATCACTGACCTCCTGATCACTGACCTCCAGTTCACTGACCTCCCGATCACTGACCTCCGGATCATCGACCTCCCGATCATCGACCTCCCGGTCACTGACCTACTGATCACTGACCTCCCGATCACTGACCTCCCGATCACTGAACTCCCGATCACTGTCAACTCGTTCGCCGACCTCCCGATCACTGACCTCCCGATCACTGACCTCCCGATCTCTGATCTCCTGATCGCTGACCTCCCGATCGCCGATCTCCCGATCACTGACCTCCAGTGCACTGACCTCCCGATCACTGACCTCCCGATCACTGACCTCCCGATCACTGACCTCCCGATCACTGACCTCCCGATCTCTGACCTCCTGATCGCTGACCTCCCGATCGCCGACCTCCCTATCACCGACCTCCCGATCGCTGACCTCCAAATCAATGACCTCCCGATCACTGACCTCCCGATCACTGACCTCCCGATCGCTGACCTCTCGATCGCTGGCCTCTCGATCACCGAACTCCCAGTTACTGACGTCCCGATTGCCTACTCCCGATCACTGACCTCCCGATCGCTGACCTCCCGATCACTGAACTCCTGACCACTGACCTCCCGTTCACTGATCTCCCGATCACTGACCTCCCGATCACTGACCTCCCGATCACTGACCTCCCGATCACTGACCTCCCGATCACTGACCTCCAGATCACTGACCTCCCGATCACTGACCTCCCCATCACTGACCTCCCGATCGCTGACCTCCCGGTCACTGGCCCCCTGATCACCGACAACCCGATCACTGACCTCCCGATCACTGACCTCCCGATCACTGACCTCCCGATCGCTGACCTCCCGATCACTGACCTCCCGATCGCTGACCTTCCAATCACTGACCTCCCAATCACTGACCTCCCGATCACTGACCTCCCGATCGCTGACCTCCCAATCACGGACCTCCCGATCACTGACCTCCCGATCACTGACCTCCCGATCGCTGACCTCCCGACCACTGACCTCCCAATCACTGACCTCCCGATCACTGACCTCCCGATCACTGACCTCCGGATCACTGACCTCCCAATCACTGACCTCCCGATCACTGTCCTCCTGACCACTGACCTCCCGATCACTGACCTCCTGATCACTGACCTCTCAATCACTGACCTCGCGATCACTGACCTCGCGATCACTGACCTCCCGATCACTGACCTCCCGATCACTCACCTCCCGATCACTGACCTCCCGATCACTGACCTCCCGATCATCGACCTCCCGACCACTGACCTCCCGATCACTGACCTCCCGATCACTGACCTCCCAATCGCTGACCTCACGACCACTGACCTCCTGACCACTGACCTCCCGATCACTGACCTCCTGATCACTGACCTCTCAATCACTGACCTCGCGATCACTGACCTCCCGATCACTGACCTCCCGATCACTGACCTCCCGATCACTCACCTCCCGATCACTGACCTCCCGATCACTGACCTCCCGATCATCGACCTCCCGACCACTGACCTCCAGATCACTGACCTCCCGATCACTGACCTCCAGTTCACTGACCTCCAGTTCACAGACCTCCCGATCACTGACCTCCCGATCACTGACCTCCCGATCATCGACCTCCCGATCATCGACCTCCCGGTCACTGACCTACTGATCACTGACCTCCCGATCACTGACCGCCCGATCGCTGACCTCCAGTTCACTGACCTCCCGATCACTGACCTCCCGGTCACTGACCTCCCGATCACTGAACTCCCGATCACTGACACCCCGTTCGCCGACCTCCCGATCACTGACCTCCCGATCACTGACCTCCCGATCTCTGACCTCCTGATCGCTGACCTCCCGATCGCCGATCTCCCGATCACTGACCTCCAGTGCACTGACCTCCCGATCACTGACCTCCCGATCACTGACCTCCCGATCACTGACCTCCCGATCACTGACCTCCCGACCACAGACCTCCAGATCACTGACCTCCCGATCACTGACCTCCCGATCTCTGACCTCCTGATCGCTGACCTCCCGATCGCCGACCTCCCTATCACCGACCTCCCGATCGCTGACCTCCCGATCACCGACCTCCCGATCACTGACCTCCCGATCACCGACCTCCCGATCGCTGACCTCCAAATCAATGACCTCCCGATCACTGACCTCCCGATCACTGACCTCCCGATCGCTGACCTCTCGATCGCTGGCCTCTCGATCACCGAACTCCCAGTTACTGACGTCCCGATTGCCTACTCCCGAGCACTGACCTCCCGATCGCTGACCTCCCGATCACTGACCTCCTGATCACTGACCTCTCAATCACTGACCTCCCGTTCACTGATCTCCCGATCACTGACCTCCCGATCACTGACCTCCCGATCACTGACCTCCCGATCACTGACCTCCAGATCACTGACCTCCCGATCACTGACCTCCCCATCACTGACCTCCCGATCGCTGACCTCCCGGTCACTGGCCCCCTGATCACCGACAACCCGATCACTGACCTCCCGATCACTGACCTCCCGATCACTGACCTCCCGATCGCTGACCTCCCGATCACTGACCTCCCGATCGCTGACCTTCCAATCACTGACCTCCCAATCACTGACCTCCCGATCACTGACCTCCCGATCGCTGACCTCCCAATCACGGACCTCCCGATCACTGACCTCCCGATCACTGACCTCCCGATCGCTGACCTCCCGACCACTGACCTCCCAATCACTGACCTCCCGATCACTGACCTCCCGATCACTGACCTCCGGATCACTGACCTCCCAATCACTGACCTCCCGATCACTGTCCTCCTGACCACTGACCTCCCGATCACTGACCTCCTGATCACTGACCTCTCAATCACTGACCTCGCGATCACTGACCTCGCGATCACTGACCTCCCGATCACTGACCTCCCGATCACTCATCTCCCGATCACTGACCTCCCGATCACTGACCTCCCGATCATCGACCTCCCGACCACTGACCTCCCGATCACTGACCTCCCGATCACTGACCTCCCGATCACTGACCCCCAGTTCACTGACCTCCAGTTCACAGACCTCCCGATCACTGACCTCCCGATCACTGACCTCCCGATCATCGACCTCCCGATCATAGACCTCCCGGTCACTGACCTACCGATCACTGACCTCCCGATCACTGACCTCCCGATCACTGACCTCCCGACCACTAACCTCCTGATCGCTGACCTCCCGATCGCCGACCTCCCTATCGCCGACCTCCCGATCGCTGACCTCCAGATCAATGACATCCCGATCACTGACCTCCCGATCACTGACCTCCCGATCACTGACCCCCGACCACTGACCTCCCGATCACTGACCTCCCGATCACTGACCTCCCGACCACTGACCTCCAGATCACCGATCTCCCGATCACTGACCTCGCGATCACTGACCTCCTGATCGCTGACCTCCCGATCATCGACCTCCCGGTCACTGACCTACCGATCACTGACCTCCCGATCACTGACCTCCTGATCGCTGACCTCCAGATCACTGACCTCCCGATCACTGACCTCCCGATCACTGACCTCCAGATCACTGACCTCCCGAGCACAGACCTCCCGATCACTGACCTCCCGATCATTGACCTCCCGATCATCGACCTCCCGATCATCGACCTCCCGGTCACTGACCTACCGATCACTGACCTCCCGATCACTGACCTCCCGATCGCTGACCTCCAGTTCACTGACCTCCCGATCACTGACCTCCCGGTCACTGACCTCCCGATCACTGAACTCCCGATCACTGACCACCCGTTCGCCGACCTCCCGATCACTGACCTCCCGATCACTGACCTCCCGATCTCTGACCTCCTGATCGCTGACCTCCCGATCGCCGACCTCCCGATCACTGACCTCCAGTTCACTGACCTCCCGATCACTGACCTCCCGATCACTGACCTCCCAATCACTGACCTCCCGATCACTGACCTCCCGACCACTGACCTCCTGATCACTGACCTCCCGATCACTGACCTCCCGATCTCTGACCTCCTGATCGCTGACCTCCCGATCGCCGACCTCCCTATCGCCGACCTCCCGATCGCTTACCTCCCGATCACTGACCCCCGATCACTGACCTCCCGATCACTGACCTCCCGATCACTGACCTCCCGACCACTGACCTCCAGATCACCGATCTCGCGATCACTGACCTCGCGATCACTGACCTCCTGATCGCTGACCTCCCGATCATCGACCTCGCGGTCACTGACCTACCGATCACTGACCTCCCGATCACTGACCTCCTGATCGCTGACCTCCAGATCACTGACCTCCCGATCACTGACCTCCCGATCACTGACCTCCCGAGCACTGACCTCCCGATCACTGACCTCCCGATCACTGACCTCCCGACCACTGACCTCCCGATCACTGACCTCCCGATCACAGACCACCCGATCACTGACCTCCCGATCACTGACCTCCCGATCACTGACCTCCCGATCACTGACCTCCCGATCACAGACCACCCGATCACTGACCACCCGATCACTGACCTCCCGATCACTGACCTCCCGACCACTGACCTCCCGACCACTGACCTCCCGATCACTGACCAACTGATCACTGACCACCCGATCACTGACCTCCTGATCACTGACCTCCCGACCACTGACCTCCCGATCACTGACCTCCCGACCACTGACCTCCCCACCACTGACCTCCCGATCACTGACCTCCCGATCACTGACCTCCCGATCACTGACCTCCCGATCACTGACCTCCTGATGACTGATCTTCCGATCACTGACCACCCGATCACTGACCACCCGATCACTGACCTCCCGATCACTGACCTCCTGCCCACTGACCTCCCGACCACTGACCTCCCGATCACTGACCTCTCGATCACTGACCAACTGATCACTGACCACCCGATCACTGACCTCCCGATCACTGACCTCCCGACCACTGATCTCCCGATCACTGACCTCCTGACCACTGACCTCCCCACCACTGACCTCCCGATCACTGACCTCCCGATCACTGACCTCCCGATCACTGACCTCCCGACCACTGACCTCCTGATGACTGATCTCCCGATCACTGACCTCCCGATCTCTGACCTCCCGATCGCCGACCTCCCGATCGCCGACCTCCCGATCACTGACCTCCCGATCACTGACCTCCCGATCACTGACCTCTCGATCACTGAACCCCAGATCACTGACCTCCCGATCGCCGGACTCCTGATCACTGACCTCCCGATCGCTGACCTCCCAGTCACTGGCCCCCTGATCACCGACATCCCGATCACCGACCTCCCGATCACTGACCTCTCGATCACTGACCTCTCGATCACTGACCTCCCGATCACTGACCTCCTGATCGCCGACCTCCCGATCACTGACCTCCCGATCACTGACCTCCCGACCACTGACCTCCTGATCACTGACGTCCCAATCACTGACCTCCCGATCTCTGACCTCCTGATCGCTGACCTCCCGATCGCCGACCTCCTATCGCCGACCTCCCGATCGCTGACCTCCCGATCACTGACCCCCGATCACTGACCTCCCGATAACTGACCTCCCGATCACTGACCTCCCGACCACTGACCTCCAGATCACCGATCTCCCGATCGCTGACCTCGCGATCACTGACCTCCTGATCGCTGACCTCCCGATCATCGACCTCCCGGTCACTGACCTACCGATCACTGACCTCCCGATCACTGACCTCCTGATCGCTGACCTCCAGATCACTGACCTCCCGATCACTGACCTCCCGATCACTGACCTCCCGAGCACTGACCTCCCGATCACTGACCTCCCGATCACTGACCTCCCGACCACTGACCTCCCGATCACTGACCTCCCGATCACAGACCACCCGATCACTGACCTCCCGATCACTGACCTCCCGATCACTGACCTCCCGATCACTGACCTCCCGATCACAGACCACCCGATCACTGACCACCCGATCACTGACCTCCCGATCACTGACCTCCCGACCACTGACCTCCCGACCACTGACCTCCCGATCACTGACCAACTGATCACTGACCACCCGATCACTGACCTCCTGATCACTGACCTCCCGACCACTGACCTCCCGATCACTGACCTCCCGACCACTGACCTCCCCACCACTGACCTCCCGATCACTGACCTCCCGATCACTGACCTCCCGATCACTGACCTCCCGATCACTGACCTCCTGATGACTGATCTTCCGATCACTGACCACCCGATCACTGACCACCCGATCACTGACCTCCCGATCACTGACCTCCTGCCCACTGACCTCCCGACCACTGACCTCCCGATCACTGACCTCTCGATCACTGACCAACTGATCACTGACCACCCGATCACTGACCTCCCGATCACTGACCTCCCGACCACTGATCTCCCGATCACTGACCTCCTGACCACTGACCTCCCCACCACTGACCTCCCGATCACTGACCTCCCGATCACTGACCTCCCGATCACTGACCTCCCGACCACTGACCTCCTGATGACTGATCTCCCGATCACTGACCTCCCGATCTCTGACCTCCCGATCGCCGACCTCCCGATCGCCGACCTCCCGATCACTGACCTCCCGATCACTGACCTCCCGATCACTGACCTCTCGATCACTGAACCCCAGATCACTGACCTCCCGATCGCCGGACTCCTGATCACTGACCTCCCGATCGCTGACCTCCCAGTCACTGGCCCCCTGATCACCGACATCCCGATCACCGACCTCCCGATCACTGACCTCTCGATCACTGACCTCTCGATCACTGACCTCCCGATCACTGACCTCCTGATCGCCGACCTCCCGATCACTGACCTCCCGATCACTGACCTCCCGACCACTGACCTCCTGATCACTGACGTCCCAATCACTGACCTCCCGATCTCTGACCTCCTGATCGCTGACCTCCCGATCGCCGACCTCCTATCGCCGACCTCCCGATCGCTGACCTCCCGATCACTGACCCCCGATCACTGACCTCCCGATAACTGACCTCCCGATCACTGACCTCCCGACCACTGACCTCCAGATCACCGATCTCCCGATCGCTGACCTCGCGATCACTGACCTCCTGATCGCTGACCTCCCGATCATCGACCTCCCGGTCACTGACCTACCGATCACTGACCTCCCGATCACTGACCTCCTGATCGCTGACCTCCAGATCACTGACCTCCCGATCACTGACCTCCCGATCACTGACCTCCCGATCACTGACCTCCCGATCACTGACCACCCGATCACTGACCACCCGATCACTGACCTCCCGATCACTGACCTCCCGATCACTGACCTCCCGATCACAGACCACCCGATCACTGACCACCCGATCACTGACCTCCCGATCACTGACCTCCCGACCACTGACCTCCCGACCACTGACCTCCCGATCACTGACCTCCCGATCACTGACCACCTGATCACTGACCTCCCAACCACTGACCTCCCCACCACTGACCTCCCGATCACTGACCTCCCGATCACTGACCTCCCGATCACTGACCTCCCGACCACTGACCTCCTGATGACTGATCTCCCGATCACTGACCTCCCGATCTCTGACCTCCCGATCGCCGACCTCCCGATCGCCGACCTCCCGATCACTGACCTCCCGATCACTGACCTCTCGATCACTGAACCCCAGATCACTGACCTCCCGATCGCCGGACTCCTGATCACTGACCTCCCGATCGCTGACCTCCCAGTCAATCGCCCCCTGATCACCGACATCCCGATCACTGACCTCCCGATCACTGACCTCTCGATCACTGACCTCTCGATCACTGACCTCCCGATCACTGACCTCCTGATCGCCGACCTCCCGATCACTGACCTCCCGATCACTGACCTCCCGACCACTGACCTCCTGATCACTGACGTCCCAATCACTGACCACCCGATCCCTGTCCTCCAGATCGCTGACCTCCCGATCGCATACCCCTCGACCGCTGACGTCCCGATCGCCGAACTCCCGATCGCCAAACTCCCGATCGCCGATCTCTCGATCTCCGACCTCCCGATCGCCGACCCCCAATCACTGACCTCCCAATCACTGACCTCCCGATCACTGACCTCCCGATCACTGATCTCCCGATCACCAATCTCCCAATTGCCGACCTCCCGATCACTGACCTCCCGATCACTGACCTGCCGAACACCGACCTCCCGATTGGCGACCTCCTGATCACTGACCCCCCGTTCACTGACCTCCGATCGCCGACCTCCTGATCGCTGACCTCCCGGTCACTGGCCTCCCAATCACTGACTTCCCAATCACTGACCTCCCGATCACCGACCACCCGATCACTGACCACCCGATCACTGACCTCCCGATCACTGACCTCCCGATCACTGACTTCCCGATCACTGACCTCCCGATCACTTACCTCCCAATCACTAACCTCCCGGCCACTGACCTCCCGATGACTGACCTCCTGATCACTGACCGCCCGATCACAGACCTCCCGATCACTGACCTCCCGATCACTGACCCCCAATCGCCGACCTCCTGATCGCCGAACTCCCGATCACTGACCTCCCGATCACTGACCTCCCGATCTTTGACCTCCCGATCACTGACTTCCCGATCACTGACCTCCCGATCACTGACCTCCCGATCACTGACCTCCCGATCGCTGACCTCCAGATCGACAACCTCCTGATCGCCGACCTCCCAATCACTGTCCTCACGAACACTGACCTCCCGATCACAGACCTCCCGATCACTGACGTCCCAATCACTGACCTCCCGATCTCTGACCTCCTGATCACTGACCTCCCGATCGCCGACCTCCCTATCGCCGACCTCCCGATCGCTGACCTCCCGATCACTGACCCCCGATCACTGACCTCCCGATAACTGACCTCCCAATCACTGACCTCCCGACCACTGACCTCCAGATCACCGATCTCCCGATCGCTGACCTCGCGATCAATGACCTCCTGATCGCTGAATCCCGATCATCGACCTCCCGGTCACTGACCTACCGATCACTGACCTCCCGATCACTGACCTCCTGATCGCTGACCTCCAGATCACTGACCTCCCGATCACTGACCTCCCGATGACTGACCTCCCGATCACTGACCTCCCGATCACTGACCACCCGATCACTGACCTCCCGATCACTGACCTCCCGATCACTGACCTCCCGATCACAGACCACCCGATCACTGACCACCCGATCACTGACCACCCGATCACTGACCTCCCGATCACTGACCTCCCGACCACTGACCTCCCGATCACTGACCTCCCGATCACTGACCACCTGATCACTGACCTCCCAACCACTGACCTCCCCACCACTGACCTCCCGATCACTGACCTCCCGATCACTGACCTCCCGATCACTGACCTCCCGACCACTGACCTCCTGATGACTGATCTCCCGATCACTGACCTCCCGATCTCTGACCTCCCGATCGCCGACCTCCCGATCGCCGACCTCCCGATCACTGACCTCCCGATCACTGACCTCCCGATCACTGACCTCTCGATCACTGAACCCCAGATCACTGACCTCCCGATCGCCGGACTCCTGATCACTGACCTCCCGATCGCTGACCTCCCAGTCACTGGCCCCCTGATCACCGACATCCCGATCACTGACCTCCCGATCACTGACCTCTCGATCACTGACCTCTCGATCACTGACCTCCCGATCACTGACCTCCTGATCGCCGACCTCCCGATCACTCACCTCTCGATCACTGACCTCCCGATCACTGACCTCCTGATCGCCGACCTCCCGATCACTGACCTCCCGATCCCTGTCCTCCAGATCGCTGACCTCCCGATCGCATACCCCTCGACCGCTGACGTCCCGATCGCCGAACTCCCGATCGCCAAACTCCCGATCGCCGATCTCTCGATCTCCGACCTCCCGATCGCCGAACCCCCAATCACTGACCTCCCAATCACTGACCTCCCGATCACTGACCTCCCGATCACTGACCTCCCGATCACCAATCTCCCAATTGCCGACCTCCCGATCACTGACCTCCCGATCACTGACCTCCCGAACACCGACCTCCCGATTGGCGACCTCCTGATCACTGACCCCCCGTTCACTGACCTCCGATCGCCGACCTCCTGATCGCTGACCTCCCGATCACTGACCTCCCGATCACTGACCTCCCGATCGCTGACCTCCAGATCGACAACCTCCTGATCGCCGACCTCCCAATCACTGTCCTCCCGAACACTGACCTCCCGATCACAGACCTCCCGATCACTGACCTCCCGATCACAGACCTCCCAATCACTGACCTCCCGATCGCTGACCCCCAATCACTGTCCTCCCGATCACTGACCTCCCGATCACTGACCTCCCAACCACTGACCTCCCCACCACTGACCTCCCGATCACTGACCTCCCGATCACTGACCTCCCGATCACTGACCTCCCGACCACTGACCTCCTGATGACTGATCTCCCGATCACTGACCTCCCCATCTCTGACCTCCCGATCGCCGACCTCCCGATCGCCGACCTCCCGATCACTGACCTCCCGATCACTGACCTCTCGATCACTGAACCCCAGATCACTGACCTCCCGATCGCCGGACTCCTGATCACTGACCTCCCGATCGCTGACCTCCCAGTCACTGGCCCCCTGATTACCGACATCCCGATCACTGACCTCCCGATCACTGACCTCTCGATCACTGACCTCTCGATCACTGACCTCCCGATCACTGACCACCTGATCGCCGACCTCCCGATCACTGACCTCCCGATCACTGACCTCCCGACCACTGACCTCCTGATCACTGACGTCCCAATCACTGACCTCCCGATCTCTGATCTCCTGATCGCTGACCTCCCGATCGCCGACCTCCCTATCGCCGACCTCCCGATCGCTGACCTCCCGATCACTGACCCCCGATCACTGACCTCCCGATCACT
Organism: Mustelus asterias; assembly: GCF_964213995.1. Taxonomy (NCBI): domain Eukaryota; kingdom Metazoa; phylum Chordata; class Chondrichthyes; order Carcharhiniformes; family Triakidae; genus Mustelus; species Mustelus asterias. The sequence continues at coordinate 48,739,167 of NC_135824.1, read as the reverse complement.
GACCTCCCGATCACTGACCTCCCGACCACTGACCTCCAGATCACCGATCTCCCGATCACTGACCTCGCGATCACTGACCTCCTGATCGCTGACCTCCCGATCATCGACCTCCCGGTCACTGACCTCCCGATCACTGACCTCTCGATCACTCACCTCTCGATCACTGACCTCCCAATCACTGACCTCCTGATCGCCGACCTCCCGATCACTGACCTCCCGATCACTGACCTCCCGACCACTGACCTCCTGATCACTGACGTCCCAATCACTGACCTCCCGATCTCTGTCCTCCAGATCGCTGACCTCCCGATCGCATACCCCTCGACCGCTGACGTCCCGATCGCCGAACTCCAGATCACTGATCTCCCGATCACCAATCTCCCGATTGCCGACCTCCCGATCGCCGGCCCCCCAATCACTGACCCCCCGATCACTGATCTCCCGATCACCAATCTCCCGATTGCCGACCTCCCGATCACTGACCTCCCGATCACTGACCTCCCAAACACCGACCTCCCGATTGGCGACCTCCTGATCACTGACCCCCCGATCACTGACCTCCGATCGCCGACCTCCCAATCACTGTCCTCCCGAACACTGACCTCCCGATCACAGACCTCCCGATCACTGACCTCCCGATCACAGACCTCCCAATCACTGACCTCCCGATCGCTGACCCCCAATCACTGTCCTCCCGATCACTGACCTCTCGATCACAGACCTCCCAATCACTGACCTCCCAATCACAGACCTCCCGATCACTGACCTCCCGATCACTGACCCCCGATCGCCGACCTCCTGATCGCTGACCTCCCGATCACTGACCTCTCGATCGTCGGCCCCCCGATCACTGACCTCCCGATCGTTGACCTCCCGATCACTGATCTTCCGATCGCCGGCCCCCCGATCACTGACCTCTCGATCGCTGACCTCCCGATCACAGACCTCCGGAACACTGACCTCCCGATCACAGACCTCCCGATCACTGACCTCCCGATCGCAGACCTCCCAATCACTGACCTCCCAATCACTGACCTCCCGATCACTGACCTCCCGATCACAGACCTCCCGATCACTGACCTCCCGATCACTGAGGTCCCAATCACTGACCTCCCAATCACAGACCTCCCGATCACTGACCTCCCGATCACTGACCCCCGATCGCCGACCTCCTGATCGCTGACCTCTCGATCACTGACCTCTCGATCGCTGACCTCCCGATCACTGACCTCTCGATCGCTGACCTCCCGATCGCCGACCTCCTGATCGCCGACCTCCCGATCATTGACCTGCTGATCGCCAGCCTCCCGATCACTGACCTCCCGGTCACTGACCTCCCGATCACTGACCTCCCGATCACTGACCTCCCGATCGCTGACCTTCCGATCGTCGGCCCCCCGATCACTAACCTCCCGATCGTTGACCTCCCGATCACTGATCTTCCGATCGCCGGCCCCCCGATCACTGACCTCTCGATCGCTGACCTCCCGATCACTGACCTCCCGAACACTGACCTCCCGATCACTGACCTCCCGATCACTGACCTCCCGATCGCTGAACCCTCGATCGCTGACCTCCCGATCGCCGACATCCCGATCACTGACCTCCCAATCACTGACCTCCTGATAACTGACCTCCCGATCACTGACTTCCCGATCACCGGCCTCCCGATTGCCGACCTCCCGATCACTGACCCCCCGATCACTGACCTCCCAATCGCTGACCTCCCGATCACTGACCTCCCGATCACTGACCTCCCGATCTCTGACCTCCCGATCACTGACCTCCCGATCACTGACCACGGATCGCCGACCTCCTGATCGCTGACCTCCCGGTCACTGACCTCCCGATCACCGACCACCCGATCACTGACCTCCCGATCACTGACCTCCCGATCACTGACCTCCCGATCACTGACTTCCCGATCACTGATCTCCCAATCACTGATCTCCCGATCACCGATCTCCCGACCACCGACCCCCTGATCGCCGACCTCCCAATCACTGACCTCCCGATCACTGACCTCCCGCACACCGACCTCCCGATTGCCGACCTCCCGATCGCCGACCTCCCGATCACGAACCTCCCGATCACTGACCTCCCGATCACTTACCTGCCAATCACTAACCTCCCGGCCACTGACCCCCCAATGACTGATCTCCCGATCACTGACCCCTCGATCACCGACCTCCCGATTGCCGACCTCCCGATCACTGAACCCTGATCGCCGACCTCCCGATCACAAACCTCCCGATCACTGACCTCCCGATCGCCGACCTCCCGATCACTGACCTCCTGACGACTGACCTCCTGATCACTGACCTCCTGATCTCTGACCTCCTGATCGCTGACCTCCCGATCGCCGACATCCCGATCACTGACCTCCCGATCACTGACCTCCTGATAACTGACCTCCCGATCACTGACCTCCTGATCACTGACCTCCCGACCACTGACCTCCTGATCACTGACGTCCCAATCACTGACCTCCCGATCTCTGATCTCCTGATCGCTGACCTCCCGATCGCCGACCTCCCTATCGCCGACCTCCCGATCGCTGACCTCCCGATCACTGACCCCCGATCACTGACCTCCCGATCACTGACCTCCCGATCACTGACCTCCCGACCACTGACCTCCAGATCACCGATCTCCCGATCACTGACCTCGCGATCACTGACCTCCTGATCGCTGACCTCCCGATCATCGACCTCCCGGTCATTGACCTACCGATCACTGACCTCCCGATCACTGACCTCCTGATCACTGACCTCCAGATCACTGACCTCCCGATCACTGACCTCCCGATCACTGACCTCCCGATCACTGACCTCCCGAGCACTGACCTCCCGAGCACTGACCTCCCGATCACTGACCTCCTGATCGCCGACCTCCCGATCACTGACCTCCCGATCACTGACCTCCCGACCACTGACCTCCTGATCACTGACGTCCCAATCACTGACCTCCCGATCTCTGTCCTCCAGATCGCTGACCTCCCGATCGCATACCCCTCGACCGCTGACGTCCCGATCGCCGAACTCCAGATCACTGATCTCCCGATCACCAATCTCCCGATTGCCGACCTCCCGATCGCCGGCCCCCCAATCACTGACCTCCCAATCACTGACCTCCCGATCACTGACCCCCCGATCACTGATCTCCCGATCACCAATCTCCCGATTGCCGACCTCCCGATCACTGACCTCCCGATCACTGACCTCCCAAACACCGACCTCCCGATTGGCGACCTCCTGATCACTGACCCCCCGATCACTGACCTCCGATCGCCGACCTCCCAATCACTGTCCTCCCGAACACTGACCTCCCGATCACAGACCTCCCGATCACAGACCTCCCAATCACTGACCTCCCGATCGCTGACCCCCAATCACTGTCCTCCCGATCACTGACCTCTCGATCACAGACCTCCCAATCACTGACCTCCCAATCACAGACCTCCCGATCACTGACCTCCCGATCACTGACCCCCGATCGCCGACCTCCTGATCGCTGACCTCCCGATCACTGACCTCTCGATCGTCGGCCCCCCGATCACTGACCTCCCGATCGTTGACCTCCCGATCACTGATCTTCCGATCGCCGGCCCCCCGATCACTGACCTCTCGATCGCTGACCTCCCGATCACAGACCTCCGGAACACTGACCTCCCGATCACAGACCTCCCGATCACTGACCTCCCGATCGCAGACCTCCCAATCACTGACCTCCCAATCACTGACCTCCCGATCACTGACCTCCCGATCACAGACCTCCCGATCACTGACCTCCCGATCACTGAGGTCCCAATCACTGACCTCCCAATCACAGACCTCCCGATCACTGACCTCCCGATCACTGACCCCCGATCGCCGACCTCCTGATCGCTGACCTCTCGATCACTGACCTCTCGATCGCTGACCTCCCGATCACTGACCTCTCGATCGCTGACCTCCCGATCGCCGGCCTCCCGACCACTGACCTGCTGATCGCCAGCCTCCCGATCACTGACCTCCCGGTCACTGACCTCCCGATCACTGACCTCCCGATCACTGACCTCCCGATCGCTGACCTTCCGATCGTCGGCCCCCCGATCACTAACCTCCCGATCGTTGACCTCCCGATCACTGATCTTCCGATCGCCGGCCCCCCGATCACTGACCTCTCGATCGCTGACCTCCCGATCACTGACCTCCCGAACACAGACCTCCCGATCACTGACCTCCCGATCACTGACCTCCCGATCGCTGACCTCCCGATCACTGACCTCCCGATCGCCGACATCCCGATCACTGACCTCCCAATCACTGACCTCCTGATAACTGACCTCCCGATCACTGACTTCCCGATCACCGGCCTCCAGATCACTGACCTCCCGAACACCGACCTCCCGATTGCCGACCTCCCGATCACTGACCCCCCGATCACTGACCTCCCAATCGCTGACCTCCCGATCACTGACCTCCCGATCACTGACCTCCCGATCTCTGACCTCCCGATCACTGACCTCCCGATCACTGACCACGGATCGCCGACCTCCTGATCGCTGACCTCCCGGTCACTGACCTCCCGATCACCGACCACCCGATCACTGACCTCCCGATCACTGACCTCCCGATCACTGACCTCCCGATCACTGACTTCCCGATCACTGATCTCCCAATCACTGATCTCCCGATCACCGATCTCCCGACCACCGACCCCCTGATCGCCGACCTCCCAATCACTGACCTCCCGATCACTGACCTCCCGCACACCGACCTCCCGATTGCCGACCTCCCGATCGCCGACCTCCCGATCACGAACCTCCCGATCACTGACCTCCCGATCACTTACCTGCCAATCACTAACCTCCCGGCCACTGACCCCCCAATGACTGATCTCCCGATCACTGACCCCTCGATCACCGACCTCCCGATTGCCGACCTCCCGATCACTGAACCCTGATCGCCGACCTCCCGATCACAAACCTCCCGATCACTGACCTCCCGATCGCCGACCTCCCGATCACTGACCTCCTGACGACTGACCTCCTGATCACTGACCTCCTGATCTCTGACCTCCTGATCGCTGACCTCCCGATCGCCGACATCCCGATCACTGACCTCCCGATCACTGACCTCCTGATAACTGACCTCCCGATCACTGACCTCCTGATCACTGACCTCCCGACCACTGACCTCCTGATCACTGACGTCCCAATCACTGACCTCCCGATCTCTGATCTCCTGATCGCTGACCTCCCGATCGCCGACCTCCCTATCGCCGACCTCCCGATCGCTGACCTCCCGATCACTGACCCCCGATCACTGACCTCCCGATCACTGACCTCCCGATCACTGACCTCCCGACCACTGACCTCCAGATCACCGATCTCCCGATCACTGACCTCGCGATCACTGACCTCCTGATCGCTGACCTCCCGATCATCGACCTCCTGGTCATTGACCTACCGATCACTGACCTCCCGATCACTGACCTCCTGATCACTGACCTCCAGATCACTGACCTCCCGATCACTGACCTCCCGATCACTGACCTCCCGATCACTGACCTCCCGAGCACTGACCTCCCGAGCACTGACCTCCCGATCACTGACCTCCCGACCACTGACCTCCCGATCACTGACCTCCCGATCACAGACCACTCGATCACTGACCACCCGATCACTGACCTCCCGATCACTGACCTCCCGATCACAGACCACCCGATCACTGACCACCCGATCACTGACCACCCGATCACTGACCTCCCGATCACTGACCTCCCGACCACTGACCTCCCGACCACTGACCTCCCGATCACTGACCTCCCGATCACTGACCACCTGATCACTGACCACCCGATCACTGACCTCCCGATCACTGACCTCCCGACCACTGACCTCCCGATCACTGACCTCCCAACCACTGACCTCCCCACCAGTGACCTCCCGATCACTGACCTCCCGATCACTGACCTCCCGATCACTGACCTCCCGACCACTGACCTCCTGATGACTGATCTCCCGATCACTGACCTCCCCATCTCTGACCTCCCGATCGCCGACCTCCCGATCGCCGACCTCCCGATCACTGACCTCCCGATCACTGACCTCTCGATCACTGAACCCCAGATCACTGACCTCCCGATCGCCGGACTCCTGATCACTGACCTCCCGATCGCTGACCTCCCAGTCACTGGCCCCCTGATTACCGACATCCCGATCACTGACCTCCCGATCACTGACCTCTCGATCACTGACCTCTCGATCACTGACCTCCCGATCACTGACCTCCTGATCGCCGACCTCCCGATCACTGACCTCCCGATCACTGACCTCCCGACCACTGACCTCCTGATCACTGACGTCCCAATCACTGACCTCCCGATCTCTGATCTCCTGATCGCTGACCTCCCGATCGCCGACCTCCCTATCGCCGACCTCCCGATCGCTGACCTCCCGATCACTGACCCCCGATCACTGACCTCCCGATCACTGACCTCCCGATCACTGACCTCCCGACCACTGACCTCCAGATCACCGATCTCCCGATCACTGACCTCGCGATCACTGACCTCCTGATCGCTGACCTCCCGATCATCGACCTCCCGGTCACTGACCTCCCGATCACTGACCTCTCGATCACTCACCTCTCGATCACTGACCTCCCGATCACTGACCTCCTGATCGCCGACCTCCCGATCACTGACCTCCCGATCACTGACCTCCCGACCACTGACCTCCTGATCACTGACGTCCCAATCACTGACCTCCCGATCTCTGTCCTCCAGATCGCTGACCTCCCGATCGCATACCCCTCGACCGCTGACGTCCCGATCGCCGAACTCCAGATCACTGATCTCCCGATCACCAATCTCCCGATTGCCGACCTCCCGATCGCCGGCCCCCCAATCACTGACCCCCCGATCACTGATCTCCCGATCACCAATCTCCCGATTGCCGACCTCCCGATCACTGACCTCCCGATCACTGACCTCCCAAACACCGACCTCCCGATTGGCGACCTCCTGATCACTGACCCCCCGATCACTGACCTCCGATCGCCGACCTCCCAATCACTGTCCTCCCGAACACTGACCTCCCGATCACAGACCTCCCGATCACTGACCTCCCGATCACAGACCTCCCAATCACTGACCTCCCGATCGCTGACCCCCAATCACTGTCCTCCCGATCACTGACCTCTCGATCACAGACCTCCCAATCACTGACCTCCCAATCACAGACCTCCCGATCACTGACCTCCCGATCACTGACCCCCGATCGCCGACCTCCTGATCGCTGACCTCCCGATCACTGACCTCTCGATCGTCGGCCCCCCGATCACTGACCTCCCGATCGTTGACCTCCCGATCACTGATCTTCCGATCGCCGGCCCCCCGATCACTGACCTCTCGATCGCTGACCTCCCGATCACAGACCTCCGGAACACTGACCTCCCGATCACAGACCTCCCGATCACTGACCTCCCGATCGCAGACCTCCCAATCACTGACCTCCCAATCACTGACCTCCCGATCACTGACCTCCCGATCACAGACCTCCCGATCACTGACCTCCCGATCACTGAGGTCCCAATCACTGACCTCCCAATCACAGACCTCCCGATCACTGACCTCCCGATCACTGACCCCCGATCGCCGACCTCCTGATCGCTGACCTCTCGATCACTGACCTCTCGATCGCTGACCTCCCGATCACTGACCTCTCGATCGCTGACCTCCCGATCGCCGACCTCCTGATCGCCGACCTCCCGATCATTGACCTGCTGATCGCCAGCCTCCCGATCACTGACCTCCCGGTCACTGACCTCCCGATCACTGACCTCCTGATCACTGACCTCCCGATCGCTGACCTTCCGATCGTCGGCCCCCCGATCACTAACCTCCCGATCGTTGACCTCCCGATCACTGATCTTCCGATCGCCGGCCCCCCGATCACTGACCTCTCGATCGCTGACCTCCCGATCACTGACCTCCCGAACACTGACCTCCCGATCACTGACCTCCCGATCACTGACCTCCCGATCGCTGAACCCTCGATCGCTGACCTCCCGATCGCCGACATCCCGATCACTGACCTCCCAATCACTGACCTCCTGATAACTGACCTCCCGATCACTGACTTCCCGATCACCGGCCTCCCGATCACTGACCTCCCGAACACCGACCTCCCGATTGCCGACCTCCCGATCACTGACCCCCCGATCACTGACCTCCCAATCGCTGACCTCCCGATCACTGACCTCCCGATCACTGACCTCCCGATCTCTGACCTCCCGATCACTGACCTCCCGATCACTGACCACGGATCGCCGACCTCCTGATCGCTGACCTCCCGGTCACTGACCTCCCGATCACCGAACACCCGATCACTGACCTCCCGATCACTGACCTCCCGATCACTGACCTCCCGATCACTGACTTCCCGATCACTGATCTCCCAATCACTGATCTCCCGATCACCGATCTCCCGACCACCGACCCCCTGATCGCCGACCTCCCAATCACTGACCTCCCGATCACTGACCTCCCGAACACCGACCTCCCGATTGCCGACCTCCCGATCGCCGACCTCCCGATCACTAACCTCCCGATCACTGACCTCCCGATCACTTACCTCCCAATCACTAACCTCCCGGCCACTGACCTCCCGATGACTGATCTCCCGATCACTGACCCCTCGATCACCGACCTCCCGATTGCCGACCTCCCGATCACTGAACCCTGATCGCCGACCTCCCGATCACAAACCTCCCGATCACTGACCTCCCGATCGCCGACCTCCCGATCACTGACCTCCTGACGACTGACCTCCTGATCACTGACCTCCTGATCTCTGACCTCCTGATCGCTGACCTCCCGATCGCCGACATCCCGATCACTGACCTCCCGATCACTGACCTCCTGATAACTGACCTCCCGATCACTGAATTCCCGATCACCGGCCTCCCGATCGCCGACCTTCCGATCACTGACCTCCCGATCACTGACCTCCCGATCACTGACCTCCCGATAACTGACCTCCCGATCACTGACCTCCCGATCACTGACCTCCCGATCTCTGACCTCCCGATCACTGACCTCCCGATCACTGACCTCCGATCGCCGACCTCCTGATCGCTGACCTCCCGGTCACTGACCTCCCGATCACCGACCACCCGATCACTGACCTCCCGATCACTGACCTCCCGATCACTGACCTCCCGATCACCGACCTCCCGATCACTGACCTCCCGATCACTGACCTCCCGAACACCGACCTCCCGATTGCCGACCTCCCGATCGCCGACCTCCCGATCACTAACCTCCCGATCACTGACCTCCCGATCACTTACCTCCCAATCACTAACCTCCCGGCCACTGACCTCCCGATGACTGATCTCCCGATCACTGACCCCTCGATCACCGACCTCCCGATTGCCGACCTCCCGATCACTGAACCCTGATCGCCGACCTCCCGATCACAAACCTCCCGATCACTGACCTCCCGATCGCCGACCTCCCGATCACTGACCTCCCGACCACTGACCTCCTGATCACTGACCTCCTGATCTCTGACCTCCTGATCGCTGACCTCCCGATCGCCGACATCCCGATCACTGACCTCCCGATCACTGACCTCCTGATAACTGACCTCCCGATCACTGACTTCCCGATCACCGGCCTCCCGATCGCCGACGTTCCGATCACTGACCTCCCGATCACTGACCTCCCGATCACTGACCTCCCGATCACTGACCTCCCGATAACTGACCTCCCAATCACTGACCTCCCGATCACTGACCTCCCGATTTCTGACCTCCCGATCACTGACCTCCCGATCACTGACCTCCGATCGGCGACCTCCTGATCGCTGACCTCCCGGTCACTGACCTCCCGATCACCGACCACCCGATCACTGACCTCCCGATCACTGACCTCCCGATCACCGACCTCCCGATCACTGACCTCCCGATCACTGACCTCCCGATCACTGACCTCCCGAACACCGACCTCCCGATTGCCGACCTCCCGATCGCCGACCTCCCGATCACTGACCTCCCGATCACTGACCTCCCGATCACTTACCTCCCAATCACTTACCTCCCAATCACTAACCTCCCGGCCACTGACCTCCCGATGACTGATCTCCCGATCACTGACCCCTCGATCACCGACCTCCCGATTGCCGACCTCCCGATCACTGAACCCTGATCGCCGACCTCCCGATCACAAACCTCCCGATCACTGACCTCCCGATCGCCGACCTCCCGATCACTGACCTCCCGACGACTGACCTCCTGATCACTGACCTCCTGATCTCTGACCTCCTGATCGCTGACCTCCCGATCGCCGACATCCCGATCACTGACCTCCCGATCACTGACCTCCTGATAACTGACCTCCCGATCACTGACTTCCCGATCACCGGCCTCCCGATCGCCGACGTTCCGATCACTGACCTCCCGATCACTGACCTCCCGATCACTGACCTCCCGATCACTGACCTCCCGATAACTGACCTCCCGATCACTGACCTCCCGATCACTGACCTCCCGATTTCTGACCTCCCGATCACTGACCTCCCGATCACTGACCTCCGATCGGCGACCTCCTGATCGCTGACCTCCCGGTCACTGACCTCCCGATCACCGACCACCCGATCACTGACCTCCCGATCACTGACCTCCCGATCACTGACCTCCCGATCACTGACTTCCCGATCACTGATCTCCCAATCACTGATCTCCCGATCACCGATCTCCCGACCACCGACCTCCTGATCGCCGACCTCCCAATCACTGACCCCTCGATCACCGACCTCCCGATTGCCGACCTCCCGATCACTGAACCCCGATCGCCGACCTCCCGATCACTAACCTCCCGATCACTGACCTCCCGATCACTTACCTCCCAATCACTAACCTCCCGGCCACTGACCTCCCGATGACTGATCTCCCGATCACTGACCCCTCGATCACCGACCTTCCGATTGCCGACCTCCCGATCACTGAACCCTGATCGCCGACCTCCCGATCACAAACCTCCCGATCACTGACCTCCCGATCGCCGACCTCCCGATCACTGACCTCCCGACGACTGACCTCCTGATCACTGACCTCCCGATCTCTGACCTCCTGATCGCTGACCTCCCGATCGCCGACATCCCGATCACTGACCTCCCGATCACTGACCTCCTGATAACTGACCTCCCGATCACTGACTTCCCGATCACCGGCCTCCCGATCGCCAACCTTCCGATCACTGACCTCCCGATCACTGACCTCCCGATCACTGACCTCCCGATCACTGACCTCCCGATAACTGACCTCCCGATCTCTGACCTCCCGATCACTGACCTCCCGATCACTGACCTCCCGATCACTGACCTCCTGATCACTGACCTCCCGATAACTGACCTCCCGATCGCTGACCTCTCGATCACCGACCTCCCAGTTACTGACGTCCCGATTGCCGACCTCCCGATCACTGAACTCCCGATCGCTGACCTCTCAATCACTGACCTCCCGATCACTGATCTCCCGATCACTGACCTCCCGATCACTGACCTCCCGATCACTGAACTCCCGATCGCTGAACTCCCGATCGCTGACCTGCCGATCACTGACCTCCTGACCACTGACCTCCCGATCACTGACCTTCCGATCACTGAACTCCCGATCGCTGACCTCCCGAACACTGACCTCCCGATCACAGACCTCCCGATCTCTGACCTCCCGATCACTAACCTCCCGATTGCTGACCTCCCGATCACTGACCTTCCAATCGCTGACCTCCCGATCACTGACCTCCCGATCACTGACCTCCCAATCACTGACCTCCCGATCTGTGACCTCCCGATCACTGACCTCCCGATCACTGATCTTCCGATCGCCGGCCCCCCGATCACTGACCTCTCGATCGCTGACCTCCCGATCACTGACCTCCCGATCACTGACCTCCCGATCATTGACCTGCTGATCACCAGCCTCCCGAACGCTGACCTCCCGATCACTGACCTCCCGATCACTGACCTCCCGATCGCTGACCTCCTGATCGCTCACCTCTCGATCGCTGACCTCTCGATCGCCGGCCCCCCGATCACTGACCTCCCGATCACTGACCTCGCGATCACTGACCTCCCGATCACTGACCTCCCGAACGCTGACCTCCCGATCACTGACCTCCCGATCACTGACCTCCCGATCACTATCCTCCCGATCGCTGACCTCCCGATCACTGACCTCCCGATCACTGACCTCCCGATAACTGACCTCCCGATCACTGACCTCCCGATCACTGACCTCCCGATCTCTGACCTCCCGATCACTGACCTCCCGATCACTGACCTCCGATCGCCGACCTCCTGAACGCTGACCTCCCGATCACTGACCTCCTGATCGCCGACTTCCCAATCAATGACCTCCCGAACACCGACCTCCCGATTGCCGACCTCCCGATCGCCGACCTCCCGATCACTAACCTCCCGATCACTGACCTCCCGATCACTTACCTCCCAATCACTAACCTCCCGGCCACTGACCTCCCGATGACTGATCTCCCGATCACTGACCCCTCGATCACCGACCTCCCGATTGCCGACCTCCCGATCACTGAACCCTGATCGCCGACCTCCCGATCACAAACCTCCCGATCACTGACCTCCCGATCGCCGACCTCCCGATCACTGACCTCCCGACGACTGACCTCCTGATCACTGACCTCCTGTTCTCTGACCTCCTGATCGCTGACCTCCCGATCGCCGACATCCCGATCACTGACCTCCCGATCACTGACCTCCTGATAACTGACCTCCCGATCACTGACTTCCCGATCACCGGCCTCCCGATCGCCGACGTTCCGATCACTGACCTCCCGATCACTGACCTCCCGATCACTGACCTCCCGATCACTGACCTCCCGATAACTGACCTCCCGATCACTGACCTCCCGATCACTGACCTCCCGATTTCTGACCTCCCGATCACTGACCTCCCGATCACTGACCTCCCGATCACTGACCTCCCGATCACCGACCTCCCGATCACTGACCTCCCGATCACTGACCTCCCGATCACTGACCTCCCGAACACCGACCTCCCGATTGCCGACCTCCCGATCGCCGACCTCCCGATCACTAACCTCCCGATCACTGACCTCCCGATCACTGACCTCCCAATCACTAACCTCCCGGCCACTGACCTCCCGATGACTGATCTCCCGATCACTGACCCCTCGATCACCGACCTCCCGATTGCCGACCTCCCGATCACTGAACCCTGATCGCCGACCTCCCGATCACAAACCTCCCGATCACTGACCTCCCGATCGCCGACCTCCCGATCACTGACCTCCCGACGACTGACCTCCTGATCACTGACCTCCTGATCTCTGACCTCCTGATCGCTGACCTCCCGATCGCCGACATCCCGATCACTGACCTCCCGATCACTGACCTCCTGATAACTGACCTCCCGATCACTGACTTCCCGATCACCGGCCTCCCGATCGCCGACGTTCCGATCACTGACCTCCCGATCACTGACCTCCCGATCACTGACCTCCCGATCACTGACCTCCCGATAACTGACCTCCCGATCACTGACCTCCCGATCACTGACCTCCCGATTTCTGACCTCCCGATCACTGACCTCCCGATCACTGACCTCCGATCGGCGACCTCCTGATCGCTGACCTCCCGGTCACTGACCTCCCGATCACCGACCACCCGATCACTGACCTCCCGATCACTGACCTCCCGATCACTGACCTCCCGATCACTGACTTCCCGATCACTGATCTCCCAATCACTGATCTCCCGATCACCGATCTCCCGACCACCGACCTCCTGATCGCCGACCTCCCAATCACTGACCCCTCGATCACCGACCTCCCGATCACTTACCTCCCAATCACTAACCTCCCGGCCACTGACCTCCCGATGACTGATCTCCCGATCACTGACCCCTCGATCACCGACCTTCCGATTGCCGACCTCCCGATCACTGAACCCTGATCGCCGACCTCCCGATCACAAACCTCCCGATCACTGACCTCCCGATCGCCGACCTCCCGATCACTGACCTCCCGACGACTGACCTCCTGATCACTGACCTCCTGATCTCTGACCTCCTGATCGCTGACCTCCCGATCGCCGACATCCCGATCACTGACCTCCCGATCACTGACCTCCTGATAACTGACCTCCCGATCACTGACTTCCCGATCACCGGCCTCCCGATCGCCGACGTTCCGATCACTGACCTCCCGATCACTGACCTCCCGATCACTGACCTCCCGATCACTGACCTCCCGATAACTGACCTCCCGATCACTGACCTCCCGATCACTGACCTCCCGATTTCTGACCTCCCGATCACTGACCTCCCGATCACTGACCTCCGATCGGCGACCTCCTGATCGCTGACCTCCCGGTCACTGACCTCCCGATCACCGACCACCCGATCACTGACCTCCCGATCACTGACCTCCCGATCACTGACCTCCCGATCACTGACTTCCCGATCACTGATCTCCCAATCACTGATCTCCCGATCACCGATCTCCCGACCACCGACCTCCTGATCGCCGACCTCCCAATCACTGACCCCTCGATCACCGACCTTCCGATTGCCGACCTCCCGATCACTGAACCCCGATCGCCGACCTCCCGATCACTAACCTCCCGATCACTGACCTCCCGATCACTGACCTCCCGATCACTTACCTCCCAATCACTAACCTCCCGGCCACTGACCTCCCGATGACTGATCTCCCGATCACTGACCCCTCGATCACCGACCTTCCGATTGCCGACCTCCCGATCACTGAACCCTGATCGCCGACCTCCCGATCACAAACCTCCCGATCACTGACCTCCCGATCGCCGACCTCCCGATCACTGACCTCCCGACGACTGACCTCCTGATCACTGACCTCCCGATCTCTGACCTCCTGATCGCTGACCTCCCGATCGCCGACATCCCGATCACTGACCTCCCGATCACTGACCTCCTGATAACTGACCTCCCGATCACTGACTTCCCGATCACCGGCCTCCCGATCGCCGACCTTCCGATCACTGACCTCCCGATCACTGACCTCCCGATCACTGACCTCCCGATCACTGACCTCCCGATAACTGACCTCCCGATCACTGACCTCCCGATCACTGACCTCCCGATAACTGACCTCCCGATCACTGACCTCACGATCACTGACCTCCCGATCACTGACCTCCTGATCACTGACCTCCCGATAACTGACCTCCCGATCGCTGACCTCTCGATCACCGACCTCCCAGTTACTGACGTCCCGATTGCCGACCTCCCGATCACTGAACTCCCGATCGCTGACCTCTCAATCACTGACCTCCCGATCACTGATCTCCCGATCACTGACCTCCCGATCACTGACCTCCCGATCACTGAACTCCCGATCGCTGAACTCCCGATCGCTGACCTCCCGATCACTGACCTCCTGACCACTGACCTCCCGATCACTGACCTTCCGATCACTGAACTCCCGATCGCTGACCTCCCGAACACTGACCTCCCGATCACAGACCTCCCGATCTCTGACCTCCCGATCACTAACCTCCCGATTGCTGACCTCCCGATCACTGACCTTCCAATCGCTGACCTCCCGATCACTGACCTCCCGATCACTGACCTCCCAATCACTGACCTCCCGATCTGTGACCTCCCGATCACTGACCTCCCGATCACTGATCTTCCGATCGCCGGCCCCCCGATCACTGACCTCTCGATCGCTGACCTCCCGATCACTGACCTCCCGATCACTGACCTCCCGATCATTGACCTGCTGATCACCAGCCTCCCGAACGCTGACCTCCCGATCACTGACCTCCCGATCACTGACCTCCCGATCGCTGACCTCCTGATCGCTCACCTCTCGATCGCTGACCTCTCGATCGCTGACCTCCCGATCGCCGGCCCCCCGATCACTGACCTCCCGATCACTGACCTCGCGATCACTGACCTCCCGATCACTGACCTCCCGAACGCTGACCTCCCGATCACTGACCTCCCGATCACTGACCTCCCGATCACTATCCTCCCGATCGCTGACCTCCCGATCACTGACCTCCCGATCACTGACCTCCCGATAACTGACCTCCCGATCACTGACCTCACGATCACTGACCTCCCGATCACTGACCTCCCGATCACTGACCTCCCGATCACTGACCTCCCGATCACTGACCTCCTGATCACTGACCTCCCGATCACTGACCTCCGATCGCCGACCTCCTGATCGCTGACCTCCCGGTCACTGACCTGCCGATCACCGACCACCCGATCACTGACCTCCCGATCACTGACCTCCCGATCACTGACCTCCCGATCACCGACCTCCCGATCACTGACCTCCCGATCACTGACCTCCCGATCACTGACCTCCCGAACACCGACCTCCCGATTGCCGACCTCCCGATCGCCGACCTCCCGATCACTAACCTCCCGATCACTGACCTCCCGATCACTTACCTCCCAATCACTTACCTCCCAATCACTAACCTCCCGGCCACTGACCTCCCGATGACTGATCTCCCGATCACTGACCCCTCGATCACCGACCTCCCGATTGCCGACCTCCCGATCACTGAACCCTGATCGCCGACCTCCCGATCACAAACCTCCCGATCACTGACCTCCCGATCGCCGACCTCCCGATCACTGACCTCCCGACGACTGACCTCCTGATCACTGACCTCCTGATCTCTGACCTCCTGATCGCTGACCTCCCGATCGCCGACATCCCGATCACTGACCTCCCGATCACTGACCTCCTGATAACTGACCTCCCGATCACTGACTTCCCGATCACCGGCCTCCCGATCGCCGACGTTCCGATCACTGACCTCCCGATCACTGACCTCCCGATCACTGACCTCCCGATCACTGACCTCCCGATAACTGACCTCCCGATCACTGACCTCCCGATCACTGACCTCCCGATTTCTGACCTCCCGATCACTGACCTCCCGATCACTGACCTCCGATCGGCGACCTCCTGATCGCTGACCTCCCGGTCACTGACCTCCCGATCACCGACCACCCGATCACTGACCTCCCGATCACTGACCTCCCGATCACTGACCTCCCGATCACTGACTTCCCGATCACTGATCTCCCAATCACTGATCTCCCGATCACCGATCTCCCGACCACCGACCTCCTGATCGCCGACCTCCCAATCACTGACCCCTCGATCACCGACCTCCCGATTGCCGACCTCCCGATCACTGAACCCCGATCGCCGACCTCCCGATCACTAACCTCCCGATCACTGACCTCCCGATCGCCGACCTCCCGATCACTGACCTCCCGACGACTGACCTCCCGATCACTGACCTCCCGATCACTGAACTCCCGATCACTTACCTCCCAATCACTAACCTCCCGGCCACTGACCTCCCGATGACTGATCTCCCGATCACTGACCCCTCGATCACCGACCTTCCGATTGCCGACCTCCCGATCACTGAACCCTGATCGCCGACCTCCCGATCACAAACCTCCCGATCACTGACCTCCCGATCGCCGACCTCCCGATCACTGACCTCCCGACGACTGACCTCCTGATCACTGACCTCCCGATCTCTGACCTCCTGATCGCTGACCTCCCGATCGCCGACATCCCGATCACTGACCTCCCGATCACTGACCTCCTGATAACTGACCTCCCGATCACTGACTTCCCGATCACCGGCCTCCCGATCGCCGACCTTCCGATCACTGACCTCCCGATCACTGACCTCCCGATCACTGACCTCCCGATCACTGACCTCCCGATAACTGACCTCCCGATCACTGACCTCCCGATCACTGACCTCCCGATAACTGACCTCCCGATCACTGACCTCATGATCACTGACCTCCCGATCACTGACCTCCTGATCACTGACCTCCCGATAACTGACCTCCCGATCGCTGACCTCTCGATCACCGACCTCCCAGTTACTGACGTCCCGATTGCCGACCTCCCGATCACTGAACTCCCGATCGCTGACCTCTCAATCACTGACCTCCCGATCACTGATCTCCCGATCACTGACCTCCCGATCACTGACCTCCCGATCACTGAACTCCCGATCGCTGAACTCCCGATCGCTGACCTCCCGATCACTGACCTCCTGACCACTGACCTCCCGATCACTGACCTTCCGATCACTGAACTCCCGATCGCTGACCTCCCGAACACTGACCTCCCGATCACAGACCTCCCGATCTCTGACCTCCCGATCACTAACCTCCCGATTGCTGACCTCCCGATCACTGACCTTCCAATCGCTGACCTCCCGATCACTGACCTCCCGATCACTGACCTCCCAATCACTGACCTCCCGATCTGTGACCTCCCGATCACTGACCTCCCGATCACTGATCTTCCGATTGCCGGCCCCCCGATCACTGACCTCTCGATCGCTGACCTCCCGATCACTGACCTCCCGATCACTGACCTCCCGATCATTGACCTGCTGATCACCAGCCTCCCGAACGCTGACCTCCCGATCACTGACCTCCCGATCACTGACCTCCCGATCGCTGACCTCCTGATCGCTCACCTCTCGATCGCTGACCTCTCGATCGCTGACCTCCCGATCGCCGGCCCCCCGATCACTGACCTCCCGATCACTGACCTCGCGATCACTGACCTCCCGATCACTGACCTCCCGAACGCTGACCTCCCGATCACTGACCTCCCGATCACTGACCTCCCGATCACTATCCTCCCGATCGCTGACCTCCCGATCACTGACCTCCCGATCGCTGAAGTCTCGATCACTGACCTCCCAATCGCCGACATCCCGATCACTGACCTCCCGATCACTGACCTCCCGATCACTGACCTCCCGAACACCGACCTCCCGATTGCAGACCTCCCGATCGCCGACCTCCCGATCACTAACCTCCCGATCACTGACCTCCCGATCACTGTCTTCCCGATCACTGATCTCCCAATCACTGATCTCCCGATCACCGATCTCCCGACCACCGACCCCCTGATCGCCGACCTCCCAATCACTGACCTCCCGATCACTGACCTCCCGGACACCGACCTCCCGATTGCCGACCTCCCGATCGCCGACCTCCCGATCACTAACCTCCCGATCACTGACCTCCCGATCACTTACCTCCCAATCACTAACCTCCCGGCCACTGACCTCCCGATGACTGATCTCCCGATCACTGACCCCTCGATCACCGACCTCCCGATTGCCGACCTCCCGATCACTGAACCCTGATCGCCGACCTCCCGATCACAAACCTCCCGATCACTGACCTCCCGATCGCCGACCTCCCGATCACTGACCTCCCGACGACTGACCTCCTGATCACTGACCTCCTGATCTCTGACCTCCTGATCGCTGACCTCCCGATCGCCGACATCCCGATCACTGACCTCCCGATCACTGACCTCCCGATCACTGACCTCGCGATCACTGACCTCCCGATCGCCGACCTCCCGATCACTGACCTCCCGATCACTGACCTCCCGATCACTGACCTCCCGATCACTGACCTCCCGATCTCTGACCTCCCGATCACTGACCTCCCGATCACTGACCTCCGATCGCTGACCTCCCGATCACTGACCTCCCGATCACTGACCTCCCGATCACTTACCTCCCAATCACTAACCTCCCGGCCACTGACCTCCCGATGACTGATCTCCCGATCACTGACCCCTCGATCACCGACCTCCCGATTGCCGACCTCCCGATAACTGAACCCTGATCGCCGACCTCCCGATCACAAAGCTCCCGATCACTGACCTCCCGATCGCCGACCTCCCGATCACTGACCTCCCGACGACTGACCTCCTGATCACTGACCTCCCGATCTCTGACCTCCTGATCGCTGACCTCCCGATCGCCGACATCCCGATCACTGACCTCACGATCACTGACCTCCTGATAACTGACCTCCCGATCACCGGCCTCCCGATCGCCGACCTTCCGATCACTGACCTCCCGATCACTGACCTCCCGATCACTGACCTCCCGATAACTGACCTCCCGATCACTGACCTCCCGATCACTGACCTCCCGATAACTGACCTCCCGATCACTGACCTCACGATCACTGACCTCACGATCACTGACCTCCCGATCACTGACCTCCCGATCGCTGACCTCCCGATCGCTGACCTCCCGATCACTGACCTCCCGATCACTGACCTCCCGATCGCAGACCTCCCGATCACTGACCTCACGATCACTGACCTCCCGATCGCTGACCTCCCGATCACTGACCTCCCAATCACTGACCTCCCAATCACTGACCTCCCGATCACTGACCTCCCGATCACTGACCTCCCGATCACTAACCTCCCGATTGCTGACCTCCTGATAACTGACCTCCCGATCACTGACTTCCCGATCACCGGCCTCCCGATCGCCGACCTTCCGATCACTGACCTCCCGATCACTGACCTCCCGATCACTGACCTCCCGATCACTGACCTCCCGGTAACTGACCTCCCGATCACTGACCTCCCGATCACTGACCTCCCGATAACTGACCTCCCGATCACAGACCTCACGATCACTGACCTCACGATCACTGACCTCCCGATCACTGACCTCCCGATCGCTGACCTCCCGATCATTGACCTCCCAATCACAGACCTCCCGATCACTGACCTCCCGATCACTGACCTCCCGATCACTGACTTCCCGATCACTAACCTCCCGATTGCTGACCTCCCGATCACTGACCTCCCAATCGCTGACCTCCCGATCACTGACCTCCCGATCACTGACCTCCCGATCACTGACCTCACGATCACTGACATCCCGATCACTGACCTCCCAATCACTGACCTCCTGATCGCCGACCTCCTGATCGCCGACCTCCCGATCACTGACCTCCTGATCGCCGACTTCCCAATCAATGACCTCCCGATCACTGACCTCCCGATCACTGACCTCCCGATCACTGACCTCCTGATCGCCGACTTCCCAATCAATGACCTCCCGAACACTGACCTCCCGATCACTGACCTCCCGATCACTGACCTCCCGATCACAGACCTCCCGATCACTGACCTCCCGATCACAGACCTCCCAATCACAGACCTCCCAATCACAGACCTCCCGATCACTGACCTCCCGATCACCGACCCCCGATCGCCGACCTCCTGATCGCTGACCTCCCGATCACTGACCTCCCGATCGCTGAACTCTCGACCGCTGACCTCCCGATCACCGACATCCCGATCACTGACCTCCCGATCACTGACCTCCTGATAACTGACCTCCCGATCACTCACTTCCCGATCACCGGCCTCCCGATCACCGGACCCCCAATCACTGACCTCCCGATCACTGACCCCCGATCGCCGACCTCCTGATCGCCGACCTCCCGATCACTGACCTCCCGATCACTGACCTCCCGATCTTTGACCTCCCGATCACTGACCTCCCGATCACTGACCTCCCGGCCACTGACCTCCCGATCACTGACCTCCCAATCACTGACCTCCCAATCACAGACCTCCCGATCACTGACCTCCCGATCACTGACACCCCGATCACTGACCTCCCAATCGCTGACCTCCCGATCACTGACCTCCCGATCATTGACCTCCCGATCACTGACCTCCCGATCACTGACCTCCCGATCACTGACCTCCGATCGCCGACCTCCTGATCGCTGACCTCCCGATCACTGACCTCTGATCGCCGACCTCCTGATCGCTGACCTCCCGGTCACTGACCTCCCGATCACCGACCACCCGATCACTGACCTCCCGATCACCGACCAC
This sequence comes from Mustelus asterias, assembly GCF_964213995.1. NCBI lineage: Eukaryota > Metazoa > Chordata > Chondrichthyes > Carcharhiniformes > Triakidae > Mustelus > Mustelus asterias. Next base: position 48,717,384 of record NC_135824.1, on the reverse strand, counting down.
CCGATCACTGACCTCCCGATCACTGACCTCCCGATCACTGACCTCCCAATCACTGACCTCCCGATCACTGACTTCCCGATCACTGATCTCCCAATCACTGATCTCCCGATCACCGATCTCCCGACCACCGACCCCCTGATCGCCGACCTCCCAATCACTGACCTCCCGATCACTGACCCCTCGATCACCGACCTCTCGATTGCCGACCTCCCGATCACTAACCTCCCGATCACTGACCTCCCGATCACTTACCTCCCAATCACTAACCTCCCGGCCACTGACCCCCGATCACTGACCTCCCGATCTTTGACCTCCCGATCACTGACCTCCCGATCACTGACCTCCCGATCACTGACCCCCGATCGCCGACCTCCTGATCGCCGACCTCCCGATCACTGACCTCCCAATCACTGACCTCCCAATCTTTGACCTCCCGGCCACTGACCTCCCGATCACTGACCTCCCAATCACTGACCTCCCAATCACAGACCTCCCGATCACTGACCTCCCGATCACTGACCCCCGATCGCCGACCTACTGATCGCTGACCTCCCGATCACTGACCTCTCGATCGCTGGCCTCCCGATCACTGACCTCTCGATCGCTGACCTCCCGATCGCCGACCTCCCGATCATTGACCTGCTTATCGCCAGCCTCCCGATCACTGACCTCCCGGTCACTGACCTCCCGATCACTGACCTCCCGATCACTGACCTCCCGATCACTGACCTTCCGATCGTCGGCCCCCCGATCACTGACCTCCCGATCGTTGACCTCCCGATCACTGATCTTCCGATCGCCGGCCCCCTGATCACTGACCTCTCGATCGCTGACCTCCCGATCACTGACCTCCCGATCACTGACCTCCCGATCATTGACTTCCCGATCACTGACCTCCCGATCGCCGACCTCCCGATCACTAACCTCCCGAACACTGACCTCCCGATCACTGACCTCCCGATCACTGACCTCCCAATCGCTGACCTCCCGATCGCTCACCTCTCGATCGCTGACCTCTCGATCACTGACGTCCCGATCGCCGGCCACCCGATCACTGTCCACCCGATCACTGACCTCCCGATCGCTGAACTCTCGACCGCTGACCTCCCGTTCGCCGACATCCCGATCACTGACTTCCCGATCACCGGCCTCCCGATCACTGACCTCCCGAACACCGACCTCCCGATTGCGGACCTCCCGATCACTGACCCCCCGATCACTGACCTCCCAATCACTGACCTCCCGATCACTGACCTCCCGATCACTGACCTCCTGATCACTGACCTCCCGATCACTGACCTCCGATCGCCGACCTCCTGATCGCTGACCTCCCGGTCACTGACCTCCCGATCACTGACCACCCGATCACTGACCTCCCGATCACTGACCTCCCGATCACTGACCTCCCGATCACTGACTTCCCGATCACTGATCTCCCGATCACTGACCTCCCGATCACCGATCTCCCGACCACCGACCCCCTAATCGCCGACCTCCCAATCACTGACCTCCCGATCACGGACTTCCCGATCACTGATCTCCCAATTACTGATCTCCCGATCACCGATCTCCCGACCACCGACCCCCTGATCGCCGACCTCCCAATCACTGACCTCCCGATTGCTGACCTCCCGATCACTGACCTTCCAATCGCTGACCTCCCGATCACTGACCTCCCGATCACTGACCTCCCAATCACTGACCTCCCGATCTGTGACCTCCCGATCACTGACCTCCCGATCACTGATCTTCCGATTGCCGGCCCCCCGATCACTGACCTCTCGATCGCTGACCTCCCGATCACTGACCTCCCGATCACTGACCTCCCGATCATTGACCTGCTGATCACCAGCCTCCCGAACGCTGACCTCCCGATCACTGACCTCCCGATCACTGACCTCCCGATCGCTGACCTCCTGATCGCTCACCTCTCGATCGCTGACCTCTCGATCGCTGACCTCCCGATCGCCGGCCCCCCGATCACTGACCTCCCGATCACTGACCTCGCGATCACTGACCTCCCGATCACTGACCTCCCGAACGCTGACCTCCCGATCACTGACCTCCCGATCACTGACCTCCCGATCACTATCCTCCCGATCGCTGACCTCCCGATCACTGACCTCTCGATCACTGACCTCCCGATAACTGAACTCCCGATCACTGACCTCCCAATCGCCGACATCCCGATCACTGACCTCCCGATCACTGACCTCCCGATCACTGACCTCCCGAACACCGACCTCCCGATCACTGACCTCCCGATCACTGACCTCCCGAACACCGACCTCCCGATTGCAGACCTCCCGATCGCCGACCTCCCGATCACTAACCTCCCGATCACTGTCTTCCCGATCACTGATCTCCCAATCACTGATCTCCCGATCACCGATCTCCCGACCACCGACCCCCTGATCGCCGACCTCCCAATCACTGACCTCCCGATCACTGACCTCCCGGACACCGACCTCCCGATCGCCGACCTCCCGATCACTAACCTCCCGATCACTGACCTCCCGATCACTTACCTCCCAATCACTAACCTCCCGGCCACTGACCTCCCGATGACTGATCTCCCGATCACTAACCCCTCGATCACCGACCTCCCGATTGCCGACCTCCCGATCACTGAACCCTGATCGCCGACCTCCCGATCACAAACCTCCCGATCACTGACCTCCCGATCGCCGACCTCCCGATCACTGACCTCCCGACGACTGACCTCCTGATCACTGACCTCCTGATCTCTGACCTCCTGATCGCTGACCTCCCGATCGCCGACATCCCGATCACTGACCTCCCGATCACTGACCTCCTGATAACTGACCTCCCGATCACTGACTTCCCGATCACCGGCCTCCCGATCGCCGACCTTCCGATCACTGACCTCCCGATCACTGACCTCCCGATCACTGACCTCCCGATCACTGACCTCCCGATAACTGACCTCCCGATCACTGACCTCCCGATCACTGACCTCCCGATCTCTGACCTCCCGATCACTGACCTCCCGATCACTGACCTCCGATCGCTGACCTCCTGATCGCTGACCTCCCGGTCACTGACCTCCCGATCACCGACCACCCAATCACTGACCTCCCGATCACTGACCTCCCGATCACTGACCTCCCGATCACCGACCACCCGATCACTGACCTCCCGATCACTGACCTCCCGATTACTGACCTCCCGAACACCGACCTCCCGATTGCCGACCTCCCGATCGCCGACCTCCCGATCACTAACCTCCCGATCACTGACCTCCCGATGACTGAACTCCCGATCACTGACCCCTCGATCACCGACCTCCCGATTGCCGACCTCCCGATCACTGAACCCTGATCGCCGACCTCCCGATCACAAACCTCCCGATCACTGACCTCCCGATCGCCGACCTCCCGATCACTGACCTCCCGACGACTGACCTCCTGATGACTGACCTCCTGATCTCTGACCTCCTGATCGCTGACCTCCCGATCGCCGACATCCCGATCACTGACCTCCTGATCACTGACCTCCTGATAACTGACCTCCCGATCACTGACTTCCCGATCACCGGCCTCCCGAACGCCGACCTTCCGATCGCTGACCTCCCGATCACTGACCTCCCGATCACTGACCTCCCGATCTCTGACCTCCCGATCACTGACCTCCCGATCACTGACCTCCGATCGCCGACCTCCTGATCGCTGACCTCCCGGTCACTGATCTCCCGATCACCGACCACCCGATCACTGACCTCCCGATCACTGACCTCCCGATCACTGACCTCCCAATCACTGACTTCCCGATCACTGATCTCCCAATTACTGATCTCCCGATCACCGATCTCCCGATCACCGACCCCCTGATCGCCGACCTCCCAATCAATGACCTCCCGATCATTGACCCCTCAATCACCGACCTCCCGATTGCCGACCTCCCGATCACTGAACCCCGATCGCCGACCTCCCGATCACTAACCTCCCGATCACTGACCTCCCGATCACTTACCTCCCAATCACTAACCTCCCGGCCACTGACCTCCCGATGACTGATCTCCCGATCACTGACCCCTCGATCACCGACCTCCCGATTGCCGACCTCCCGATAACTGAACCCTGATCGCCGACCTCCCGATCACAAAGCTCCCGATCACTGACCTCCCGATCGCCGACCTCCCGATCACTGACCTCCCGACGACTGACCTCCTGATCACTGACCTCCCGATCTCTGACCTCCTGATCGCTGACCTCCCGATCGCCGACATCCCGATCACTGACCTCACGATCACTGACCTCCTGATAACTGACCTCCCGATCACCGGCCTCCCGATCGCCGACCTTCCGATCACTGACCTCCCGATCACTGACCTCCCGATCACTGACCTCCCGATCACTGACCTCCCGATAACTGACCTCCCGATCACTGACCTCCCGATCACTGACCTCCCGATAACTGACCTCCCGATCACTGACCTCACGATCACTGACCTCACGATCACTGACCTCCCGATCACTGACCTCCCGATCGCTGACCTCCCGATCGCTGACCTCCCGATCACTGACCTCCCGATCACTGACCTCCCGATCACAGACCTCCCGATCACTGACCTCACGATCACTGACCTCCCGATCGCTGACCTCCCGATCGCTGACCTCCCGATCACTGACCTCCCAATCACTGACCTCCCAATCACTGACCTCCCGATCACTGACCTCCCGATCACTGACCTCCCGATCACTAACCTCCCGATTGCTGACCTCCTGATAACTGACCTCCCGATCACTGACTTCCCGATCACCGGCCTCCCGATCGCCGACCTTCCGATCACTGACCTCCCGATCACTGACCTCCCGATCACTGACCTCCCGATCACTGACCTCCCGATCACTGACCTCCCGATAACTGACCTCCCGATCACTGACCTCACGATCACTGACCTCACGATCACTGACCTCCCGATCACTGACCTCCCGATCGCTGACCTCCCGATCATTGACCTCCCAATCACAGACCTCCCGATCACTGACCTCCCGATCACTGACCTCCCGATCACTGACTTCCCGATCACTAACCTCCCGATTGCTGACCTCCCGATCACTGACCTCCCAATCGCTGACCTCCCGATCACTGACTTCCCGATCACTGACCTCCCGATCACTGACCTCACGATCACTGACATCCCGATCACTGACCTCCCAATCACTGACCTCCTGATCGCCGACCTCCTGATAGCCGACCTCCCGATCACTGACCTCCTGATCGCCGACTTCCCAATCAATGACCTCCCGATCACTGACCTCCCGATCACTGACCTCCCGATCACTGACCTCCTGATCGCCGACTTCCCAATCAATGACCTCCCGAACACTGACCTCCCGATCACTGACCTCCCGATCACTGACCTCCCGATCACAGACCTCCCGATCACTGACCTCCCGATCACAGACCTCCCAATCACAGACCTCCCAATCACAGACCTCCCGATCACTGACCTCCCGATCACCGACCCCCGATCGCCGACCTCCTGATCGCTGACCTCCCGATCACTGACCTCCCGATCGCTGAACTCTCGACCGCTGACCTCCCGATCACCGACATCCCGATCACTGACCTCCCGATCACTGACCTCCTGATAACTGACCTCCCGATCACTCACTTCCCGATCACCGGCCTCCCGATCACCGGACCCCCAATCACTGACCTCCCGATCACTGACCCCCGATCGCCGACCTCCTGATCGCCGACCTCCCGATCACTGACCTCCCGATCACTGACCTCCCGATCTTTGACCTCCCGATCACTGACCTCCCGATCACTGACCTCCCGGCCACTGACCTCCCGATCACTGACCTCCCAATCACTGACCTCCCAATCACAGACCTCCCGATCACTGACCTCCCGATCACTGACCCCCGATCGCCGACCTCCTGATCGCTGACCTCCCGATCACTGACCTTTCGATCGCTGACCTCCCGATAACTGACCTCCCGATCACTGACTTCCCGATCACTGGCCTCCCGATCACTGACCTCCCGAATACCGACCTCCCGATTGCCGACCTCCCGATCACTGACACCCCGATCACTGACCTCCCAATCGCTGACCTCCCGATCACTGACCTCCCGATCATTGACCTCCCGATCACTGACCTCCCGATCACTGACCTCCCGATCACTGACCTCCGATCGCCGACGTCCTGATCGCTGACCTCCCGATCACTGACCTCTGATCGCCGACCTCCTGATCGCTGACCTCCCGGTCACTGACCTCCCGATCACCGACCACCCGATCACTGACCTCCCGATCACCGACCACCCGATCACTGACCTCCCGATCACTGACCTCCCGATCACTGACCTCCCAATCACTGACCTCCCGATCACTGACTTCCCGATCACTGATCTCCCAATCACTGATCTCCCGATCACCGATCTCCCGACCACCGACCCCCTGATCGCCGACCTCCCAATCACTGACCTCCCGATCACTGACCCCTCGATCACCGACCTCTCGATTGCCGACCTCCCGATCACTAACCTCCCGATCACTGACCTCCCGATCACTGACCTCCCGATCACTTACCTCCCAATCACTAACCTCCCGGCCACTGACCCCCGATCACTGACCTCCCGATCTTTGACCTCCCGATCACTGACCTCCCGATCACTGACCTCCCGATCACTGACCTCCCGATCACTGACCCCCGATCGCCGACCTCCTGATCGCCGACCTCCCGATCACTGACCTCCCGGCCACTGACCTCCCGATCACTGACCTCCCAATCACTGACCTCCCAATCACAGACCTCCCGATCACTGACCTCCCGATCACTGACCCCCGATCGCCGACCTACTGATCGCTGACCTCCCGATCACTGACCTCTCGATCGCTGGCCTCCCGATCACTGACCTCTCGATCGCTGACCTCCCGATCGCCGACCTCCTGATCGCCGACCTCCCGATCATTGACCTGCTTATCGCCAGCCTCCCGATCACTGACCTCCCGGTCACTGACCTCCCGATCACTGACCTCCCGATCACTGACCTCCCGATCACTGACCTTCCGATCGTCGGCCCCCCGATCACTGACCTCCCGATCGTTGACCTCCCGATCACTGATCTTCCGATCGCCGGCCCCCCGATCACTGACCTCTCGATCGCTGACCTCCCGATCACTGACCTCCCGATCACTGACCTCCCGATCATTGACCTCCCGATCACTGACCTCCCGATCGCCGACCTCCCGATCACTAACCTCCCGAACACTGACCTCCCGATCACTGACCTCCCGATCACTGACCTCCCGATCGCTGACCTCCCGATCGCTCACCTCTCGATCGCTGACCTCTCGATCACTGACGTCCCGATCGCCGGCCACCCGATCACTGTCCACCCGATCACTGACCTCCCGATCGCTGAACTCTCGACCGCTGACCTCCCGTTCGCCGACATCCCGATCACTGACTTCCCGATCACCGGCCTCCCGATCACTGACCTCCCGAACACCGACCTCCCGATTGCGGACCTCCCGATCACTGACCCCCCGATCACTGACCTCCCAATCACTGACCTCCCGATCACTGACCTCCCGATCACTGACCTCCCGGTCACTGACCTCCCGATCACTGACCACCCGATCACTGACCTCCCGATCACTGACCTCCCGATCACTGACCTCCCGATCACTGACTTCCCGATCACTGATCTCCCGATCACTGACCTCCCGATCACCGATCTCCCGACCACCGACCCCCTAATCGCCGACCTCCCAATCACTGACCTCCCGATCACGGACTTCCCGATCACTGATCTCCCAATCACTGATCTCCCGATCACCGATCTCCCGACCACCGACCCCCTGATCGCCGACCTCCCAATCACTGACCTCCCGATCACTGACCCCTCGATCACCGACCTCCCGATTGCTGACCTCCCGATCATTGACCTCCCGATCACTGACCTCCCGATCGCCGACCTCCCGATCACTAACCTCCCGAACACTGACCTCCCGATCACTGACCTCCCGATCACTGACCTCCCGATCGCTGACCTCCCGATCGCTCACCTCTCGATCGCTGACCTCTCGATCACTGACGTCCCGATCGCCGGCCACCCGATCACTGTCCACCCGATCACTGACCTCCCGATCGCTGAACTCTCGACCGCTGACCTCCCGATCGCCGACATCCCGATCACTGACTTCCCGATCACCGGCCTCCCGATCACTGACCTCCCGAACACCGACCTCCCGATTGCGGACCTCCCGATCACTGACCCCCCGATCACTGACCTCCCAATCACTGACCTCCCGATCACTGACCTCCCGATCACTGACCTCCTGATCACTGACCTCCCGATCACTGACCTCCGATCGCCGACCTCCTGATCGCTGACCTCCCGGTCACTGACCTCCCGATCACTGACCACCCGATCACTGACCTCCCGATCACTGACCTCCCGATCACTGACCTCCCGATCACTGACTTCCCGATCACTGATCTCCCGATCACTGACCTCCCGATCACCGATCTCCCGACCACCGACCCCCTAATCGCCGACCTCCCAATCACTGACCTCCCGATCACGGACTTCCCGATCACTGATCTCCCAATCACTGATCTCCCGATCACCGATCTCCCGACCACCGACCCCCTGATCGCCGACCTCCCAATCACTGACCTCCCGATCACTGACCCCTCGATCACCGACCTCCCGATTGCTGACCTCCCGATCACTGAACCCCGATCGCCGACCTCCCGATCACTAACCTCCCGATCACTGACCTCCCGATCACTGACCTCCCGGCCACTGACCTCCCGATCACTGACCTCCCGATCACTGACCTCACGATCACTGACCTCCCGATCACTGACCTCACGATCACTGACCTCACGATCACTGACCTCACGATCACTGACCTCCCGATCGCTGACCTCCCGATCACTGACCTTCCAATCACTGACCTCCCGATCACCGACCTCCCGATCACTGACCTCCTGATCGCCGACTTCCCGATCACTGACCTCCCAATCACAGACCTCCCGATCACTGACCTCCCGATCGCTGACCTCCAGATCACTGACCTCCCGATCACTGACCCCCGATCGCCGACCTCCTGATCGCTGACCTCCCGATCACTGACCTCTCGATCACTGACCTCCCGATCACTGACCTCTCGATCGCTGACCTCCCGATCGCCGACCTCCTGATCGCCGACCTCCCGATCATTGACCTGCTGATCGCCAGCCTCCCGATCCCTGACCTCCTGGTCACTGACCTCCCGATCACTGACCTCCCGATCACCAGCCTCCCGATCACCGGCCTCCCGATCATTGACCCCCCCGATCACCGCCCCCCCAATCACTGATCTCCCGATCACTGACCTCCCGATCACTGACCTCCCGATCACTGACCTCCCGATCGCTGACCTCCTGATCACTGACTGATGCGCGTTATCAAACACGAGGCGAGATGCTCGGGAAATAAAGGCTTTTATTTACTGTAATGAAGCAGCCAGTAATTATATACACTATCCCAGACTGAGGGGTCCCAGCCAGAGCAGGGACTTTTATACCTCTCCCAGGAGGCGGAGCCCGACTGGGATGTACCACAACACTACAGTACAAAGGTGTAACAACCCCACCCTAACCCCAACAGCAACAAGTAGCATAACCCAACAGTAACAAATGTACATCCTTGTAGTACTGGCCAGACCCTGGCTCAGTACTATCCAGTGGGAACCAACGATGGTTCACCACATTCACCCCTCCTTTGAGAACAAGGGCCGGCGGGGTACAAAAAAACAGAATAAAGTGTCATCAGTCTATAAGTTCAGACGGTCAGGGGGACCGCACCGTCGTTGTGACCTCCTCAGTACCGGCGGTGACACCGGAGAAGGCACTCGCGGTGGCGTTCTCCCCAAGGCGGCATCCAGCTGTTCCTCCACGGAGTCACAGGCTGGTTGACCCTGAGGTGACGGTAGTCCATGGAGTCCTGACACGCCCTGCAGTGGCGACCATCCTCTGGACTCAGGCAAGCTGTACACGGGAGTAAAAGGGTTAAGCAATGGTCCCGATGCTGCCCGCGCCGTGTCCGGAGGGGAAACAAGAGTTAAGGGGTTTGTAACAGGGGGTATGGGAGCGACAGGGGTTTCTACGTCCCCTGCTGGCGCCAGGTCTCGGATCGAGACCGTGTCCTCTCGCCCGTCAGGGTATGCCACATAGGCATACTGAGGGTTGGCGTGGAGGAGATGGACCTGTTCGACCAACGGGTCGGACTTGTGGGCCCTTACATGTCGCCGCAGGAGGACGGGTCCTGAGTACGTCAACCAAGACAGTAATGAGGTCCCCGAGGAAGACTTCCGAGGGAATGAAAACATCCTCTCATGGGGAGTAGCGTTGGTTGCCGTACACAGGAGGGAGCGAATAGAATGGAGCGCATCAGGGAGCACCTCTTGCCAACGGGAGACTGGAAGACCTTTTGACTTCAACACCAGTAAGACAGCCTTCCAGACTGTAGCATTCTCACGTTCCACCTGTCCGTTACCCCTAGGGTTGTAGCTCGTGATCCTACTAGAGGCAATCCCGTATGAGAGCAGGAATGTAGCCGGGGTACCCGAACAGGGTAAAGAGATCACGGAATGCCTTGATAACCGTGGCAGCGGATGTATCAGAGCAGGGAATAACAAAAGGGAATCTCGAGTACTCGTCAATGATATTGAGGAAGTACACATTCCGATCTGTTGAGGGAAGGGGCCCCTTAAAATCGACACTCAGTCTCTCGATGGGAAGAGTGGCCTTGACTAAATGTGCCCGGTCAGGTCGGTAAAAGTGCGGTTTGCATTCCGCGCAAACCCGACAGCTTCTTGTTACGGACCTGAAGTCCTCCACTGAGTAGGGCAGGTTGCGGGCTTTTATAAAATGGTAGAGCCGAGTGACCCCAGGATGGCATAGGTCATTATGGAGAGCCTGCAAACGGTCCTCCTGTATACTGGCGCATGTTCCACGCGAGAGGGCATCCGAGGGCTCATTGAGTTTCCCTGGACGGTACATGATGTCGTAGTTATAGGTGGAGAGTTCAATTCTCCACCGCAAGATCTTGTCATTCTTGATCTTGCCCCTCTGCGTGTTATTAAACATGAACGCCACGGACCGCTGGTCCGTGATCAGGGTGAACCGCTTTCCCGCCAAGTAATGGCGCCAGTGCCTGACGGCCTCCACAATGGCCTGGGCCTCCTTTTCCACCGCTGAATGCTGGATTTCGGGGCCTTGGAGAGTGCGGGAAAAAATGCGACGGGCCTGCCCGCCTGGTTAAGTGTGGCGGCCAGGGCGAAATCAGGTGCATCACTCTCCACCTGAAAGGGGATGGACTCGTCAACAGCGTGCACCGTAGCTTTCGCGATGTCGGCTTTTAAATTATCGAAGGCCAATCGGGCCTCTGGCGTTAGGGGAAAAGTCGTGGACTTAATGAGCAGACGGGCTTTGTCCGCGTAATTGGGAACCCACTGCGCATAATAAGAGAAGAAGCCTAAGCATCTTCTCAGTGCTTTTGCGCTAGCAGGCAAGGGAAGTTCAGAAAGGGGGCGCATACGGTCTGGATCAGGGCCAATGACCCCGTTTTCCACCACGTATCCTAGGATGGCTAAACGGCGTGTACGAAACACACACTTCTCCCTGTTGTAGGTCAAGTTCAGGCGAGATGCAGTGCGTAGGAAATTCAGGAGATTCGTGTCGTGGTCCTGCTGGTCATGGCCGCAGATGGTGACATTATCCAGGTACGGGAAGGTAGCCCGCAGCCCGTTCTGGTCCACCATTCGGTCCATAGCACGCTGGAAGACCGAGACCCCATTGGTGACACCAAAGGGAACCCTGAGAAAGTGATACAAGCGACCATCCGCTTCAAAAGCCGTGTATTGTCGGTCCTCTGGGCGAATGGGGAGTTGGTGGTAGGCAGACTTGAGGTCTATGGTGGACAACACCCGGTACTGCGCAATCTGATTGACCATATCAGATATGCGCGGGAGAGGATACGCATCCAGCTGCGTATATCGATTAATGGTCTGACTATAGTCAATGACCATCCGGGGTTTGTTCCCGCTCTTGACCACCACGACCTGTGCCCTCCACGGACTAGCGCTGGGTTGTATGATCCTTTCTTTGAGGAGCCGCTGAACCTCAGATCTAATGAAGATCCGATCCTCAGCGCTGTAACGCCTACTTTTAATCACGATGGGCTTGCAGCCTGGCACAAGATTCTGGTAAGAAGTTTAACAACACCAGGTTAAAGTCCAACAGGTTTATTTGGTAGCAAAAGCCACACAAGCTTTCGGAGCTCTTAGCCCCTTCTTCAGGTGAGTGGGAATTCTGTTCACAAACAGAGCTTATAAAGACACAAACTCAATTTACATGAATAATGGTTGGAATGCGAATACTTACAACTAATCAAGTCTTTAAGAAACAAAACAATGTGAGTGGAGAGAGCATCAAGACAGGCTAAAAAGATGTGTATTGTCTCCAGACAAGACAGCCAGTGAAACTCTGCAGGTCCACGCAACTGTGGGAGTTACAAATAGTGTGACATGAACCCAATATCCCGGTTGAGGCCGTCCTCGTGTGTGCGGAACTTGGCTATCAGTTTCTGCTCAGCGACTCTGCGCTGTCGTGTGTCGCGAAGGCCGCCTTGGAGAACGCTTACCCGAATATCAGAGGCCGAATGCCCGTGACCGCTGAAGTGCTCCCCAACAGGAAGAGAACAGTCTTGCCTGGTGATTGTCGAGCGGTGTTCATTCATCCGTTGTCGCAGCGTCTGCATAGTTTCCCCAATGTACCATGCCTCGGGACATCCTTTCTTGCTGCGTATCAGGTAGACAACGTTGGCCGAATTGCAAGAGTATGTACCGTGTACCTGGTGGATGGTGTTCTCACGTGAGATGATGGCATCTGTGTCGATGATCCGGCACGTCTTGCAGAGGTTGCTGTGGCAGGGTTGTGTGGTGTCATGGTCACTGTTCTCCTGAAGGCTGGGTAGTTTGCTGCGGACAATGGTCTGTTTGAGGTTGTGCGGTTGTTTGAAGGCAAGAAGTGGGTGTGTGGGGATGGCCTTGGCGAGATGTTCGTCTTCATCAATGACATGTTGAAGGCTCCGGAGGAGATGCCGTAGCTTCTCCGCTCCGGGGAAGTACTGGACAACGAAGGGTACTCTGTCTGCCGTGTCCCGTGTTTGTCTTCTGAGGAGGTCGGTGCGGTTTTTCGCTGTGGCGCGTTGGAACTGTTGATCAATGAGTCTAGCGCCATATCCGGTTCTTATGAGGGCATCTTTCAGCGTCTGGAGGTGTCTGTTGCGATCCTCCTCATCCGAGCAGATCCTGTGTATACGGAGGGCTTGTCCGTAGGGGATGGCTTCTTTAACGTGTTTAGGGTGGAAGCTGGAGAAGTGGAGCATTGTGAGGTTATCCGTGGGCTTGCGGTACAGTGAGGTGCTGAGGTGACCGTCCTTAATGGAGATGCGTGTGTCCAAGAATGCAACTGATTCCGGAGACGGACGTCCTACAGAAACTCGGCACACATGGAGCAGTTGAACCAGGAGCGCTCCTCGTCACAATGGATGTCTCGGCACTCTACACCAGCATCCCCCATGACGATGGCATTGCTGCAACGGCCTCAGTGCTCAGCGCCAACAACTGCCAGTTTCCAGATGCAATTTTACATCTCATCCGCTTCATCCTGGACCACAATATCTTCACCTTCAACAACCAGTTCTTCATCCAGACACACGGAACAGCCATGGGGACCAAATTCGCACCTCAATATGCCAACATCTTCATGCACAGGTTCGAACAAGACTTCTTCACCGCACGGGACCTTCAACCGATGCTATACACTAGATACATCGATGACATTTTCTTCCTTTGGACTCATGGTGAACAATCACTGAAACAACTCTATGATGACATCAACAAGTTCCATCCCACCATCAGGCTCACCATCGACTACTCTCCGGAATCGGTTGCATCCTTGGACACACGGATCTCCATCAACTTCTTACTGTGTTTACCCCAGTCCAACGCCAGCATCTCCACAACAAGTTTCTGGAACAGGGAGGGTGTGGTGATCTTCAGCGTCGAGAGGCTACAGGCGTTGGGCAATTTGGAGGCTGCTGCTGTTCTCCCACTGCCAGTGAAGGGAGTGGCCCACCGTACTGTAGGGTTACACTCCTCAAGTGGACCATGAAGTTTAGTCCGAGAAGTATTGGCGCACAAAGGTACAGCAACACTAGGAGCTTGAAACGTTCGTAAACTGTGCCTTGCACCGTCAAAGTTACCACGCAACTCCCTAGCACGGTGACAGACCGGGACCTCGATGCCATAGAGATTGTCTGTTTGGCAGGTTGAATCCGGAGTCCACACCGCTTCACAGCGTCTGGGTGGATAAAGCTCTCAGTGCTCCGCTGTCAAACAGACAATAAATCACGTGGTCATTTACCTGGATGGTCATCATAGATTTGTCAAGTCTATGAGGCTTGGCCTGGTCCAGGATGATCGACGCCACCGTTGGTTCATGAGCACCACTGCAGGCAGCTGAAAGCGACGAGGAGGACCCCTGCTGGTCGTTCGCGGTCGGTGCCGACCAACATGGCCGCTCCCATAAGTCGCACGTGGGTGATGGCGCCAAACTCAGCGACCCCTGGTGGTCACACACCTCCGACTCCGTTGACCGTAATGGCGTCATCCTGGCCTCGCACGTGGATGAACCCCTCGATGATTTCGACGACGAAGAGCCGAGCTCTGAAGAATCGTTGGCCGCACTGCCGTTCCTAGATTTAGATCGGCACACTTTCGAATAGTGCCCTTTCTTACCGCAGGCGGAGCACAACACAGCCTTAGCGGGACACCGTTGCCGAGTATGCTTCGCTCCCCCACAGAAGTAACACCGCGGGCCGCCCGGAGCTGCTGCCTCATCTGGCCCGAGTGTGAGCACGCCATTACGCAGCATTTCGAACCCGAGGGACGAGGAGGGATTGGCGACTGCTCCTGCCACGTTGTCTCCACGTGGTCTTCCGGATACAATACTAAGCTTTTGGAGGCTGTCTCCAGCATCTCCGCTAGCTCGATTGCCTGGGTAAGGTCAAGGTTACCTTTCTCCAATAGTTTAAGTCGAATATACGACGATCTGACTCCCGCCACAAACGCATCTCGGGCGAGGTCGTTGCTCTGCTCTGCCGATACAGCTTTGCAGTTACAGCCCCTGGCTAGCTGTCGGAGCTCGTTCACATATTCCTCCATCGTTTCGCCAGACTGCCGTCGTCGAGTGGCTAAGAGGTAACGAGCGTGTATTTCATTGGGCGGTTTGATGTAACGCTTCTTCAGAAGCTCGAGGGCCTTTGTATAATCGGTGGCCGCACGGATCACGAGGTAGACAGTGTCGCTTACCCTCGCATGGAGGACCCGGAGTCTGTCATCATCTGTGGTGACCGCTGCGGAGGCTGCCAGGTAGTCCTCGAAACACTTCTGCCAGTGGTCGAAGGTGTTAGAGGCGCCCACCGCACGTGGATCTAGTGTAAGGCGTTCCGGCTTCAGGATCTGCTCCATACTCTCTTTTTTCTTCTTCGACGAGAGTTTAACAACAGTAAATAAAATTGATGCGCGTTATCAAACATGAGGCTAGGTGCTCGGGAAATAAAGGCTTTTATTTACTGTAATGAAGCAGCCAATAATTATATACACGATCCCAGACTGAGGGGTCCCAGCCAGAGCAGGGACTTTTATACCTCTCCCAGGAGGCGGAGCCCGACTGGGATGTACCACAACACTACAGTACAAATTGTGTAACAACCCCACCCTAACCCCAACAGCAACAAGTAGCACAACCCAACAGTAACATATGTACATCCTTGTAGTACTGGCCAGACCCTGGCTCAGTACTATCCAGTGGGAACCAACGATGGTTCACCACACTCCGATCACAGACCTCCCGATCACTGATCTCCCGATCACTGACCTCTCGATCACTGATCTCCCGATCACTGACCTCCCGATCACTGACCTCCCGATCGCTGACCTCCCGATCGCCGACCTCCCGATCACTGACCTCCCGATCACTGACCTCCCGATCACTGACCTCCCAATCACTGACCTCCCGATCACTGACCCCCGATCACTGACCTCCTGATCGCCGACTTCCCGATCACCGGCCTCCCGATCATTGAGCTCCGGATCACTGGTCCCCCGATCACTGACCTCCCGATCACTGACCTCCCGATCACTGACCTCCCAATCACTGACCTCCCGACAACTGACCCCTGATCACTGACCTCCCGATCGCCGACCACCCAATCACTGACCTCCCGATCACTGACCTCCCGACCACTGACCTCGCGATCACTGACCTCCCGATCACTGACCTCCCGATCACTGACCCCCGATCACAGACCTCCTGATCGCCGACTTCCCGATCACCGGCCTCCCGATCATTGAGCTCCGGATCACTGGTCCCCCGATCACTGACCTCCCGATCACTGACCTCCCGATCACTGACCTCCCAATCACTGACCTCCCGACAACTGACCCCTGATCACTGACCTCCCGATCGCCGACCACCCAATCACTGACCACCCGATCACTGACCTTCTGATCACAGACATCCCGATCGCCGACCTCTCAATCACCGACCTCCCGATCACTGACCTCCCGATCACTGACCTCCCAACCACTGACCTCCCGATCACTGACCTCCCGATCGCCAACCTCCTGATCACTGAACTCCCGATCACTGACCTCCCGATCGCTGACCTCCCGATCACTGACCTCCCGATCGCCAACCTCCTGATCACTGAACTCCCGATCGCTGAACTCCCGATCGCCGGCCTCCCAATCGCTGACCACCCGGCCACCGACCTCTCGACCACTGACCTCCCAATCACTGACCTCCCAATCGCTGACCTCCCGGCCACCGACCTCTCGACCACTGACCTCCCAATCACTGACCTCCCAATGACTGACCTCCCGGCCACCGACCTCCCGATCACTGACCTCCCGATCGCCGACCTCCCGATCACTGACCTCCCGATCGCTGACCTCCCGATCGCCGACCTCCCAATCACTGACCTCCCGATCACTGATCTCCCGATCACTGACCTCTCGATCACTGATCTCCCGATCACTGACCTCCCGATCACTGACCTCCCGATCGCTGACCTCCCGATCGCCGACCTCCCGATCACTGACCTCCCGATCACTGACCTCCCGATCACTGACCTCCCAATCACTGACCTCCCGATCACTGACCCCCGATCACTGACCTCCTGATCGCCGACTTCCCGATCACCGGCCTCCCGATCATTGAGCTCCGGATCACTGGTCCCCCGATCACTGACCTCCCGATCACTGACCTCCTGATCACTGACCTCCCAATCACTGACCTCCCGACAACTGACCCCTGATCACTGACCTCCCGATCGCCGACCACCCAATCACTGACCTCCCGATCACTGACCTCCCGACCACTGACCTCCCAATCACTGACCTCCCAATCACTGACCTCCCGATCACTGACCCCCGATCACTGACCTCCTGATCGCCGACTTCCCGATCACCGGCCTCCCGATCATTGAGCTCCGGATCACTGGTCCCCCGATCACTGACCTCCCGATCACTGACCTCCCAATCACTGACCTCCCGACAACTGACCCCGATCACTGACCTCCCGATCGCCGACCACCCAATCACTGACCACCCAATCACTGACCTTCTGATCACAGACCTCCCGATCGCCGACCTCTCAATCACCGACCTCCCGATCACTGACCTCCCGATCACTGACCTCCCGATCACTGACCTCCCGATCGCCAACCTCCTGATCACTGAACTCCCGATCACTGACCTCCCGATCGCTGACCTCCCGATCACTGACCTCCCGATCGCCAACCTCCTGATCACTGAACTCCCGATCGCTGAACTCCCGATCGCCGGCCTCCCAATCGCTGACCACCCGGCCACCGACCTCTCGACCACTGACCTCCCAATCACTGACCTCCCGGCCACCGACCTCTCGACCACTGACCTCCCAATCACTGACCTCCCGATCACTGACCTCCCGATCGCTGACCTCCCGATCGCCGACCTCCCGATCACTGACCTCCCGATCACTGACCTCCCGATCACTGACCTCCCAATCACTGACCTCCCGATCACTGACCCCCGATCACTGACCTCCTGATCGCCGACTTCCCGATCACCGGCCTCCCGATCATTGAGCTCCGGATCACTGGTCCCCCGATCACTGACCTCCCGATCACTGACCTCCCGATCACTGACCTCCCAATCACTGACCTCCCGACAACTGACCCCTGATCACTGACCTCCCGATCGCCGACCACCCAATCACTGACCTCCCGATCACTGACCTCCCGACCACTGACCTCCCGATCACTGACCTCCCGATCACTGACCTCCCGATCACTGACCCCCGATCACAGACCTCCTGATCGCCGACTTCCCGATCACCGGCCTCCCGATCATTGAGCTCCGGATCACTGGTCCCCCGATCACTGACCTCCCGATCACTGACGTCCCGATCACTGACCTCCCAATCACTGACCTCCCGACAACTGACCCCGATCACTGACCTCCCGATCGCCGACCACCCAATCACTGACCACCCGATCACTGACCTTCTGATCACAGACATCCCGATTGCCGACCTCTCAATCACCGACCTCCCGATCACTGACCTCCCGATCACTGACCTCCCAACCACTGACCTCCCGATCACTGACCTCCCGATCGCCAACCTCCTGATCACTGAACTCCCGATCACTGACCTCCCGATCGCTGACCTCCCGATCACTGACCTCCCGATCGCCAACCTCCTGATCACTGAACTCCCGATCGCCGGCCTCCCAATCGCTGACCACCCGGCCACCGACCTCTCGACCACTGACCTCCCAATCACTGACCTCCCGGCCACCGACCTCTCGACCACTGACCTCCCAATCACTGACCTCCCGACAACTGACCCGATCACTGACCTCCCGATCGCCGACCACCCAATCACTGACCTCCCGATCACTGACCTCCCGACCACTGACCTCCCGATCACTGACCTCCCGATCACTGACCTCCCGATCACTGACCCCCGATCACAGACCTCCTGATCGCCGACTTCCCGATCACCGGCCTCCCGATCATTGAGCTCCGGATCACTGGTCCCCCGATCACTGACCTCCCGATCACTGACGTCCCGATCACTGACCTCCCAATCACTGACCTCCCGACAACTGACCCCGATCACTGACCTCCCGATCGCCGACCACCCAATCACTGACCACCCGATCACTGACCTTCTGATCACAGACATCCCGATTGCCGACCTCTCAATCACCGACCTCCCGATCACTGACCTCCCGATCACTGACCTCCCAACCACTGACCTCCCGATCACTGACCTCCCGATCGCCAACCTCCTGATCACTGAACTCCCGATCACTGACCTCCCGATCGCTGACCTCCCGATCACTGACCTCCCGATCGCCAACCTCCTGATCACTGAACTCCCGATCGCCGGCCTCCCAATCGCTGACCACCCGGCCACCGACCTCTCGACCACTGACCTCCCAATCACTGACCTCCCGGCCACCGACCTCTCGACCACTGACCTCCCAATCACTGACCTCCCGACAACTGACCCGATCACTGACCTCCCGATCGCCGACCACCCAATCACTGACCTCCCGATCACTGACCTCCCGACCACTGACCTCCCGATCACTGACCTCCCAATCACTGACCTCCTGATCACTGACCCCCGATCACTGACCTCCTGATCGCCGACTTCCCGATCACCGGCCTCCCGATCATTGAGCTCCGGATCACTGGTCCCCCGATCACTGACCTCCCGATCACTGACCTCCCGATCACTGACCTCCCAATCACTGACCACCCGATCACTGACCTTCTGATCACAGACCTCCCGATCGCCGACCTCTCAATCACCGACCTCCCGATCACTGACCTCCCGATCACTGACCTCCCGACCACTGACCTCCCGATCACTGACCTCCCGATCGCCAACCTCCTGATCACTGAACTCCCGATCACTGACCTCCCGATCGCTGACCTCCCGATCACTGACCTCCCGATCGCCAACCTCCTGATCACTGAACTCCCGATCGCTGAACTCCCGATCGTCGGCCTCCCAATCGCTGACCACCCGGCCACCGACCTCTCGACCACTGACCTCCCAATCACTGACCTCCCAATCGCTGACCTCCCGGCCACCGACCTCTCGACCACTGACCTCCCAATCACTGACCTCCCAATCACTGACCTCCCGGCCACCGACCTCCCGATCACTGACCTCCCGATCGCCGACCTCCCGATCACTGACCTCCCGATCGCTGACCTCCCGATCGCCGACCTCCCAATCACTGACCTCCCGGCCACTGACCTCCCGATCACTGACCTCCCGATCACTGACCTCCCGATCGCCGACCACCCGATCACTGACCTCCCGGCCACTGACCTCCCGATCACTGACCTCCCGATCACTGACCTCCCGATCGCTGGCCTCCCGATCGCTGACCTCCCGATCACTGACCTCCCGATCACTGACCTCCCGATCACTGACCCCCCAATCACTGACCTCCCGATCGCTGGCCGACCAATTGTTTTGAAATACCATCCCCACTGATCATTGGCCTCCCCAATCCCCCCTGCCACCCACCCCCCTGAGCCAGCCCCAATCACCAACCCCCCACGGCCTGCCCCGATAGCTCCCTGCCCTATGGCAACACTGATGCCCTCCCCCATGGCCAGCCCTGACCTCCCCCACACCCCATGGTCGGCCCCGATCGTAACCTCTCTCCCTTTCCCACCAATCCCATTGCAGAGTGCACAGCGGGTCTACCCCACCCCCTACCCCACCAGCCTCACAACCACCACCAATTGGTACTGCCCAGTGTCTGGTGCCCAGTGGGTAGTGCCAGGGTGCCCAGTGGGCAGTGTCAGAGTGCCCAGTGGGCAGTGCCAGGGTGTCAGGCCAGAAGTGCCAGGCTGGCACTGCCCAAGGGGCACCCCCATGCCCCCAACCTCCAGGGAGGGCCTCAATGGCCTCTGTCCCCACTGGCAGGGTGAGCACGCCTGGTCCCCGTTGGCGGGGAGCGGTTGTCAGCCCCACCGGTGGGAACTTCTCCTGGCAGGGGGTGGGGGAGACGCTAGTGTAGGAGGAGAAAGAACGAATACAACAATAAGTTAACAACAATAATGGCAATAGTGGCTTTCAGCCCGGAGACTCCCGTCCCAGGCTCGCTAATCAAATGGAAATGTCGATTTCAATATTGGAATCTGCCTCGCGCTGATTTCCGCTGCGGAGCTGATTATGTGGAAGAGCAGAGCCTGGGAGACTCACGATCAGCCGGTCGCGGGTCTCGCTACAGGCTCCGCTGCTAGAGTGTCCTAGCCCGCAGCGCCCCTCAAGCAGAGTGACGGGCTGGGAGAATCCCAGCTGACATCTTTCAAAGGACCATGAGACCAAGTCCTCTCATGTGGATGTAAAAGATTCCATGGCACTGTTCTGAAAAACAGCAGGCTGTTCTTCCAGGAGACATGGTCAATATTTTTCACACAGGCAACATCATTTAAAACAGATTATTTGGCCATTGTTACATTGTTGTTTGAAACTTGTTCTGCATAAATTAACACTTTCAAGCATCCGGAGATCTTTTCACTCTTGCTCTGGTTTAACACCCATACTTTTTCAATCAAATTATATACCTTACTTCTTATCTCAGCTTTCCCATTACGCATGGGGGTCACCACAAACCTGCTTCAAAACTCTTCCCCATCTCCTCCTGTCAGTTGTCCATTCCATTTCCAATCCCGCTATGCTTAAGTCTCTCACCATTCCATCTTTCCATTGGGTCTTCCATCGGGGTGGCACCCTGATGACACAGTGGTTAGCACTGCTGCCTCACAAGCACCAAGGCCCGAGGTTCGATTCCCAGCTTGGGTCACTGTCTGTGTGGAGTCTGCACGTTCTCCCCGTGTCTACGTGGGTTTCCTCCGGGTGCTCCGGTTTCCTCCCACGGTCCGAAAGACGTGCTGGTTAGATGCATTGGCCGTGCTAAATTCTCCCTCGGTGTACCCGAACAGGCGCTGGAGTGTGGAGACTGGGGGATTTTCACAGTTACTTCATTGCAGTGTCAATGTAAGCCTACTTGTGACAATAATAAACAAACTCTTAGACCTTTTTATAGGAATTAGGAGCAGAAGTCGGCAAATCCAGCCCTTCGAGCCTGCTCCGCCATTCAATCAGATCATGGCTAATCTATCCATGGTCTCAAATCCACCTCCCCACCTGTTCCCATATCCCTTCTCCTTCTCCATTGCCGTCCCATCTCCATCATTCTTCTCCCTACACTTCCTCTCTCTGCAACAGATGACTGGGCCATTTCAATCTCTTCTTGGCTAATTCCCTTGATGCTCCCAGAATCTTCACTGACCCTGATGTGCGGGTTCCTGATTTTGGCCTTTCTTGTGACCCCACACCTGCATCTCAACATCAACTGCTGTTCCTCTCTGTTCAACGGTGCCCAGGCTTTTGTACTACATAACACAACTTGGGCGGCATGGTGGCACAGTGGTTAGCACTGCCTCACAGCACCAGCGACCCGCGTTCAATTCCAGCCTCAGGTGACTGTCTGTGCAGAGACAGTCTGCACATTCATCCCATGCCTGTGTGGGTTTCCTCCGGGTGCTCCGGTTTCCTCCCACAGTCCAAAAATGTGCAGGTTAAGTGGATTGGTCATGCTAAACTGCCCCTTATTGTCAGGGGGACTAGCAGGTTAAATACGTTGGGTTACGGGAATGGGGCCTGCGTGGGATTGTTGTTGGTGCAGGCTGGATGGGCCGAATGGCCTCCTTCAAAGGGAATGGACTATAAAAATAGGGAAGTCCTGCTAAAACGACAAGGCATTAGTTAGTCCACACCTGGAATACAGTTTTGGTCCGCTTATCTGAGGAAAGATACATTGACATAGTAGGCAGTCCAGACGATGAGAGGTTGTTTCCCCGTGTGGGAGAGTCTGGGACCAGAGGGCATCATCTCAGAGTGAGGGGGTCGCCCATTGAAGACAGAGATGAGGAGGAATTTCTTCTCTCAGAGGGGAGTGAATCTGTGGAATTCTTTCCCGCAGAGGGTTGTAGCGGCTGGGGCGGTAAGTATGTTCAAGGCTGAGATTTTTAATCAGTCAGGGAATCGAGGGTTAGGGGGGTAAGGTGGGAAAGTGGAGTTGAGGGTTATCACATCAGTGGTAATCTCATTGAATGGTGGAACAGACTCGATGGGCCGAATGGCCTACTTCTGCTCCTGTGTCTTATGGTGTTAAAGGATGAATTTGAAGGAAATGCAAGGTTTTACTGTTGGAAATGTAGAGTAAGAAGAATTATGTCACACAGAAGTGGATCCTATTACGAAAGGCCCAAAAGTCACAAAGGGAAATTGAACTCTTTGCCATTCAGTTTACAAACTACAGAAGCTTAACTATTTTGGAAAATATCATAAGCCACAGGTTCAAACTGTGCGAGTTCAGGAGGGTGCGAGATAACAGTCATGTGGGGGGTGGGGGTAGTGCGGGGGGGTGGGGGAGCATCATGTCTGAAGTGCAACAAAAAAAATGAGAACGTTATAGTGAGCGATTAATCATTCTTCTACATGTGTTCAACAGAGACAATTATAAATTACTGTTCTCCAACACCTTTGAGCCAGAAAATGTTGCTGGGAGCCAGAGTGGAGAAGCAGCCAAGGATTAAATAGCCATCTGGCGGTATAGAACTTTTTTATTCATTCAAGGGTGTCGCTGGCTGGGCCCAGCAGTTGTTGCCCATCTCTAATTGCCCCTTGAGAAGGTGGGCGGTGAGTAGCTTTCTTATCATAGAATCCCTACAGTGCAGAACAGGTCATTCGGCCCATCAAGTCTGCACCGACTCTCTGACAGAGCATCTTACCCAGACCCTCTCCCCGCCCTATCCCTGTAACCCCACACATTTAGCATGGCCAATCCCATATAACTAGAAATCCTGGGACACTAAGAGGCAATTTAGCTTGGCCAATCCATCTAACCTGCACATCTTTAGACTGTAAAGTAAAGTTTATTAATTCGTCACAAGTAAGGCTTAACATTAACACTGCAGTGAAGTTACTGTGAAGTTCCCCTAATGACCACAGTCCGGCACCTGTTCGGGTCAATGCACCCTAACCAGCACGTCTTTCGGACTGTGGGAGGAAACCGGAGCACCCGGAGGAAACTCACGCAGACACGGGGAGAACGTGCAGACTCCACACAGACAGTGACCCAAGCCGGGAATTGAACCCGGGTCCCTGGCGCTGTGAAGCAGCAGTGCCACCCGTGTGGGAGGAAATGGTGTTAAGCTTCCCAGTTGCAGTCCAGTAATAAAAGACGATGCAAGCCCAGCTTCTTCACAAATTCACTGTATTCTCTTTTACACTCCACATACACACCCAACACCCAGTGCCACCTGTAACCCCTTTATATATCCCGATCAGTACTAATAAATTAACATACAAATTAGGTCTAAAGTGGAAGGTTGCAGTTAACCTACGCCTAATAATGCAGGCATGGGAAGAACTAGCAAACTTCACACAGTCACCCAAGCCCAGTGTCGAACCTGGGTCCTTAGTGGTGTGAGGCAGCAGTGCTAACCATTGCACCACCGTGCCGCCTTGAACCCGCTACAGTCCATGTGGTGCAGGCACACCCACAATGCCATTTGGAAGGAGGATTTTGATCCAGTGGCAGTGAAGGAATAGCGATGTGTGGCTTGGAGGGGAACTTCCTGGTGATGGTGCTGCTCCCATCCACCTGCTGCCCTAGTCTTTCTAGGTGGTAGAAATTTTGGGTTTGGAAGATGCTCTCTAAATTCAATGGACCCACCGCATTCCCTGCCATGCCAAATCTGGCAAATCCTCATCTTTCTTTTTGCATTTAATGAGCAGAAATGGTTCAGCCATGAGTTCAGTTAGGTGAAAATGTCAAAGTAAGCTATTGGGTTAGCCAATCCCTGCAATCGGATATCCAACCAGAAAAAACAAATGTAATTACATTTACTTTAAAATATCTCAGCACTTACTATAAATATTGATTGTATTGTTTTCATTGTTGAGTTTATTCATCTTGTACTCTATATCATGAGGTCTAACATGGAGATGCTGCCTTAATCTTCCAACGTAGAAACAAGTATTGTAGCGCGACAGGTTTGATGTTGTAGATAAAATGATCAGCAGGAAGATTTTCTGAATTGCAGAGCAGGCTCAAAGGGCTGAATGGGTTCCTTCTGCTCCTGTTTTCTATGTTTTTATGTTTCTTCATCCTGAAAATGGCATTAGAAACATAACTAGTTATTCACGAGATTTATGATTTGTCCATTCGAATTGTTTAAATAAAAAACAGCCGCAGTATTTTGTATAAATGTTTCCCATGATCTCCCCATGTTTCCTCAGGGTGCTCCAGTATACTCCCACAGTCCAAAGATGAGCAAGTTAGGTGGATTGGCCATGCTAAGTTGCCCCTTAGTGTCCAAAAATGTGTAGGTTAGGGGGATTGGTCATGTTAAATTGCCCCTTAGTGTCCAAAGATGTGCAGGTTAGGTGAATTGACCATGCTAAATTGCCTCTTTAGTGTCTAAAGATCTGTAGGTTAGGTGGATTGACCATGCTAAATTGCCCCTTAATGTCCAAAGATGTGTAGGTTAGGTGGATTGGCCATGCTAAGTTGCCCCTTAGTGTCCAAAGATGTGTAGGTTAGGTGGATTAGCCATGCTAAGTTGCCCCTTAGTGTCCAAAGATGTGTAGGTTAGGTGGATTGGCCATGCTAAGTTGCCCCTTAGTGTCCAAAGATGTGCAGGTTAGGTGGATTAGCCATGGTAAATGCTTGGGGCTATGGGGATGGGGCGGGACGGGGTGTGGGGGACGGGGGGAATGGCCCTGGATAAAATGCTCTGACGGAGCATTCGATACATATTCAATGGGCTGAATGGCCTCCACCTGTAGTATTGGGATTCTATGGTTCTAAATAAGGTTGCACAATTGTAGCAGGCACCCTGGCCCCAGTATTTATTGGGGATGTGGGAAGGGTACGGGGAGGAGGGGAGGGTGTTATGATCGAGAGGGGAGAATCCTGCAAGGCCAGGGATGGGGAATTTAACGGCCAAATTGACAGCCTTGCTGGCAGCTGGGCTGGAAAACCAGTGACAGGCGACTGCACCCAGAGCATGCTGTGAACAGGCAATCGAACAGAGAGGAAGGAGGTGGAGACTCACGAAAGACATCGGCAATTGCCGTGGGGAGAGGCAAGTGAGAGGTTGTGATCAGGAGTTGGAGAAATCTGAAGGCATCCTTGAGAGGCTGAGAGTGGGGAAGCACTACTGTTCCTCTTGGCCCACAAGGAGTGCCATCAGGGACACTTTGTGAGCCAACATCTGCTGCCTCCTTTGTAACTGTTAGCACCTGACTGCTGGGAAACCCAAACAGCCATTACATTTGCTAATCGAGTGTCCCCCATGTTAAGTGAGGAGGGGCAGTCACATGACAGGAAACTTGCCACGGTAAAAACAGTAAGGGGTACGTAAGCCATGGGTTGGGAGGACATTCCCACTCCTTAACAAGGATTCTTGGCCCTCAGCGGCCCACTCTGGCCTATCGTAAGTCAAGATCAATATTGAGGCCCATGTTTCTAATCCTCCTCCTCTCTCCTTCCACACTCCTTAACAAAAAAAATGCTTTGTGGCATCTCTTCAGTGTGCGGATTACTTCTTGAGATTGGAAAATCCACCTTTAGGCAAGTTTTTCACTCAGTGTTTATGGTTTCACACTGCACAGAACCTTCATAGACTATCAGAGAATCTCTACAGTGCAGAAGGAGAACATTAGGCCCATCGAGTCTGCACCAACTCTCCAACAGAGCACATTTACCCAGGCCCTAACTCCATAATCCCATGTATTTACCCCACTAAATCCACTAATCTACACATCTTGGACAGTAAGGGGCAATTTAGCATGGCCAATCCACCTAACTTGCACATCTTTGGACACTAAGGGGCAATTTAGAATGGTCAATCCCCCTAACGTGCACAGCTTTGGATAGTTGGGAGCAGTTTAGCATGGTCAATTTGCCTAACCTGCACATTTTGGACACTAAGGGACAATTTAGCACGGCTTATCCACCTAACCTGCACATTTTGGACACTAAGGGACAATTTAGCACAGCTTATCCACCTAACCTACACATTTTTGGACACTAAGGGGCAATTTAGCATGGCCAATCCACCTAACCTGCACATCTTGGACACTTAAGTGGCAATTTAGCACGGCCAATCCACCTAACCTGCACATCTTTGGACTGTGGGAGGAAACCGGAGCACCCGGAGGAAACCCACACAGACACGGGGAGAATGTGCAGAATCCACACAGACAGTGACCCAAGGCCAGATTTCAACCCGGGTCCCTGGTGCTGTGAAGCCACAGTGCTAACCACTCTGCCAGTGTGCATTGCCTCCAAAACTGAGTTAATGCTTGTGATCATTGTGTGAAAACTAATTGCTGAACTAAGTGTATCTGAAAGAAAGATTTTAGATGAGAATTACTCTGGTTATTTAATTGTTAAACAAGGCAAACTCTAAGAAGCACTCAATGGGCCTGTGCAGCATGACTTTTCACTCATCACCATCCATATTATTCATTAAGCGCTGCGATTTCAGACTAATTAATTTTTTGGGTAGTTTGTTCTGTCTCGTCCAGGGTTTTAATGTAACCAGAAATATTCTTAAATAAATATTTTGTGCTTATCATTCTGGTATGAATGTCTTCTCACAAGAGATTTATCACAAGTGAGAGAAATGAGATGCTTTTAGCAGTTTAGGGAAAATTGGAGAGAATTTCTGAAAAGAATTTGCTTTAATTAATAGCCGTTTTTCTGCAGCTTTGGCCAAAAATCAGACATTGAATAAAAAAATGTAAGGGCAAGCTTTTGCAAAGTCCCCTTAATCCCAAAGAGGCTTCGGGCGGGAATTTATGGCCTCGCTCGACCCGGGAACGGAAAATCCCGCTCGAGGTCAAAGGACCTCCCCACTGTCCCGCCCCTCGTCCGCTCTGATTCCCGTGGTGGGCGGGGCGGTAGAATTGCGACGGCATCAGTTCAAGCCAGTTCAAGAAATGAGATAGAGAATCTGGTGAACTGACGCGGCAACAATAATCTCTCCCTCAATGTCAACAAAACGAAGGAGATTGTCATCGACTTCAGGAAGCGTAAAGGAGAACATGCCCCTGTCTACATCAAAGGGGATGAAGTAGAAATGGTCGAGAGCTTCAAGTTTTTAGATGTCCAGATCACCAACAACCTGTCCTGGTCCCCCCATGCCGACACTATAGTTAAGAAAGCCCACCAACGCCTCTACTTTCTCAGAAAACTAAGGAAATTTGGCATGTCAGCTACGACTCTCACCAACTTTTACAGATGCACCATAGAAAGCATCCTTTCTGGTTGTATCACAGCTTGGTATGGCTCCTGCTCTGACCAAGACCGCCACGAACTACAAAAAATCGTGAATATAGCCCAATCCATCACGCAAACCAGCCTCCCATCCATTGACTCCGTCTACACTTCCCGCTGCCTCAACAAAGCAGCCAGCATAATTAAGGACCCCACGCACCCCAGACATTCTCTCTCTTCTTCCTTCGGGAAAAAGACACGAAAGTCTGAGATCACTGATGCACATCAATTTAGACACGAGGCTCGAAGCTCAGTAAATGAAGGCTTTTATTTACTATTAATGAAGCTATCAGAACTTATGTACACTATCCCAGACTGAAGGGGTCCCGGCCAGAGCAGGGACTCTTATACCTCTCCCAGGAGGCGGAGCCCGACTGGGATGTGCCACAACAGTAACATACACAGGTGTAACAACCCCACCCTATCCCAACAGCAACAATAGCACAATCCAACAGTAACATATGTACATCCTTGTAGTCCTGGCCAGCCCCTGGCTCAGCACTATCCAGTGGGAACCAACGATGGTTCACCACAATCACGTACCGACCGACTCAAGAACAGCTTCTTCCCTGCTGCCATCAGACTTTTAAATGGACCTACCTTGCATTAAGTTGATCTTTCTCTACACGCTAGCTATGACCGTAACACTACATTCTGCACCCTCTCCTTTCCTTCTCTATGAATGGTATGCTTTGTCTGTATAGCGCGCAAGAAACAATACTTTTCACTGTATATGAATACATGTGACAATAATAAATCAAATCAAATCAAACCAAATCAAGCTGTGTTTGCCAGCTGTGCCTCGATAGTGGCACTCAGGCGCTGGGATCAGGATGGTTCAGAGTTCCAGTACCACTTGCAGGCGCTTGAGGCTGCCCCCCCGACACCACCTCCCCCCCCCCGCCCCCCCCGCCCCCCCCCCCCCCCCCCCCCTCCCGCTCCAGTCCTCCCCCCCCTGCAACACTCCCTCTAGAAGCCAAGTAATTATTATTTAAAAGGAATATCCGTAAATATCACAACAGCCAGGACTTGGTTCTCCCTTGAGAGTGTCTGTGTGGCCAAACTTGCTAAAGAGTTAAACAAATTGTTACCTAACGGGTTGCAAGAGATTCTTTTGATCTTCCTGACCTGTGCGCCAAGTAGAATTCCACTGTGAATGCATTTCTCACAAAGCCAAATTCAAATACACTGAAGTACATAAAACATACAGTGCTTCGGAGTTGGCAGTAGAATTAATTCGGGTTGATGCATCCTTTAAACCATCAGTTTCTTCAAGAGTAACAGTGTTGGAAGGTTATTGAAGAAGGCAGACAAGAAAGGTAAGGAAATGCATAAATCATCAATTATCAAAAGGCAACATCAAGTCCACCAGCAAAACTGACTTGAAAATGAAACCCTGCTTTCACCCAGATGAGAATAAGAAGATGGATTATTTTGTTCCTTGGATGGATTTCAAAGAGGAAGACATGTCCTCAGTGACACCTTTGTCATGAGTGCATGACTTATAGAAATGTAGCCCGCAGCCTGAAGAGTGCCTCTCCACTTTGTTAGGCAAAAGTCTCTTCCAAGCTTTCATTCCGCAATAGACTTTCAGGGAACCTTGTTAGTTCCAATCTACATCATCTGAAATGAAAGTATGTCAACCAATCATCGGAGAACATAGTCCAATTAATCAAAGTGATTGTGTGTGTATAATGGATTCTATCCAGAAAGGGAGGCCGGACAGAACATCAAAGGAATTAGCAGATTAGAATCACATGAAATAGGACAGTAAGAAGTGCCACAACACCAGGTTAAAGTCCAACTGGTTTATTTGGAATCATGAGCTTTCAGAGCGCTGCTCCTTCCTCAGGTGACTGAAGCATTTCACATCATGAAATAGGGCTATCTTCCTTGGGAGTTAGAGCATAAGAAATAAAATTTATTTAACTAGTGTCACAAGTACATTAACACTGCAATGAAGTTACTGTGAAAATCCCTGAGTCGCCACACTCCTGTTCAGGTACACTGAGGGAGAATTTAGCAGGGCCAATGCACCCTAACCAGCATGTCTTTCGGACTGTGGGAGGAAACCGGAGCACCCGGAGGAACCCCACTCAGACACGGGGAGAACGTGCAGACTCCACACAGTGACCCAAGCCAGGAATCAAATCCGGGTCCCTGGTGCTGTGAGGCAGCAGTGCTAACCACTGTGCCACCGTGGGAGCAGGAGTGGACCATTTGGCCCATCAAGCCTGCTCCCCCATTCAGTATAATCATGGCTGATCTTAGGTGTCAACTCCTTTTTCCCACCCAGTCCCCATGTCGCTTAATTCCTTCGCAAAACTGTCTGTGTGGAGTTTGCACATTCTCCTCGTGTCTGCGTGGGTTTCCTCCGGGTGCTCCGGTTTCCTCCCACAGTCCAAAGATGTGCGGGTTAGGTTGATTGGCCAGGTTAAAAATTGCCCCTTAGAGTCCTGAGATGTGTAGGTTAGAGGGATTAGCGGGTAAAAATGTGGGGGTAGGGCCTGGGTGGGAATGTGGTCGGTGCAGACTTGATGGGCCGAATGGCCTCCTTCTGCACTGTAGGGTTTCTATGATTCTATGAAAACAGAAAATGCTGGAGAGACTCAGCAGGTCTGGCTGAGGTCATCTGGACTCAAAACTGTGGCTCTATTCTCTCTCCACAGATGCTGTCAGACCTGCTGAGTTTTTCCAGCATTTTCTGTTTTTGTTTCAGATTCCAGCATCCACAGTGTTTGCCTTTATCGCTTAATTCTTTGATGGACCAACAATCTATCTATCCCAGCCTTAAATGGAATGAATGAATTGCAAAGATTCACAACCCTTTGAATGAAGAAATTCCTCCTCAACTCAGTCCTAAATGATCAACCCCTTATCCTGAGACTGTTTTTTTATTCATTTGTGGGACATGGGCGTTGCTGGCTGGGCTAGCACTTATAACCCATCCCTAGTTGCCCTTGGAGGGCAGTTGAGAGTCAACCACATTGCTGTGGCTCTGAAATCACATGTAGGCCAGACCAGGTAAGGATGGCAGATTTCCTTCCCGAAAGGACATTAGTGAACCAGATGGGGTTTTCCAACAATCGACAATGGTTTCACGGTCATCGGTAGATTCTTAATTCCAGATATTTTTATTGAATTCAAATTCCACCATCTGCCGTGACGGGATTCGAACCCGGATCCCCAGAACGTTAGTTGCATTTCTGGAGTAATAGTCTAGCGATAAACCACTGGGCCATTGCCTCCCCTTAAGATTCCCTGACCAGCAGAAACAATCTCTGGATGTCTACCTAATCAAGAACCTGCAGAATTTTGTAGGTTTCAGCGAGATCACCTCTCATTGTTCTAAATTCCAGAGATGTAAGCTAAATTTACTCATCATAGGACAACCCCATCATGCCAGGGAACAATCTAGTGAACCTTAATTCTACAGCCGCCGCCAATGCAAGTATATCCTGTCTTAAATGGATATTAAATGGCCAAAACTACACACAGTATTCCTGTTGTGGTCTCACCAAAATCCTGTACAACTGTAGCAAGACTTCTTTATTCATGGAGTCCAATCTCCTTGCAAGGAAGTAAATAAACTTGGTCTCAAGTTGACCCACTTGGCAGAATTGTGCCAGGACTTACCAGTCCCGCCAGTGGCCAAGTCACTCTTCAAATCCATGATGTTGCCTGTTGTTGGCGGGGCTGGAAAATCCCACACCTTGGTTTGTCATTATTTGAAGTTTTATTTATTTGTGTTACAAGTAGGCTTACATTAACACTGCAATGAAGTGAAAATCCCCTAGTCGCCACATTCCGGTGCCTGTTCGGGTACACTGAGGGAGAATTTAGCATGGCCAATGTTAAGTTTATTTATTAGTCACAAGTAAGGCATACATTAACACTGCAATGAAGTTACTTTAAAATTCCCCTCGTCGCCACACTCCGGCACCTGTTCGGGTCAATGCACGTCTTCCGGAGTGTGGGAGGAAACCGGAGCACCCACGCACAAACAGTGATCCAAGATGGGAACTGAACCCGGGTTCTTTGGGCTGTGAGGTAGCAGTGCTAACCACTGTGCCACCGTGCTACCCAAGGTCTCCAAGGCAATGTTGATGACTGACAAGCCAGCCTGAGAGTTCGAGAAGAAACTTGGTGTTGGAATTTGTCCCACTCAACCATCCAACCAAGTCCTTAATATGTAGGTTATTCCTATCTTAACAAGTAATGGGAAGGTTTCCAATAATGGTGATCTCAGACTTTTAATTTCATTCGCACAAACGCTTGCACATCCCTAAGCCTAAATCTCATCTGAGTTCTCTAGGCTGTGTTAAACACACAGGAACACTCAACATGGCTAACAAAGAAGCTAACAGTCCGTCCAACCCAAAATCCTGACACGAGGAGAAAATCTTGGGAAAATCTTCTCTGGCAATCAAATAAGTTCCAGGAGACTGCAGTAACTGATACCACTGTGATAAAGTTACAAATCAATGCTAGACCCATACACCTAGGGTGACACAGTGGTTAGCACTGCTGCCTCACAGCGCCAGGGTCCCAGGTTCGATTCCCGGCTTGGGTCACTGTCTGTGCAGAGTCTACACGTTCTCCCCATGTCTGTGTGGGTTTCCTCCAGGTGCTTTGGTTTCCTCCCATAGTCCAAAGACGTGCTGGTTGAGTGCATTGGCTATACTAAATTCTCCTCAAGTGTACCTGAACAGGTGCCAGAGTGTGGCGACAAGGGGGTTTTCACAGTAACTTCATTGCAATGTTAATCTAAGCCTACTTGTGACACTAATAAATAACTACGTGTCGTAATGTCATTGGTTACAAAACATGCCTGTCTTCATAGTCTCTTGTATGTTAAGATGTACGTGTTTATTAACTACATGTCACAACATACATGTATTCAGTAAAGGAGTAAGAGTTTTAACAACACCAGGTTAATGTCCAACAGGTTTATTTGGTAGCAAATGCCATTAGCTTTCGGAGCGCTGCTCCTTCGTCAGATGGAGTGGAAATCTGCTCTCAAACAGGGCACAGAGACGGGCATTCAGCCTCTGATCTTTGGATAAGTGTTCTCCAAGACGGCCTTCACGACACACGACAGCGCAGAGTCGCTGAGCAGAAACTGATAGCCAAGTTCCGCACACATGAGAACTGCCTAAACTGGAATGTTGGGTTTATGTCACACTATCAGTAACCCCCACAGCTTGCCTCCTGGACTTGCAGAATCTCACTGGCTGTCCTGTCTGGAGGCAATACACATCTCTTTAACCTGTGCTTAATGCTCCCTCCACTCACATTGTCTGTACCTTTAAGACCTGGTTGGCTGTAGAGATTTGCATTCTAATCAGTATTCTGTCACTTGATTTTGTGTCTCTGTGCCCTGTTTGAGAGTCATGATGTGGAGATGCCGGCGTTGGACTGGGGTAAACACAGTAAGAAGTTTAACAACACCAGGTTAAAGTCCAACAGGTTTATTTGGTAGCAAAGAGCACATTTCCACTCCATCTGACAAAGGAGCAGCGCTCCGAAAGCGAATGGCGTTTGCTACCAAATAAACCTGTTGGACTTTAACCTGGTGTTGTTAAAACTCTTACTGTGTTTACCCCAGTCCAACGCCGGCATCTCCACATCTTCAGTAAAGGAGACAGGCATGGGCAGGATTTTATGGCCCTGTCAACATGGAGGCCTGTCATAAACTACAGCAGGCCATTTAGAAGTCCATTGTCTCCGGCCCTTCCCAGCCGGTGGGAGGGGCTGGAAATTTCTGCCCCATTTCTAAATCTTAACACATCTTAGCACAATACCACACTGACTCCTACTCTGGGTCATGCGCCTTCTTATATCACTGTGTGGGTGGTACTTTACTCAGTTCCGCTTTAACCCTGTATGTACCAGAGCCTTACACTACAATACCTTCTACAACTTAAGGTATTTTCTACTCACCAAAACATAACTAGATCTCCTTTGACGGTTTGTAGAAAATTAGTCTCCACCACATGGTCTAGTAATCTATTCAAGAGGTTAATGACTCTGTGTGAAAGAGAAACATCTTGAAGTCAATTGAACTTATTTTCTTATTTTGCATTGATGATCTAATTTATTATTGTCACATGTATTGGGATACTGTCATATTAAAGATTATTTATTAGTCTCACAGGTAAGGCTTACGTTAACACTGCAATGAAGTTACTGTGAAATTCCCCTAGTCGCCACAGTCCGCGCCTGTTCGGGTCAATGCACCCTAACCAGCACGTCTTTCAGACTGTGGGAGGAAACCGGAGCACCCGGAGGAAACCCACACAGACACGGGGAGAACATGCAGACTCCACACAGACAGTGACCCAAGCCGGGAATCGAACCCGGGTCCTGGCACTGTGAAGCAGCAGTGCTAACCCACTGTGCCACCGTGCCGTCCATATGTCCTCGGAGGCAGAAGACCCTTCACTAAAATCCCTTCATTTACAAGTCTGACAGCAGCATACAGAGTGCTTTCAGTTAGCAGCCTACACTCGGAGTGCCAGAGGGACTGACACTCCTGGTTAAATACAAAGCAAGAGGCTCCCTAATTGGCCCATCAATTTGGCCTTCAAGCAGTGAGTTCATATTCTAACAAGCCCACCTCAGTTGCCTGAATAAAGTCATTACACTCCCGCCAGCTCCCCCTCACCACCCCCCGCACCCCCCTCACCCCCCCCCCCCCACCCCCCCCACCACCACCACCCCCGCCGCCCCCCACAACCCCCGCCAAAAGTCTGAGGAACCCCTGTTGTCTGATCGCCTCACAGATCTTTCCCTCCATTTCCACGCCGGGTCCGGATTCTCCAATTCAGCTTCTGACGTTGGAGGAGTGTATCAACTTGGCGCCCGTCTCTTCCGCAGTGAGCACCGGAGGGCCGGTTCACCCTCCTCCTTCGGGGATAGGGGAACAACCGTAGCTTTGTCCACCGTGTCCATCTCGGAATCCGAGTTCCCACCAGGGGTGCTGGAGAGACAGGGCCAGCCCATCGGGGAGGACACTCCTCAGCCCTAGGCCTGCTGGGCCAAATCAAATCAGGAACGGGTGGCAAATTCGAGGCCTGCACCTGGTCTAGGTGCTTTCTGGAGCCGGTCTCTCCCATGTGTACCCGGTAGGATACCGGTCCTGTCCTGGACTCAACCGTTCCCGTGATCCATGTGGGACCATTTGCGTAATTTCTTACCCAGACTTTCTTGGTGGCGTCGAAGTACCTCTCCTGGTGACTGTTGTCATGGCCCCTGCAATGAGCCTCTTGGTGTTTTTCCACTTTCCCCCACCCAGGTTTGGGAATAGCCTGGTGCGGAGTCATCTGCCCATGAGTAGTTCTGCCGGTGCTATTCCTGTGGTGGTGTGTGGGATTGTCCTGTAATCAAACAACCTGCGGGAGAGTTTGGTGTCTATTGACGCCACTGGCTGTTTCTTGAACCTGGCTTTTAAAGTCTGGACAGCTCTCTCCGTGAGCCCATTCAACGCTGGATGATACGGTGCTGTCCTGATGTGTCGAATCCCATTCGACTTCATGAATCTGGTGAGTTCTTGGCTGGTGAAAACCGATCTGTTGTCTGAGACTAACACCTCTGGAATTCCGTGTGTCGCAAACGAGACGCGCAGCTTGTCGTTGTGTTTGCCGAGTTCATTTTGTAGATGTCCAACCATTTTGAGTGGGCGTCGACTCTTATCAACAAGATTGACCCCCATAAACAGGCCTGCAAAATCGACGTGCAGTCGAATCCATGGTCTACCTGGCCATTCCCATGGCTGCAGCGAGGCTGCCGGTGGCACCTTCTGCCCTTGTTGGCATTCCTGGCACCGACCCACCAATGCCGCTATATCTGTGTCCAAGCCCGGCCACCAGACATAGTTCCTGGCCAGCATCTTCATCTTGGGCATGCCTGGGTACCCATGATGTAACTCGGCCAGTATGGCCCAATGGGCCTGACTTGGGACTATGACCCGTGCCCTCCCATAGCAGTATCCTGTCTTCCACAGTGATCTGCTCTTTTCTGCTCCAATAGGGGTGAAACTGTGGCTGGACTGGTCTTTCAATTTCCGCTGTTAGTATCAGGTGTTTTACCTTTGATAGTACTGGGTCCTTTTGTGTCCACAGGCGTATGTTATGTGCAGTCACCGGGATGGTATCCAGAAAATTCAGCATCATCACCGTTTCTTCTACTCTGGGTATCAACGGTGGGGTGTCTGGGGTAATGGTAGCCTGCTTAGGGCATCGGCATTTGCTACTCGAGTTCCGGCCGGCGCTCCAGCTGATGGTGGCATGCTGCCAGTAATAATGCCCAGCGCTGGAACAGGGCTGATGCTGTTGGTGGCATCGCTTTGTCCTCTTTGAGTAGACGCAGCAAAGGTTTGTGATCAGTGATGATCGTGAATTTCCACCCATATAGGGTGGAATTTCTTTACTGCAAAAGTCACGGTCAGTCCTTCTTTCTCGATCGGGGCATACTTTTGTTCCGCTAGGGTCCTGGAAGCAGATGCCATAGGCCGTTCCTCTCCGCTTTGCCATCTATGTGCCAGAACTGCACCAACGCCATATGGAGACGAGTCGCAAGTGAGCACCAACTCTTTCCTGGGGTCACAATGCGCTAGAACATTTGCTGGGGAGAGCTGTTGTTTGATTTTCTTCAAGGCCTGGTCTTGGCAGGCAGACCATTCCCAGACTTGCCCCTTTTTTAGTAACTGGTGTAGGAGATCCAAAATGGAGGCCCTGCTTTGTATGAATTTCCCATAATACCTCACCAGCCCTAAAAATGACAATAACCCCTGGATTGTGGTAGGGGCTGGGGTATCTTTGATTGCCCGTATCCGATCCTCCAGAGGATGTAAGCCTGACTTATCAACTTTGTAACCCAGATAGATTACTTGCAGTGCTAAACTGACACATTTCTCCCTCTTTAAGCACACACTCGTGCTGAAAACGTTGTAAGGAATTCCTCCAGGTTCTGCAGGTGTTCTGCTCTTGTTTGCCCAGTGATGAGGACATCGTCCAGGTAAATGGCAACTTGTGGTAACCCTGATAGTAAGTTCTCCATCGTGCTCTGAAATATCGCACAGGCTAACGATACCCAAAAGCATAATCTTATATACTGAAAAAGGCCCTTCAGTTTGTTGATTGTGGAGAATTTCTGTGAATCTTCATCCAGCTTCAGCTGTAGATATGCCTGACTCATGTCTAGTTTAGAGAATAAGAATCCTCCTGCCAGCTTTGTGTATAGATCCTCAATCTGGGGAGTTGGGTATTGATCAAGTTGTGAGTAGCGATTAATTGTCTGTTTAAAATCTTCACAAAGACGAATTGAGCCGTCCGGCTTTAGAATAGGCACCACAGGTGCCGCCCGTTCCACAAACGTATTGTGCCTTCACACTCCAATCTTTTGATTTCCGTATCGACCTTTTCCCTTAATGTGAATGGTACAGGCCGGGCTGTGCAAAATTTTGGGACTGTCTCCGGATCGACATCTAGTTTCGCTTTTGTTCCTTTCATTGTTCCTAGCCCTCTTGAAGAACCTTCAGGTATTTGAGCAGGATTTCGCTCAGGCAACCATCTTCTAACTGAAAAATGTTTACTCAGTCTAGTAGGATCTCCTTCAGCCAATTCCATCTCAATAGACTCAGTCCTGAACCTTCCACGACCACCAATGGTAGCCTAACCAGTTGCTTTCCATAAGCAACAGGCACATGTGTTGTGCCCAACACTCTCAGTTCCCCCTCGTATAAGTCCTCGGTCTTGACAAAGTCTCGGTTTGGGATAAGGGCTGGAGTCCTGTGTGAATTATGTTGAACACTGTTTCCCCTACCACCGATACGGCTGCGCTTGTGTCGACCTCCATTATTATTGGACGTCTGTTCAGTTTTACGGATAATTTAATAGGTTCCGATTTGGTCATTGCTATGCAAAGTAGTTGTTCCTCGTTGGAGGTAGGTGGAGCTTCCAGGGTGTGTATTCTCCTGTACCCCACGTGTCATTTTCTGAAATATCAGTTTTGGAACTTTGTTTTTCTTCTCCAACTCCGGATACTGACAACAGTTGCAATATCTTGCCGGACAGGATTCTGCGGGCGGCTGTCTGTCTAGTCCTAATTCAGCCTTGTTTAGGAGAGGTTCTGTGAGTGGGCCTGGGTCCCCTTGTATCCGAATCCTTCCTGAGGGCGGCTACATAGTTGCCTGCCCTGCAGTGAGGGTTCCTTAACTCAGTTGCACCGGAGGCGTCTCCCTCCATCGGAATACCCTGTAACTCAGGTGTTCCGCTCACCGTTTTTCCCAAGGGCAAGGCCAGCTGTAATGCTTGTTTCCAGTTCAGCTCAGTCTCTGCCAACAGACATTTTTGTGTGGTCATGTTATTGATTCCGCACACCAGCCGGTCTCGCAGCATCTCATTTAACGTCAATCCGAATTCACAAGCCTCTGCTAATCATCTTAATCCCATCAGAAAATTAGGGACTGACTCCCCCTTCTCTCAGAATGCTGAGTAAAACCGGTATCTTCGCAGGATCAGAGGTGGCTTAGAGTCATAATACTCTTTTACTAAGTCGGTCAATTCCTGGAAGGTTTTTGAGTCCGATGCTTCCAAAAAAGTCAAACTGCGCATAACAGCGAAGGCTACCAACCCACAAGCAGTCAGCAGAATGAGCTGCTGCTTTTCATCTGAGTCTATGTTGTTAGCTCTGAGGAAATAACTCATCTACTCTATATATTGGGCCCAGTCTTCCATGGCAGGGTCAAAATAATCCAATTTCCTGAATGGAGGCATGTTTTCCAGGCAATTGGTCCATCAATTTGGCCCTTACAAAGAACAAAGAACAATACAGCACAGGAACAGGCCCTTCGGCCCTCCAAGCCCGCGCCGCTCCCTGGTCCAAACTAGACCATTCTTTTGTATCCCTCCATTCCCACTCCGTTCATGTGGCTATCTAGATAAGTCTTAAACGTTCCCAGTGTGTCCGCCTCCACCACCTTGCCCGGCAGCACATTCCAGGCCCCCACCACCCTCTGTGTAAAATATGTCCTTCTGATATCCGTGTTAAACCTCCCCCCCACCCCTCACCTTGAACCTATGACCCCTCGTGAACATCACCACCGACCTGGGAAAAAAGCTTCCCATCATTCACCCTATCTATGCCTTTCATAATTTTATACACCTCTATTAGGTCTCCCCTCATCCTCCGTCTTTCCAGTGAGAACAACCCCAGTTTACCTAATCTCTCCTCATAACTAAGCCCCTCCATACCAGGCAACATCCTGGTAAACCTCCTCTGCACTCTCTCTAAAGCCTACACGTCCTTCTGGCCCTTAATCAGGGAGTTCATATTCTAACAGGCCCACCTCAATTGCCTGATTAAAGTCATTACAAATACAGTGAAAAGTATTGTTTCTTGCACGCTATACAGTCAAAGCATACCGTTCACAGAGTATATAGAGGAGAAGGAAAGGAGAGAGTGCAGAATGTAGTGTTACAGTCACAGCTAGGGTGTAGAGAAAGATCAGCTTAATATAAGGTAGGTCCATTCAAAAGTCTGATGGCAGCAGGGAAGAAGCTGTTCTTGAGTCGGTTGGTATGTGACCTCAGACTTTTGTATCTTTTTCCCGACGGAAGAAGGTGGGAGAGAGAATGTCCAGGGTGCGTGGGGTCCTGGATTATGCTGGCTGCTTTTCCTGAGGCAGTGGGAAGTGTAGACAGAGTCAATGGATGGGAGGCTGGTTTGCGTGATGGATTGGGTTTCATTCACAACCCTTTGTAGTTTCTTGCGGTCTTGGTCTGAGCAGGAGCCATAGCGAGCTGTGATAAATCTGGAAAAGATGCTTTTTATGGTGTATCTGTAAAAGTTGATGAGAGTCGTTGCAGACATGCTGAATTTCCTTCACCTCCTAAGAACATAGAGGTGTTGGTGGGCTTTCTTAACTATACGTCAGAGTGGAGGGGCCAAGACAGGTTGTTGGTGATCTCAATTGCCTGATTATTCCCGTTGATGTAGACAGAGGCATGTCCACCACTATGCTTCCTGAAGTCGATGACTATCTCCTTTGTTTTTCTAACATTGAGGGAGAGATTATTGTCACTCACCAGGTTCTCTATCTCTTCCCTGTATTCCATCTCATCATTGTTTGTGACCCGACCCACTATGGTTGTATGATGCCTGCACATATTTTGCTTCCAAACAGAATCTACTTCCTTCATCTTTTTAAAAACTTCAGTTATCAACTAAGAACTCAAAAACTGCACATATTGTTGGCCCATCTCTGGATCCTCTTTCAGCCTCCCCCCCAGTTCATTCCTCTACATTGTAGGACATCTGTCCAGATCAGCTTGAGTTCGATATATTTTATCTGAAGTCCGAACTCTCCACACACCTTAGGGCTTGCGTTTCACCATATTGCTGTTAGAAAGGTCTTGTGGCGCAGTGGGTAGTATCCCTGCCTCTGAGCCAGAAGGTCCAGGTTCAAGTCCCACCCCAGGACTTGATGGTCAAAGATGATCCATTCATAATGTGGCTAATTATCAACTTGCCAATCCTTCCAACACACAATGTCGGGCAGTAAGAGTGCGAGAGCATAAGAAATAGGAACAGGAGTAGTTCTTGGCCACTCAAGCCTATTCCGACATTCAACAAGATTATGGCTGGCCCAACATTCCAGTACCCTTCCTGATTACCTGCTGTACATGAGTGCTAGATGTCTGTGTTTTGTGCACAAGATCCCCCCCCCACCAAGTCCCTTTGTGTTGCAGTTTTCTGCAGTTTTTCTCCATTTAAATAAACTCTGTTCTTTTGCTCTCCCTTCCAACATGAACAACTTCACGTTTTCCCACATTATACTCCATTTGCCAACTTTCTTAACCTATCAATATCTCTTTGTAAATTGCTTGTATCCCTCTCACAACTTGCCTTTCCAAGGGTGAGAAAATTTATAGAATCATAGAATCCCTACAGTGCAGAAGGAGGCCATTCAGCCCATCGAGTCTGCACCGATCACAATCCCACCCAAGCCCTATCCCCGTAACCCCATGTATTTGCCCTGCTAGTCCCCCTGATACTAGGGTCAATTTAGCATGGCCAATCAACCTAACCTGTGCATTTTTGGACTGTGGGAAGAAACCGGAGCACCCGGAGGAAACACACGCAGACATGGGGAGAATGTGCATTCTCCACACAGACAGTGACCCGAGGCCACAATTGAACCCGAGTCCCTGGCGCTGTGAGGCAGCAGTGCTAACCACTGTGCCACCGTGCCGCCTACATTCCAAGGGTTTACATTCTCTGGGGTTTGGAAAAATGAGAAGTGATCTCGCTGAAACCTACAAAATTCTGCAGGGGATTGAGTAGACGGATGTTGGGAGATTGTTTCCACTGGTCAGGGGATCCAATCTCAGGATAACGGGCCAAAAACTCTGTGGCTTAAGGAGCGAGGCTATTCAGAAGCGGTTGTTAACAGAAAGCGACCTAACCCTAAAGAAAGCTTTGGAGGTTGCTGTATTCATGGAACTAGAAACAAGAAAAGCTTTGACATATTGACCTGAAACCCTCAAAAAACCTATACAGTAGAAGTGGTTCCATTGAGGGGCCCTATTGATGTAACCGTGCAGTTGAATGGACAATCTGCAGACTGGTCCTTGCACATTGTTAAAGGAAACTATCCAGCAATAATGGGAAGAGCCTGGCGAGAAAAGATCAGGCTGAATTGGGCCGGGGTAAATCTCATGACAGATTCTGAATCAGGTCTGCCGAAGGTCTTGAAGAAATATGCTGTTGTCTTCAGTAGTGATCTGGGAAGCATAAAGGAGATCTCAATCAAGCTAAGATTAAGGACAGAAGTCAGGCAAGGTGCTTAAAGGCTGGGTCTGCCGTACACGGTCAGAGCTAAGGTAGAGGCAGAATTAGAGTGGTTGATCAAAACTGGAGTCCTCGAACCCATTAATGTGAATGATTGGGCCACGCCGATTGAACCCGTGATGAAGCAAGATGGATTTGTGTATGCATTTGTGGCCATTTCAAAGTCACTATCAATCCTGTAATGTGTGTGGAGCAGAGTCCTTCCCTCTAGTGGCTTGGTCGCACAGTGGTTAGCACTGCTGCCTCACAGTGCCTAGCACTGCTGCCTCACAGTGCCAGGGACCCAGGTTCAATTCCCGGCTTGGGTCACTGTCTGTGTGGAGTTTGCACATTCTCTCCGTGTCTGCATGGGTTTCCTCCGGGTGCTCTGGTTTCCCCCCACAGCCCAAAGACGTGCAGGTTAGCTGGATTGGCCATGCTAAATTGCTCTGTAGTGTCAGGGGGACTGGCTAGAGTAGATGCATAGCGGTTATGGGGATAGGGCCTGGATGGGATTGTGGTTGGTGCAGACTCGATGGGCTGAATGGCCTCCTTCTTTGATTGATGAGTTGAGTTGGCTGGAGGCCAACATTTCAGTAAAATTGACCTAATTTAACATGACTTCAAATGAATGTGGACCCAGATTCACAACAATAATTGATGATTGTGACACATACAGGATTATTTCGATATAAGAGACAGCCATTGGCATCATGTCTGCACCTGCTTTGTTCCAAGTTGTGATGGATCAAATTTGAAGTGGATTAGAAGGAGTCCAGTTTTGATCCAGAAGGAACTCTTCCAGTGCAGACAATAAAAATATAACAAAACTTTGTCCAACTTATAAATCAAAAAAAAGGTTGAATAAAGAAACTTCATTACTCCAAACTTGAGGCCTCACCCTGGGCCATTCCAAGCCAAATATCGATTCCCAACAGGTTCTTATTTAGACTGAGTCAGCTGATCATCACATCATTCTGTCATTGGTTACATGGTTTACTGGGTCAGCTGACCCTTACAGTTTGTTACCATTGTAAGAGGTCTCACAACACCAGGTTTAAGTCCAACAGGTTTATTTGGAATCACGAGCTTTTGGAGCGCTGCTCCTTCACCAGGTGAGTCCTTGTCACCATTGGTCACATTACAACAGATCCAATGTTATCACTGATTACATTCTATCATCCAGTGTTACTTAGACAATACCTTAGTTGCTGGAAAGAATGAGGAAGAGCATCTCTGCAATTTAGATGCCACACTCCGGAGATTAGAAGATTATGGATTAAGGTTCTGGGGACACAAATGTGAGTGTTCCAAATTTTCAATCGAATATCGGGGTCATGTGTTAGATGCAAATGTGTTAGTGCCAGTCGCCTTCGAAAGTCAAAGCCATTACTGAGGCACCTGCACCTCAAAATGTCAGTTAACTTCGATCTTTTTTGGGTTGCGGCTTTTAAACCCGTACACAACTTATTGTGGCAAAACTGAAAATGGAAGTGGGTGGATCGGAGAGTCGGTGCAGACTCGATGGACCAAATGGCCTCCTTCTGCCCGAAAGGGATCCTACGATTCTGCTACAAGGTTCAGAGCTGGTAAGTCCAAAAGACACAAGATCACCTGGATCATTAACAATAGTTTTCAAAATCCACCACATCGTCATGTATCACCCAGGTCACCAGCAGAGATGTTACGGGGTTGGGGGGGGAGGGGGGGGGATCAAGAATGTGTACCGGTCAATCCTCCCTGAAAATGTTTTATCGTGGCTTCAGAATGTATTTGTACAGAATCAGAGAGCCGGGATAATTTGTCAGACAGAGTTAAATAAGGCCTGTTTGCTGCCGCTGTTCGCATGTCTGATCCTGAGGCAGCAGGAATGAGGCCCACATCTGAAGGCCATTACCAAATGTTAACAAGCTCTGAAATGAATATGAAATATGACAGAGTTCCTGATACATTAGTCTTTCAGATTTGATTTTCGCGACGTGAGGAGGAATGCGAGTGAAGTGTGTGATCCGTTCACTCCAAAAGCGAGAGGCGCCCTCCTGCTCCCAAAGGACCTCAAACACCAGGAAAACCGTCATTAATCAAACACAACATTAAAGGGAGAGGGTTCCTCTGCGTGTGTATCCATTGTTTACTTTC
This sequence comes from Mustelus asterias, assembly GCF_964213995.1. NCBI lineage: Eukaryota > Metazoa > Chordata > Chondrichthyes > Carcharhiniformes > Triakidae > Mustelus > Mustelus asterias. Next base: position 48,672,871 of record NC_135824.1, on the reverse strand, counting down.
ATTAACATTTTGCTGCGCAGAACTTGCCATGTGTTACAGATTTTACAACAAGACAACTGCAACACGATCGCCATAATTGACTTTGTTGATTTGACCGGTTGCTCCGTTAATGTTTAATCTCTTAAGCATAGTGTGAAAAGATTTATTTGAGGGAAGGTTAAGAGGTCTTCAAAATCACGAGGGGTCTGGAAAGAGCAGCAAGGAGAAACTTTTCCCACTGGCGGAAGGTTCAAGAATTAAAGGGCACCAGTTTAAGGTGATTGGCAAAAGAAGCATGGGCAACATTAGAGAAAAAAAAACATTTACCCTGCTAATCCCCCAAACTTACACATCTTTGGACATTAACCTGGTGTTGTGAGACTTCTTACAATAAATGCTGGCCAGCCAGCGACGCCCATGTCCCACAAATAAATAAACAAAAAAATCCACCCAGTGCCAAAGAGTACAGTCTTGCTCATCAGGTCACAGTATTAGCCCCCAAAAGCCAGACATGGGACAAAACGTTCTCTTCACGCTCTGCGCAATGGCACCATGAACACACGCATGATGTCTCTGAGTGAAATGATGACTGCTCACTTTGAAGATGTTGAAGGAACCTTCGCTAATATATTTACCACACCTCACAGCAACTGGGAGTGTTTTTACCCCACAAAGCGATTCAGATGCCATCAGTGGAAGATTGAGTTCATAGAATCCCTACACTGCAGAAGGAGGCCATTTAACCCATCGAGTCTGCACCGATCCTGGCCCTATTTCCACAACCCCATGTATTTACCCTGCTAATCCCCCTGACACTAGGGTCAATTGAGCATGGCCAATCAACCTAACCCGCGCATCTTTGGATTGTGGGAGGAAACCGGAGCAGCCGGAGGAAATCCACGCAGACACGGGGAGAACGTGCAAACTTCACACGGACAGTGACCCAAGCCGGGAATTGAACCCAGGTCTCTGGCGGTGTGAGGCAGCAGTGCTAACCACTGTGCCACCGTGCATAACGGTTTTCAGAGATGCGGAAATTTCAGAATGATTCAGTACCCGAGTATTTGGTTAGGCCCCTGGCTTTGTTCTGAGGGAACGGTGTGCAAACTGAGCCTGGCCCTTAGAGCAGCAAAGATAAATTTTTGTTTGATCTGGCCCAATCACCACCGAGGGTTGAAATAATTGATTAAACCGAGCCGTTGGATTGCCCGAGTTAGGCCCAATTTGAACCAAAACTGAACTGTACAGCTCAGACCTTCAGCCTAACCATGCTCACGGCTGGCATCATTTTGATACAATTTGATTTGATTTATTATTGTCACATGTATTGGGATTCAGGGAAAAGTATTGTTTTTTATGCGCTATATAGACAAAGCATACCGTTCATAGAGAAGGAGGGGCTGCAGAATGTAGTGTTACATTATAGCTAGGGTGTAGAGAAATATCAACTGAATGTGAGATAGGTCCATTCAAAAGTCTGATGGCAGCAGGGAATAAGCAGTTCTTGAGTCAGTTGGTACGTGACCTTAGACTTTTACATCTTTTTCCCGACGGAAGAAAGTGGAAGAGAGAATGTCCGGGGGGTGCGTGGGGTCCTTAATTATGCTGGCTGCTTTTCCGAGGCAGTGGGAATTGTAGACAGAGTCAATGGATGGGAGGCTGGTTTGCGTGATGGATTAAGCTACATTCAATCGCCTCTGAGTCCAGTGTTGCCTTTGATGGAAATGGTCTCACGTCTCGCAGGTTCTGGGGAGTAAAGCAAATACTTTATTGTAGGAGCTGAAATCATCTTTCCACACAGAAACCGAGGGTGGGGTCTTTGATCCAGGATCGCAGGTGGGTGGAAGTAGAGAATAGCGAAAGTGCCTGGACCCAAGCTTCATTCCGCCTCTCAGCCATGATTGTGGAGGAGGGATCTGCAATCGGATGGGGAACCCTGGTGGGTTCATCAACACCCTAACTGAGGCCAATTAATGGAGGATGACAGGGAATTTCCAGTCTCCAGGTCCTGGCAACAAGCAGGAGGTGGTTTCGGCCACTGGAGATGACCTGGCAGTAGATTGCGGTTGGCATGGTGATGATGGTGGTGCTGTAATTCAGGTAGGCCTGGAGGCTTTCCCTGCTAGCCTGGGTGCAGGAGGAGCCACGAGCTACCGGGAGGGCATGGGTGGAGGGGGGACAGGGAGGAGGCGTGGGGCAGGGGGCGGGTTCTGCCTCCAAAACCCGACACAGTGACAGTCTGGCTGCCGAATCTAATTTTTAGTTTAAGATTTTTGAAAGTTGGAAAGCTTGAAGTGGCTTCTCTCTCACTTACCTTCCATTGCAGGACGCTGCTCCTTTTCCAGCTCTGAAAGCCCACCCTCCATTCTTAATCCAATGACAACACTGTCTTTAGCCAAATGACTAGCCAAATACTCGGGTCGTGAAAATCCCAATCTTCACCCCCTCCAACCCCGGAAACAAGCCTGACCTCTGTGTCGCCAGGTGGAGGGCGCTTTCAACAGGAAACCCCATGACGTTTCACCAAGGCTCCTTCGCAGCACCTTCCAAACACACGATCACTTCCATCTAGAAGGACAAGGGCAGCAGATACCTGGGAACACCACCACCTGCAAGTTCCCCTCCAAGCCACTCACCATCCTGACTTGGAAACATATCATAGAACATAGTACATAGAACATTACAGCGCAGTACAGGCCCTTCGGCCCTCGATGTTGCGCCGACCAGTGAAACCAATCTAAAGCCCATCTAACCTACACTATTCCAATATCATCCGTATGTTTATCCAATATGTTTATCCATATGTTTATCGGCCGTTGCTTCGCAGTCACTGAGTCAAAATCCTGGAATTTCCTCCCTAAAGGCATTGTGGGTCAACCCACAGCACAGGGACTGCAGTGATTCAAGATGGCGGCTCACCACCACCTTCTCAAGGGCAACTAGGGATGGGCAATAAATGCTGGCCCAGCCAGCGATGCCCATGTCCCACGAATGAATTAAAAAAAACCCTGCCAAACCACCTCCAAATCTTGAATGTTTCAATGAGATCACCTCTCAATCTTCTAAACCCCAGAGATAAAGCTCATTCTAAAACAAGGGGGATGTGCTGATTGGGGTCAGATATAGAGCAGTGGGCATAAAGACCAGCATGGATCAGATGGGCTGAGTAGCCTGTTTCTGTGCGGTAGAGTTTCGGCCTCGATTTAAAAGAGAAGTTAAAATAGAGAGGAAACATTCAGCAACGTTATTCTTTGCAAAAACAGGAAACCTGAAATGGGCAATGAGGTGAAACAACAAATTAAACCTCATGCTGTTTCTCATTGACTGGTGCTGCCTCCATTGAACTTTGATGGAAACTGTGAGAAAGCGGTTGTGTCAAACAGTTAGTTTATTCCCTTTGGCTCTTCGATATCTGTTACCCAATGTTTGGAAAACACTCAGAATACCGCAGCCGCTGTATGTCTGTTATAGGGTTTGGGTTATTCCAGTAAGGTCACGACACTCTGTCACGCATGATATCATGTTTGCACACACAATCAGTAACCATGCTAGCTTCGATTAACCTTTTTACACTGGGCTCTTCTGAGCATTAGATCCTCCTAAACATTTGGTATATGTTTTGTGGAACAGCACTGATAATGCGGTTGAGAGCAGGAGGAAGATTGCTTTGATTTCCAACGGTTTAAAGCAATGCTTTTACGAGCACCCCCAGACACAATGCACTCCCAGCACATCCCAATGCTGGGTGGCACGGTGGCACAGTGGTTAGCACTGCTGCCTCACAGCACCAGGGACCTAGTTCGATTCCCGGCTTGGGTCGCTGTCTGTGTGGAGTCTTCACATTCTCCTCACGCGTCTGCGTGGGTTTCCTCCGGGTGCTCCGGTTTCCTACCACAATCCAAAATGTGTGGGTCAGGTGGATTGGCCATGCTAAATTATTCCTTAGTATCCAAAGGTGTGTAGGTTAGGTTCATTGGCCATGCTAAATTGCCCCTTAGTGTCCGAAGATGTGCGGGTTAGGTAGAGTGGCCATGCTAATTGCCCCTTAGTGTCCAAAGCTGTATAGGTTAGTTGCATCTCCATGCTAAATTGCCCCTTCGTGTCCAAAGATGTGCGGGTTAGGTGGATTGGCCATGCTAATTGTCCCTTAGTGTCCAAAGCTGTGTAGGTTAGGTGGGTCTCCAAGCTAAATTGCCCTTTAGTGTCCAAAAATGTGTAGGTTAGGTGGATTGGCCATGCTAATTGCCCCTTAGTGTCTAAAGATGTGTAGGTTAGATGGATTGGTCATGTTAAATTGCCCCTTAGTGTCCAAAGATGTACGGGTTAGGTGGATTGGCCATGGTAAATTGCCCCTTAGTGTCAGGGCGATTAGCAGGGTAAATACGTGGGGTTACGGGGGTAGGGCCTGGGTGGGATTGTTGTCGGTGCAGGCTTGATGGGCCAAATGGCCTCTTTCTGCACTGTAGGGATTCTGAAACAAAAACTAAATCTCCAACAAAACATTGTTTTCAAGGTTTTCATTCACATTACATGTTCATCACACAACTCATACAGACAAACGCTGCAGATGATGGGCTGGATTTAATGGTCACAGCTGGAGAGCCAGTGGCAACACAATCACGGCCAATTTTCTTTAATTAATTTATACGGGATGTGGGAGTCGCTGGCTGGGCCAGCATTTATTGCCCATCCCTAACTGCCCTCCATTTCAGAGGGAAGTTAAGAATCAACCACATTGCTGTGGCTCTGGAGTCACATGTAGGCCAGACTGGGTAAGGATGGCAGATTTCTTTCCCTAAAGGGACATTGGTGAACTAGATGTGTTTCTCCAACAATCGACAATGGTCATCATTAGACTTTTAATTTATTGAATTCAAATCTGACCATCTGCCGTGGTGGGATTCGAGCCTGGGTCGCCAGAGCTCTGCCCTAAATCTCTGGATTATCATAGAATCCCTACAGTACAGAAGGAGGCCATTCGGCCCATCGGGTCTGCACCGACCACAATCCCACCCATGTCCTATTCCAGTAACCCCACACATTTACCCTGCTAACCTCCCTGACACTAAGGGTCAATTTAGCATGGCCAATCAACCTAACCTACACATCTTTGGATTGTGGGAAGAAAGCGGAGCACCCACACAGACACGGGGAGAATGTGAAAACTGCAAACAGACAACGACTGAGTGCGGAATTGAACTTGGGTCCCTGGCGCTGTGAGGCAGCAGTGCTAACAACTGTGCCACCATGCCGTCCAGTCCAGTGGATTACTAGTCCAAGTGATTTTTTTTAAAATTCATTCGTGGGACATGGGCATCGCTGGCTGGGCCAGTATTTATTGCCCATCCCTAGTTGCCCTTGGAAGGCAGTTGAGAGTCAACCACATTGCTGTGGATCTGGAGTCACAAGTAGGCCAGACCGGGTAAGGACTGCAGATTTCCTTTCTTAAATTCTACTGTGGGAGTAAAGCCAATCAGGCAGATTCCTGGCCAGAATTGGGGTTTACTGCGGGAGGGTGGATGTTCTGTTTCAGGGAGCTGCTGGCCAATCAGTTGCCGACCGCTCTTCAGTACCAGCAGTGCCTCCTGGAGCAGTGGCTGCCGCCGGTACTGCAGTTTGATCCCAGAGGAAGAATCGTCACTGGAGGCCTGGGACACAGCTAAATGGAACAGGCTTGCCGGGGCCAGTCAGGCAGGCTCTGGGGAGGTGTTGGGGAGGGGCATGGTTGGGGTAAAGGGCGGGGGGTGGGGGGAGGTTGGGGGTGTTTTCATGTGGGGGCAGCCCTTGTCATTGGTAGGTGCCTCTGTGGGACTCTGGATGTCAGGGGAAAGGGAGTCCTCTCTGCTAAGCCTCAGTCCTGCTCACCCCTGGGATGATGTGGATAATTCCATCCAGTGTGTTGAATGAATGGAGAGAGTCGGTTGTTAAAGCTGATAAAGGGATTAGGGGCGATGGCATAGTGGTATTATCGCTAGACTAGCAATCCAGAAACTCAGCTAATGTTCTGGGACCTGGGTTCGAATCCCGCCACGGCAGATGGTAGAATTTGAATTCAATAAAAGAAATCTGGAATTAAGAATCTACTGACGACCGATTGTCGGGAAAACCCATCTGGTTCACTAATATCCTTTAGGGAAGGAAATCTGCCGTCCTTACCTGGTCTGACCTACATGTGACTCCAGAGCCAGAGCAATGTGGTTAACTCTCAAATGCCCTCTGAAATGGCCGAGCAAGACATTCAGTTTCAAGGGCAACTAGGGATGGGCAATAAATGCTGGCCCAGCCAGTGACGCCCGTGTCCCACAAATGAATAAAAACAAAGATTAGAGGCATGGTCAAAGCTGTATTTTTTTGGATGCTTTTGAAAGAAAGATAGAACTTGCATTTATATATAACCCATCCCATCCTCAGGATTTCCCAAAGTGCTTTACAGCCAATAGTTTACTGTCCTTTTGCTACTTAGTCAGTGCTGCAATGAAGTGCAGCAGGTAATGTGTGCGCAACAGGCCCTGTGTGATCATGATTAGATTATCTGTTTATTTGATGTGTGGGTTGACCAATAAATATCTACCCAGAGATAATTCCTCTGCCTTTTTGTTCTGTAGGAACTTTTGAAGGTGTCGTGGAACCGTGGGTAGTGCCCCTACCTCCCAGTCGAAGCAACGGGCTCAAGTCCAATGCCAGGACTTGTTGGTGGGCTGATAATCAGCTTGGGAATCCTTCCTCCACTACTGTACCCTGAAGGGAAAAATAATGGGCGCTATTTTCCCGCCCCACTAGGCCGGTCGAGTAGCGGGGCGGGAAATGTCGGTGGGAAGCCAAAAATGGGAATCGCAACCGCCTTCCCAGGCCGTTACTTATGATGTGACCAGCCCCGCGCCGGGAAACAGCGTGAGGCTGGTTTAAATATTCATATTCTAATTTAAATCCTTCCAGCGAGCCCGGGACGGTATTGTCCAGGCTCACTTATGTTTCTGACCTCGCCGGTAGTGGTTCCACACCAGCGGTGATCAGAGATGGTTGCCACTTTTCGGGATCCTGATGTGATAGCCTTGCTGGAGGGACCAGAGGCCACTGAGGTTCCCCCCACCCTGGTTGGGGCCGGACATCGGGGGTATCGGGGCCGGGGGAGGGTGGGAGGGTTGGGGCTTGCGATGTCCAGGGCTGGGGGGGGGGGGTCGGTGCTGGTGATTGGGGGGGGCTGGTGATTTGCGGATTGTGGGGGGGCACGTCAACCGATCACCCAGAATACTGAGAGATCACCGCATGCCCCACGGCTCCCTGAGCAGTCTGTTGTCAGCCTCTCGTGCGCCCACCCCTGTACCCACCCCCCCCCATCCCCGACCCCTGCCCCCAGGGGTGTGAATCGCCTGACAGCTGCACCAAGTGCTGTGAATTCATTTAACTAAGCTTGATTTTTGGGGGGCCCCCAGTGTGTGTGTGAAGATGCGTTAAAAAAGAATAGGAACTTTTAGGAATACAGGTTAAGGGATAGGCCATTTGGCCCTTCAAGCCTGCTCTCCCATTCAACAAGACTATGGCTGGTCAGGTTATGGTTTTAAGCTCAACTGGGAGAAGAGGACAGGGATAGAAACGTTGGCCTAAGTCTTCCCGGTCCCGCCCACCGCAGGAATCGTCGCGGGCAAGACGGGTGATTCGATGGGCCAGCGAAATGCCCATTGATCCGAGGCTGGAATTTCTGGCCTGGGGGCAAGCGGGACTGGAAAATCCCCACCCTCTAAGAAAGTTCAAACCTCCAATGGTGGAGTGGAAGGAGTTTAACGGTGAGGTGAGAAGGACAGAAGTTGCGAGCTGGAGCTACTTGATATATAATTGAGTGGAGCAGGAATGTGGAAAGGTTTGAAAATGAGCACGAGGGAGCCAGTTGAACAGGACAAGGGCTGGGGTGATTGATGTATCGGGGACTTTATAACAGAGAAGATTCAGACCAGGAAGTTGCAAACCACACTGGGATGTTTCTGATGTGTTCTTCAATGTTGAGGGACTAAAGGCAGTTTGATGTGGGACTTTTCTGTACAAGTTCCAAATCAGACTAATAATTTATTACCATCTGGCAGTTTCACATGTGCAAGTAATGTAGATTATTTTCAGAAGGAAATGATTTGACCCATAACAAAATACTCTACCAGGCAATATTTTAGTCTGAAATGTATTCGCTAATTGGTGCATATGGGCCAAGTATTATTAAGTGTCAGTTGTGTTGATTGCGAATGTGCCAACTAACTCATGGAGCTACAGAATATTGGGATGCAGCCTGGTCAACAGAATTCCCAGTAAGAAGTCTAACAACACCAGGTTAAAGTCCAACAGGTTTATTTGGTAGCAAAAGCCACTAGCTTTTGGAACAGGCTGTTCCTTCGTCAGGTGGGTGGGAGTTCTGATCACAAACAGGGCACAAAGACACAAAGTCAATTTACATGAATAATGATTGGAATGTGAGTCTTTACAGCTAATCACGACACACGACAGCGCAGAGTCGCTGAGCAGAGACTGACAGCCAGGTTCCGCACACATGAGGACGGCCTCAACCGGGATCTTGGGTTCATGTCACACTATCTGTAACCCCCACAACTTGCCTGGATGTGCAAAATCTCACTAGCTCTCCTGTCTGGAGACAATACGCATCTCTTTAACCTGTGCTTAATGCTCCCTCCACTCACATTGTCTGTATCTTTAAGGCTTGATTAGCTGTAAAGACTCACATTCCAATCATTATTCATGTAAATTGAGTTTGTGTTTTTGTGCCCTGTTTGTGATCAGAACTCCCACCCACCTGACGAAGGAGCAGCCTGTTCCGAAAGCTCGCAGATAAACCTGTTGGACTTTAACCTGGTGTTGTTAGACTTCTTACTGTGTTTACCCCAGTCCAACACCGGCATCTCCACACCAGAATTCCCTACAGAGAAGGCCCCCGTCCTTGGATACCTATATTTGAGAAGAGCAGCAAACTAATAGCTCATTCCCATTAGGGGGAGAAAAAAGAGGGAATTCTTGCCCCTGACTTCCAGCATTTTGGTTTTTGCCTTTTGTCATTGTTTTACTTGGAGTGAACCTCATTCAGGAAGTAATGGTGAATCCGCCTAACTTGTCAGGACTGTGAGGTGGTGAAAAAGGCATATGGCACACTTGCCTTAATGAATCGGGGTATAGATTACAAAAGATTACAATAGATTACAAAAGCAGAGAGGTCATGATGGAGTTGTATAGAACTTTGGTGAGGCCACAGCTGGAGTACTGTGTGCAGTTCTGGTCACCACATTATAGGAAGGATGTGATTGCACTGGAGGGGGTGCAGAGGAGATTCACCAGGATGTTGCCTGGGACGGAGCATTTAAGTTATGAAGAGAGGTTGGATCGGCTTGGGTTGTTTTCTCTGGAGCAGAGAAGATTGAGGTGTTCAAGATTATGAGGGGCATGGACAGGGTGGATAGGGAGCAGCAGTTGAAGGGTCAGTTACGAGGGGGACAAAAGTGAGGGGTGGGAGGTTTAGGGGGAATTTGAGGAAAAACCTTTTTACCCAGAGGATGGTGAGGGTCTGGAATGCACTGCCTGGGAGGGTGGTGAAGACGGGATGCCTCACATCCTTTAAAAAGTACCTGGATGAGCGCTTGGCACATCATAACATTCAAGGCTTTGGGCCAAGTGCTGGCAAGTGGGATTAGGTGGGCAGGTCAGGACCTTTCATGCATCGATGCAGACTCGATGGGCCAAAGGGCCTCTTCTGCACTGTAATATTCTGTGATTCTACAACTGGCTGAGCTTCTTTTGCTGAGATTTAGCCTGGAAATGAGGGGCCAAATAGCTTCCTTCTGCAATATAACTTCTTAAAAATTAATAAGGGTGTCTCTGCGTAGAGTGTCACATGATTCGGTGGTAACATCATCAGAGTCCCTCTCTTCCATCCCAGACTGTAAGCAAGCAACTCCTGATCTAATAGCGCTTCACAAACTGGTTAAGCAACCCATCGTGTGGCAGCTTTTTCATTTTTTTATCCAGTGGTTAGCACTGCTGCCTCACAGCACCAGAGACCCGGGTTCAATTCCCGGCTTCGGTCACTGTCTGTGTGGAGCTTGCACGTTCTCCCCGTGTCTGCGTGGGTTTCCTCCGGGTGCTCCGGTTTCCTCCCACACTCCAAAGATGTGCAGATTAGGTGGATTGGCCATGCTAAATTGCCCCTTAGTATCCAAAGATGTGTGGGTTAGGTGGATTAGCCATGCTAAATTGCCCCTTAGTGTCCAAAGATGTGCAGGTTAGGTGGATTGGCCATGCTAAATTGACCTTTAGAGTCCAAAGATGTGCCGGTTAGGTGGATTAGCCATGCTAAATTGCCCCTTAGTATCCAAAGATGTGCGGGTTAGGTGGATTGGCTATGCTAAATTGCCCCTTAGTATCCAAAGATGTGCCGGTTAGGTGGATTGGCCATGCTAAATTGCTCCTTAGTGTCCAAAGATGGGCGGGTTAGGTGGATTGGCCATGCTAAATTGCCCCTTAGTGTCTAAAGATGGGCGGGTTAGGTTGAAACAAAAACAGAAAATGCTGGAAAAACTCAACAGGTCAGACAGCATCTGTGGAGAGAGAATAACGGCAACATTTCGAGTCAGGATGTGGGTGAGGGGGATTGGCTAAATCGCCCCTTAGTGTCAGGGGGATTAGCAGGGTAAATACGTGGGTTTAATGGGATAGGGCCTGGGTGGGATTGTGGTCGGTGCAGACTCGATGGGCCGGATGGCCTCCTTCTGCACTGTAGGGATGCTATGATTCTATTTTTCTATGACCTTTAGTATACATGATGTGGAGATGCCGGCATTGGACTGGGGTGGGCACAGTAAGAAGTCTCACAAAATCAGGTTAACGTCCAACAGGTTCATTTAGAATCACGAGCTTTCGGAGCGCTGCTCCTTCATCATTGACAGTACCACATGAGTAAAGCAATGGCATAAGACACTGCATCACAAACATTACTGCTCTATTATCCTGTAGAGTTTAAGTTTACGCACGTGGGTAGCCACAGAACAAAAATCCAAAAATTCTTTATCAAAGGAATCTGAATTATTTTAGCTGTAGGGTAGCTAAGCACAAATAAATATGAGGTCTGTTTACTGGGTTGCCCTGTAATAGCATGACAGATTATCCAATACAGATGTGTCTGCCGTATATTGTACTTTTGTATTGACTGATAAGCCTTGCATTAAGTCAGACTGCTTTTGAGATCTCTCCAGCTCAGAACTATCATGTGAAACAGAATTTGGATATGAATATTTAACACAGTGAAACATGTCCGTGCTATTTGTTCAGGAGTTATCTCCCGATTCTCTGAGAGCTGAACTGCCAACATTATCTGTTTGGACATTGAGAAATAGCTACAGGGCAATAGATAATTTTTTAAAAATCAAGTACATTTGTTCCCACTTGCCAACCATTCAACACTCTCCCTCAATGTCAACAAAACAAAGGAGATAGTCATTGACTTCAGGAAGCATAGTGGAGAACATGCCCCTGTCTACATCAATGGGGATGAAGTAGAAATGGTCAAGAGCTTCAAATCTTTAGGTGTTCAGATCACCAACAACCTGTTGTGGTCCCCCCCGCCACATGCCAACACTATAGTTAAGAATGCCACCAACGCCTCTACTTCTTCAGATTAAGGAAACTTGGTATGCCCACTATGACTCTCACCAATTTTTACAGATGCACCATAGAAAGCATTCTTTCTGGTCGCATCACAGCTTGGTATGGCTCTTGCTCTGACCAAGACTACAAGAAACTATAAAGGGTCATGAATGTAGCCCAATCCATCACTCAAACCAGCCTCCCATCCATTGACTCTGTCTACACTTCCCGCTGCCTCGGAAAAGCAACCAGCATAATAAAGGATCCCACACATCCCGGACATTCTCTCTTCCACCTTCTTCTGTCGGGAAAAAGATACAAAAGTCTGAGGATACGTGCCAACCAACTCAAGAACAACTTCTTCCCTGCTGCCATCAGACTTTTGAATGGACCTACGTCGCATTAAGTTGATCTTTCTCTACACCGTAGCTATGACTGTAACACTACATTCCGCACTCTCTCTTTTCCTTCTCTATGAACGGTATGCTTTGTCTGTGTAGCGCGCAAGAAACAATACTTTTCACTGTATCCCAATACATGAGACAATAATAAATCAAATTAACTCAAATCAAATCAAACTCTCTCCTCAGGCAGTATGAAGTGTTGCTCCCTTTACGTTTGGCATTCTTGTGAACTGTCCTGTTGAATGCAAGACGAAAAACTTTGACAGCATGTCTCTTTTTCCAGCAATACGTACTTTTTAAATGTAAATGATGAAAATGATTCTAATTCCTCAGGTATAAAGGCTGGACATGTGGTCGACCATCAGCATTAATCTAAAAGCATCACCCTGCCAGGGTCCCCTGCCATCACCACATTCATAAATTTAAATCCCAAATCATTTCGAACCTTTTCATTTCAGGAATGTGGAAACGTAAACTGGTTCAAAATCACTTTCTGAATGTGGTTTACTCCAAGTAAAACAACCGGAACTGATCACTTGAAGTAGAAACAGAAGGTGCTGGAAATAAACCTTGTCACGTATGATCACAGGGCATCAGCGCACGGTCTTCAAAGCCGCTTAAAGCAAAGGAATGTACAGAAAGGGAGAAAGATATTGCAAAAAGTTTTTGGGGCGTTGGTAGGGTGACATGAAACAGTTAAGGAGAATCTCACCATCAGGTCCTCTTGTCATAAAAAACAATATGCTGAACAGTCTCAACATCACTTGCCATGTGGAGTCCATTACTGGTGCCACAAATAGGCTTACATTAACACTGCAATGAAGTTAGTGTGAAAATCTTCTCGTCGCCACACTCCTGTTTGGGTACACTGAGGGAGAATTTAGCACGGCCAATGCAGCTAACCAGCACGTCTTTTGGACTGTGGGAGGAAACCGGAGCACCCGGAGGAAACCCATGCAGACACGGGAAGAACCTGCAGACTCTGCACAGACAGTGACCCAAGCTGGGAATCGAACCCAGTTCCTTGGCGCCGTGAGGCAGCAGTGCTAACCATTGTGCCGCCATGCCACCCCAAAGGATAGTCACTAACCCAATGCAGTTTCAATGCAAGAGTCTAAGTGTTCCTCAGCTACAGCTCTAAGATATCCCTATTTTTCTACAACAAATGGAAGGTTGGTAGAATGTCAATAATAACATTTAGACTATATCATCGAATCCTAAACCCATTGTCCGCACATAGAATCATAGAATCCCTGCAGTGCAGAAGGAGGCCATTCAGCCCATTGAGCCTGCACCAATCACATTCCCACCCAGGCCCCATCCCCGTAACCCCACAAATTTACTCTGCTATCCCCCCTGACACTAAGGGGCAACCGAGTATGGCCAATCCACCTAATCTGAACATGTTTGGACTGTGGGAGGAAACCAGAGCACTCGGAGGAAAGCCACGCAGACACGGGGAGAACGTGCAAACTCCACACAGACAGTGACCCGAGGCTGGCGCTGTGAGGCAGCAGTGCTAACCACTGTGCCACCATGCCACCCCATCTTCAGTCCTGTTGTGAGGGTGCATCCTATACATCCACCTTCACTTCTGGTGAAACTTATTGTGTGACATGAGTGAGATGAAAGTTTGATGGGATTGAGCCAGAGCTGAAATTCTGCCTCTTCCTCTTCACTGAGTTCCTCGCCATTGGAAGTACAGGATTTAAGCGTTTATCAGCGGACAGTGCTGTTGGAAAAAACACTGAACCTGTTGTGTTATTGGGGAAAACTTTCCCCTTCCACCCGCCATGGGAATCGGAGTGGGCAAAGGACAAACCACGCAAAGGTCCATTGACCTCGGGCGGAATTTTCCGGTTTCGGGGCGAGTGCGGGCAGAAAATCCCTGCCACAATAATTAATTCTCAACTTCAACATAAAAATGCCAATGATACCAATGAAAGAAAGAAAAGGCTTGCATTTGTATAGCGCCTTCCACTATTTGGGGTCATCCCCAAGTGTTCACAGCCAGTGAAGTATTTCTGAAGCGTATCAGAATATAGTCAGAGGATGGAACGTTGCCAGCGTCCACGCCAGTGGGATTTTCCCCATCCCGCTGCAGTGAATGGAGGCAGGGCGCCAAATTCCCCGGTATCGCTGCAGTGGGAGTGTGGTGCGAACGGCCGGGAAGATCTCGCCCCACAGACTGTCGCCACACAGAAAGAGGCCCTTCAGCCCACTGTGTCTGCGCCGGCCATCAAGCACCCATCTATTCCAATCCCAATTTCCAGCACTTGGCTTGTAGCTTTGTACGCTCAAGTGCTCATCTCACCCAGCACTTCCAGTCACTGAAAAGATTGTCACTAAATAAGGAAAGTTTCATGGTGGGAGACTTCGATCAGACTCAGGAAAAATTCCGATTAACCTTAAAATGCTGAGCTGCAATGTTGTGATCCTATGGCCACAACCTCGCTCGCTGGTTGGAGGCTTTGTGCTGGGAATCTCGTAAAGTTGCTCCCATTGTCCAATTCAGTCACCATGACCTTTTAAGTTTGAAGTGATGAAGCAAAGGGAGGCAAATCTTTATTCTCAAAACCTCAAACCTTAATGGCCAGCTGGCAATAATGTGATTGAGAGGATCAGATGATATTCTAAACAGTAATGTGGTAATAAAAGAACTTGAGTATTGCTGAAAAAAAAAGATATGTCGAAGCTTTTTGTCTTGTAGTCATCAGGGTGGCACGGTGGCACAGTGGTTAGCACTGCTGCCTCACAGCACCAGGGACCCGGGTTTGATTCCGGCCTTGGGCGACTGCCTGCATGGAGTTTGCATGTTCTCCACGTGTCTGCGTGGGTTTCCTCCAGGTGCTCCGGCTTCCTCCCACAGTCCAAAGATGTTTGGGTTAGGGAGATTGGCCATGCTTAAATTGCCCTTTAGCATCCAAAGATGTGTAGGTTAGGTGGATTGGCCATGCTAAATTGTCCCTTCGTGTCTGAAGATGTGTAGTTTAGGTGGATTGGTCATGTTAAATTGCCCCTTAGTGTCCAAAGATATGTAGGTTAGGGGGATTGGCCATGCTAAATTGTCCCTTAGTGTCTGAAGATGTGTAGTTTAGGTGGATTGGTCATGTTAAATTGTCCCTTCGTGTCTGAAGATGTGTAGTTTAGGTGGATTGGTCATGTTAAATTTCCCCTTAGTGTCCAAAGATATGTAGGTTAGGGGGATTGGCCATGCTACATTGTCCCTTAGTTCCAAAGATGGTTAGGTGTATTGGCCATGAGAAAATACCCCTTAGTGTCCCAAAATGTGTAGATTAGCATGGTAAATGTGTGGGGTCATGGGGATAGGCTGGGGGAGAGGGCCTGGTTAAGATACTCTGTCAAAGAGTTGGTGCACTGTAGGGATTCTATGACACTTCACAAGAATACAAAAGGGGTCGGTGCAGACTCAATGGGCCGACTGTAGGGTTTCTATGATTCTATGAATACCAATCTAAAGGGGAAAATAACAATTTATACCGTATGAGAAGAGAATGGTGATTTGCTGGCAATGGACTCTAACTGATGGAACCGTTCCCATGGAGAACGCACCAGTTGATGGTGACTGACAGATAAGTGCCAAGCATTGTTTGAAATTTAAACCAGGCAGCCTAACCTTAACCCAGGAATCATCACGGGGCGGGACAGCCAACTTAATGGACCATTGAAAGATCCACCCCCTCCTGTTACAACCTAACTGGTGCTAAGATGCTGTGAGGGTCAAGCTGGCCCGGTCGACAATGCAACCAGTGGAAAAATGATGTGGTGGTCACTGCCCTGGTACAAATAGAAAGCAGATGGGGATTGTGGAGGAGTATTTGTGGCCCAGGACGTGGCCCAAGTGGTGATGTAATGAAGTTTCTTTATTAAAACTTTGGCAGGAATTTCCAGCCGTGCTCACTGCGAAATCGGAAAATCCCACCCGAGGTCCACAGACCTTTGCATGGTCCGTGTCCCGCCCACTACGGTTCCCAAATATATTCCAAGATGACCTCTTGCAAGCTGTGCCCAGCATACCCTCTCATTCAATCTTTTACTCTCGTTCAATGCTTTTAAAACTCTATTCTAACTCTTTTTAACTCTCTAATAATGCTTTAATTCAATCTCTTACAGATACAAAATCACATAACCAAGCGACTCAAGAACAGCTTCTTCTCCGCTGCCATCAGGCTTTTGAATGGACCTACCTTATATTAAGCTGATCTTTCTCTACACCCTAGCTATGACTGTAACACTATATTCTGCACCCTCTCCTTTCCATCTCTATGAACGGTATGCTTTGTCTAAGAAAGCGCGCAAGAAACAATACGTTTCTCTGTATACTGGCACAGTTGTTAGCATTGTTATCTCACAGCGCCATGGACCCAGGTTCGATTCCCGGCTTGGGTCACTGTCTGTGCGGAGTCTGCACGTTCTCCCCGTGTCTGCGTGGGTTTCCTCCGGGTGCTCCAGTTCCCCTCCCACAGTCCGAAAGACGTGCTGGTTAGGGTGCATTGGCCATGCTAAATTCTCCCTCAGTGTATCCGAACAGGCACCGGAGTGTGGCGACTAGGGGATTTTCACAGTAACTTCATCGCAGTGTTAATGTAAGCCTTACTCGTGACACTAATAAACAAACTTAACTTAAACTTAATACATGTGGCAATAATAAATCAAATCAAATCGTGATGGGCGGGATGGGAAAATTCCACCCCTTTTCTTTGATTTACTTTCTGAAGTTAGTTCATTTATTGCTTGCTGCTGGAGAACTCTCACTGCTGGATAAACACCTCCCACCAGTGGGATCGTCCAGTCCCACCGAAGTCATGGAGGTTTGACTAGCTCACCACTGTCCACGGCCTCACCGCAACGTAAGACCATAAGACATAGGAGCAGAATTAGGCCACTCGGCCCATCGAGTCTGCTCCGCCATTCAATCATGGCTGATATTTTTCTCATCCCCATTCTCCTGCCTTTTCCCCATAACCCCTGATCCCCTTATTAATCAAGAACCTATCTATCTCTGTCTTAAAGACACTCAATGACCTGGCCTCCACAGCCTTCTGCGGCAAAGAGTTCCACAGATTCACCACTCTCTGGCTGGAGAAATTCCTCCTCATCTCTGTTTTAAAGGATCATCCCTTTAGCCTGAGGTTGTGCCCTTTGTTTCCGTACTAGTGGAAACATCCTCTCTACGTCCACTCTATCCATCAAATTCCGCCCAGTGTTGCACATAACTGGGTCAAGTTGCCAGTTGGGCTGTTTCTAATAGTTACATGGGAAAAGGGGCCTGTGGTCCCTCAACAAGTTTTTTAAAAATTCTTTCATGTAAATATTTATAAGTATAGGGACGTAAGCAAATCCTCTCTATAGTTCCTCTAGACCATAAAGAGGATGATTTATATCACTTGAATAGGATACTGTGAGGAAACTGAACAACTCCCCAGTTCCTGATGTTTATTAATTGACACAAAGCCGTATTCATCATCCTTATAAAGGCTGACACTATACTTCTTCGAACATACTGACTAGGATTTAGTTTGTTCAGTAACAAACGTTATCTTTCGAACTGACCTAACCACAAAGTCTCAGTTGTTGACAGCCTGTTCATTCCCACTTCAATAGGGAAGAAGCAAATACCACAGGGGATTAAGAATCATAAAGGGTTTTAATTATCTTATTCTAATGTCCATCATATTACAACGGCCACCACTGACAAATCAATTCAAGAAAATCTGTTTTTCATCTCCTGATGTGGAGAATCATCGAGTGGTAGATAAAATCAAAGTATTTTATTTGTAGTTCACCGTGCTCAATTCCCACTGTTTTATTATTAGAAACTACGCTTGGATTTTTCTTTTTTTTGGTTATCTTTAGATCTGCGACTTGTAGAGTTATTTTGGGAAAAAAATCCCCAGGAATGTTTTTGTGTCTGCAGTGGCTCTTCACAAAATGGAGAACATAAAGGTGAGAGAGAAGCAACCTAATCATTGAAAAAATAATGATTTTACACCATCGCAAATTCAAACATTTTGATTTGGATGTGATTTGGATTTGATTTGATTTGATTTGGATTTAATTTGGATTTGATTTGATTTGATTTGGATTTAATTTGGATTTGATTTGATTTGATTTTGATTTGATTTATTATTGTCACATATATTGGGACACTGTGAAAAGCATTTCTTGCGTGCTATACGGACAGAGCATACCTTTCATAGAGTATGTAGGGGAGAAGGAAAGGAGAGGATGCAGAATGTAGTTTTACAGTCCTAGCTAGGGTGTAGAGAAAGATCACCTTAATACAAGGTAGGTCCATTCAAAGGTCTGATGGCAGCAGGGGAGAAGCTGTTCTTGAGTTGGTTGGTACATGACCCACCTGAGGTCATGATGTGGAGATGCCTGCGTTGGACTGGGGTAAACACAGTAAGAAGTTTAACAACACCAGGTTAAAGTCCAACAAGTTTATTTGATAGCAAAAGCCACAAGCTTTTGGAGGTCAACAGACCCCTCCCCACCCCCGTCCGCTACCATTGCCAGGGTGGGACAGGAAAGTTCCCCCTCTATCTGTGACTGCAACACTATATCCTGCACCCTCTTCTTTCCTTCTTCCCTACGTACTCTATGAACGGTATGCTTTGTCTGTAAAGTGCACAAGAAACAAGACTTTTCACTATATCCCAATACATGTGACAATAATAAATCAAATCAAATCAAACAGTTGGCAATTGTTGGATGAGAAGTGATAATTAAGAAACAAATCTGTATTATTTATCAGTGTATGTAGCTAAGTGAGAAAAGGCAATAATATTATCTGAAGTCCCATAGCATATTTTTATTCTTTTATGGTAAGTGGCAGTTGCTGGTTACAGAGAGGCAGTGGCAAAGTCATACTGTCCTGGACCAGTAATCCAGAGACCCAGGCTAATTGTCCAGAAATTCAGGTTCCAATCCCACCACGGCAGATGTTGAAATTTAAACTCAATTGAAAATTTCGAATTGATTTTAAAGTTTATTTATTCACGTCACAAGTAGGCTTACATTAACACTGCAATGAAGTTACTGTGAAAATCCCCGAGTCGCCACACTCCGGCGCCTGTTCGGGTACACTGAGGGAGAATTTAGCACGGCCAATGCACCTAACCAGCACGTCTTTCAGACTGTGGGAGAAAGTTGGAGCACCCAGAGGAAACCCACGCAGACATGGGGAGAATGTGCAGACTCCGCACAGACAGTGACCCAAGCTGGAATCGAACCCGGGTCCCTGGTGCCGTAAGGCAGCAGTGTTAACCACTGTGCCACCGTGCCACCCCCTAGAGGCAACCAGGTGGGTTCTTACAGAAATCAATAATGGTGAGGCAGCACGGTTGACTCTGGTTGACTCTAGGGGTGGCACGGTGGCACAGTGATTAACGCTGCTGCCTCACAGCACCAGGGACCCATGTTTAATTCCCGGCTTGAGTCACTGCCTGTGCGGAGTTTGCACGTTCTCCCCATGTCTGCGTGGGTTTCCTCCTTCGGCACTGTAGGGATTCTATGATTTTATGATTCTATGAAAGTGGCCTAGAAAGCCACTCAGTTCAATGTCAATGAGGGATGGGCAATAAATTTCTAATGGTGGCCACATCCCGCGAAAAAATTTAAGAGAAAATGCCAGCATTTGTTGCCCTTGAGCCCAGTGGCTTACTTGGCCTTTTGAGATGGCAGTTAAGTGTTAACCACTTTGCTGAGTTTGTGGCTCTGGAATCACGTTTAGGCCAAACCAGGTAAGAACAGCAGATTTCCTTCCCTAAAGGGGCCTTAGTGACCGAATGGGTTTTTATGACAATCAATGATGGTTTTATGGTCACCATTCATGAGAGTATCTTTCGATGCCAAATGTTTCATCAATTAATATAAATTCCACTAGCTGCTAAGGTGTGATTGGAATCTAAGCCCCCCAGAGCATTAACCTGAGCCTCTGGAAATCCAGTGATAAGACCACAAAGCCCCAAATTAGAATGTAAGGTAGGATGAGAAAGCAAGGATTTTTGAAAAGTTAGAAATTGCATTAGTAATTGAAATACAGAGAAAATAACAATTTTTTAAAAAGGAACAATATAACTTTAGAACAGGGAATTAATGGCAATTAAAAAAACAACATGAATTGATTGGGTCACAAATTAAATGTTTTAAAGTTTATTTATTAGTGTCACAAGTAGGTTTAAGACCATAAGACCATAAGACATAGGAGCAGAAGTAAGGCCATTCGGCCCATCGAGTCCACTCCACCATTCAATCATGGTTGATTTCAACTCCATTTACCCGCTCTCTCCCCATAGCCCTTAATTCCTCGAGAAATCAAGAATTTATCAATTTCTGTCTTGAAGACGCTCAACGTCTCGGCCTCCACAGCCCTCTGTGGCAATGAATTCCACAGACCCACCACTCTCTGGCTGAAGAAATTTCTCCTCATCTCTGTTCTAAAGTGACTCCCTTTTATTCTAAGGCTGTGCCCCCGCGTCCTAGTCTCCCCTGTTAATGGAAACAACTTCCCTACGTCCATCCTATCTAAGCCGTTCATTATCTTGTAAGTTTCTATCAGATCTCCCCTCAACCTCCTAAACTCCAATGAATATAATCCCACGATCCTCGTGTTTACATTAACACTGCAATGTAGTTACTGCGAAGATCCCCCAGTGGTCACACTCCGGGTACACCGAGGGAGAATTTAGCACGGCCAATCCACCTAACCAGCATGTCTACCAGACTGTGGGAGGAAACCGGAGTACCCGAAGGAAACCCACACAGACACGGGGAGAATGTGCAGACTCTGCAAAGACCCCACTTGGAGTACTGCGCGCAGTTCTGGTCACCTCATTACAGGAAAGATGTTGAAGCCATTGAAAGGGTGCAGAGGAGATTTACAAGGATGTTGCCTGGATTGGGGGGCATGCCTTATGAGGATAGGTTGAGGGAGCTTGGTCTCTTCTCCCTGGAGAGACGAAGGATGAGAGGTGACCTGATAGAGGTTTACAAGATGTTGAGAGGTCTGGATAGGGTAGACTCTCAGAGGCTATTTCCAAGGGCTGAAATGGTTGCTACGAGAGGACACCGGTTTAAGGTGCTGGGGGGTAGGTACAGAGGAGATGTCAGGGGTAAGTTTTTCACTCAGAGGGTGGTGGGTGAGTGGAATCGGCTGACGTCGGTGGTGGTGGAGGCAAACTCGTTGGGGTCTTTTAAGAGACTTCTGGATGAGTACATGGGATTTAATGGGATTGAGGGCTATAGATAGGCCTAGAGGTAGGGATATGATCGGCGCAACTTGTGGGCCGAAGGGCCTGTTTGTGCTGTGGCTTTCTATGTTCTATGACCCAAGCCGGGAATCAAACCTGAGTCCCTGGCGCTGTGAGGCAGCCGTGCTAACCACTGTGCCACTGTGCCACCCTTCATTATCTCAATGCTATAGCATGAACAGGAGTACCATGGATCATTCGAGGAGATCTATTATTTTTCAATCAAGCGTCATCTTCACGTCTAGTAAGGAAATGACACCTTTTCTCCATTAAAATTCCCAGATTAATGTCCTGGTTCGAAACAAAAATCACATCACTTGGTGAAAAGTTGATGTTTGATGTTCATGGCAGTAGTATTAAGTAATCAATGGTATCAATCAGATAAAGCTCGGCACAACATCGTGGGCCGAAGGGCCTGTTCTGTGCTGTACTGTTCTATGTTCAATGATGGATGCAGACAACTGTTCATTGGAAAATGAATTAATACTTAAAATACTGTTGATAGCTGCTGTGTGTAGACTGAATATCATTGAAAATGCTGGAAAATCTCAGCAGGTCTGACAGCATCGGTGGGGAGAGAATAGAGCCAACGTTTTGAGTCTACACGACCATTCATCAGGGTTGACAAAGGCGCTGACGGAGGGTCGTCTAGGCTCGAAACTCCATTGGTTCTATTTTCTCTCCACAGATGCTGTCAGACCTGCTGAGATTTTACAGCATTTTCTGCTTTTGTTTCAGATTCAAGCATCTGCAGTATTTTGCTTTTATCTAATATATCCTCTGCTGTTGAGGTAGTAGTGATTGACAGCAGTTCTCCATTAAGTCCTTAAATTGGATCTTTCAACACTGCTGGGGGGAGGGGTGACCTTACCAAAAAATTCTAAGTGCCAAACGAACGTGAAAACGGGAGAAATTGGTGCCTTTTCCTGACCGACTTAAAAAACCGAATCTTAATACACTGGCAAAAAAGTGTTGACAAACTTAAATCGCCCAAAGGCCGGCTGATAGCAGCAAAGGGCGTCATTGCGCATGTGCAGGTTTCTGTGCTCCGAGAGCAGCAAAGGCCTGTCTCTGCCTCTGATGATATCAACTGGCCTCTGTGGCCTAATCCCAACCCCCTCTCCCCCAGCTATTGCAGGGCCCCACGGGCAATCGCAAGACTCCCCTGCCTGGAACAATCACAAACCATGCCCCGTCTCCGCCCAGAACGATTGCACTAACCAACCCTTTAATAAATGGAAGCACCATTTAAATAGTGATATACCTACCAGATGTTTTATTTCACAATTGCAAGTGGAACCACTGCCAATGCATTTGGTATAAACATACACATTCTTCAACAAGTTCTTCAACAGCAACACTCATTCCCAGCACCTCCGTCATCTAGATGGACATGGACAACTGGTGTGAGCACCTTGACTCAGACATTCATCGTCATTCCTTCAGTGTCACTGGATCAAAACTCTGGAGCTGAACCGCTTCTGCACTGTGGGGGTAAGTACACTCTATAAACTGAAGCGGTTCAAGAAGCCGGCTCACCACCACCTTCTCAAGAGAAAGCTCAGGATGAACAATAAATGCTGGCCTTGCCAGTGACACCCACATCCTTGGTTTGACACACTGAAGGTTCAGAAAAAGACAAGTACGAATTTTAGGTGTATATCCTTCCAATATTAGCCAATAGCTTCTTGTGGGCAAATAACAAATTACATTCACCCTGCACAAGTGGCAGCCAATGACTATCCCCCAACAAGAGAGAATCCAATCATCGCCCCTTGACATTCAATGGCATTGACCATCACTGAATCCCCCACTATTAACATCCTGGGGGTTACCATTGCCCAGAAACTGAATTGGACCCAGCCATATAAATACTGTGGCTACAAGAGCAGGTCAGAGGCTGGGAATCCTGCAGTGGGTAACTCACCCCCTGACTCCCCGAAGCCTGTCCACCATCTACAAGACACAAGTCAGGAGTGTGATGGAATACTCCCTACTTGTCTGGATGGGTGCAGCTCCAACTACACTCAAAAAGCTCCACACCATCCAAGATTGAGCAGCTCCACTTGATTGGCATCCCCTTCCACAAGCATTCAATCTGTCCACCACTGATGAAGAGTGGCAGCCGTGTGTACCATCTACAAGATGCACTGCAGCAACTCACCAAGGCTCCTTACGCAGCACCTTCAAAACCCTCTTCCACTTAGAATGACAAGCACAGCAGAAACATGGGAACTCCACCGCCTGCAAGTTCCCCTCCAAGCCATTCACCATCCTAAATTTTTTAAACTTTAAAGTTTATTTATTAGTGTCATAAGTAGGCTTACATTAACACTGCAATGAAGTTACCGTGAAAATCTGGTACCTCTGGTACCTGTTCGGGTACACTGAGGGAGAATTCAGCATGGCCAATGCACCTAACCAGCACGTCTTTCGGACTGTGGGAGGAAACCGGAGCACCCAGAGGAAACCCACGCAGACATGGGGAGAACATGCAAACTCCACACAGACAGTGACCCAAGCCGGGAATTGAACCTGGATCCCTGGCGCTGTGAGGCAGTGTGAGGCAGTGCTAACCATAGTAGTCTTAAGCAATTATAAGCAATTATATGACACAGAGATATAGTCTTATCTCTGTGTCATATAATTGCTTATGTTTACATCATAGAGAATAATGTAACATCATTGACTTGATGCAAACTGCGAGCAGGCACTTTCAGGCCTGAACTCCTCAGGGTTGCCAATCAGAAACATATCTTCAACCCTTCAGGAAGCCACAGCAACCGACCATGTTCCATGCTGTACTCAATGGAGGAGGAATAATGCATCTTGCTGAAAGAGCAAGCTGATAAAGGGGCAGGAGGGCGGCAAGAGGGTGGCATGGTGGCACAATGGTTAGCACTGCTGCCTCAAGTCACCAGGGACCCGGGTTCAATTCCGGCCTCGGGTGACTGTGTGGAGTTTGCACGTTCTCCCCGTGTCTGCGTGGGTTTCCTCCGGGTGCTCCGGTTTCCTCTCACATTCCAAAGATGCGCATGCTCGGTTGATTGGCCGTGCTAAATTGCCCCTTAATGTCCAAAGATGTGCAGGTTAGGTGGTGAAGTAACTCCACGGAGGCGAAGGTCCCGTCACCCAGTGCTTCTTTATGATGCCCCCTTTCAGAGGGCAGTTGAGAGTCAACCACATTGCTGTGGCTCTGGAGTCACATGTAGGCCAGACCGGGTAAGGACAGCAGATTTCCTTCCCTAAAGGGACATGAGTGACCCAGATGAGTTTTCCTGACAATCGTGGGTTTCGAACCTGGGTCTCCAGAACATCACCCTGGGTCTCTGGATTACAGAGACAATCCCACTATGCCACTGTCTTCCCTGATGTGGAGGCCAGGTTGATTGGCCATGCTAAAAATTGCCCCTTAGTGTCCCAAGATGTGTAGGTTAGGGGGATTAGAGTGGTATTTATGTGGGGTTACGAGGATAGGGCCTGGGTAAGATTATTCCCGTGTCTGCGTGGGTTTCCTCCGGGTGCTCTGGTTTCTTCCCACAATCCGAAAGACGTGCTGGTTAGGGTGTATTGGCCATGCTAAATTCTCCCTCAGTGTACCCGAACAGGTGCCGGAGTGTGGCGACTAGGGGATTTTCACAGTAGCTTCATTGCAGGGTTAATGTAAGCCTTACTTGTGACACTAATAAATAAAAGAACTTTAAAAAAATATATTGCCCCCCCAATCTCAGGGACGCTGAATTTGTTTAAACTTTTGTGCTGCACCTTATCAAATGTTTTTGAAAATCCCTATGCACTGCAATACATCCTTATCCTAGTTACAACCTCAGAAAAACACTAACAGATGTGGCAAATATGATTTCCCTTTCATAAGTCAACATTGACTCCTTTTATGGTTTGCTAAATATCTGTCACAAGGACATGAACAGTTAATTTTCAGAGCCAGAGAGTGTGGTTGTCAGTAATTAATATATTCAGGTTATCAAAAGGAATTTGGACTACAATGGACAAGACTTAACTCTCTGCGTTGGGTTGAGTTTGTATCTGCCAAAGCAATGTAACTGCACGCTGTGCAATTCCTTTTTTCAAGTTTATTTATTAGTGCGGCAGTAGGCTTACATTAACACTACAATGAAGTTACTATGAAAATCCCCTAGTTGCCATACTCTAGGCGCCTTTTCGGGTAACACTGAGGCAGAATTTAACATGGCGAACACATCTAACCAGCACGTCTTTCGGACTGTGGGAGTCAGTGGTGAGGCAGGCGCTGAGATTCCTCTTTGCAAATGTAATGGCACGGTGATGCACTCTGACAGAAACATTTTTCCATATTTGAGTCTGATGCACAATTCCCCTTTCCCCAAGTTGTGTTTACACAAAGCTAAGCACCATTAATCTGGAAAATCTGGTTCATTAATCTGACGCTGTTTAATTGGGGAGTCTGACTTGATTAATGAGGTTCAAGATAATATTTCTGACTCCCTGAGACAGGCAGGCCTGTGGCAGAATGTATGCCTCGCAACATCTGTTCAAGGTTGTGTCATTGTTATTCGCCAACTGCCTGCTTGATCACTTGAAATCATTTAATAATTTGAAAGGTTCAATAATACACTTACCTCTAGAGGCTTGTATCAATAAACAGTTAAAACAAGCACATTAGCTAGGAATAAATCTATATCTAATATGCTATAATACATACATTAGTTTATTGCATTCTGACTGATGTTAGACCGACTAAATACTGGAGCAATTTTAATGATGAAATGCTTAATGCTGTTGCATAAATCGTAATTATTAAAAACAACATTGTCTGGATATGAACAAGTGATTAATATTAATGAATGCAATTACTTTATTAAATAATTGAATTTATTAAGCTTAAGTTCTTCCAGTTATAGGGGCAGGGTGGCATAACGGTTAGTACTGCTGCTTCACAGCTCCAGGGACCCAGGTTCAATTCTGGCCTTGGGTGACTGTCTGTGCGGAGACTGCGCGTTCTCCTCGTGTCTGTGTGGGTTTCCTCCAGGTGTTCCGATTTTCTCCTATGCTGAGAAGTGGTAGTGGGCACTTCACCGGGCAAGTAATGAAACGGTCCTGTGGCTACGAGGCATCAGGCAACGATTCCACATTCCCTATTGCCCACAAGGTTCAGGTATGGTGGAGCGGAAGACTAGAACTCTAAAAATGGCGCTCGCCAAGGACAGCACTGAAACAGATCAGGGTAGGATGGATGTCCTATTGTGTATCTTGATGAGACTCAGAGCAACCCCCAACCGTACAACGGGCCTAACCCCATTCGAATTAATGACTGGGAGGGCCGTGAAACTGCCCAAGAATGTTATAAGAACATAAGAACATAAGAAATAGGAGCAGGAGTAGGCCATCTAGCCCCTCGAGCCTGCCCCGCCATTCAATAAGATCATGGCTGATCTGAAGTGGATCAGTTCCACTTACCCGCCTGATCCCCATAACCCCTAATTCCCTTACCGATCAGGAATCCATCTATCCGTGATTTCAACA
Source organism: Mustelus asterias (assembly GCF_964213995.1). Lineage (NCBI taxonomy): Eukaryota > Metazoa > Chordata > Chondrichthyes > Carcharhiniformes > Triakidae > Mustelus > Mustelus asterias. The sequence continues at coordinate 48,646,062 of NC_135824.1, read as the reverse complement.
TATTCAACGAGGTAGCCTCCACCATTTCAGTGGGCAGAGAATTCCAGAGATTCACCACCCTCTGAGAGAAGAAGTTCCTCCTCAACTCTGTCCTAAACTGACCCCCCTTTATTTTGAGGTTGTGCCCTCTAGTTCTAGTTTCCTTTCTAAATGGAAAGAATCTCTCCACCTCTACCCTATCCAGCCCCTTCATTATCTTATAGGTCTCTATAAGATCCCCCCTCAGCCTTCTAAATTCCAATGAGTACAAACCCAATGTGCTCAGTCTCTCCTCATAATCAACACCCCTCATCTCTGGTATCAACCTGGTGAATCTTCTTTGCACTCCCTCCAAGGCTAATATATCCTTCCGCAAATAAGGGGACCAATACTGCACACAGTATTCCAGCTGCGGCCTCATCTGTACAGATGCAGCAAGACATCTCTGCTTTTATATTCTATCCCCCTTGCGATATAGGCCAACATCCCATTTGCCTTCTTGATCACCTGTTGCACCTGCAGACTGGGTTTTTGCATCTCATGCACATAGTAGGAATCAAGGACATGGCATCCATCAGAGACAGAATAAGGCAGTACGTCCAATGAGCGACAAACAGCTTAGGGATTTACAACAGGTAGCTATGGACCAGCAGGAGATTAGGGACTGGGAAAATCAAAAATATGACACTGTAGAACAACCCTTACCACAGGTAGGCGACAGGGTTTCAGTTCAGGTCACCCCAAAACAAATCGGATTCGTCCTGAAGTGGATGGGGCTGTTCGATATCATTCTCAGAAGCAACACTTGCGTGTGTGTAAACATGAAGGGCAAGGGCCGATGGGAACAGCTTATGAAATTTAGCCCAAAAGCAGGAATAATAGTGACCTGACCCAAACGACCAGTCGATGGTCTTACTAATATCGCTTTCCTCACCACAGCAGTCCTAGTACCAGACCATGACATAAAGTACTGCGCCTAACCCTCTTCTTCTCTCGGCAGGCACCCAACAGTACAACAAAGCCACTAACCCCTGGCGCTGACCAGGTCCTCTGCTTACACCCACAGACCATGGACCTAGCCCGGTGCACCTTCATTGTCCTGATGCTAGCCACCTTCTCGAATGGGAGATACAACAAGGATCCGATAACTGGGTCACAAAGATTATACGAAACTGACTTTGCGGACAGGGACAGGGGGAGATGGCCAAATGTGGTTTCAACTGAACGAATGTCTGCACTTTAGAAATTGTACCAGCCACCGCCCACTTCGCCCGGGCAGGATACAGAGGCAAGGGCATGTACTGTGTCTCCACCACTGAGACATCCTTCCCACACAATGGCCTGCAATGTCCGATCCCCAACCCTAACTTTTGTTTCACCCCGCAGCGGGCAGGCACTATCGGTCAGGCACACATTACATGGGTCAGACGCGGGCACACCAAAACCACAGACCAACTGCATGACGATTTAAAATATTACAGAGAACCTGAACTAGCTCCCATCCCCCACCTAGCAGAAGGACTAAGGGAACTTAGGCTCAAGGTGGGACATTCTGTTAAGCTACAAACACACATCAAAACTTTCGAGCAGGGCACAGAGATGGCCCGACAAAGCCAGAAATGGGTATAGATGGTATGGCATTGGAGTCCAACGGTAGATGTCAAAGAACAAAGAACAAGGAAAATTACAGCACAGGAACAGGCCCTTGGGCCCTCCAAGCCTGCACCGACCATGCTGCCCGACTGAACTAAAACCCCTACTCTTCCAGGGACCAGATCCCTCTATTCCCATCCGATTCATGTATTTGTCAAGACGCCCCTTAAAAGTCACAAATATCTATGATGTGGAGATGCTGGCGTTGGACTGGGGTGGGCACCATAAGAAGTCTCAAAACACCAGGTTAAAGTGGGTGGCATGATAGCACAGTGGTTAGCACTGCTGCTTCACAGCTCCAGGGACCTGGGTTCGAATCCCGGCTCGGGTCACTGTCTGTGTGGAGTTTGCACATTCTCCCTGTGTCAGCGTGGGTTTCCTCTGGGTGCTCCGGTTTCCTCCCACAGTCCAAAGATGTGCGGGCTAGGTTGATTGGCCATGCTAAATTGCCCCTTAGTGTCCCGGGATGCATAGGTTAGGGGAATTAGTGGGTAAATATGTAAGGATATGGGGATAGGGCCTGGGTGGGATTGTGGTTGGTGCAGACTCGATGGGCCAAATGGCCTCTTTTTGCACTGTAGGATTCTATGAAGTATAACAGGTTTATCTGGAATCACGAACTTTCGGAGCGCTGCTCCTTCCTCAGGGTGAGTGGTTGGAATGCGAGTCTTTACAGGTACAGACAGTGCGAGTGGACAGAGGGATAATCACAGGTTAAAGAGGTGTAAATTGTCTCAAGCCAGGACAGTTAGTAGGATTTCGCAAGCCCAGGCCAAATGGTGGGGGTTACAGATAGTGTGACGTGAGCCCAAGAGCCCGGTTGAGGCCGTCCTCATGCATGTAGAACTTGGCACTCACCTGATGAAGGAGCAGTGCTCTGAAAGCTTGTGATTCCAAATAAACCTGTTGGACTTTAACCTGGTGTTTGTGAGACTTCTTACTGTGGATGTCCACCCATGGATTAGAATTATTTCTCACGTGCTGGTGGGAATACAACTAGTGTTAGCTATCTCATGGGTTATCTTGACATGCCACTCATGACGGCAGCATAGGCGGCGCAGGGAACTAAACAACTTGGTTAAAACACAGGGCGGGAGGGGGCGATCTACCGACAGGCGGGATTCAACCCACCTGGAACTAATTTGAACATTACCGGAACTCCCGTAACATCATGAGTGCAGCGCACTGGAGCAGGGAATACCGGGCACCAAGTTCAATACGGGTCGGTTTCGGGGGCTGAAGAGGTTCAGCCCCTCATCAAAAGGGGGGACTGCTGCCGGGAAACAAATTGCGCCCCGGTTATGGACATCCATTTCTAAAAAATACAACAGAGACCCCCATAGCCAGGGACAAACCCACCAAAAACAGTCTGTCTGGCTAGAATCAGCAAGCAGAGAACACACAGACACTGAAAGCTAGTAGCTACAGTATTCATAGAATCATAGAATCCTACAGTGCAGAAGGAGACCATTTGGCCCATTGAGTCTGCACCGACCACAATCCCACCCAGGCCCTATCCTCATAACCTTATGCATTTACCCTAGCTAGTCCCCTGACACTAAGGGGCAATTTAGCATGGCCAATCCACCTAACCCACACATCTTTTGGAGTGTGGGAGGAAACCGGAGCACCCGGAGGAAACACACACAGATGCAAGGAGAACGTGCAAATTCCACACAGTGACCCAAGCTGGGAATTGAACCCAGGTCCCTGGCGCTGTGAGGCAGTAATGCTAACCACTGTGCCGCCGTGCCGTCCTCCCCCCTTTTGCTTACAACTCGTGAGGAGGCGGGGTACTATAGACAGTGTTACTCAAACCACCAAAGACCGGGGACCGATATTCATAGCCCATTGAAGACACGCACACCAGCAACACCCCGCTGTTTCCATGAGCACTGCCCATGCGACCCGCCAGTGAGTAAAGGATTTATTGTCTACAGAATAAAGAATGCTCACTGGATGAGAAGATGGAGGTCTAACTCTTGACTGAATATTAATGTCTCTTGGAGCCCTTGTAGCAAGAATCAAAAGGACAATGATTATCTTTAACAGAGCAGTTTCGGTAAGTCAGGAAGATGTGAATCTGTACTATTGTACCTGGCTGAGCCACTTCCAGATAGACCTGAACGTGTGAACTAGCATCAATGTATAAGGCCAGACCATCTCCTGACGGAACAAAACTTGCGAATGTTACTATTGTATTAAATGAAATGGTTGCAAGAGGTGTAAATTGTGTAAGTCCTATAGAAACATATTAGAAGTTTCTGGCACTCATGGAAGTACCTCGGGAGAGTAAGACCCGTGTTGCCTTCCCGCCAGCGTAATAAAGCTACATTGACCGCTAAACCTTTTGGTTCTGGGCGTGAAGTGAATTGTCGCTTTCCCACCAACACTGCCGACTGGCTGTCGCTTTTGGCTGGCTCGCCGCATCAACCTTCAGTTCAATTATGGCTGATTTATATCTTAACTCTATTTAATAGGGAAGATGGTGGTGTAGGGGTAATATCACTGGCTCATAATCCAGAGGCCTAGGCTCATCCTCTGACGACATGGGTTCAAATCTCACCATGACCGTTGGTGGAATTTAAATTCAATTAATAAATCTGGAATTGAAAGCTAGTCTCAGTAACAGTAACCATAACAATGTCATCGATTGTCGTTAAAACTCATCTGATTCACTAATGTCCTGCTGTCCTTACCCGGTGGAATTTAAATCCAATTAATAAAATCTGGAACTTAAAGCTAGTCTAAGTAATGGTCACCATGAAATCGTTGTGGATTTTTGTAACAGCACATCTGGATCACGGACGGCATGATGGCACAGTGGTTAGCACTGCTGCCTCTCAGGGCCCCAGGTTCAATTCCAGCCTTGGGTGACTGTGTGGAGTCTACACGTTCTCCCAATGTCTACATGGGTTTCCTCTGGGGTGTTCCAGTTTCCTCCCACAATCCAAAGATGTGCAGGTTAGGTGGATTGGCCATGCTAAATTACCCTTTAGTGTCCAAAGATGTGAAGCTAGGTGGATTGGCCATGCTAAATTGCTCCTTGGTGTAAGGGGGATAAGCAGCGTAAATGCTTGGGGTTACGGGGATAGGGGCTGAGTGGCATTGCTGTCAGTGCAGGCTCGATGGGCCAAATCACCTCTTTCTGCACAGTAGGGATTCCATGAATATCCTTTAGGGGAGGAAATCTGCCGTCCTTACTCGGTCTGGCCTACATGTAACTCCAGAGCCACGGCAATGCGGTTGACTCTTAAATGCCCTCTGAAATGGCCGACCAAGACACTCAGTACAAAGGTAATTAAATTTGGGCAACAAATGATGGACTTGCCAGTGATGCTCACATGGAAGAATTGTAAAAAGCACCCTGGTTCTGAATACCCTTACCTACAAAAAACACGCCTCAGTCACAGTGTTGTCAATTGACCCAGGTCTCACCAGGTTTCTTTTGAGAGTTGGGGGGGAATAGAGTTCTAGATTTCCACAACGTTTTGTGTGAAGGAGTGCTTCCCGACATTTTCCCTAAATGACTTTAATTTTAGGGTGATACACCTTTGTCCTGGTGTCTCTCCAGAAGGAAATCCTTTCACGTGGTGGCACGATGGTTAGCACTGCTGCCTCACAGGAACCCGGGTTCGATTCCCGGCTTGGGTCACTGTCTGCGTGGAATCTCCATGTTCTCCCCGTGTCTGCGCAGGTTTATCCGGGTGCTCCGGTATCCTCCCACAGTCTGAAAGACATGCTGGTTAGGTGCATCGGCCGTGCTCAATTCTCCCTCAGTGTACCCGAACAGGCGCCGGAGTGCGGCGACTGGGGATTTTCACAGTAACTTCATTGCAGTGTTAATGTAAGCCTACTTGTGACAATAATAAATAAATTTTAAACTTTATAGCGTTCCTGTGAATCGGCTGGGATATTTAGGAGTGCTAGATAAATCACAGTTGATGTTGTGCCTTGTTTTAACTGTTCTATTTATTTTTTTAAGGTAAATTTAAAATGTTTAACTTCCTTGATTTGCTACACTACTTGTTCATTGACAGGTTGAATCATCTTTGAAATGTTGCCCCTGATAGGCTGAAAACTAGTTTTTTGGTTTGATTTGATCTGAATTTGATTTATTATTGTCGTATGTATTGGGATAGAGTGAAAAGTATTGTTTCTTGCGTGCTATACAGACAAAGCATAGCCAGCATAGAGAAGGAAAGGAGAGAGTGCAGAACATAATGTTACAGTCATACTAGGGTGCAGAGAAAGATCAGCTTAATATAAGGTAGGTCCATTCAAAAGTCTGACAGCAGCAAGGAAGAAGCTGTTCTTGAGTTGGTTGGTACGTGACCTCAGACTTTTAGAAATCATAGAAACCCTACAGTGCAGAAGGAGGCCATTCGACCCATCGAGTCTGCACCGACCACAATCCCACCCAGGCCCTACCCCCACATATTTACCCGCTAATCCCGCTAACCTACGCATCTCAGGACTCTAAGGGGCAATTTTTAACCTGGCCAATCAACCTAACCCGCACATCTTTGGACTGTGGGAGGAAACCGGAGCACCCGGAGAAACCACGCAGACACGAGGAGAATGTGCAAACTCCACACAGACAGTGACCCGAGCCGGGAATCGAACCCGGGACCCTGGCGCTGTGAAGCAGCAGTGCTAACCCTGTGCTACCGTGCCACCCTTAAGTCGGTAAAGACGTGTCACAAATCAATATCTGCGTAGGTTGGTCCTCTAATACTGCAGCGTTTTCAAAGTTGCTGAACTTATGCAGAGCCAGGATAATGTTAAAAATAAAGTCAAGTTCCCTTTCAAAGAGCTGGCACGGAGACAATGGGCTGAATGGCCTCCCTCTGTGCTGTAAGATTAAGTGGGAACTGTGATAAAGGCAAATCCACTGAGGCAGTGGTAAGAGAAACTTTGCAGGAGCACTGAATCAGGCAAAAAATTTAATTAAAATAGAATACCAGTGGTTTGCATTATCTGTCTTCCCTAGAACTCATTGTTCCTCGCGTGTGAAATGTAAAAAGATCCAGGAGTTTCACTGAAGTGTGAGAATCAGCCAATATCTAATATGCACTCGGTAACAATGTCTGAATTTCAAAAGAACTGGGAACAGCAGGAGACCTCAAGAACCAGCAACTCATTTTAATACCATGGTTTCTCCATGCCAAGCACAATATGACAATGTGCAGTCCTTCAAAGACCGTAGCAGATAAAAGATAAATTTCTTATGGCTGCGAGTAAAAGCTCGTGTGTTCCAATATGAGAGTTACTATCTATTTTTACTCTGACAATGGAATCATTGACAAAAGGTCACTGAGAAAGGCTTGAGATCTTCAGTGATATGGGTAGCATTTCTTCTATATTGATTCATGGCATTGGAACATTGCAGGCTAGGCCAGCCCTTATTGCGCATCCCTCATTGCCTCTTGAGAAGGTGGGGGTGAGCTGCCTTGGTTTGATTTTGATTTTGATTTATTATTGCCACATGTATTAGAATACAGTAAAAAATATAGGAGGGGCGGTTCTCCCAGCCTGTCACGCTGCTCGGCATTTCAATATGATTAGCAGGTCCGGGACTGAATTCTCCGGGCCTGCTGACCTGTTGCCAAGTAACAAGGGCGGCACGGTGGCACAGTGGTTAGCACTGCAGCCTCACAGCGCCAGGGACACGGGTTCAATTCCAGCCTCAGGTGACTGTCTGTGTGGAGTCTGCATGTTCTCCCCGTGTCTGCGTGGGTTTTCTCCGGGTGATCCAGTTTCCTCCCACAGTCCGAAAGAGGTGCTGGTTAGGTGGATTGGCCGTGCTAAATTCTCCCTCAGTGTGTACCCGAACAGGCGCCGGGGTGTGGCAACTAGGGGATTTTCACAGTAACTTCATTGCAGTGTTAATGTAAGCCAGAAGAAGCCCAAGCAGACAACTGCCACTGGAAATCCTTGTTGAATTGCCCCACCAGTGTCTTCCAGAGAATCAAGATTCTCGTTGGGATTCCATACCTCAGTAGAATGAGCTAAGATTATTGATTGCTCAGCAGCTTTCCGTCGCAAATTGAGTCCATGAGGAAACATTGAAATGTTGACGCCGGCTGCAATCAAAAGGACAAAAAGAGAGAACAAAAAAACACATTCATTAAGTTAGGGGCAGCCCGGTGGCTCAGTGGTTAGCACTGCTGCCTCACAGCGCCAGGGACCCGGGTTCAATTCCGGCCTCGGGTGACTGTCTGTTTGGAGTCTGCACATTCTCCCCGGGTCTGCGTGGGTTTTCGCCAGATTTCCTCCCACAGTCCAAAGATGTGCAGGTTAGGAAGATTGGCCATGCTAAATTGCCCCTTAGTGTCCAAAGATGAGCAGGTTAGGTGGATTGGCCATGCTAAATTGCCCCTTAGTGTCCAAAGATGTGTAGATTAGATGGATTGGCCATGCTAAATTGCCCCTTAGTGTCCAAAGATGTGTAGGTTAGGTGGATTGGCCATGCTAAATTGCCCCTCAGTGTCCAAAGATGTGCAGATTAGGTGGATTGGCCATGCTAAATTGCCCCTTATTGTCCAAAGATGTGCAGGTTAGGTGGATTGGCCATGCTAAATTGCCCCTCAGTGTCCAAAGATGTGCAGGTTAGGTGGATTGGCCATGCTAAATTGCCCCTTAGTGTCCAAAGATGTGTAAATTAGGGGGGATTTGCAAGTTAAATAGGTAGAAGTACGGGAAAGGTCTGGGTGGGATGCTCAGCCAGAGCCGATGCAGACTCGATGGGCCGAATGGCCTCCTTCTGCACTGTATGATTTGATGATCCATAGGTGTGACTGCTTTGTTTGTCTGGGTGCACAGTATCAGATAATGTTGGGGAGTAGAGAAATCAATGGACCCATGCTGGCAATGTCCAATCAATTCATTTTAACATTGCTGTTTAAGCTCTGGGATCTAACACAATGATAAACTAGGAGTACCAAAGGAGGTTCAGAATATTGTAGCTCAGCAGCTAATGAAGGGGTACAGCCTACTCTTCAAGTCCTCCCATCGTAATAGGACCATCGAAACATTGGGCGGCCTTTGCTGGTCACATCCGCAGCTGGAATCGTCATAGACAGGATGGAAAATTGGATGGTCCAGAAACAGATCCATTGAATTTGACTGGGAAATTCCGTCCCACGACCAGTGTGACAGGAAAATTGCACCCATTGGAACAGGAGCAGGCCATTCAGCCCCTCGATTCTCTTCCACCATTCAGTGAGCTCTTGGCTGACCTGAGGTTTAACTCCACAATTCCTCAATATATTTAGCAAACCAAAGTCTATTAACCTGAGATTTCAGATTAACAATTGACCTAGCTTCGATTCCTATTTGCAGAGGTTCCTCTCTTTGCATGAAGAGATATTTCTCAATTTCAGTTCAGAACGATCTGGCTCTAACTTCTTTGGTCTCGTTGTCCCAACAAGTAGAAAAAATTGCTGCCAATCTGTTCCCTTAATAACTTTCATTTGATTTGACTTATTATTGCCGCATGTATTGGTATACACTGAAAAGTATTGTTTCTTGTGCACTATATGAACAAAGCATACCGTTCATAGAGTACATGGGAGAAGGAAAGGAGAGGGTGCAGAATGTAGTGTTACAGTCATAGCTAGGGTGTAGAGAAAGATCAGCTTAATATAAGATAGGTCCATTCAAAAGTCTGATGGCAGCAGGGAAGAAGCTGTTCTTGAGTCGGTTGGTACATGATTTCAGACTTTTGTATCTATTTCCCGATGGAAGAAGGTGGAAGAGAGAATGTCCGGGTGCGTGGGGTCCTTGATTATGCTGGCTGCTTTTCTGAGGCAGCGGGAAGTGTAGACAGTGTCAATGGATGGGAGGCTGGTTTGTGTGATGGACTGGGCTACGTTCACAACCCTTTGTAGTCTTTTGCAGTCTTAGTCAGAACAGGAGCCATACTGAGCTGTGATGCATCCAGAAAGGATGTTTCCTATGGTGCATCTGTAAAAATTGATGAGAGTCGTAGCGGACATGCTGAATTTTGTTAGCCTCCTGAAAAGGTAGAGGTGTGGGTGGGCTTTCTTAACTGTAGCGTCAGTGCAGAGGGACCAGGACAAGTTGTTGGTGAAGTCTTCAATCAGATAATGTCTTAAACTTTTAAATTCCAGCAATGCAACCGTAGTTTGTGTAATCTCATCTTGTATCTTCACTCCTTGTATCAATCTGTTTTTTTAAAATTTATTAATGTCACAAGTAGGATTACATTAACGCTGCAATGAAGTTACTGTGAAAATCCTCTAGTCGCCACACTCCGGTGCCTGTTCGGGTACACTGAGGGAGAAATTAGCACGGCCAATGCACCCTAACCAGCACGTCTTTCGGACTGTGGGAGGAAACCGGAGGAAAACCACGCAGACATGGGGAGAACGTGCAGACTCCGCACAGACGTTGACCCAAGCTGGGAATCGAGCTCGGGTCCCTGGCGCTGTGAGGCAGCAGTGCTAACCACTGTGCCACAATACTGGGCTGGGTTTCTGAGGATTCAGGGATACTCAGCTGACTTTTATAAATGGCAGCCCGGACTCGGTTCCCCAACCAATTCCCGGTGTTTTTGATTTTTAATTGGAATTGAAATCCTCCTGTTTGGAACAAAGAACAAAAAACAAAGAACAGTACAGCACAGGAAATAGGCCCTTCGGCCCTCCAAGCCTGTGCCGCTCCTTGGTCCAACTAGACCAATTGTTTGTATCCCTCCATTCCCAGGCTGCTCATGTGACTATCCAGGTAAGTCTTAAACGATGTCAGCGTGCCTGCCTCCACCACCCTACTTGGCAGCGCATTCCAGGCCCCCACCGCCCTCTGTGTAAAAAACATCCCTCTAATATCTGAGTTATACTTCGCCCCTCTCACCTTGAGCCCGTGACCCCTCGTGAACGTCACTTCTGATCTGGGAAAAAGCTTCCCACCGTTCACCCTATCTATCCCCTTCATAATCTTGTACACCTCTATTAGATCTCCCCTCATTCTCCGTCTTTCCAGGGAGAACAACCCCAGTTTACCCAATCTCTCCTCATAGCTAAGACCCTCCATACCAGGCAACATCCTGGTAAACCTTCTCTGCACTCTCTCTAACGCCTCCACGTCCTTCTGGTAGTGCGGCGACCAGAACTGGACGCAGTACTCCAAATGTGGCCTAACCAGCGTTCTATACAGCTGCATCATCAGACTCCAGCTTTTATACTCTATACCCCGTCCTATAAAGGCAAGCATACCATATTGGGGCGGCACGGTGGCACAGTGGTTAGCACTGCTGCTTCACAGCTCCAGGGTCCCGGGTTCGATTCCCGGCTCGGGTCACTGTCTGTGTGGAGTTTGCACATTCTCCTCGTATCTGCGTGGGTTTCCTCCGGGTGCTCCGGTTTCCTCCCACAATCCAAAGATGTGCAGATTAGGTTGATTGGCCAGGTTAAAAATTGCCCCTGAGATGCGTAGGTCAGAGGGATTAGCGGGTAAATATGTGGGGGTAGGGCCTGGGTGGGATTGTGGTCGGTGCAGACTCGATGGGCCGAATGGCCTCCTTCTGCACTGTAGGGTTTCTATGTTTCTATGTTCTATATGCCTTCTTCACCACCTTCTCCACCTGTGTTGCCACCTTCAAGGATTTGTGGACTTGCACACCTAGGTCCCTCTGTGTTTCTATACTCCTGATGACTCTGCCATTTATTGTATAACTCCTCCCTACATTATTTCTTCCAAAATGCATCACTTCGCATTTATCCGGATTAAACTCCATCTGCCACCTCTCCGCCCAATTTTCCAGCCTATCTATATCCTGCTGTATTGCCCGACAATGCTCTTCGCTATCCGCAAGTCCAGCCATCTTCGTGTCATCCGCAAACTTGCTGATTACACCAGTTACACCTTCTTCTAAATCATTTATATATATCACAAATAGCAGAGGTCCCAGTTTTATCACGTCTCGTGAAAAGCCAATTAAATTAGATCCACTGCATTGCCTTTGCCAATTAACTAAGTTATCACTCAACAACTACCAGTTACGCAAGTCATGCCATATTCATTAAGTTTTGGGTGCTAAGCAAATTAAAGGATGTGGGGATAGCACAGGAATGTAGAATTTTAGATAGAAGATCTCATTTGAATGATAGAACAAGTTTGAAGGGCCAAATGGCCTCCAACCCTTCTTTCTTGTGTTCAATTGCTTTGAGTCTTGCTGTTTGTTTCAATTAACACTCTCAGTAGCCTCAAAATGACAGACACTAAATATCTTGCCAGGGACACTCATGTCCCACAGATGAAATAAAGGAAAGGAAATTCTTCGCAACTATTTATAACTTTGAGTCACGTTTGAGTCACTGGCGGCACAGTGGCACAGTGGTTAGCACCGCTGCGTCACAGCGTCAGGGACTCGGGTTCAATTCCGGCCTCAGGTCACTGTCTGTATGGAGTTTGCACATTCTCCTCGTGTCTGCATGGGTTTCATCCGGGTGCTCCGGTTTCCTCCCACAATGCAAAGATGTGCAGGTCAGGTTGATTGGCCATGATAAATTGACCCTAGTGTCAAGGTGATTAGCAGGGTAAATATGTGGGGTTACAGGAATAGGGCCTGGGTCGGATTGTGGTTGGTGCAGACTCGATGGGCCGAGTGGCCTCCTTCTGCACGATAGGGATTCTATGATAAATGAATGCTGAAAATGCAATGTTGATCGGACCTCAAAAACACATCTTAGAACTATCACACAGAGCCACACCATTCCCCTGGCTGTATATTAGTTAGTCTAACTTCAGAATGATTATTGAGTCATTGGTATGTCCAAGCAATAATTTGTTTCCCAAACACGACTGAACGATATATAGCTATGCATGTGGAGGGCCTGAATTTTGCATTGGCTATAATAAACTATTCCTTAGTATCCAAAAATGAACAGGTTAGGTGGAATGGCCATACTAAATTGCCCCTTAGTGTCCAAAGATGTGCAGGTTAGGTGGATTGGCCATGCTAAATTGCCCCTTAGTGTCTAAAGATGTGTAGGTTAGATGGATTGGCCATGCTAAACAGGCACTTAGTCTCCAAAGATGTGTAGGTTAGGTGGATTGGCCATGCTAAATAGGCCCTTAGTGTCCAAAGATGTGTAGGTTAGGTGGATTGGCCATGCTAAATTGTCCCTTAGTGACCCAAGATGTGCACGTTTGGTGGATTGGCCATGCTAAATAGGCCCTTAGTGTCCAAAGGTGTGCGGGTTAGGTGGATTAGTCATGGTAAATGCGTGGGGATATGGGACTGTGGTGGAGGTGAGGTTCTGGCTGGCATGCTCCTTAGGAGAGTCAGTGCAGGTCCGATGGGCCGGATGGCTGCACTGTAGGGATTCAATGGTTCTCTGTATAAAACATTCGCAAAGAATTCTGATGTAGAATGTTAATTGATACAGGCCTGTTTGAAAGCGAGTAGCCGGTTTCTGTGGCATTTGAGTTCATTGTTAGCGCTGCTAATCTTTATTTATTTAAAAAGGGGTCACATGTGTTTGCTATTGAATCAGAGAGTAATGTAAGATATTGAAACAATAAACTTCACAGTAATAGAAGTCAGTGTCTGCACCACTGCCGGTGAGCGTGTGAGTGATATCTCAGCCTCCCGAGCACAGACCCATTCAGCTGCACCATGTTAGCACCTTGCTTATTTCCTAATGAACGCCTGCCTGAACATTCCAGCGCTGCTGGATCACTGGGATCTATTCCACTGATCATGGGCCCTCACTTGAGTCTCTTTCATCTGATGGAAATCAGGCGGGGAGCAGTTAAAATGACGGGAGTCCCTTACCCCACCCCCCCCACCCCCACCCCCCACCGCACCCCCCACCACCCCTTATTGATCCTGCTTCCTCCTCCTCGTATGAGTCTGTTCTTTTGCAGGGCACCCACCTTCCCGTCTCCTAGTCAGGACCGGTCGGGAAAGCAAATCCTATAATGATGCACTTTCAGAGACTAGTAAAGAGCAAGGCATTTATTCACAAGGCATAGGGCGGCACAGTGGCACAGTGGTTAGCGCTGCTGCCTCACAGCGTCAGGGACCTGGGTTCAATTCCCGGCATGGGTGACTCGTCTGTGTGAAGTTTGCCGTTCTCCCCATATCTGCGTGGGTTTCCTCCCACAGTCCGAAAAATATGCTGGTGGGTGCATTGGCCATGCCGAATTCACCCGCAGTGTACCCGAACAAGCGCCGGAGTGTGGCAACTAGGGGATTTTCACAGTAACTTCATTGCAGTGTTAATGTAAGCCAAGATGTGCAAGTTTGGTGGATTGGCCATGCTAAATTGCTCCTTAGTGTCCAAAAGTATACAGTTTAGGTGGCACTAATAAACTTTAAAAGTTCATGTAGAGCAGTGCATGCTCCAAAGTACATCTGCCCGAGGGAGGCTCCTCTCCCCGGGGTTATTCCCCACTTTGAGTCCCGATTGGTCACCCAGATCAATCAGGTGACCCTTACTCTGCTGTGTTGCCCTTAAAGGAACAATCACGACAGATCCCCACTCAAATGATTTAGAGGAAACCCATGTAGATTGCCAGATGTTTGGAGGCATGGTGGGGAAGGTCGCTGTCTAAGATCTTTCAACCATTGTGAACTGAGGGGAGCAGAACCCCCTCGGGCTAAATGACTCACTGAGTTTAAAGTCTATTTAAACAGTTCCAGGGATGAGGAATTTTAGCTGCAAGGTTAGGGTTGTTCTCCTTGGAGTGGAGGACACTGAGGGGAGACTGGGTGGCACAGTAGTTGGCACTGCTGCCTCAACACCAGGGGTGGCTAGCAATGCTGCCTCACAGTGCCAGGGACCCGGGTTCAATCCCCGGCTTGGGTCACTGTGCGGAGTTTGCACGTTCTCCCCGTGTCTGCGTGGGTTTCCTCCGGGTACTCTGGTTTCCTCCCACAGTCCAAAAGATCATAGAATCATAGAATCATAGAAACCCTACAGTGCAGAAAGAGGCCATTTGGCCCATTGAGTCTGCACCGACCACAATCCCACCCAGGCCCTACTCCCATACCCCTACATATTTTACCCGCTAATCCCTCTAACCTACGCATCTCAGGACACAGAAGGGGCACTTTTAGCATGGCCAATGATGTGGTGCTTAGGTGGATTGGCCATGTTAAATTTCCCCTTAGTGTCCAAACCTATGTAGGTTAGGTGGATTGGTCATGCTAAATTGTCCTTAGTGTCCAAAGATGCGTAGGTTAGGTGGATTGGCCATGCTAAATCATAGAAATCATAGAAACCCTACAGCACAGAAAGAGGCCATTCGGCCCATCGGGTCTGCACCGACCACAATCCCACCCAGGCCCTACCCCCATATCCCTACATATTTACCCACTAATCCCTCTAACCTACGCATCTCAGGACACTAAGGGCAATTTTAGCATGGCCAATCAACCTAACCTAACCTAACCTAACCTAAATTGCCCCTTAGTATCCAAAGACGTGTAGGTTAGGTGGATTGGCCATGCTAAATTGTCCCTTAGTGTCCAAAGATGTGCAGGTTAGGTGGATTGGCCATGCTAAATTACCCCTTAGTATCCAAAGATGTGTAGGTTGTGGGGATTAATGGAGTAAATACGTGGAGTTAGTGAGATAGAACCTGGGTAAGATTTTAAAAATGTGGGTCAGTGCAGAGTTAATGGGCCAAATGGCCTCCTTCTGCACTGTAGGGATTCTGTGATTTGAAATAGGTACACGATGTTATGATGGGTGTAGATATGGTAGACAATGAAAAGTTGATGGTACAGGCACTCGAGGGTCACAGATTTAAGGTTTTGGGTACGAAGCAGGAGGAATGTGAGAAATAACTTTTTACACAGTGAATAGTAATGACTTAGAACTCCGTGTCCATGAGGGTGGTGGAAATGGAAATTTCCAAGAGGAAATTTGATGGGCAATTGAGGGAAATAAACTTGCAGGGATACAAGATAGAGTGGGGAATGGAACTGAGAGCCAGCACTGACTTGATTGGCCAAATGTTCTCCTTCTGTGCCGGAATGACTCTGTTTCTTTATGATTAGAAAAGAGCTTTGGACTTACCCCTGGTGTTGTGGCCAATATTCATCCCTCGCTCAATATCACAAACAACAAATTACCTGTTGGTTATCACATTGCATTTGTGGGAGCTTGCTGTGCACAAAGTGGTCATTGTGCTTCCAACGGCAACTACTTTAGGCTTGTATTGTCTAGAGTTTCAAAGAATGAGAGGTGACCACACTGAAACCTACAAAATACTCAAAGGGATAGACAAGGGTAGATGCAGGTAAGATGTTTCCCTTGGTTGGGGAGTCTAGAACCGGGGGCCACAATTTCAAAATAAGGGAGTTGCCACTTAGGACTGAGGTGAGGAGAAATTTCTTCACACAGAGGGATGTG
The DNA here is from genome assembly GCF_964213995.1 of Mustelus asterias. NCBI lineage: Eukaryota > Metazoa > Chordata > Chondrichthyes > Carcharhiniformes > Triakidae > Mustelus > Mustelus asterias. The sequence goes on along the minus strand of NC_135824.1, from coordinate 48,630,040 downwards.
AATCGTTGGAATTCTGGAAGCTCAGTCACTGAGTATGTTTGAGGTACTGATTGATAGAGTTCTGATCAACAAGAACGTAAAGGGTTATGGGGATAGTGTGGGGAAAGCCTTTGAATAGCGTTCATGAATAGCATTCATGTCGAGAGGGATAGAATGCAAGAACAGGGATGGACTTCTGAGGCTGTATAAGGCTCTGGTCAGACCCCACTTGGAGTATTGTGAGCAGTTGTGGGCCCCACATCTAAGGAAAGATGTGTTGGCTTTGGAAAAGGTCCAGAGGAGGTTCACAAGAGTGATCCCTGGAATGAAGAGCTTGTCGTATGAGGAACGGTTGAGGACTCTGGATCTGCACCCGTTGGAGTTTAGAAGGATGAGGGGGGATCTTATTGAAATTTACAGGATGCTGCGAGGCCTGGATAGAGTGAACGTGGAGAGGATGTTTCCACGAGTAGGAAAAACAAGAACCAGAGGGCACAACCTCAGACTAAAGGGACGGTCCTTTAAAGCAGAGATGAGGAGGAACTGTGGAACTCTTTGCCGCAGAAGGCTGTGGAGGCCAGGTCATTGAGCGTCTTTAAGCCAGAGATAGATAGTTTCTTGATTAATAAGGGGGTCAGGTGTTATGGGGAAAAGGCAGGAGAAAGGGGATGAGAAAAATATCAGCCATGATTGAATGGCGGAGCAGACTCGATGGGCTGAGTGGCCTAATTCTGCTTCTATGTCTTATGGTCTTATGGTCTTATGGTCCAATCACCATGATCATATTGAATGGTAGAGCAGGTTCGATGGACTGAATGGTCTACTCCTGTTCCTATTTAAAAAGGAGTTATTTGGTGGTAAAGTGCTTTGAGACAGCCTGAGGTTGTGAAAGGCGCTATATAAATGCAATTTTTAAATATCAACTGATCATGTTGGTCCAAATGCAACTGAATGATACGTAAACCAAGTTCAGGGAATCATTCAACTAATTCCATGTTTATATATTACATATATTATATATATATATTTATATATGTCACGCATACACTTTAAAGATATAGGCTGGGATTCTTCAATATCGCCCCAGCACCACTGCCAATGAGAACAGAGAATTTGGTGTTCAATTCTCCATTGACTCCGGGACTGGAGAATCCCAGCCGTAGGCGAGGTCGTAGATTCCCAGCCATAGCGGAGGCGGGTGTAGGGCAGGGATCGGAGGGTGGAGACACTTAGAGGGCAGCACGATGGCACAGTGGTGAACACTGCTGCCTCACAGCGGCAGGGACCCAGGTTCAACTCCCAGCTTGGCTAACTGTCTGTGCAGAGTCTGCACATTCTCCCCGAGTTTATCCGGGTGCTCCAGTTCCCTCCCACAGTCCGAAAGAGGTGCTGGTTAGCTGGATTGGCCGTGCTAAATTCTCCCTCAGTGTACCCAAACAGGCGCCGGAGTGTGGCAACAAGGGGATTTTCACAGTAGCTTCATTGCAGTGTTAATGTAAGCCGACTTGCGACACTAATAAATAAACTTTACTTTACTTTAAGTATTTGGAATTATTTTGTAATAAAATGTACTCAACTACTCAAGGAAGATAAAGAGAAGGTAAACTCAGCTGCATGGTTAGATAAAAGTATTCGACCTGAAGTAAACCTCCCGACTGAGTTCTCTTTAACTTGTTCGATGTAAGCAGAAATGACACTTTATGCTTTAAACAGCAGCAATTTCAACAGCGGTAACTTTGTAATTTAACCTCCAAATGCACTATAACAGTGAAAGAAGATAAAAAAGATTTTATCTCACACCTTTAATGAATAGGATTAAGGACCTAAAGGTTTCAGAATATATTACGCTACTGTATCTTGTGCAGTGATGAAAACCTTAATCAGACAGGGAAGGTTTTTAAAGCATATTCTGTCTACAGGTGCTCTTTGCAAGGCAAACGCTGCAAGACAGGAATATTGTTGGATTGTTTTTGTAAAATTGCCATCCCTGAAATCTAATGTAGTCTGACAAAGTTTATTTGAAGATATTCTCTCATGCTCCTTATAAATTCATTCGATAATTGTCACTTGAAACACTGCAGTAATTGTGGGGAATGATACCACTGTGCCTTTCGGAGCATGTAAGCTTTAAGCAGCTCACTGCAAATGACCCTTCTATTAACAAGCTGTTAGAACTTTGCAAGGCCTGCGATCGTTCTTAATTCCCTTGCTGCCGCTTTGCTTTGATGCTACATTAGGTGTCCTCAGCTGGGTCAGGACTGGAATTGTTCGCAGTGACTCCGGGTCTTGGAAAGGAAACTCAGGGATATTCACCACCATGGCTGAAAGTGTGAAGGAGACCACTTTCATCCTGGGTGTGGTATCATCTCCAAGTCCAGCCCGCCTGCCTTGGGGAAAGGGGCTGCTTCCAGGAGCCGGGGCCCCCAAGACAGAAGCCGTCTGACTTTGATGGAAGCTCAAATAGCAACCACACAACGGATCTCGGGCTGGAGCTCCGCCTCAGAGAGATAGGTGGAGTAAATGGATAGGGGGCTTTGAAAGCTTCACTCATCTCCCACAGATCAGTGGAGAAGGGCTAAGCTCCAGCCCCATTGGGAGAGGCTGCACGAACAGGAGAGGCTGTCCTCTCTCAGGATGTCAGCTCATCCGTTCTCACGCCGCACCTTTAACCAGCACCAGATGCCTGCTGGGCCTGACTGTTTCATCCCCGAGAAACATTCTGACATCCACGTCTGGGCTCTCAGACGCTCAAGATCACAGAAGACAGCATGGTGGCACAGTGGTTAGCACTGCTGCCTCACAGCGCCAGGGACCCGGATTCAATTCCAGCCTTGGGGGACTGTGTGGAATTTGCGTGGGTTTCCTCCGGGTGCTCCGGTTTCCTCCAACACTGCAAAGATATGAGGGTTAGGTGGACTAGCCATGCTAAATTTCCCCTTAGTGTCAGGAGGACTAGCAGGGTAAATGCATGGAGTTATGGGGATAGGGTTGGATGGGATTGTGGTCGGTGCAGACTCAATGGGCCAAATGGCCTCCTTCTGCACTGTAGGGATTCTATGATTCTCTGATTCTATGATTCTCCCTGTGTTTGCCTGGGTTTCCTCCGGGTGCTCCAGTTTCCTCCCACAGACAAAGATGTGCAGATTAGGTGGATTGGCCACGCTAAATTGCCCCTTTGTGTCCAAAGATGTGCAAGTTAAGTGGATTGGCCATGCTAAATTGTACCTTAGTGTCCAAAGATGTCCAGGTTAGGTGGATTGGCCATGCTAAATTGCCCTTTAATGTCCAAAGATACATAAGTAAATATGTGGGGCTATGGAGTAAGCCTGGGTAAGAGGTGGTGCAGACTCGATGGGCCGAATGGCTTCCTTCTACACTGCAGGGATTCTATGATATCTTCTATGATAAGTCCCTGCTCACAAGCATCCCCGCATAATCAACAGAGGCCTTCCAACAACTCTTTTGATATCACTATGCACTTACGGAGTCTGTATCCTTTCATTCCCATCCTATTCATGTATTTATCTTGATGCCACTTAAATGCCGCTATCATACCTGCTCCCACCAGCTCCCCGGGCAGCGCGTTCCAGACATTCACCACACTCGATGCAAAAAACTTGCCTCGCACATCTCCTCTAAACGTACGGCTTCCCCATGTGGTACCATTCCCCACCTTAAACCTATGTCCCCCAGTACTTGACTTTTCTACCCTAGGAAAGAGCATCTGACACTCCAATAGACTTAACGTTGAAACAGGGTTAACATTTCGAGTCCTTTTGACCATTCTACAAAACTGAAGAGAGGTAGAAATGTACAGAATTATATGGTTGGAGAGAAAGGTGGAGGAGGCGGGGCAGATACCCCAACGCAAACTGGAAGAACAACACCTCTTCTTCCGATTAGGCACGTTACAGCCTTCCGGACTCAACATTGAGTTCAACAGCTTTAGACTGTGAACTTTCCCCTCCATCTTGACCCCCCCATTTTGTTTTTTGGTTTCCTTGGCTTCCCCCACACAACCCCACCCCTTCCCCACATGGCCACTTATCCCTTGTTGTTCAGTTTTGCTCCCACTGAGCACTGACCTTTGCTGTCCTATTAACACATTCTGCTATCTCACCTTTTGCCACTATTAGCACTCTTCAGTCTTTAATGGCAGCGTGAACACCCACTTTGTCTTATGTCCATGACACCTTTTATAACACTCCCATTTGCACCTTTCCCTGTCCTTTTCTGCCACATCTCCTCCACTGCCCTCTCTAACTATATAATTCTTTACATTTCTACTTCTCTTCAGTTCTGTAGAAGGGTCATATGGACTTCTCCGGCCGTTCAGTACGGTGAGATTCTCTAATCCCGCCAGGGCGCACCCCCGCCTGCAGTTTCCCGCTGGCATGGGGTGACGTCAATGGGAATTCCCATTGACAGTGGCGGGACCAGAGAACCTGCCACTAGCAAACGACGCGCCACCTCTCACTAGCGGGAACCACATGGCTGGGAGGCCGGAGAATCTCCCCTGTTAACTCTGTTTTTCACTCGACAGATGCTGCCAGACCTGCTGAGATTACTGAGCATTTGCTGTTTCTATTTCAGATTTCCAGCATCCGCAGTATTTTGCTTTAATTAGATGTACGTTTTTATTGGGAACAAACTGCAGCCGTAAAAGTAGAGAAGGCGATTTTGTGAAGATTAAAAGAGGGGTCAGACAGGGCTGTGTTTTCTTCCATTTGTGCAGTGAAAATATCATTAGGGAGATTGAAGACCTTCTTGCATTATTAGCTGGAGGTTGCAACTTTAATAAGGTACGCCGATGATACCATTCTTGTTGCCAACTCTGAAGTGAAACTGCAAAAGAAGTTACCTGATGAAGGGGCAGCGCTCGTGCGACCAAATAAACCTGTAGGACTTTAACCTGGTGTTGTGAGACTTCTTACTGTGCCCACCCCAGTCCAACACCGGCATCTCCACATCATGGCAAAAGATGTTAGGCAGAGCAATGATTGAAAGTGGAAGAAAGGGTTTTTTTTTCATTCATTCGTGGGACATGGTCGTCGCTGGCTGGCCAGCATTTATTGTAAGAAGTCTAAAAGCACCAGGTTAAAGTCCAATAGGTTTAACCTGGTGGACTTTAACCTGGTGCTTTTAGACTTCTTACAACCTGTTGGACTTTAACCTGGTGTTGTTAGACTTCTTACTGTGTTTACCCCAGTCCAGCATTTATTGCCCATCCCTAGTTGCCCTTGGAGGGCAGTTGAGAGTCAACCACACTGCTCTGCAGTCACATGTAGGCCAGACTGGGTAAGGACGGCAGATTTCCTTCCCTAAAGGGACATTAGTGAACCAGATGGGGTTTTCCAACAATCAACAATGGTTTCACGGTCATCATAAGATTCTTAATTCCAGATATTTTTTATTGAATTCAAATTCCACCATCTGCCGTGGCGGGATTCGAACCTGGGTCCTCAGAACATTAGCTGAGTTTCTGGATTAATAGTCTAGCGATAATACCACTAGGCCATCGCCTTCCCAGCATTAATTGGGCAGGATTCTCCAGTCGCATCCATGGTGGGACCCGCTGCGAGCGAGAATGGAAAATTTCGCTTTCCAGCGAAAATACCATTCAAATTCAGCGGCACCGGAAAATCCCAGCCGTGAACAAGGAGGGACAATTTCGGCCAAGATGTCTGGTAGAGTCCATGAATTAAATCATACCGGAATGTGAGATCACAGCGAAAAATGGAAAGGTCAATCAGATAGACAAATTTTGCCACTTTGGTAACATGTTAACATCGGATGGAAAGTGCGGCCAAGAATAAGATGATGGAATTGCGAAAGGTGCATTTCAAAAAATGAAAAAGATTATGGTCAACACAAAATGAGCATCCTCGAAAGCTACATAACATCAATTTTGACACATGGAGTTGCATGTTACTGACGCCCAGTGAAGCAATGCAGAGAATAATTAGTCGTGGTTTTTGAGGCAAATGATGAAAATATCTTGGACAATATATCTTGGGCGGCACGATGGCACAGTGGTTAGCACTGCTGCCTCACAGCGCCAGGGACATGGGTTCGATTCCGGCCTCAGGCACTGTCTGTGTGGAGTTTGCACATTCTCCCCGTGTCTGCGTGGGTTTCCTCTGGGTGGGTCCCGCTGCCACTTCACGCTCTGGTTTGTTGACAGAGGGATGGAGGCCAGCGATTGGGGCTGGCCATCAGGGGGGGGGTGTCAGTCTGCCGGTGGGGGGGCTGAGGCTGCGTTGGGGGTGGGGGGGGCGGCAATTGGGACTGGGGGGGAGGGTAGGGGGGATGGAACGGCAGTGGGGGGGAGGTCTTTGCTGCCGGTGGGATGGGGATCGGGAGATTGGGACTGCCAGGGGGTGAGGAGGAGATCGAGATGGGGCTGGGGGGGGCGGGGTCATGGCTGACCCAGACGCGTCCAGGAGGCTAGCGACCGCCAGAGGTGGAGGGGTTGCACAGACAGCGATGCAGGGTCGCAAGGCTGGCCAGTGATCGGGAGGCGGTCTGTGCGGGGCTACTGCACATGCGCTGATCTCAGCGCTGACAGATTAGTGCATGCACAGTGGCCCGTTCAGCTTGCAGCCAGCCTCTCCAACGGGAATAGGCCCTGCCCCCTGATTTTTCATGTAAATCACACTAGTGCACTCTACAGTGCTCAGAGTGTGGGAGATTCATTCTGAAAATCCCGCTGAAGAAAACCAACAGGATTTACTCCAGTTTTTACGCAAATGCGACACTTAACAGTTTTTTGGGAGAATCCCATCCTGTATGCTTTGAAGAAGCAGTTAGCTGTAGCTGTTGGAGCTAAAGGGATCAAAGGAAATGGTGGAGAAAGGAGGAAAAAGGTTACTGAGTTGGATGATCAGCCATGATCATAATGATTTGCACGGTGGCACAGTGGTTAGCACTGCTGCCTCACAGAGCCAGGGACCTGGGTTCAATTCCCAGCTTGTGTCACTGTCTGTGCAGAGTCTGTACGTTCTCCCCGTGTCTGTGTGGGTTTCCGTCAGCTGCTCCAGTTTCCTTCCACAGTCCAAAAGATGTGCTGGTTAGGTGCATTGGCCATGCCAGATTCTCTTTTAGTATATTTTGAGAGACAGGATCTACAGGCATTTAGAGAGACAAGGGCTGATTAGGGACAGTCAGCATGGCTTTGTGAGTGGAAAATCATGTCTCACAAATTTGATTGAGTTTTTTGAAGGGGTAACCAAGAAGGTAGATGAGGGCAATGCAGTCAACGTTGTTTACATGGACTTTAGCAAGGCTTTTGACAAGGTAGCGCATTGTAGTTTGTTGCATAAGGTTAAATCTCACGGGATCCAGGGTGAGGCAGCCAATTGGATACAAAATTGGCTTGATGACAGAAGACAGAGGGTGGTTGTAGAGGGTTGTTTTTCAAACTGGAGGCCTGTGACCAACATTGTGCCTCAGGGATCAGTGCTGGGCCCACTGTTATTTGTCATTTATATTAATGATTTGGATGGGAATTTAATAGGCATACTTAGTAAGTTTGCAGATGACACCAAGATGGGTAGCATAGTGGACAGTGAAGAAGGTTACCTCGGATTGCAACAGAAACTTAATCAATTGGGCCAGTGGCTGATGAATGGCAGATGGAGTTTAATTTAGATAAATGCGAAGTGATGCATTTTGGTAGATCGAACCAGGGCAGGACTTATTCAGTTCATGGTAAGGCGTTGGGGAGAGTTATAGAACAAAGAGGTTCAGGGGTACAGGTTCATAGCTCCTTGAAAGTGGAGTCACAGGTGGACAGGGTGGTGAAGAAGGCATTCAGCATGCTTGGTTTCATTGGTCAGAATATTGATTACTGGAGTTGGGATGTCTTGTTGAAGTTGTACAAGACATTGGTAAGGCCACACTTGGAATACTGTGTATAGATTTACTAGGATGCTACCAGGACTTGATGGTTTGAGTTATAAGGAAAGGCTGGATAGACTGTGACTTTTTTCCCTGGAATGTAGGAGACTTATGAGTGATCTTAGAGAGGTCTGTAAAATAATGAGGGGCACAGATGAGATAGATAGTTAACACCTTTTCCCAACGTTAGGGGAGTCTAAAACTAGAGGGCATAGGTTGAAGGTGAGAGGGGAGAGATACAAAAGGCTCCAGAGGGGCAATGTTTTCACACAGAGGGTGGTGAGTGTCTGGAACGAGCTGCCAGAGGCAGTAGTAGAGGTGGGTACAATTTTGTCTTTTAAAAAATATTTAGACAGTTACATGGGTAAGATTGGTATAGAGGGATATGGGCCAAATGTGGGCAATTGGGGCTAGCTTAGTGGTAAAAACAGGGCGGCATGGACGAGCCTGTTTCCATGCTGTAAACCTCTATGACTCTATGACATACCCGAACAGGCGGCGGAGTGTGGTGACACAGTAATTTCCTTGCAGTGTTAATGTCAACCTACTCGTGACACTAATAAATAATAAATAAAATTTAATTTGATTTATTATTGTCAAATGTCTTGCGATATAATGGAAAGTATTGTTTCTTGCACGCTATACAGACCAAACATACTGTTCATAGAAGGGAGAGGGAGAAGGGAAGGAGAGGGTGCAGAATGTAATGTTACAGTCATAGCCATAGCCCTTTCATAATGAATGGCAGAGCAGACTCAAAGGGCTGAATGGTCTACCCTTATCCTATTTCCTATATTTCCATGTATCTTTCACCAGAAATGGAATGTTGTTTTAGTCTCACGGAATGAAACTGATTTGAAGCATCTGGTTCGAAGTTATCAGTTCCTATATTTGATGTTAATTCCCGTACTAACCACCGGCTTTGAACACCACGGATTAAAGTTCCAAATGTGCATCTCCAATTTCATTGTCAGATTTCTGTTCCTTTGCTTTTGCACTGTGTGTTGTGTTGAGGTCGTGGATTGAATCTCAGCCATGCTTCTTGCATTATCTGTTCGATTCATTGCATCAACCAGTGAATCAGTTTAGCCAAAAGTGGCACAATATCACTGTTGCAATAACATTTTATGGTTTTGACATTTAGATTGTTTTTGGAGGAAAGAAGATACATTGCATTACATAAAGGTTTTTTATTTATTCTTTCATGGAATGTGGGCGTCGCTTATTGGACCAGCATTCATTTCCCATCCCTGAGTCAACAACATTGCTGTGCATCTGGAGTCACATTAAAGTTAAAGTTTATTTATTAGTGTCACAAGTAGGCTTACATTAACACTGCAATGAAGTTACTGTGAAAATCCCCTGGTCGCCACACTCCTGTTCGGGTACACTGAGGGAGAATTTAGCACAGCCAATGCATCCAACCAGCACGTCTTTTGGACTGTGGGAGGAAACCGGAGCACCCGGAGGAAACAGACACGGGGAGAACATGCAGGGGTAAGGACGGCAGATTTCCTTCCCTAAAGGATTTTTGTGAATCGGATGGTATTTTTACAGCAATCGACAATGGTCATTAGACTTTATATTCCAGATTTTGACTGAATTCAAGTTTCACCATTTGTCATGGTGGGATTCGAACCCGAGTTCGCAGAGCATTACCCGGGGTCTTTGGATTACTAGTCCAGTGACAATACCACTACACCACCGCCACCCTCTAATTACAGCACAGAAGCAAGCCATTCAGTCCAACATGTCTACAGGGATGTTTATGCAACACTTGAGCTTCCATCCACCCTCCTTTATCGCACACTTATAATTCCATTACTGCTCCCCTTAAATGCATCTATACCATTTGCTTCATCCCGCAGTGGAAAGTCTCAAGGGCAGAGGGTGGTGTCATGGTATTGTCATTGGATAAGTAATTTAGAAGCCCAGGGAGATATCTGTACTCTGACTGGTGTCTCTCACTCCTCTCTCTCTTTAAGGGAGATATCTGTACACTGACTGGTCTCTCCTAGTCCCCACTCTCGCTCAGGGAGATATCTGTATACTGACTATTGTTTCTCAGTCCCCACTCTCTCCCAAGGGGACATCTTTACACTGACTGGTGTCTCTCAGTCCTCTCTCTCTCTCTCTTGCTAAGGGAGATATCTGTACACTGACTGAAGATCGGAGGGCGGCAAATATTGTGCCTTTGTTTAAGAAGGGCTGCAGGGAAAAGCCTTGGAACTACAGGCCGGTGAGCTTCACATCTGTGGTGGGTAAGTTGTTCGAAGGTATTTTGAGAGACAGAATCTACAGGCAAGGACTGATTAGGGACAGTCAGCGTGGCTTTGTGAGTGGAAAATCATGTCTCACAAATTTGATTGCGTTTTTTTGAAGAGGTAACCAAGAAGGAGATGAAGGCAATGCAGTTGATGTTGTCTACATGGACTTTAGCAAGGCCTTTGACAAGGTACCACATGGTAGGTTCTTGCATAAGGTTAAATCTCACGGGACCTAGGATGGGGTAGCCAAATGGATACAGCTCAATAGCTATGGCTACCGTCAACCCTCCAAGGAAGAAGACACTGGTGTCCTGTAGATATTCCATACAGACCGTTTTCGATGGCATGATTCCGAACATTGGGAAGAGTAAAATGGGAATAAAGGAAGTGACAGCGAGTGGGCAAAGGATTCCACAGACCCACCACTTTCTGGCTGAAGAAATTCCTCCTCATCTCTGTTTTAAAGGATCATCCCTTTAGCCTGAGGTTGTGCCTCTGGTTCTAGTTTTTCCTACTAGAGGAAACATCCTCTCCACATCCACTCTATTCAAGCCTTGCAGTATCCTGTAAGTTTCAATAAGATTCCCCCTCATTCTTCAAAACTCCAAATAGTACAGACCCAGAGTTCTCAGCCGTTCCTCATACGACAAGCTCTTCGTTCCAGGGATCATTCTTGTGAACCTCCTCTGGACCCTTTCCAAGGCCATCACATCCTTCCTTAGATACAGGGCCCAAAACTGTTCACAATACTCCAAATGGGGTCTGACCAGAGCCTTATAAAGCCTCAGAAGTACATCCCTGCTCTTGTATTCCAGCCCTCTCAACATGAATGCTAACATTGCATTTGCCTTCCTAACTGCCGAATGAACCTACACGTTAACCTTAAGAGAATCTTGTACAGGGACTCCCAAGTCCCTTTGTGTTTCTGGTTTCCTAAGCATTTCCCCATTTGGAAAATAGTGTATGCCTCCATTCCTCCTTCCAAAGTGCATAACCTCATACTTTTCCACATGGTACTTGTAAATAAAGAATATTTTGTTCACTGGTTAAGTCTCTGAAAGTGCATCATTACAGCATGTACTACCACTCACTTTCTCATATCTCGAGAAAAGAGCCCTCTTTTCTCTCCTTCATTTCCCCGCTCACTAATATTTTCCAGTCTCCTTCATTTAGCCCACAGCAGCCAATCACACTACCACGCTGACTTGGAAAGACAAAGCAATTTTGCCTGCAAAGATGTCTGGACAGTGTGGGAACTGGCTTATTCCCTCCCTCATTCAGTCTCTCCTTTTAAACCTCCACCCACTCAGAACGCCCACTCTGCTCTGAGTTTGATTAAACAACCCATTTGCGCTTTTGGAGTTTTACAAATATGATCTTCATTTCGGAATGATGTGTAACAAACAAAAAAGGAAGATTAAAATTAATCTAGTCTCTGCAATATCCAATAAAGCTGACATTTCTCAGGTTTGATCTGGGAATCAGAGTACTCAGCAATGCGTTGAGGCTGAAATGATTTTTCTGCGGCCGAGGTTATTAATCATTAAGTCTTGTACACTGACAGGTTTTTCAATATGGAAATAATAACTTGACTGTGAAGATACACTGAATGTTGGCAGGGTTGAGTGGAGCAAAGGCATTTTGTTCAGTTTTATTTCCAACTCTTAAAGGTTAGTTAAATATTTAGCTTAGTAAGTGATAAGTGGCTTTCCCAAATAATGTGTCAAAGACCAAGTAAATATGTCCTTCTAACAGACATGGTACAAAATATTGACAGAGCACAGTTATGGGTTGTGACAAGTGCAATAAGAAAGTCTGTATCATTAATGATTTATTTATTGATAAATGTTTATATCTGCCTAACAATTAAGAATGGATGTAATGTGGAATTATTTGGTCTGTATTTATTTGCCCAAATCTTTCTACACCAGCCTCGTGCACTATTAGAAACCATCTTTTAACGCTAAGATTTGGTAGCCATGAAATTGGGCGGTGCCAATTGACGCCTGTATTTTAGTAAAAAGATACATTTACAAAAAAGACCCCTCTCATTTTCTCCACTTTATGATTCACAAATCCTTGTCAGTGATGGTGGTATTTGCCATGATCTTTCTGAGTCAACTGTGAGGTGTCATGCGACAGGGCTCCACAAAATTATTCCCCTCCACCGATCCATTGTTCCTGATTTTCCTCCTGATCGGAATGCTGCCATGATTTGCTGAAGCCCTTTCCCGGCCCCGAGAATATGCCGAGGACTTGTCTCTCTGAGTCCCCAGTTTTCTAAGGTTCCTGCGTCAATTTCTTATTCCCAATCAGACTGATGTTCATCACAGCTTGGTGTGGCTCCAGCTCTGACCAAGACCACAAGAAAATACAAAGGGTTGTGAACGTAGCCCAGATCGTCACGCAAACCAGCCTCTCATCCATTGACTCCGTCAACACTTCCCGCTGCCTCGGAAAAGCAGCCAGCATAATCAAGGACCCCACGCACCTCAGACATTCTCTTTTTCACCTTCTTCCGCCGGGAAAAAGATACAGAAGTCTGAGATCACATACAGACCGACTCAAGAACAGTTTCTTCCCTGCTGCCATCAGACTTTTGAATGGACCTACCTCACATTAAGCTGATCTTTCTCTACACTCCAGCTATGACTGTAACACTACATTCTGCACCCTCTCCTTTCCCTCTCCCCACATACTCTATGAATGGTATGTCTTGTCACAGAGGCACAGTGGTATGCTCTGCCTCACATCGCCAGGGACCCAGGTTCGATTCCCAGCTTGGGTCACTGTGCGGAGTCTGCACGTTCTCCCCGTGTCTGCGTGGGTTTCCTCCGGGTGCTCCAGTTTCCTCCCACAGTCCGAAAGACGTGCTGGTTAGGTGGATTGACCATGCTAAATTCTCCTTCAGTGTGCCCAAACAGGCACTGGAGTGTGACTAGGGGATTTTCACAGGTAACTTCATTGCAGTGTGAATGTAAGCCTACTTGTGACTTATAAATGAATTTTAACTTTGTATAGCACGCAAGAAACAATGCTTTTCACTGTATCCCAATACACGTGACACTAATAAATCAAATCAAATCAATGTTGGGGGGAAGGGGTGCAGCGGATGGGGGGCCGGTGTGAGGAGAAGGGGATGGAGGGTGCGAGGCAGCGCTGAGATATTTAAATGCGTTTCTGGTGGCGATTTCCCTCCCGTCCATCTTGAATGCGCCCCCAGTAAAAAAGTGAGGCCATTGTTTCTGCAGATTGGTTTTTGAATTGACCACCTTCCCCCTGTCCCCACCACATCAGGCTCAGCCATCTAATCCCGCTGCTCTGGCCAAGGTGTATCAGCTTGTCTGGTCCATGTAGAAATCTATTGTGACAATTACATCACCTAATTCACAAACTCTCTTCCTACGAGAACTTCTCTTCAACATCACTTTCAAAACCGGTGACCTCTGCTACCTCGAAGGACAGCAAACGCATGGAACTCTGCTTGCAAGTTCCCCTCCTCCAAGTCACTCACCATCCTGGCTTAGAGCCATAGAGATATACGGCACAGAAACAGGCCCTTCGGCCCAACTCATGGAGTCATAGAGATATACAGCACGGAAACAGGCCCTTTGGCCCAACTCGTCCATGCTGACCAGGTTTCCTAAACTGAACTAGTCCCGTTTGACTGCGTTTGGCCTATAACCCTCTAAACCTTTCCCATCCATGTACCTGTCCAAATGTCTTTTAAATGTTGTAACTGTACCCGCCTCTACCACCTCCTCTGGCAGCTCATTCCATACACGCACCACCCTCTGTGTGAAAAAATTGCCCCTCAGGTCCCTTTTAAATCTTTCCCCTCTCACTTAAACCTATGCCCTCTAGTTTTGTACTTCCCTACCCTGGGGAAAAGACCTTGGCTATTCACCTTATCTTTGCCCCTCATGATTTTAAGGTCACCCCTCATCCTCCTATGCTCCAGGGAAAAAAAGGTTCCAGCCTATCCAGCCTTTTATTATTCAAAACTTGAACATATATCAGCCGTTCCTTCACTGTTGCTGGGTCAAAATCTTGGAACTCCCTCCCTAACAGCACAGTGGGTTTACCAACACTGCTGCACGGTCCAAGAAGGTGGCACACCACCACCTTATCAAGGACAATTAGGGATGGGCAATAGTGACACCCACGTCCCATGAAAGAATATCTTCTTTAATGCCAATCGCTTCTCATAATCCAATCTCGGCATAAGCCCCTCAGTTATTCTGGCCACTTGCACCTCTATCCTTTCAGAAATAGCAGCACTATTGTACTGTGGTAAGCAGACCAGAAGCTGGATTTTGGAAGCTTGCGAAAGGATGGAACGGAGATCAGTGGGCCCGAAACCGCCCAGCACTGGCCAGCCGACAGTTTTCCAACATCTTCCCATCATTTTCTAAGGGGGCGGGTCAGATGAATTGACGAGTTCACCTCATCCCATCCTCCGCAAGTGGCAGGTATCAGGATCAACATCATTAAAAGGTGCATTAACATAGGAACATAGGAATTAGGAGCCAAAGGAGGCAATTAAGCCCTTTGAGCCTGCTCCGCCATTCAATCAGATCATGGCTGATCTCCCCCTGGTCTCAAATCCTTCTCCCCAGCTGTTCCTTATACCCCTTTAACCTTTTTTTAAAATCAGAAATATATCTATCTCCTTCTTGAAACCATTTAAAGATTCAGACTTCACCGCGTTATGGGACAGTGAGTTCCACAAATTCACCATTCTCTGTGGTAGTTTTCTCATCTCAGTTTTAAATCTACCGCCTCTCAAACTATACCTGTGACCTCTTGTTCTAGATTGCCCCACAAGGGGAAACATTTTTGGGGGGAATTTTCCCACCCCACCCGCCATGGGAATCGTCCAAAGGTCCGTTGACCTCGAGTGGGATTTTCCGGTTTTGGAGCGAGTACAGCCGGAAAATCCCGCCCTTGGTCTACATTTACTTTATCAATCCCTTTTAGCATTTTATATACCTCAATTAGATCCCCTCTCATCCTCCTAAACTCCAGCGAGTATTAGCCCAAACTGTTTAATCTCTCCTCATAAGTCAACCCTTTCATCACATGATCACAAAGCCGCAATGTGGGAAGGTTCTCCCTCCACAATGGCAGTTTGTCAACTGTGGTCATTTCTTTCTTTGAACGTTCTAAAGAGTGCTGAGGGGGCGTCCCTCATGAGGCAACCTCTCTCTCTGACCTGCATGGTAGGTTACAGCTCTTGGGAGTGCTGGAGTGACCCTGCTGGCCCTCCAGCAGTTGAGCACAATTGGATGGAGAGCCATGCCTTTTGACCATCGACCATGGACGATCCTACAAAAAGTGTGTTGGGCCATTATCCCCGACGTAGGGCAGGGTCGGGACCCGGAATTAGTTGTGACATTGGTGGTCCCAAATCCCAATGGAAAATCTGGTCCCAGTGTTCTAAATGCAGTCATGGCAATAAAGTGATAGGATTACCTCATTACTTTGGCTCTCGGTTGACCTTTTTATTCTTCCCAACATCTGATTTGTTTTAGTACATCCCAGCATTTGTTTCAACTTTGTAGGATTAGTAAATTAGGAACTACGTAAGTAGGTTACTGCCACAAAAATGGAGACAGGGATAGGAAACAGTTGGAAATGGAGAATTCTTCAATTTGGGCCTTTGATGAGTGCAGACTGTTTGACCACACGGAGATTGGAATTAATATGAGTGTATTATTAGCACTTGTTAGACCTCAATACCAGGAGAGGTGAAATTGCAGAAAATATGTTAATGTCATGTCCACTTTTTTTATACATTCATGGGACATGGGCGTCATTGGCTGACCAGCATTTATTGCCCATCCCTGGTTGCTCTTGGAGGGCAGTTGGTCATGAACGAAGCCAAGTCCATCGCGCAAACCAACCTCCCATCCACTGTCTACACTTTCTACTGCCTCGGAAAAGCAGCAGCATAATCAAGGACCTCACACACCCCAGACGTACTCTCTTCCACCTTCTTCCGTCAGGAAAAAGATACAAGAAGTCTGAGGTCACGTACCAACTGACTCAGCTTCTTCGCTGCTGCCAACAGACTTTTGAATGGGCCTACCTCATATTAAGTTAATCTGTCTCTACACCCTATGATTGCAACACGACATTCTGCACTGTCTCCTTTCCTGCTCTATATACAGTATGCTTTGTCTGTATAGCGTGCAAGAAATAATACTTTACACTGTATACTAATACATGTGACAATAATAAATCATTGCTGTGGCTCTGCAGTCACATGTAGGCCAGACCAGGTAAGGATGGCAGATTTCCTTCCCTAAAGGACATTAGTGAACCAGATGGGTTTTTCCGACAATTGGCAATGGTTTTGTGGTCATCAGTAGATTCTTAATTCCAGATCATTCAAATTCCACTATCTGCCATGGCGGGATTCGAACCTGGGTTCTCAGAACATTAGCTGAGTTTCTAGATTAATAGTCTATCAATAATACCACTTAAATATGATGGAGCTGCCTCCCAGAAGGTCTTAAATAGATTTGTCATTGTTTTAGATTCTCCAGGAACTAAAGGTTAATTTGTTGGCAATGCCTTTGAGGCAACTCGGAGATGTATTGGAAAAAATATGGCTGAGATTCTCCCAAAAAACTTCTAAGTGCCGAATTCGCACAAAAACTGTTCTTTCTTTGGGTCTTATTGGCCCTACTCTCTGGAGTAACTCCAGCTGATTTTTTTTTAGCAGGATTTTCAAAATGAATCTCCCACACTCTGAACACTGCAGAGTGTCCTAGAGAGATTCATGATTGAAATCCGGGGGGTGGGGCCCATTGGGGCCCATTCCCGCTGGAGAGGCGGGCAAGCATAGCACTGAGCGGGCCCTTGTGCATCTGCCGATTTGTCAGAGCGGAGATCAGCGCATGCACAGTAGCTTCGCACTGCTAGCCTCCCAATTGCTGGCCAGCCTGATTGCTCAAACATGGTGCGCAAAAGTGGTCCTACATAATCTATGTGGGCTCACACCCATGGCCGACCTGGCCATTCCCAAGGGGGCTGCAGCAATCTGCTGTAACTGGCACTGATCACTGTTCTTCACTAATCTCTCACTATCCGCATCAAAGCCTGTCCTCCAAACATGGCTCCTGGCAAGCACCTTGAGTTTTGACATGCCTGGATAGGCACTATGCACCTCTGCAAGGAGCAATGCCCTTCCTGGCATAGGGACAACTACTCCCGCTCCCCGTAGGATGATGCCACCCTCGCACCTTTCCTAACGTGGTATGGTTTCATGTCTTCGGAGATCATCTCATTCTGCCAACTTACTCGTATTTTGTTTCTTATCTTTGATAACAGCGGGTCCAAAATTTCATTTGCTGTGCTGACATTGGTAATGTGTCGAGGAAATTCATTACCATCACAATTTCATGGGGTACTGAAGGGGCTGGTGTACTATGCCATACATAGTACTATGTACTATGGCAGTCAAAGATGACAAATGGCATCCGTGTTGGCTATTTGAGTCCCTAGTCGGTGTTCAAATGTGTATTCATGGTGTTGTGAAGTTGGGTAGAGTAATTGTAGATTGGTGTTTAGAAAATTGTAAATGCTAGGGAGAAAGCATTGCATGGCCCCTTTAAAAGGTGGTGCTTTTGCTGCGCTTAGAAGTTTAAAAAATGCAAGTACACAGCGAGCCCAAACTGAAACATTTGTATCGTAAGGCCAAGCAGCAGTGTTACCAAGACAACAGGCTTTTGAATTTTTTGAAATTAGCCAATCAGTTTGAATTAGGCACTTAGATACCAAGAACCTATTAAATTTAAATCTGATGGTTTTGACAACCTAGGACCAATCCTATTGTGGAAATATTGAAATGTCATCACAGGTATAAAAGAAGGAAGCAATGGGACAAAAAGGAGAGAGCAACTGCCACCTGCCACAGCTCACAGCCCAAAGCACCATCTAGATAGCAAAGGTGCCAAAGAAGAAAGAAGAAGGAAGTTCCAGACAGAAGAATCAACAGAAAAGGCCCAGAATATTCCAGAAGACACAAAACCTGGTTGTAATTTAGAGAGTGACTAAATTTCTATTTTAATTAATGAGTGGGACTTGCATTTGCTTGAACAGCATTCCATTAGAATCTTGTTTTATTCGGGAATAGTTCATAGAAGGGATTAATTTGGTTTGTTAATAGTTTAGTTAATTTGTTCCCTGTTAGTTAGATAAATAAATTGTTACGTGTTGATTTTAGATTGAGTGTCAGGGATGTATTTTGTATTTAACCACGAGGAGTTGCTGAAGAGAGGTCCCACCACTTCACACACACTTTTTACAGATTATAAGGTGAGGTACTCCTCTTTGGGTGTTTTGTTGTTAGTTCTCAGAGTGGGGGGGGGGGATCAACCTCCGCTTTATAGCAATAGGTTGATAAGATGGATGCCCAACACTGAATCCTGGATGATGCAATTTGCAGAATAGCCTTGTCCATCTTGAAAAGACTCAACATTCCAACAGTAAAATGTCTTCCACAGACATACAGGTGGAATGTTCTCACTCTGTACACAACAGACAGCCCTTTTTCTACCTATGATCTCTGTAAATGTAAGGCTACGGATTAAATTATAGGTTTGTGTCCACACATGTTTAATAATGTTGTCTTCTTCTTTCCCTCTTCCTCAACTCTGTTTGCTTTGAAGAAATACTCTAATGGCTCAACATACTGTACCCAATCTTCAGGAGAGGCGTGGGAGGGATCCAATCTACCAATCCAACAAATCACTGCTGCTCTTTTTCACATCGCAACCTGGGCTTTGACTGGACCAGGTTCTGTGCTGATAATTGTACAAATGCACTTGCTGCTTTTTCACCTTATCACCAAATATAATTATAGAATTCCTACAGTACAGAAGGAGGCCATTCAGCCGATCAAATCTGTACTGACTCTCTGAATGAGTATCTTACCCAAGCTCTGTCCCTGTAACCCCACGTAATAACTTGGCTCCACCAGTTGTGAAGAAACTAGGAATGTTTATTAACAACAACAACATTTACAGGGTGTTTCAGATTCAGTGCTTCCAGTCATGCCTTTAGTTACGCCCCCGCTCTATTCCTGTGATCCCACATGCTCGTTACCGATTGGACGAGCAGGTCGCATGACCCTTCAAACGAACGCCTCCTTAAAGGGGCTAGCTACTACAGATAGATTTTTGATTGATAAGGGAGCAGGAAAAAAAATGGAGTTGAGACCATAATCAGATCATCCAAATATTACTGAATGATTGGAACAGACTAGTAGGGCTGAATGGCCTGCTCTTGTTCCTCTTGTTCCAGCATGGTGGCATAGTGGTTAACACTGTTGCCTCACAGCGCCAGGGACCTGGGTTTGATTCCCACTTGGGTCACTTTCTGTGTGAAGTTTGCATGTACTCCCCATGTCTGTGTGGGTTTCTTCCGGGTGCTCCGGTTTCCTCCCACAGTCCAAAGATGTGTGGATTAGCTGCATTGCTAAATTGCCCCTTAGTGTCCTGGGATGCGTAAATTAGAGGGATTAGCGGGGTAAATATGTGGGGTTACAGGGATAGATAGCCATGATGTAGAGATGCCGGCGTTGGACTGGGGTGGGCACACTAAGAAGTGTCACAACAACAGGTTAAAGTCCAACAGATTTATTTGGAATTATGAGTTTTCGGAGCGCTGACTCACCTAGGTAGGGTTGTTGGTGGTGCAGACTCGATGGGCCGAGTGGCCTCTTTCTGTACTGTAGGGATTCTATGATTCTATGAACTCTGTGTTCCTATATTCCTCTTTCTCCCTATTTCAGTCAATCTTTTTTTGCAGCTTTCCTTTTTGATCGAATCCTCCAGCTTTCAATTTAAGAGCTCCTGGTTTAGCTACATTTGTACTAACCAACACTGCTGTACACAGGGCAAACCAATTCCTAGATTGGGTTCCAAAGCAACCATTAGCTCCTTGTTAGTGGACCCAGTGCCTGTTTTAGACATCTGCCAGGGCCCAAACCCATTTCCAACAGCATTTGAGCAAGTGAGGTTGGGCCTCTATATTGGACCCCTTTGAGAGGTATCTGGCAGAGTTCTGGTTTATGGTTTTTCACACAACCCTGATATTTCTACAGGGAATACTTCCATAGTTCCAGCAGTTCCCAACCCAGTGGGTCACACTCTCATCTCTGGGTTAGAGGTTGTGAGCTGAGTTCCCCCTCCAGTGCAGCACTCCAGTGTGACACCAAGGGAGTGCTGCATTCTCAGAGATGCCACCCTTCAGATGAGACATCAATCTTCCTCTGGTGTGGACATAAAAGATGTCATGGCACAATTCTTTTTTGCTATTCATTCATGGGGCATGGGTGTCGCTGGCTGGCCAGTATTTATTTCCCATTCCTAGTTGCCCTTGGAGGGCAGTTGAGAGTCAAACACATTGCTGTATCTCTGGAGTCACATGTAGGCCAGACCAGGTAAGGACGGCAGATTTCCTTCCCTCAAGGACATCAGTGAACCAGATAGGTTTTTGCAACGATGGTTTCATGGGTCATCAGTAGATTCTTAAGTCCAGGTAATTTTTTTTATTGAATTCAAATTCCATTATCTGCTGTGGCAGGATTCGAACCTGGGTCCCCAGAACATTATCTGAGTTTCTGGATTAATAGTTTAGCGATAATACCACTCGACCACTGTCTGCCCAGTGTTCGACTGAGTCATTTAATCAGGCTGGTGGAGAGGGCGTTTAACTAAATAATGGGGGGAATGGATCATGTGAGAGGAGGTGTGGGAAATCAAAGGGAGACAAATAAATACTAGGGCAGCTTTTTAGAACAAGTTCTAGTGCCAACCAGAGAACAGGCTATTCTGGACCTGGTAATGTGTGATGAGACAGGTTTAATAAATAAACTTTCAGGAAAGGAGACTCTAAGTAACAGCAATTAAATCAGTCTGAAGGTGAGAAGTGTGAATCTAAGTCTGGTGTGATAAACCTAGATGAAGGTAATTATTAGATAGAGTTGATTAAAGTGAACTGGGAAACTAGGTTAAGCGGTGGGACAATAGAGATGCAGAATTTTAAGAAGATATTTAATAACTCTCAGAAAAGACTTATTCCAATGAGAAAGGAGGACTCTATGAGAAGGATGCATCATCCATGGCTGAGTAAGGCAGTTAAGGATAGTATAAAACTGAAAGAAACACTGTACAATTCTATGAAGATTAGTGGCAGGCCAGAAGATTAAACAGATTTTAAGAACCATCAAAGAATTACTAAAAAAAACCAGGATTTTCCCGTTTCATCCACCACGGGAATCGTAGCAGGCGGAAGGGCGGACCATGCATAGGTCCCCTGACCATGACGGCATAGTGGGAGCAGTGGTTAGCACTGCTGCCTCACAGCACCAGGGATCCGGGTTCGATTCCCGGCTTGAGTCACTGTCTATGCGGAGTTTGCACATTCTCCCCGTGTCTGCGTGGGTTTTCTGCAGGTGCTCTGGTTTCCTCCCACAATCCGAAAGACGTGCTGGTTAGGTGCATTGGCCATGCTAAATTCTCCCTCAGTGTACCCGAACAGGCGCCGGAGTGTGGCGACTCGGGGATTTTCACAGTAACTTCATTACAGTGTTAATGTAAGCCTACTTGTGACACTAATAAATAAACTTTAAACCTCAGGCAGGATTTTCCAGTTCTGGCATGAGTGTGGCCGCTCTCCTGCGAAAAGAGGGGGAAAGTAGAGTATGAGAGAAAGATGGCTAGAACCTTAAAAATAGGCAGTAAGAGTTTCTACAAGTATTTAAAAGAGTAACGAAAGTGAGCATTCTCTAGAGAGTCGGTCTGGGGAACAAATAATGGGGAACAAGGAAATGGTGGAAGTGTTGAACACATGTTTGTCTTCACTCCAAAAGACTTAGAAAACTTCCCAAAAAGTATTTGCAAATCAAAAGATGAAAGAATCATAGAATAGTCCCTGCAGTGCTGAAGGACGCCATTCGGCCCATCAAGCCTGCATAGACAACAATCCCACCCAGGTCCTATCCCCATAACCCCATGTATTTACCCTCATAATGCCCCTGACATTAAGGGGCAATTTAGCGTGGCCAATCAACCTAATCTGCACATCTTTGGAGTATGGAAGGAAACCAGAGCAAACCCACGCAGACATGGGGAGAACCTGCAAACTCCACACACAGTCACCCAAGCCGGGAATCGAACCCAGGTCCCTGGCATTGTGAGGCAGCAGTGCTAACCACTGTGCCACCATGCTGCCGTGGTAGGGATTTAAAACAATTAACATCACCAGGGAAAAGGTACTAGGGAAACTATTAGACCAAAAAGCTGACAAGTCCCCAAGATCTGTTGACCCGCATCGTAGGGTCTAAAAAGGAATGGCTGCAGAGATAATGGAGATATTGGGGAGGATCTTACCAGTTCACCACGGTCAGTGCACCCAGTATACTGGGAGATCGGTGCGCCTACGCAATGGCGGCCCTAGAGCTCAGCATCCGGCCTCATAAGTGAACTGAGACTCCACCTACCCCCCCCCCCCCCTCCCCTACTGGCGAGATTCACATTATGGTGTCTGTATTACTTACCTCACTGAAACAAACCGCCAAGAAAACCTCCCATTTTCTCGCCAGTTTTACATTTAGAATTTGTTTGAGAAAATTCCATCCACTGGTTATAATCTTCCAAAATTCCTCAGAATCTAGAAGGGCCCCAGTGGATTAGGAAATAGTAAATGTAACACTTCCATTCAAGGAAGGAGGGAGAGAGAAAGCAGGAAACTAAGGGCCAGTGAGTCTAATCCCTATCATAGGAAAATTGCTAGAATCAATAATTAAGGATGTTATAACATAAAATTAGGCAGTCACCTTGGCTTTATGAAAGGGAAATTGTGTTTAACTATTTTATTAGTATTATTTGAGGAAGTAACAAATGGATAAAGGGGAGTGTGTAAATATGGTACAAAGGTAAAGTTCCCATATGATCATAGGTCGCTCTCCCCTTTGAAGGGGAGAGCTGACTGGTGGTGATTTAACCTGAAGATCACCTCATCTCAGGTGAAGGTGAGAAGGCAGGGTCTTCATGAATAACCTCAGCTAGTACAGGAATTGAAGCCATGCTGTTGGTGTCATTCTACGTCACTAACCAGCCATCCAGCCAACTGAGCTAAAGTGCCTCCCAAGGCACATGACTGGGTGGTGCATCAGATACTACACAAAATGATAACTTATGGTTCAGAGGGTAATGTATGGCGATGGCCGAGAGGTATCATCGCTAGACTATTCATCCAGAATCAGCTAACGTTCTGGGGACCCGGGTTCAAATCCTTCCACGGCAGATGGTGGAATTTGAATTCAATAAAAAAAATATGGAATTCAAGGTCTAATGATGACCATGAAACCATTGGCGATTGTCAGAAAAACCCATCTGGTTCACTAATGTCTTTTAGGGAAAGAAATCTGCCATCCTTACCTGGTCTGGCCTACATGTGGCTCCAGAGCCCCAGCAATGTGGTTGACTCTCAACTGCCCTCGGGCAACTAAAGATGGGCAATAAATGCTGGCCAGCCAGCGACGCCCATGTCCCACGAAAGAATAACAAAAATGAGCATGGATAAAGAATTGGTTAGATCACAGGAAGCACAGAGTAGGAAGAAAAGGGTCATTTTCAGATTGGCAAGCTGTAACGAGTGGAGTGCCACAGGGATCAATGCTGGGTTCTCAATCATTTACAATCTGTATCAATGACTTGGAATTGGAGCAAAATTTGCTGATAACACGAAGATAGGTAGGAAAGTAAGTTGTCAAGAGGTAGTAAAGAGTCCACTAAGGGATATAGATAGATATTAAGTGAGTGGACAAAATTTAGCAGATGGAGGAAAAGGTCCACATCATCTGGAAGAATAGAAAAGTTGCTACTTAAATGAAGAGAGATTACAGAATTCGATAGTACAGAGGGATCTGAATGTCCTGATACATAAATCACAAAAGGTTCGTTTGCAGATACAATAAGTGATTAGGAAAGCAAACGAAACGTTTATTGCAAAGGGAACAACTTCACTGCAGTAGTACAGGGCCCTATCTGGACTACTGTGTACAGTTTTCGATTTGATTTATTATTGTCATATGTGTTGCTATACAGTGAAAAGTATTGTTTCTTGCGCGCTTTACAGATAAAGCATACCATACATAGGGGAGGAAAGGAGAGTGCGCAGAATGTAGTGTTACAGTCACAGCTAGGGTGTAGAGAAAGATCAACTTAATGCGAGGTAGGTCCATTCAAAAGTCTGATGGCAGCAGGGAAGAAGCTGTTTTTGTATCTTTTTCCCAACAGAAGAAGGTGAAAGAGAGTATGTCCGGGGTGTGTGGGTTCCTTGATTCTGCTGGCTGCTTTTCCGAGGCAGCGGGAAGTGTAGGCAGTGTCAATGGATGGGAGGTTGGTTTGAGTGATGGACTGGGCTTCATTCACGACCCTTTGTAGTTTCTTGCAGTCTTGGACATAGCAGGAGCCATACCAAGCTGTGATATATCCGGAAAGGATGCTTTCTATGGTGCATCTATAGAAGTTGGTGAGAGTTGTAGTGGACATGCCAAATTTCCGTAGTCTCCTGAGAAAGCAGAGGCGTTGGTGGGCTTTTTTAATTATAGTGTCGGCATGTGGGGACCAGGACAGATTTCCCTCCCATTTGCCTCCCTTTTGAAAAATAATATAATTGCATTAAGGGCAGATCAGAAAAGGCTCATTTCTGGCAGGAAGAAAGGCTGAACAGGTTGGGACTATACCCATTAGAGTTTAGAAGAATGAAGGTGAGCTACATAAGATTCTGAGGGGACTTGAAAGAGTGGATGCTGGGAGGATCTTTCCCCTTATGGGAGAGGTTAGACTAGGGGACACGGTATAAAAATAGGAAGTCTCCCATTTAAGACGGAGATTATGAGAACTTTTTTATTCTCAGAGGTTGTTATTCTGTGGAATTCTCTTCCCCAGAAAGTAGTGGAGGCTGGATCATTGAATTTATTCAAGGATAAATTAAATTCAAGGGAAACATTTGATTTACGTTTACTTTATCAATCCCTTTCAGTGTTTTATATCCCTCGATTAGATCCCCTCTCATCTTTCTAAACTCCAGCGAGTACAAGCCCAAACTTTTTAATCTCTCCTCATGCGTCAAACCTTTTATTCCCAGAGTCAGTCTGGGAAGTGTCAGAGAATGTGAAAAGGGTAGAGGGGTGCAAATTGGAAGTGAAATTGATACATTTTTCCAGGTCCAGACGAAAACATGAAGCGGCACCGAAACAGTCATCAATATATCGATAAAAGAGTTGTGGGAGGGGGCTGGAGTAGGGCTGGGACAAGGAACTTGGACCCGCACAGGTACCCATAGTCACACCTTTTATTTGGAGGAAGTGAGGCAAGTTAAAGGAGAAATTGTTGATTGAGAGAACAAGTTGAGACAGATGGAGGGGAGTGATGGTGGATGGGGATTGTTCAGACCTCTGTTCAAGGAAGAAGTGGAGAGCCCTCAAACCATCCTGGTGGGGAATGACGGTATGGAGAGATTGGACATCCATGGTAAACAGGAGATGGTTAGGGCCGGGTAACGGGAAGCTGATATGACGTAGGGCATCAGAAGGAATTGTGGATGTAGGTAGGAAGACTGGACATGATGTCCAGAGGAGAGAGGATAAGAGGAAATTAGTTCAGTGGGGCAGGAAGAGGTTGACATGATGGGCCTACTGGAAACAGTCCTGTTTGTGGATTTTGGGAATGAGGTAGAAGCAGGTTGTCCAGGGTTAGAAATCATAGAAATCATAGAAACCCTACAGTACAGAAAGAGGCCATTCGGCCCATCGAGTCTGCACCGACCACAATCCCACCCAGCACCTACCCCCATATCCCTACATATTTAACCCGCTAATCCCTCGAATCTACGCATCCCAGGACACTAAGGGGCAATTTTAGCATGGCCAATCAACCTAACCCGCACATCTTTGGACTGTGGGAGGAAACCGGAGCACCCGGAGGAAACCCACGCAGACACGGGGAGAATGTGCAAACTCCACACAGACAGTGACCCGAGCCGGGAATCGAACCCAGGTCCCTGGAGCTGTGAAGCAGCAGTGCTAACCACTGTGCTACCGTGCCGCCCCCACTGTGCTACCGTGCCGTTGGGAAACTATGAGATTGGAATCTGTGGAGGGAAGATCTTAAGCTTCAGCTTGCTACATGGTGGGAGCGGCAAGCAGCAGGGAGAGGTTAAGCCACATATGTTCTTGGTAATCCTAAAGACTGCAAACTTGGCACTGCATGCACTAGACACTGTTAGACTATTAATCCAGAAACACAGCTAATATTCTCGGAACCCGGGTTCGAATCCCACCACGGCCGAAGGTGGAATTTGAATTCAATTAAAAAATATCTGGAATTAAGAATCTAATGATGACCATGAAACCATTGTCGATTGTCGGAAAAACCCATCTGGTTCACTAATGTCCCTTTCGGGAAGGAAACTTGCCATCCTTACCTGGTCTAGCCTACATGTGACTCCAGAGCCACAGCAATGTGGTTGACTCTCAGCTACTCCTCAAGGGCACCTAGGGATGGGCAATAAACGCTGGCCAGCCAGTAGCACTCATGTCCCACAAATGAATGAAAAAAAAACTCAAGGCAGCACAATTTCAGGGAATAGTTCTGAAACATGAGATCTACTGACATGCACAAAGGACCATAGAACCTGTCACAGGCCCTTCCCAGGGATGTCTACACCTCAGCCTTTACCAACACGGAGGGCAATACAACCTTGGTGTGGAATTTGAATGGCCGGCATAATAGTGCTCATGCACCCATTGTCCACCTGTTAAACGTGCAGGGTGTCAATGAATTTCTAGGCCATTATCTCTCCAAGGGGGAACCCTGAAGTGCTGCAAAGTGTTATAAACACAAGGTCAAAGCAACAAATTGGATGTCACCATGGGCAACGCCAGAGGCAGCCAATACAGCAGCTGCAGCCAATCCTTTATATAATATCAGAGGCATCTTTCAAGGAATGTCAACCTCATCGTCTGGAGCATGGCGCCTTCCTTTGCTTTCACATATGGCGGCTTGGACTTGTTTCATTTTGCTTTGATGTTGTTTTTTTTGAATCCGGGATCCTGCTCTATATTCAGACAGATTTATCACTCTCTTGTGCAATGAGCATTAGACACTTCAAAACAGATTTGGAGAATTATACTGAGGGAATAAAACCGTCAAAAAACATCATTCGCAAGTTAGACATCTCCTCTGTAGTTAGTTTTTGTGCGGTGCAGGGGACTGGAAATCTGAAATAATCAGACGAACCTGGTTCGCACTGCCATTTCCAGGAAAGATGCTTATTCACGATATGACAAAAGGTCAAACATATGTACCTGCAAAAATTATTCCTTGATAATTTTGAGATGAAGGACTAATTGATCAGTTTTTGCCGGTGGAACTGGAACAAGAGATGTCAGTCTTGACCCCAAGGTGACCTCTTGCCCTTCTTCAAGTAACGATCCTTTACTTTCCTTGGCTGGAAGATGGGACCTTGGTTTAACACCTCATGCTAAAGAAAAATAATACAGCACATTCTGAGTCCTGGAGTTTCATACTGCTCACACGGTGGCACAGTGGTTAGCACTGCTGCCTCACAGCACCAGGGACCAGGGTTCGATTCCCGGCTTGGGTAACTGTCTGTGCGGAGTCTGCACGTTCTCCCCGTGTCTGTGTGGGTTTCCTCCGGGTGCTCCAGTTTCCTCCCACAGTCCAAAAGACGTGCTGGTTAGGAGCATTGGCCGTGCTAAATTCTCTCTCAGTGTACCCGAACAGGCATCAGAGTGCGGCGACTCGGGGATTTTCACAGTAACTTCATTGCAGTGTTAATATAGGCCTATTTATGACACTCATAAATAAACTTTAAAACATCTCATCCTAAAGACCAATAACGCAGCAGATTCTGAGTCCCGCACTGGAGTATCATAATGCCCACATCCTGGAGTGTGCCTCTAAGCACAACCTTCTGCCTCAGACTTAAAAGTTTTACCAATTTAATCCATCTAAAACTTGGTAGACAAGGCCATAAAAAAGGCGGATGGAATTCTGAGTCTAACACATAGGAACACTGCATACAAAAACAAAGATGTGATTTGGATTGATACATTGGTTAAGCATAGGATTATCGTATACGGTTATGGAAACCTCAAGATAGAAAGGATATCGGAGCCAGAGAAAGACCAGAGTGAAGACTCATTAAACTACCAGGAATATTATGTGTGGACTAAGATACTTTCAACATTAGGAAAGGGTTTCAGAGTGCAAATCAGGAAAAGTTGTTTCCATTATTGTTAATCATGAACATGAGGGAAAAATCCATTATCACGAAATGGTGGAAGGGGAAGTTCGATTTTCTTTTTACACAGGGGTTTATAGGATGTGGGATGCTTTTTTCAAAATGGATATTAAGGCAGAAATTATGAATTAAAAGGGAGCCCTTTCTCTGAAAAGGAAGTGCGAAAGTGTATGCAATAGACTAGATGGCCTGAGCAATAATTTCTAAGACTTGAAGTTTATTTATTATTGTCACAAGTAGGCTTACATTAACACTGCAATGAAGTTACTGTGAAAATCTCTGAGTCGCCATACCCTGGTGCCTGTTTGGGTACACTGAGGGAGAATTTCGCACGACCAATGCACCTAACCAGCACATTTTTCGGACTGTGGGTGGAAACCGGAGCACGTGGAGGAAATCAACGCAGACACAGGGAGACTGTGCAGACTCTACAGACTGATCCAAGCCACACTGGCTTGTCAGCTCCTTTCAGTGTTAAAGGGTCAACTGTGCAGGTTTCATGGATTTTTAACCAATCTCCTCACCTCTCACTCATTGGTTTGAGTTGAAGGTGAGGTACTCGGACACCAACAATTATTGCATTTTTCACTCATGACAACTCTTCATGATAGGCTGAGACAGTGAGTATTGACGAGCAATTGAAACGCTAACCCTTTCTCAAGCAATATCAATGCTCAGAAGGGTGACTGCATAATGATTAGCAACCGGAATTCCTCATATAGCCCAGATAAGTTGATGGTTTGCTAATTGTAGCTGCTTCATTTTTGATCAGCCCCCCAATCAATATCCGCAAATCAGCAAAGTCCAGGGACCTATGCTGAAATCTTCGGATCTCGGTTCCAATCCTTTCTGCCAGCGGGATCTTCCAGTCCCACCAAAGGCCACGCTCTGCAGCAGCTTCCCCAGAGGTGGGACTGGCGAGCCACACAAAACACTGTCGGCATTGGCAGGCCGGGAAAATCCACTAGCAGCCAAAGGCGAGGCACCTTTGCCACTGGAAAATCCTGCCCAGTGTCGGGCTGATTAGGCCAACAGGAAAAGCTTTCAAACTAATTAGAAATATGACAAAGTAGAAACTATTAATACATCAGCATTTAGTATTGAGTTAAGAGGTACTGGCCGGCATTTAACTGCCCTGCTCACCACGGGAATCAAAGCGGGCAAGGGGTGGACAATAGAAAGGTCTTTGGACCTTGTGCGGGATTTTATGGTTTTGGGATGAGCGAGGCCATGTCAAGAGATTTCAAAGTTTATTTATTCGTGTCACAAGTGGGCTTACATTAACACCGCAATGAAGTTACTGTGAAAATCCCCGAGTCGCCACACTCCGGTGCCTGTTCGGGTACACTGAGGGAGAATTTAGCATGGCCAATGCACCCTAACCAGCACGTCTTTCGGACTGTGGGAGGAAACCAGAGCACCCGGAGGAAACCCACGCATAAACAGGGAGATAGTGACCCAAGTCGGGGATCAAATCCAGGTCCCTGCCGCTGTGAGGCAGCAGTGCTTGCCACCGTGCCGCCCACAGAGATGCCATTTACGGATGAGAATCAAACTGAGCAGGTGAACATAAAATATTCCACAGCACTATTCCGAAGAGAAGTGAAGTTCTCCCAGGTGTGCTGATAAATACTTATCCCTCAACCAACATTACTAAATAGCTTATCTGGTTGTCATTATAGGGCCCGATTCTCCCAAAAGTGCTGACTTGGTGAGAAAACCGGTGTAAATCACAACTGTTTTTTCAATTCAATTTCAGACCCAAATCTCCCATACTCTGCAATGCAGGAGTCACAATCATGAATATCATTAAAAGCTCAGGGGGCAGGGCCTATTCATGCCAGAGTCTGATAGATCAGGGCCTTGCATTGCTGTCTCTCCCCTCACTACCCCCACACACAAGCATTCAGCCCATACCCAACCCCCCCGTCCCAGAGTGCCCCGATTCCCTCCCCACCCAAGCAGTGGCGATTCCCCCACCCCCCCATCCCAGCAGACCCCTCCGGGAGGGAGACCCCCCCCCCCCACCCCACAGGAGGCAGACCTCCCCACCCCCTTCAGGAGTAACATCCCCCCAGCAGACCAAACTCCCAGCTCGCACCCTGCCCCCTTAGCCCCACCTCTTTGGCACTGCTCAATGCCCGGTGGGCAGTGCCAAGGTGCCCCCTGGGCATGGACACTTTGCCCCTGCCAGGGTGTGCATGATCAGGGGGCACCACACCCTGCCGCCTGACCCCCTGGGAGGCCCCAATTGCCCCCCCCTTCAGTCTGGTGGGGTCTCCCGCTAGTTCCCCGCAAATGGGGAGCTACTCTAAACCCCGCCAGAGTGAAATACTCCTGGCGGGGTGGGAGATGCTATTGGGTCCAGAGAATTCCATGCCAGGCCCGATAATGAGATTTATAATACATGAAAAACAGATTTAAATGACTTACCTCTCTTCCCACCGGTTTCCCGCGTGGTCCCAACTGCACCTGTTCTCCAGCATACGTTTTGGACTGTGGGAGGACACAGGAGCACCTGGAGAAAACACTCATCGGGAACGCATGCGCAAATCCCGCAAAATGGCCGACACGCGATTCTCCCATCCCGATGCGCCAAAAATGTGCGCGTGGGTTGGGAGAATTGGGCCCGTACATTGTTGTATGATGGACCTTGCTGTGTGGAAACTCACACAAGTGACTACACTTCAGACGAATATAACTGGCTGTAAAATGTGTGTCCTGAAGCCACAAAAGATGCTTTATAAATAGAAGTGATTTTTACCATTTAGTTTTTTTTTAAGTTGCCATGTTGTGTGTTACTTATTGCCCTCTTGTAACTGTGGGAACTATATATGACAAATATTGTGAATTTATATTGGCAGAACAGTATTCTATTGATTCCAACTAATCAATTCATTGCTACAGCCTTTATTTAATCTGACTGATTCACAATGCAAGTGCTGTTTCTGGCTATAATTGTGGAAAAATCCAACATTATGTCAAACTAGTCAGAGACAGGATGGAAGTCCTTTCTAACTTTCCATTGTTCTTTCAGAATAATCACAAAAGAATGAGGAAACCCACTCCATTTCACTGGAAAGCGAAATATTCCGAAAATAGTATGCAAAAATGAGTCCAAGATGTTTGGCAAAAGCGAGGCAAAGCTGAACCCTGGGGCTGAAATAAGAACATAAGAACATAAGAAATAGGAGCAGGAGTAGGCCATCTAGCCCCTCAAGCCTGCTCCGCCATTCAATAAGATCATGGCTGATCTGATAGTGGGTTCAGTTCCACTTACCCGCCCGCTCCTCATAACCCTTAATTCCCTTAATGGTTAAAAATCTATCTATCTGTGACTTAAACACATTTAACGAGGTAGCCTCTACTGCTTCATTGGGTGGAGAATTCCAAAGATTCACTACCCTCTGGGAGAAGAAGTTCCTCCTCAACTCTGTTCTAAATTGACTCCCCTGTATTTTGAGGCTATGCCCCCTAGTTCTTGTTTCCATTGTAAGTGGAAATAACCTCGCTGCTTCTACCCAGTCTAGCCCCTTCATTATCTTATATGTCTCTATAACATCTCCCTTCAACCTTCTAAACTCCAATGAGTACAGGCCCAGTCTACTCAATCTCTCCTCATAAGCTAATCAACCTGGTGAACCTTCTCTGTACCCCCTCCAAAGCTAATATATCCTTTCTTAAATAAGGGGACCAAAATTGTACACAGTATTCTAGGTGCGGCCTCAACTGTACCCTGTACAGTTGCAGCATGACCTCCCTGCTTTTATACTCCATCCCCCTCGCGATAAAGGCCAACATTCCATTTGCCTTCTTGATCACCTGTTGCACCTGCAAACTGAGATTTTGTGATTCATGCACAAGGACCCCCAGGTCCCTCTGCACAGTAGCATGTTGTAGTTTTTCACCATTTAAATAATAGTCCATTTTACTATTATTCCTTCCAAAGTGGATAACCTCACACTTACCAACGTTATACTCCATCTGCCAGATGCTTGCCCACTGACATAGCCTATCCAAATCTCTCTGCAGACTCTCTGTGTCCTCCACGCAATTTGCTTTCCCACTCGTCTTTGTGTCATCCGCAAACTTTGTTACCCTACACTCGGTCCCCTCCTCCAGATCGTCTATGTATATGGTAAATAGTTGAGGCCCCAGCACTGATCCCTGCGGCACGCCACTAGTCACTGATTGCCAACCGGAAAAGCACCCATTTATTCTGACTCTCTGCTTTCTGTTAGATAGCCAATCCTCAATCCACGCTAACACTTTACCCCCAACTCCGTGTACCTTTATCTTATGCAGCAACCTTTTGTGAGGCATCTTATCGAATGCCTTCTGGAAATCTAAATACACCACATCCACCGGTTCCCCTCTGTCAACCGTACTCGTTATATCCTCAAAAAATTCCAGTAAATTAGTCAAACATGACTTTCCCTTCATGAATCCATGCTGCATCTGCTTGATTGAACCATTCTTATCCAGGTGTCCTGCTATTTCTTCCTTAATGATAGATTCCAGCATTTTCCCAACTACGGATGTTAAGCTAACCAGCCTGTAGTTACCTGCCTTTTGTCTACCTCCTTTTTTAAACAGTGGCGTTACATTAGCTGTTTTCCAATCAGCCGGCACCTCCCCAGAGTCCAGTGAATTTTGATAAATTACAACTAATGCATTTGCTATTACTTTTGCCGTTTATTTTAGTACCCTGGGATGCATTCCATCCGGACCAGGGGACTTGTCTACCTTTAGTCCCATTAGCCTACCCAGCGCTACCTCTTTAATAATAGTGATCGTTTTAAGGTCCTCACCCCCTACAGTCCCATGACCGTCAATTATTGGTAAGCTATTTGTGTCCTCCACTGTGAAGACTGACACAAAAAACTTGTTTAAGGCCTCGGCCGTTTCCTCGTTTCCTATTATTAAATCCCCCTTCTCATCTTCTAAGGGACCAACATCTACTTATCTGACGGGAGATTGCAAGCAAGATGAACTTGCTTCTTCAACCCGTCGTAGAGGTCTGAATCTTAAAGTGACTGACTGTGGTCTGAGACCCAGGACCAATGCAATACTGTGCAGGAATATTGCTATGGACAGGGGGATACCACTGGAAATTTACGTTCATACAAATTTGCCATGGAGTTCCAGACTACTGTGTGGCAGGGAAACCTTCAGGAAGAAGCCACAACCAGAAGTATATTCCACCACAACCCTCAAGTTACACTGCAATGCAACTTCCATCAGCAAACAGGGGCCAATGCAAATACAGCCTTACCAGGAAACTATTGTTCAAACATTTTCCATTTATTTTTTTAAACGTGACAGTAAGGCAAATTTTACACCATAGGCAATTCAGAGTAAGTTGTGAAGATGAAAGGGGGTTTACACAGGGACATGCTTTGACTCTCATCAATTTTTATCGATGCACCATAGAAAGCATTCTTTCTGAATGTATCACAGCTTGGTATGGCTCCTTCTCTGCCCAAGACTGCAAGAAACTACAAAGGGTTGTGAATTTAGTCCAGTCCATCATGCAAACCAGCCTCCCATCCATTGACGCTGTCTACACATCCCGCTGCCTCGGAAAAGCAGCTGGCATAATCAAGGGCGCCAAGCACCCCGGACATACTCTCTTCCACCTTCTTCCGTTGGGAAAAAGATACAAAAATCTGAAATAACATACCCACCGACTCAAGAACTGCTTGTTCCCTGCTGCCATCAGACTTTTGAATGGACCTACCATATATTAAGCTGATTTTTTTTCTCTACAACCTAGCTATGACTGTACGGCTCTATTCTGCACCCTCTCTTTTCCTTCTCCCCTACGTACTCTATGAACGGTATGCTTTGTATGTATAGCGAGCAAGGAACAATACTTTTCACTGTATTCCAATACATGTGACAATAATAAATCAAATCAAATCAAATCAAATCAAAAGACAAAGTGAATGGGCTAACCTATGGGAGACCGAATTCAGTGTGGAGAAAACTGAGTTTATCCATTTTGGATTCAAGGGAGACAAATTGGAATATTTTCCTAATGGCGAGAGACTAGGGACTGTGAAATTTACTGGATAGATATTTTTTTAAAGTATCACATTTGCCTTGCGTCTTGTAACCTGAACATTATGCCCAAATATTTAATAAATATTTTGCAATGAGTTTAATCAGTCCATTAAGGTTGGCCTAGTGGAGTATGAACTCCCTGATTAAGGATCCAATTGATGGGTCTATCAGGGAGTCTTTGTCTTGTACCTAAGAGGGAGTGCCAGTTCTTCTGACTCCCCCAGACGTAGACTGCTAACTGATAGCACTCTGTGTACTGCTGTTAGAGTTGTAAATAAAGGAATTTTGGTGAAGGGACTTCTGCCTCTGAAGACTTATTACAATGGCGACGAGGAAAAAGGAACGACCCGAAGGAACCTGTTTGCTATCGCGTTGGGGAGTAAGCCATTGCCTGGCAAACATGCCTCTATTCGGGAAATTGGATTCTTTTGACCCTGCCTTGGAAGACTGGGCCCAATATGTAGAATGGATGAGGTATTTCTTCAGAGCTAATGACATAGTCTCAGATGAAAAGCAACGGGCTATGTGGCTGATCACTGGTGGACCGTTAGCTTTCACTGTGATGCGCAGTTTAACCTTTCTGGAAGCACTGGATCAAAAACCTTCCAGGAATTGATGGACTGAGTAAAAGAGTATTATGACCCTACGCCACCTCTGATCCTGCGAAGGTACCAGTTTTACTCAGCATTCCGAGAGACAGGGGAGTCAGTCACTAGTTCCCTGATGAGATCAAGACGAATAGCAGAGGCTTGCGAATTCGGACTGACGTTAAATGAGATGCTCCGAGACCGGTTGGTGTGCGGAATCAATAATATGATCATACAAAAATGTCTGTTGGCGGAGACCGAGCTGGACTGCAAACAAACATTACAGTTGGCTTTGTCCTTGGGGAAAGCAGTGAGCAGAGCACCTGAGTTACAGGGTATTCCGATGGAGGTAGATGCCCACACCAGTGCAACTGAGTTAAGGGACCACCACTGCGGGGCAGGGAACAATATAGCCGCCCTCAGGAAGGATTCGGATACAACGGAACCCAGGTCTGCCCACAATGCCACTCCTATACAAGGGTGAATTAGGACTAGACAGACAGCAACCCCTGCAGAATCCCGCCCGGCAAGATATTGCAATTGTTGCAGTATTCGGAGTTGGGGGAGAAAAACAAAATTCCAAAACCGATATTTCAGAAAACGACACGTAGGCCGGGGTACAGGAGAATGCACACCCTGGAAGCTCTCACTACCTCCAACAAGGAACAACTACTTTGCATAGCAATGTCCAAATCGGAACCTTATTCAATTATTCATAAGACTGGACGGATGTCTAATATTAATGGAGATCGACACAAGTGCAGCCTGTGGTAGAGGAAAAAGTTTTCAACAAAATTCGCACTGGACTCCAACCTTTATCCCAAACCAAGATTTTGGCAAGACTGAGGACTTATACAGGGGAACCACTGACAGTGTTGGGCACAACCCATGTGCCTGTTGCTTATGGAAAGCAACTTGTTCGGCTACCATTGATGGTAGTGTAAGGTTCAGAACTGAGCCTATTGAGACAGAATTGGCTGAAGGAAATCCAACTAGACCCGGATAAACATTTTTCAGTTAGAAGATGACCGCCTGAGCGTAGTCCTGCTCAAGTACCCGGAGGTTTTTCAAGAAGGGCGAGGAACAATTGAAGGAGGAAAGTGACACTACAGGCCTGATTTTACCATTTTCATTCTAAGTGCTGAATCTGGGCGTAATGCAGATCCGACTTGGAAATCTGCTTTCAGGCGCCCCCATACGCACTCAGCCTGAAAAGAAAATCGCAGGTCCCATTCGCGCTGTGGGCGGGCCTTAGTGTGACTGAAACGGTTGGCGCTCTGAGCTGTGCATGCACAGTTAGAAAAAAATTTGAAAAAGCGCACCCGTGTCAGATCGCTCCCGGGCCGCAGAAAGTGGAGAAAGCGGCCCGGAAGCGAAAAGCAGGAGCGATGGCCCCAAAGACATCACTGTTCCCCTTATCCACCCCCCCCCCACTACCCAGTCCGATCGACACCCCTGCCCCCTTCGCCCCCCCCTCCACTGATCGCCCACAGAGTGGCAGCGGACCCCCCTGCCCCCCCACCAGAGATCCAACTGACCCCCTCCCACCAGTGAGTGAGCGGGCCTCCCCCAGCCCCCCCATCAGAGATGCAACTTACCTGCCTCCCTCCCCCTCCCCCCTCAGAGAACAATCTGGCCTCACTCCCCCCAACCACCCCCCCACTGCCCCCCCCCCTCAGAGAATGGTCAGGCCTCACTCACCCCCCGCCCTTCCCCCAAGCAACGATCTGGCCTCACTCATCCCCTCCCAGAGAATGGTCTGGCCTCACTCACTCCCCAGAGGAACATCTGACCTGCCTCCTCGTCTCTCCCCAGCAGACAACGATCAGCCCTCCCCCTCCCCCCACCACCAGACAACGATCGGCCCTAACCCCACCAGAGATACATCTGACCCACCTCCTCCTCCACCCCCCAACCAGAGAATGATCTGACCCGCCTCCCTCCTCCCCCCCACCACCGATCTGAGTCAGAGAGCCTTTGGAAACACTGAACGCGCTCTTCAGTAGCTGGAGCGCCCGATTCAGACTTTTATTCAGCAGATTCATTTTGGCGCGATTCCGGATCGGCGAATGCGGTGGTAAAGGGGGAAATGCTGATAAAGTCAGGCGGGCAGTTCATTAATTCAATTGAAATGCATGCAAATGCACTTAAATCGCCGTTGCGCCCGTTTCAGGCATGAATCGGATTGCCGCCATTCCCGGGTTTTGGCAAAGTGGCCATCTGCGTGGACGCGGGCGCGGTTCGCGTTAATGGCCTCACGCCCAACTTTACCACATTTTCACGCCTGAAAACAGGCGCGACACAATGGTAAAATAGGGCCCTACATGTCCCAAAATTTTGCAAGGCCCAGCCGGTACCATTCGCATTAAGGGAATTGATGACAAGAAGGCTATGGCAGGTGAGGACCTAGAAACTATCATTATCACAAAAGAGGTAGTGCTGGGCAAGCTAATGGGGCTAAAGACAGACAAGTCTCGTGGCCCTGATGGAATTCATCCCAGGGTACTAAAAGAGATAGCGGGGGAAATAGCAAATGCACTGGTGGTAATGCACTGGTGGTAATTTACCAAAATTCACTGGACTCTGGATTTAATAAGAATTGGAAAACAGCAAATGTGACGCCATTGTTTCAGAAAGGAGGTAGACAAACTAAGTATAGGCTGGTTAGCTAAACTTCTGTTGTAGGAAAAATGCTTGAATCTATCATCAAGGAAGAAATAGTGAGACATCTGGATAGAAATTGTCCCATTGGGAAGACGCAGCATGGGTTCATGAAGGGCAGGTCATGTTTTGACTAATTTGATAGAATTCTTTGAGAACATTACATGCGCAGTGGACAATGGGGAACCTGTGGATGTGGTGTATCTTGATTTTCAGAAGGCATTTGACAAGGTGCCGCACCAAAGGCTGCTGCGTAAGATAACGGTGCAGTGTTACGGGTAATGTATTAGCATGGATAGAGGATTGGTTAACTAACAGAAAACAAAGAGTGGGGGTAAATGGGTGTTTTTCTGGTTGGCGATCAGTGACTAATGGTGTGCTTCAGGAATCAGTGTTGGGGCCACAATTGTTTCGATTTACAGAGATGATTTGGAGTTGGGGACCAAGTGTAGTGTGTCAAAATTCGCAGAAGTCACTTAGATGAGTGGCAGAGCAAAGTGTGCAGAGGATGCTGAAAGTCTGCAAAGGGATATAGATAGTCTAAGTGAGTGGGCAAGGGTCTGGCAGATGGAGTACAATGTTGGTAAATGTGAGGTTATCCATTTTGGTAGGAATAACAGCAAAATAGACTATTATTTAAATGGTACAAAATTGCAACATGCTGCTGTGCAGAGGGACCTGGGTGTCCTTGTGCATGAATCACAAAAAGTTGGCTTACAGGTGCAGCAGGTAATTAAGAAGGCAAATGGAATTTTGTCCTTCATTGCTAGAGGGATGGAGGTTAAAAACAGCGAGGTTATGTTGCAGCTGTATAAGGTGCTGGTGAGGCCACACCTGGAGTACTATGGTTTCCTTACTTGAGAAAGGATATACTGATACTGGAGAGGGTACAGAGGAGATTCACTCGTTTTATTCCGGAGTTGAGAGTGCTGGCTTATGAGGAGAGACTGAGTAGACCGGGGCTATAGTCATTGGAATTCAGAAGAATGAGGAGAGATCTTATAGAAACATATAAGATTATGAAGGGAATAGATAAGATAGAAGCAGGGAAGTTGTTTCCACTGGTAGGTGAAACTAGAACTCGGGGGCATGGCCTCAAAATAAGGGGGAGTAGATTTAGGATTGAGTTGAGGAGGAACTTCTTCACACAAAGGGTTGTGAATCTGTGGAATTCCCTGCCCAATGAAGCAGTTGAGGCTACCTCATTGAATGTTTTTAAGGTAAGGATAGATAAATTTTTGAACAGTAAAGGAATTAAGGGTTATGGTGAGCGGGCGTGTGAGTGGAGCTGAGTCCACAAAAAGATCAGCCATGATCTTATTGAATGGTGGAGCAGGCTCGATGGCCTACTCCTGCTCCGAGGTCTTATGTTCTTATTAAAAGGTCGATATGGAAATCAAAAGATTGGAGCACAAAGACATAATAAAACTGGTCCAGCTTGTGGAACGGACAGCACCTGTGGTGCCTATTCTAAAGCCGGACGGCTCAGTTAGTCTTTGTGGAGATTTTAAACAGACAATAAATCGCTACTCACAACTTGATCAATACACAATTCCCCAGATTGAGGATGTATACACAAAGCTGGCAGGAGGACTCTTATTCTCTAAACTAGACATGAGTCACGCATACCTACAGCTGAAGCTGGATGAAGATTCACACAAATTCTCCACAATCAACACACTGAAGGGCCTTTTTCAGTATGCAAGATTACGCTTTTGGGGTATCGTTAGCCTGTGCGATATTTCAGAGAATGATAGAGAACTTACTACAAGGATTGCCATGACAATGTCCTCATCACTGGGAAAAGGAGAGCAGAACATCTGTAGAACCTGGAGGAAGTCCTAAGAAGGTTTTCAGCAGTGGGTGTGCACTTAAAGAGGGAGAAATGTATCATTTTAGCACCGCAAGTAACCGATCTGGGTTACAAAGTCGATAAGTCAGGCTTACATCCTCTGGAGGATCGGATACGGGCAATCAAAGATACCCCAGCCCCAGCACAATCCAGGGGTTATTGTCGTTTTTAGGGCTGGCGAGGTATTATGGGAAATTCACACAAAACAGGGCCTCCATTTTGGATCCCCTACATCAGCTGCTAAAAAAGGGGCAAGTCTGGGAATGGTCTGCCCGCCAAGACCAGGCCTTGAAGAAAATCAAACAACAGCTCTCCCCAGCAAATGTTCCAGCGAATTGTGACCCCAGGAAAGAGTTGGTGCTCACTTGCGATGCGTCTCCATATGGCGTTGGTGCAGTTCTGGCACATAGATGGCAAAATGGAGAGGAATGGCCTGTGGCATCTGCCTCCAGGACCCTAGCGGAACGGAAGTAGGCCCAGACTGAAAAAGAAGGACTGGCCGTAATTTTTGCAGTAAAGAAATGCCACCAGTACGTATATGGGTGGAAATTCACGATCATCACTGATCACAAATCGTTACTGGGTTTGTTCAAAGAGGACAAAGCGGTGCCACCAATAGCATCAGCCTGGATACAGCGTGGGGCATGATTATTGGCAGCATACCAGTATCAGCTGGCACACTAGCCGGGAACTCGAGTGGCAAATGCCGACGCCCTAAGCAGGCTACCATTACCCCAGACACCCCACCGTTGGTACCCAGAGTAGAAGAAACGGTGATGATGCTGAACTTTCTGGATACCTCCCGGTGGCCGCACATAACATACGCCTGTGGACACAAAAGGACCCAGTATTAGCAAAAGTAAAACACCTGATACTAACAGGGGAAATGGAAAGACCAATCCAGCCACAGTTTCACCCCTATTGGAGCAGTAGACAGCAGATCACTGTGGAAGACAGGATACTGCTATGGGAGGGCACGGGTAATAGTCCCAAGTCAGGGCCATTGGGCCATACTGGCTGAACTACACCATGGGCACCCCAGAGCCTCCAAGATGAAGATGCTGGCCAGGAGCTATATCTGGTGGCCAGGCTTGGACACAGATATAGCGACATTGGTGGGTCGGTGCCAGGAATGCCAATAGGGGCAGAATGCCAATAGACCATGGACTCGACTGCATGTCAATTTTGCAGGCCCGTTTATGCGGGTCTATGTTTTTGATAATAGTAGACGCCCACTCAAAATGGTTGCATGTCTGCAAGGTGAATTCAGCAAACACAACGACAACCGTCGAGAAGCTGCGTATCTCGTTTGCGACACACGGAATTCCAGAGGTGTTAGTCTCAG
The DNA here is from genome assembly GCF_964213995.1 of Mustelus asterias. Taxonomy (NCBI): domain Eukaryota; kingdom Metazoa; phylum Chordata; class Chondrichthyes; order Carcharhiniformes; family Triakidae; genus Mustelus; species Mustelus asterias. Next base: position 48,589,036 of record NC_135824.1, on the reverse strand, counting down.
ACAACAGATCGGCTTTCACCAGCTAAGAACTCAATGATGCGTGATAAATCACACGGGAGGCAGGATGTACCTAGGAAATAAAGGCTTTTATTGCCAACAATAACGGAGCTACTATATACAATATACAATCCCAGACTAAAGGGTCACCAGGCAGAGCAGTGACCTTTATACCTCTCCCAGAAGGCGGAGCCAACTGGGGTGTACCATAGGACTATATTAACAGGTAGAACAGCCCAACCCTAACCCCAACAGTAACATATCTACAGACTTATAGTACTGGCCAAACCATGGCTCAGCACTCCTGGTGGTAACCAACAATGGTTCACCACACTCACCAGATTCATGAAGTCGAATGGGATTTGACACATCAAGACAGCACCGTATCATCCAGCGTCGAATGGGCTCACGGAGAGAGCTGTCCAGACTTTAAAAGCCAGGTTAAAGAAACAGCCAGTGGCGTCAATAGACACCAAACTCTCCCGCTGGTTGTTTGATTACAGGACAACCCCACACGCCACCACGGGAATAGCACCGGCAGAACTACTCATGGGCAGACGACTCCGCACTAGACTGAGCCTGCTATTCCCAAATCTGGGAGCGGGAAGGTGGAAAAGCACCAAGACTTCATTGCAGGGGCCACGACAACAGTCGCCGGGAGAAGCATTTCGACGCTACCGAGAAAGTCTGGGTGAGGAACTTCACAAATGGCCCCGCATGGATAGCGGGAACAGTCGAGTCCAGGAAGGGACCTGTATCCTACGCGTGGGAGAGGCCATCTTCAGAAAGCATCTAGACCAGGTGCGGGTTTCGAATTCGCCAGCAGTCCCAGAGCTGACTCAGTCCAGCAGGCCGAGGACCGAGGAGAGTCTTCCTGACGGACCAGCTCCGCCTCTCTGGCACCCCTGGTGAGAACCTCGGATTCCGAGTTGGACACGGTGGACGAAGCCGCTGCTGTTCCCCTACTGCCGGATGGAGAGGGCGAACCGGCCCTCCAGCGCTCATGACGGAAGAGACGGGCACCTCGTAGGTAAGTCGGATGCCAAATTGGAGGATCTGGATCCGGCGCTGAAACAGAGGAAGAGACCCATGAGGTGTTCGGACCGTGGGGATTGCTCAGACTTTGGGGAGGAGGAGTGTGATGACTTCATTCAGGCCATTGAGGTTGGCCTATTGGAGTATGAACTCCCTGATTAAGGATCCAATTGATGGGCCAATCAGGGATGCTTTTCCTTGTATGTAACTGGGAGTGTCAGTTCCTCTGGCACCCCCGGAGATAGACTGCTAACTGATAGCACTCTGTGTACTGCCATTAGAGTTGTAAATAAAGTGATTTTGGTGAAGGGACTTCTGCCTCCACAGACTTATTACATATTTATTTTTTAAATCCTGGTAATCTTTTGGAAAATACAGTCATCAAATAGGATAATGGAAATTTGGCCATTATTTCAAAGGTGTTGGCATATAAATGGAAGGAAATCTGGCTTTAGTTGTACAAAGCCTGGATCAGATCCTGGGCAGAAATTCCCTTTCCGGGACCAAATCCCATGGCGGGGATGGGGATGAGGATGTGGAGTGTTTCCCACCGTAGAGGCTGCCGTTAATTCATGTGGTGTTGTGCAACCTCATTAATTTTGCAATTGGGGGTTTCCCAGTGTTTTCCGAGGCGGTGCAGGCTGGATGGGCCCACCGTCATTTCCAGGCACCATAATTAAAAGGAGCCCAGACAGCAATTTACCCACGACGCTGATTGAGGAGATGAGGGCACAGAACTCCAATGCCCAAATTGAGTGACGCCTCATTGGGCATCCTGCTCGACCAAGTGGAGACCAGACGGGAACGTCCTCTTTCCGCCAAACGGGAGGAGGAGAAAGAGGCTGACCAGGGATATGGCCGCAAGTCTCCAAGGCAGTCAGTGCCCAGGGTCTGTCGCAGAGGACTGCCCTGCAATGCCAAAAAATGTAAAATGGTCTAATTAGCAAGTGAACACTCAACTGCTCATAGTCGCTTCAATGAATGGTACACGGGTGCTCCGGTTTCCTCCCACAGTCCAAAGATGTGTGGGTTAGGTGGATTGGTCATGCTAAATTGCCCCTTAGTGTCCAAAGATGTACAGGTTAGGTGGATTGGCCGTGCTAAATTGCCCCTTAGTGTCCAAAGATGTACAGGTTAGGTGGACTGGCCATGCTAAATTGCCCCTTAGTGTCCAAAGATGTGTTGGTTAGATAGATTAGCCATGGTAAACGTGTAGGTTTGGAAGGATGGGGCGATGGGAGAGGGCCTGGGTACGATTCTCAATCAGAGAGTCGGTGCAGATTTGATGGACCGAATGGCCTCTTTTACACAGTAGGGAATCTATGGGCCTCAATGGAAGCATGATAAACACCTCAGAACACCACTGCAGTGCATTCACTCTGCAGATGGAGAGGCCACTGTGGGTCCCTCACACTTCCACACAGAGAGCTCACATTTAGTAAAGGAGGTAAAGGGAAGAGGGAGGTAGGGGGGGAGCTCAGGCATTGAGGGTACCCGTAAGAGAACCACAAATGGGCAGCATGATCGGTGCAGGCTTGGAGGACCGAAGGGCCTGTTCCTGTGCTGTAATTTTCGTTGTTCTCAAATGACATACCTCTCTGAGCCTTATCCTTATATCTGTATGGGCTCACCACTCTGATGGGTGTTTGCCCAGAACCCTTCTGGACAACCTATGGCACATCAATCACACGCCACACAAATCAAGTGGGTTATCTGGAAGACGACACGGCAAAGATACACCAAATCCTCTCATCTCTTTTTGTGCAGGAGAAGGTAAGCCATGATAGAAAAGAGAGGGAGGAGAGGGACGGCACGGTGGCACAGTGGTTAGCACTGCTGCCTCACAGCACCAGCAACCCAGGTTCGATTCCCAGCTTGGGTCACTGTTTGTGTGAGTTTGCACATTCTCCCCGTGTCTGCATGGGTTTCCTCTGGGTGCTCTTCCCACACTGCAAAGATGTGCAGGCTCGAAAAGTCCACCTCTTCCCCACGCCCCCCTCCCCCCACTCCCTCCCCAACCTCCCCCCCACCCCAACCTCTATGATTCTATGACTCTAACAGTGCACAAATTCACTTGAATGCTATTCCAAGTGAAGGGGTTAAATGATGAGAACTGATTGCATAAACTTGGTTTGTTTTCCCTTGAGTTAAGAAAGTTGAGCTCTTTGAGGTGTTTACAATTAGGCGTTTAAAACTATTATGAAATTCAATAGGATAGAGAAACTATTTCTTCTGTTGGCAGGAATCCGGAATGAATTTTAATTAGAGCTGTGCCATTTCGGAGTAAATTGTTTCAGGAATAAATCTATGCAGATATATGAAATTCAAAGTTTGAAACACTGATTTTCACATAGGTGTTGATTTAAAGCAATGTTTCCAATGCTGGATTATATTTCAGCTCCGTGTCTCCTTACAGCTCTGGGAATTATAACAGAGGGATCACCATTGGAATAAAGTGCCATGTTTTCCATTTGTGCACATTCGATAAAGAACCTTTGTAGTCTTATCAAAGATGCAGAAATCGTCACCTATACCAGGTGTCAATCCAGTTAATAATCAGGGTCGGGAGTGAGCTGAAACTTTTGGACCTTTCCCCTTGCTGTGTTTATGCAACATGAGGTGGGATTTTCCGGTCATGCTCGCCTCAAAACTGGAAAATCCCACCCGAGGTCAACGGACCTTTGCATGGTCTGCCCCCTGCCTGCTATGACTCCCGGGCGGAATGGGAGAATCCCCACCATGGTTTTGGAAAGGAAGGTAAACATATAGAAACATAAAAGATAGGAGCAGGAGGAGGCCATTCGGCCCTACGAGCCCGCTCCGCCATTCATCACGATCATGGCTGATCATCCAACTCAATAGCCTAATCCTGCTTTCTCCCCATAACCTCTGATCCCATTCACCCATTCCCCATAACCAGCCGCCTCTTGAATACATTCAATGTTCCTGTGGTCATGAATTCCACAGTCTCACCACTCTTTGGGTGAAGAAACGTCTCCTAATATCCATCCTAAATGATCTACCCAGAATCCTCAGACTTTGACCCCTGGTTCTTGACTCCCCCACCATAGGGAATATCCTCCCTGCATCTACCCTGTCTAGTCCTGTTAGAATTTTATCAGTCTCTATGAGATTCCCCCTTCTCATTCGTCTGAACTCCAGTGCAAACAATCCAAACCTAGTCAATCTGTCCTCATACATCAGTCCCGCCATCCCTGGAATCAGCCTGGTAAACCTTCGCTGCCCTCCCTCAGAAAGGGAGACCAAAACTGCACACAATACTCTAGGTGTGGCCTCACCAAGGCCCTGTATAATTGCAACAACACATCCCTGCTCCTGTACTCGAAACATCTCGCAATGAAGGCCAACATACCATTTGCCTTCTTTACCGCCTGCTGCACCTACAGATAGGTGTGTGATTCTTAGGCCTTGGAGTGATTGCGATCAATTTAAATAGTAACAGGAAGCTTTCATTGTTTTAAATAAAGAGGATCACTTATTCACGTATTCACCTGGAAAGTCCAAATGCTATGTGACTCACACACACACACGCACACACACCCACGAGAAAGGAACAGTTCAAGCGAGTGGTGCACTTTTACAAGTTGTAAACAAAAGAATAGTTCACGTTTGGCCCATCATAGGAAAATCAATCTTTGTGTGCCAGGGGAAAGCAGCATTTTGACTCTGAAAGGGTGGTTTAAGTGGTTTCAATAACTGTAGTCTTATATAAGAGATTATAGGGCGGCTTGGTGGCACAGCGGTTAGCATTGCTGTCTCACAGCGCCAGGGACCCAGGTTCAATTCCCGGCTTGGGTCACTGTCTGTGCGGAGTCTGCACGTTCTCCCCGTGTCTGCCTGGGTTTCCTCCAAGAGCTCCAGTTTCCTTCCACAGTCCAAAAATCATGCTGGTTGGGTGCATTAGCCATGCTAAGGGGAGGACTAAGGGGAGGGTTTACCATCAACTGCAGTTATGTGGCTCTACGATCTCCCTGGAAGCAAGCACTCAAATACATCAATAGGAAGGGCTTCCACTCGTTTAATGTGAAGCTGGTGTGCAACCACAACAAGCAATTCCTGCAGGATTGCATGAGGTTTCCTGGAAGCGTGCATGTTTCCTATATCTTAAGCAGACCACAAATCTTCGAGGGTAAACACAGCATCAGGGTTTACTCCCCGGGAAAAAGGGTTACCTGAAAAGGGCAGGGCTGAAGATGCCTGTCTGGAGGCCTGTGGTGAACCATCGTTGGTTCCCACTAGATAGTACTGAGCCAGGGTCTGGCCAGTACTACAAGTATGTATATATGTTGCTGTTGGGGTTAGGGATGGGTTGTTCTACTTGTTGCTGTTGGGGTTAGGGTTGGGCTGTTACACCTTGTATTATAGTTATTGTGGTACATCCCAGTCGGGCTCCGCCTCCTGGGAGAGGTATAAAGGTCTCTGCTCTGTCTGGGACCCCTCAGTCTGGGATCGTGTATATAATTAGTAGCTTCATTGTTACAGCAAATAAAAGCCTTTATTTCCTGAGCATCTCAAGCCTCGTGTGTGATAACGCGCATCAATTTTTTTTGCTGTAAATAAACTCTCGTCGGGAAAAAAAACGATATAGAGAGTATGGAGCAGATACTGAAGCCTGAACGCCTTACACTGGATCCACGTGCGGCGGGCGCATCTAACACCTTCGACCACTGGTTGAAATGTTTTGAGGACTACCTGGCAGCCTCCGCAGCGGTCACCACAGATGATGACAGACACCGGGTCCTCCATGCGAGGGTAAGCGACACTGTCTACCTCGCGATCCGTGCGGCCACCGACTACACAAAGGCCCTCGAGCTTCTTAAGAAGCGTTATATTAAACCGCCCAACGAAATACACGCTCGTTACCTCTTAGCCACTCGATGACGGCAGTCTGGCGAAACAACGGAGGAATACGCGAACGAGCTCCTACAGCTAGCCAGGGGCTGTAACTGCAAAGCAGTGTCGGCAGAGCAGAATATGAACAACCTCGCTCGAGATGCGTTTGTGGCAGGAGTCGGATCATCTTACATCCGATTCAAACTACTGGAGAAAGGTAATCTTGACCTCACCCAGGCAATAGAACTAGCGAATATGTTGGAGACGGCCTCCAAAAGCCTAGTATTGTATCCTGAAGACCACATGGAGACAACGTGGCAGGAGCAGTCGCTGATCCCTCCTCGTCCCTCGGGTTCGAAATGCTGCGTAATGGCGTGCTCACACTCGGGCCAGACGATGGCAGCAGCTCCGGGCGGCCCGCGGTGTTACTTCTGTGGGGGAGCGAAGCATACTCGGCAACGGTGTCCCGCTAAAGCTGTGTTGTGCTCCGCCTGCGGTAAGAAGGGGCACTATTCGAAAGTGTGCCGATCTAAATCTGCTTCTCGGAACAGCAATGCGGCCTGCGATTCCTCGGAGCCCGGTTCTTCGTCGTCGGCATCGTCGAGGGTTTCGTCCACGTGCGAGGCCAGGACGACGCCATTACGGTCGACGGAGTCGGAGAGGTGTGACCACCAGGGGTCGCTGAGTTTGGCGCCATCACCCACGTGCGACCTATGGGAGCGGCCATGTTGGTCGGCACCGACCGCGAACGACCAGCAGGGGTCATCCTCGTCAATCTCAGCCGCCTGCAGTGGCGCTCATGAACCAACGGTGGTGTCGATCATCCTGGACCAGGCCAAGCCTCATAGACTTGACAAGTCTATGGTGGACATTCAGGTAAACGACCACTTGATTTATTGTCTGTTTGACAGTGGGAGCACTGAGAGTTTTATCCACCCAGACGCTGTGAAGCGGTGTGGACTCCGGATTCAACCTGTCAAACAGACAATTTCTATGGCATCAAGGTCCCGGTCTGTCACCGTGCTAGGGAGCTGCGTGGTAACTTTAACGGTGCAAGGCACAGTTTACGAGCGTTTCAAACTCCTGGTGTTGCTGCACCTTTGCGCGCCAATACTTCTCAGACTAAACTTCATGGTCCACTTGAGGAGTGTAACCCTACAGTACAGTGGGCCACTCCCTTCACTTTCAGTGGGAGAACAGCAGCCTCCAAATTGCCCAACGCGCCCCGCCTGTAGCCTCTCGACGCTGAAGATTACCACACCCTCCCTGTTCCAGAATCTTGTGCCAGGCTGCAAGCCCATCGCGACTAAGAGTAGGCGTTACAGCGCTGAGGATCGGATCTTCATTCGATATGAAGTTCAGCGGCTCCTCAAGGAAAGGATCATACAACCTAGCGCTAGTCCATGGAGAGCGCAGGTCGTGGTGGTCAAGAGTGGGAACAAACCCCGGATGGTCATTGACTATAGTCAGACCATTAATAGATACACGCAGCTGGATGCGTATCCCCTCCCGCGCATATCTGACATGGTCAATCAGATTGCGCAGTACCGGGTGTTCTCCACCATAGACCTCAAGTCTGCCTACCACCAACTTCCCATTCGCCCAGAGGACCGACAATACACGGCTTTTGAGGCGGATGGTCGCGTGTATCATTTTCTCAGGGTTCCCTTTGGTGTCACCAGTGTGCTATGGACCGAATGGTGGACCAGAACGGGCTGCGGGCTACCTTCCCGTACCTGGATAACGTCACCATCTGCGGCCATGACCAGCAGGACCACGACACAAATCTCCTGAATTTCCTACGCACTGCATCTCGCCTGAACCTGACCTACAACAGGGAGAAGTGTGTGTTTCGTACGCGCCGTTTAGCCATCCTCGGATACGTGGTGGAAAACGGGGTCATTGGCCCTGATCCAGATCGTATCCATCCCCTCTTTGAACTTCCCCTGCCCACTAGTGCAAAAGCACTGAGAAGATGCTTAGGCTTCTTCTCTTATTATGCACAGTGGGTTCCCAATTACGCGGACAAAGCCCGTCCGCTCATCAAGTCCACTTCTTTTCCCCTAACACCAGAGGCCCGATTGGCCTTTGATAAACTAAAAGCCGACATCGCGAAAGCCACGATGCACGCTGTTGATGAGTCCATCCCCTTTCAGGTGGAGGGCGATGCATCTGATTTCGCCCTGGCCGCCACACTTAACCAGGCGGGCAGGCCCGTCGCCTTTTTTTCCCGCACCCTCCAAGGCCCCGAAATTCAGCATTCAACGGTGGAAAAGGAGGCCCAGGCCATTGTGGAGGCCGTCAGGCACTGGCGCCATTACTTGGCGGGAAAACGGTTCACCCTGATCACGGACCAGCGGTCCGTGGCGTTCATGTTTAATAACACGCTGAGGGGCAAGATCAAGAACGACAAGATCTTGCGGTGGAGAATTGAACTCTCCACCTATAACTATGACATCATGTATCGTCCAGGGAAACTCAATGTGCCCTCGGATGCCCTCTCGCGTGGAACATGCGCCAGTATACAGGAGGACCATTTGCAGGCTCTCCATAATGACCTATGTCATCCTGGGGTCACTCGGCTCTACCACTTTATAAAAGCCCGCAATCTGCCCTACTCGGTGGAGGATGTCAGGTCCATAACAAGAAGCTGTCGGGTATGCGCGGAATGCAAACCGCACTTTTACCGACCTGACCGGGCACAATTAGTCAAGGCCACTCGTCCCTTCGAAAGACTGAGTGTCGATTTTAAGGGCCCCCTTCCCTCAACAGATTGGAATGTGTACTTTCTCAACATCATTGATGAGTACTCGAGATTCCCTTTTGTTATTCCCTGCTCTGATACATCCGCTGCCACGGTTATCAAGGCATTCCGTGATCTTTTTACCCTGTTCGGGTACCCCAGCTACATTCACAGCGACAGGGGCTCGTCGTTCATGAGCGATGACTTGAGGCAATACCTGCTCTCATACGGGATTGCCTCTAGTAGAACCACGAGCTACAACCCTAGGGGTAACGGACAGGTGGAACGTGAGAATGCTACAGTCTGGAAGGCTGTCTTACTGGCGTTGAAGTCAAAAAGCCTTCCAGTCTCCCATTGGCAAGAGGTGCTCCCTGATGTGCTCCATTCCATACGCTCACTCCTGTGTACGGCAACCAACGCTACTCCCCATGAGAGGCTGTTTTCATTCCCTCGGAAGTCTTCCTCTGGGACCTCATTACCGTCTTGGTTGACGTACTCAGGACCTGTCCTCCTGCGGCGACATGTAAGGGCCCGCAAGTCCGACCCGTTGGTCGAACAGGTCCATCTCCTCCACGCCAACCCTCAGTATGCCTATGTGGCATATCCTGACGGGCGAGAGGACACGGTCTCGATCCGAGACCTGGCGCCAGCAGGGGACGTAGAAACCCCTGTCGCTCCCATACCCCCTGTTACAAACCCCATAACTCTTGTTTCCCCTCCGGACACGGCGCGGGCAGCATCGGGACCATTACTTAACCCTTTTACTCCCGTGTACAGCTTGCCTGAGTCCAGAGGATGGTCGCCACTTCAGGGCGTGTCGGAACTCCATGGATTACCATCACCTCAGGGTCAACCGGCCCGTGAGACTGTGGAGGAACAGTTGGACATCGCCTTGGGGAGAATGCCACCGCGAGTGCCTACTCCGGTGTCATCGCCGGTATTGAGGAGGTCACAACGACGGTGCGGTACCCCTGACCGTCTGAACTTATAGACTGATGACAAATTATTCTGGGTTTTTTTGTACCCCGCCGGCCTTTGTCTTCAAAGGAGGGGTGAATGTGGTGAACCATCGTTGGTTCCCACTAGATAGTACTGAGCCAGGGTCTGGCCAGTACTACAAGTATGTATATATGTTGCTGTTGGGGTTAGGGATGGGTTGTTCTACTTGTTGCTGTTGGGGTTAGGGTTGGGCTGTTACACCTTGTATTATAGTTATTGTGGTACATCCCAGTCGGGCTCCGCCTCCTGGGAGAGGTATAAAGGTCTCTGCTCTGTCTGGGACCCCTCAGTCTGGGATCGTGTATATAATTAGTAGCTTCGTTGTTACAGCAAATAAAAGCCTTTATTTCCTGAGCATCTCAAGCCTCGTGTGTGATAACGCGCATCAAGGCCACAAACCACCTTGGAGAGAAGGTACAATGATGCTCATGTAGCTGCCCGAATAATAGTTGAGCACACTGCTGGTATTATAAAAATATGATTCGAATGCCTGGATAGGTCTGGTGGGTCACTGCAATACAGTCCCCAGAGGGTCTTATGGATCATCGTGGCCTTGGCAAGTGTTGAGGTCTGGCTACACACAGTGCTGCATCGCTGCATCGTGGATAGAGCCTTGCGACTACAGGGTGGACAATTGAAAGATAATACACTCTCAAGGATGTAGCATGGCCAAAGGTGGCTGAGAGGGGCATAGCTTAGGCATATTGAGGTGGCAAGGTCCTCACAAATTATTAGTTAGCTGACCAGCGTTCGGAAATGCAATTGGCACACAAGAGTGCACATGAGCTCTGAGGGCAGGCTGGATAGTGACATCTGTGGGTAGCACAGTGGCACAGTGGTTAGCATTGCTGCCTCACAGTGTCAGGGACTCAGGTTCAATTCCGGCCTTGACTGTTATGTGGAGTTTGCACATTCTCCCCGTGTCTGTGTGGGTTTCCTCCATGTGCTCTGGTTTCCTCCCACACTCCAAAGATGTGTCGGTTCGGTTGATTGGCCATGCTAAATTGCCCCTCAGTGTCGGGGGATGAGCAGGGTAAATATGTGGGGGTTAGAAGACTGTGGCTCCAACAATTGATTTTAGACCAAACCCTGAGGCTTATCATCTGACTCGGGTTCTAGTAGTACTCTGAGTCCTGGCAACCTCTGATGTCCCTGCCTCCACCCGCTGTGGACCAAATTGCTGTGCTCACCATCTTGTGACCCTAAGCCTGCCCTAGGTCTAGGCCCCACTAAGGTGTGCATATCTAGGATGGTGGGGAGTGTGGGTGGAGGGTGTGGGGGACTGTGGCAGCTCTTCAAGGCTTATTTCAATTTCCTCATCAATGTGTGCTCAGACCTGGAGTTGATGGGCGCTTTCAGGATGTACCTATGAGCAAAAGAGAAAATTAGTCTGTGGCAGAGGACTTGAAAAGAGGAAAAAACACTCACAGTGTCCTTCTCTGTAGGATCCTCACTTGGGTGTGCGTTGCACACTTTCCCGTTGCCACGGTTCACATCCTCGCCAGCCAGCGCGACAGCAAGCTCCTTAAAGGGAGTGAGGATCTTGATGTCAGGCATTCCTCCACCGGTTTGGGATCTTTCTGTGTTGTTGCATGTGAACTTGTCCTGCATAAAGACAGATCGAGAGAGTGTGAGCAGGACACATGCCAAGGCTGATGATAAGGATTCTTGGCATTTATGTGTGGAGAATAGAGCCTTGGGCAGAACGAGGACATGAGCTTGAGAGGATATGAGGCCGATGGAGTTGTGAAGGTGTGAGAGAGCGCGAGCGGCGGCAGTGTTTGAGATCAATGTGAATTTATGACAGATTGATGAGTCCCTGAGGTAAGAGTAACGACATAATGGACTTATCCTCGGGGTGCAGATGAGATCATTCGTCCTCTTTCTGCACTGGGTGTTGGACCTCTTGTGTGGCAAGCTGGCATTGACCACTGTTGCTACTGCCTCCCAAGCTAGAGTGGTGAGGCTGGTGGATCTACGGCCGGAGTGAGAGTAGAGGACATCACAGTGGACCTCAACCACGTCCAGCAGGCGGACCAGGGAAGCATCATTGAACCTAGGGGCAGCAGTCTTCTTTGGTTTTGGGGCCATCTCCTTGCTGTGCATCAGTCGTGGTGTACACAATTGTGTTTTAAACATAGTGCCTGGGGCAGGGCAGCAGAGGTCACCATGTGGCAGACAAATCAGAGATCATCCACCAGTGTTCCAGTGTGTTTCCCTGGATGAATATTTAATTAGCTCTGCAGCAGATAATATGGCGCAAAAGCTCACCATTGCGGCTGACGGGAAACTGGCTGTTTCTCATGCCCACCATGACACTGAGTTCGCAGACTGGAAAATTCCGCCTCCAGGTCGGTGGTGGAGGGAGCCAATCTTACAAGTGGTGAATGGGATGCCAATCAAGTGGGACTGCTTTGTCCTGCATGGTGTCAAATTCCGTGGGTGAGATTTCCAGCCACGCTCGCCCCAAGGTCGGAAAATCTTGCCCGAGGTCAACAGACCTTTGCATGGTCTATATCACAGAAATCACAGACCCTACAGTGCAGAAGGGGGCCATTTGGCCCCATTGAGTCTGCACCGACCACAATCCCACCCAGGCCCTACCCCCACATATTTTTACCCGCTAATCCCTCTAACCTGCGCATCTCAGGACTCTAAGGGGCAATTTTTTAACCTGGCCAATCAACCTAACCCGCACACTGTGGGGGGAAACCGGAGCACCCGGAGGAAACCCACGCAGACACGAGGAGAATGTGAAAACTCCACACAGACAGTGACCCGAGCCGGGAATCGAACCCAGGTCCCTGGAGCTGTGAAGCAGCAGTGCTAACCACTGTGTTACCATGCCACCAATTATCCTGCCCGTTATAACTCCTGTGGTGGGTGGGATGACAAAATTCCACCCCTTGAGTGTTGTTGGAGCTGCAGGCATCCAGGCAAATGGAGAGTATTCCATCACATTCCTGATTTGTGCCTTGTAGATGGTGGACAGGTTTCAATTAATTTGACATATGGAAATAGCTCCTCTCATATTGTTCACTACAATCACTAAAGTAAAGTTTATTTATTAGTCACAAGAATGGCTTACATTAACACTGCAATGAAGTTACTGTGAAATTCCCCTAGTCGCCATACTCCAGCGCCTGTTCGGGTCAGTGCACCTAACCAGCACGTCTTTTGGACTGTGGGAGGAAACCGGAGCACCTGGAGGAAGCCCACGCAGACACGGGGAGAATGTGCAGACTCCACACAGACAGTGCCCCAAGCCGGGAATCGAACCCAGGTCCCTGGCACTGTGAAGCAGCAGTGCTAACCACTGTGCTACCGTGCCACCCTAAAATACTAAAATAGTCATCAATCGAAGATTACCTCCAAATTCTTTTGTCCACATTTGTTGCTCTAGATGTAATTCCGCAGGCCGTCTTCTCTGCCGATGGACTATCTCTTTCATGTTGTATATGGTGATGCCCCCTCAGATGGTGGAGCTTACGCAGTAACTTTTGAACTTTCACTGAGATATGTTATTGCAATGGCTCCTGAAATTGTTTAGGCATCAGCACATCAGCCACAACCGCCCAATATTCTGCTCGACTGCGACCCTGATTGTGGAAACAATGCTAATAAAGATCAGGCAGTTTCTATAGCAGTGACAAATCCACTTTGCCAATTTTCTGGCCAGCTGGCAAGGGAAAAATCTATCCCAAAGCCAATTTCCTTCACAAGCCTGTTAATTTCTTTCTTAAGTGGTGGAGGGGGGTGTCCGGGCCAATTCCATTCCTTTCAATTACTGAGCAATGTCCAAACTTGGGATATCAAAACAAACCCCAGTTCCAAGGTTGGTCTATTTCCTCATTTTTAATGAACCTTTACAGCAAAATATGCCATTTCATAGAAATTTGGTGAGTCAATGAAGACTGATTAAGATACTCGCTAAGATAATTCCTTAAGATAATTCCTGGTTAAAACTTTGGTTGTTTTACTCATGCCCTGGAATCATATCACTCTTGACACTCCCGAGATTGCTACTCAAATTTAGTAGTTAAAAAGTGCAACTAGAATTGGAAATGATTTCCTGATAACTAACATTCCGACAGATTATTTCAGTGTGGGTTATTGTCAATGGTACTGCAACCTTCACAGCTAAGAAACCAGAAGAGGGCACTGTGGGTAAACCCCCTCGTTGGAAAAACACTACATGGTGGCCACATAAATCTAAAATCAACTCCCAGTCTGCAGATCAATCTGATTGGCTTGCAACCTCTGGGATCTCTCAGCCCGCCTACAACATCTCGTGGGACTCTTGAGGCCTATTAAAAGTGGAATACCGTTCCAAAAGTCATGTTCCTTTCCTTGCTTTGAAATTCATTCCAACAGTCCTCATTACAGTTGTGGCGCCAGAAATGGAAGGCTGCCATCATGTCTGGTGGCTCCCTGAAGGTCTTTGTGCAGGAGGCAAGGCCAAGGATAGAAATGCTGTTACCCAAGCACTAGCAGGAGCACCCCCGGATCAGAATTGGGCACTTCTGCACAGAGGTGGTTAACAGGTTGGTGCCAGCAGTATCGTTCCCAGCATTTAGCTTCAGTATAGGAAGAGTTGTATCCAAAATATAGCCCTCATGCAATATTTTCGAGGTTACCATTGACCGGAAACTGAACTGGACCCAGCCACGTAAACACAGTGGCTACAAGACCAGGTCAGAGGCTGGGAATCCTGCAGCGAGTAACTCACCCCCTGACTCCCCAAAGCCTGTCCACCATCTACAAGGCACAAGTCAAGAGTGTGATGGAATGCTTGCCTGGATGAGTGCAGTTCCAAGCACATTCATGAAGCTCAACACCATCCAGGACAAAGCAGCCCATTTGATTGGCACCACATCCACCACCTTCAACATTTACTCCCTCCACCACTGACTCTCAGTGGCAGCAGTGTGTTCCATCTACAAGATGCACTGCAGGAACTCATCAAGGCTCCTTAGATAGCAACTTTCAAACCCGCAACCTCTGCCACCCAGAAGGACAAGGACAGAAGATGCATAGGCACCCCCCACTTGTTCCCCTCCAAGCAACACACCAACCTGATTGGAACTATACCACTGTTCATTCACTGTCGTCGGGTCAAAATGCTCGAATTTCCTTCCAACAGCGCCATGGGTGTACCTACACCACATGGACGTTTGCAAATCAAGAGGGCGGCTCATCTCCACCTTCTCAAGGGCAATTAGGGATGGGTAATAAATGCTGGTCTTGCCAATGATGGCTACATGCCATGAAGAAATAAATAAAAAACAAGATCCAGTGGTCTTTGTGATTAGTGGTTCAGGCAGAGCCATCAGCTTTAGGATAAGTGAAGCTGGTGACTTACCTGCCTGGATGTCACTTAACACCTTTCATTCACCTCAGCAAATAGTGACCAAGCTTTACAATTTGAATTTATCGCAGTAAGGTAACCTGCGAATGTTTAGTTTCTCAGTGCCATCCAAAGCTTTGCCCCTTTTCACTTTAGGTCCTTTCATCCAGAAACTACTCCTTGAAGAAGACACCGCAGAAAATCTCTTAAGGATGTACCATCACGGTTTAATTGTTCCAAAGCGTTAGCAAAAGCATTGTCACTCAATGATGCAGAAGGGTCTGCATATGCTAAGACAGTAAGAAGTTTAACAACACCAGGTTAAAGTCCAACAGGTTTATTTGGTAGCAAAAGCCACACAAGCTTTCGGAACCTTAAGCACCTTCTTCAGGTGAGTGGGAATTCTGTTCACAAACAGGGCATATAAAGACACAAAGTCAATTTACATGAATAATGGTTGGAATGCGAATACTTACAGCTAATCAAGTCTTTAAGATACAAACAATGCGAGTGGAGAGAGCATCAAGACAGGCTAAAGAGATGTGTATTGTCTCCAGACAGGACAGCCAGTGAGACTCTGCAGGTCCCACCATCAGACTCACCATGGACTACTCTCCGGAATCGGTTGCATTCTTGGACACACACATCTCCATTAAGGACGGTCACCTCAGCACCTCACTATACCTCAAGCCCACGGATAACCTCACGATGCTCCACTTCTCCAGCTTCCACCCTAAACACGTTAAAGAAGCCATCCCCTATGGACAAGCCCTCCGTATACACAGGATCTGCTCAGATGAGGAGGATCACAACAGACACCTCCAGACGCTGAAAGATGCCCTCATAAGAACAGGCTATGGTGCTCGACTCATCGATCAACAGTTCCAACGCGCCACAGCGAAAGACCGCACCGACCTCCTCAGAAGACAAACACAGGACACGGTGGACAGAGTACCCTCCGTCGTCCCGTACTTTCCAGGAGCGGAGAAGCTACGGCATCTCCTCCGGAGCCTTCAACATGTCATTGATGAAGACGAACATCTCGCCAAGGCCATCCCCACACCCCCATTTCTTGCCTTCAAACAACCGCACAATCTCAAACAGACCATTGTCCGCAGCAAACTACCCAGCCTTCAGGAGAACAGTGACCACGACACCACACAACCCTGCCACAGCAACCGCTGCAAGACATGCCGGATCATCGACACAGATGCCATCATCTCACGTGAGAACACCATCCACCAGGTACACGGTACCTACTCTTGCAACTCGGCCAACGTTGCCTACCTGATACGCTGCAGGACAGGATGTCCCGAGGCATGGTACATTGGGTAAACCATGCAGACGCTGCGACAACGGATGAATGAACACCGCTCGACAATCACCAGGCAAGACTGTTCTCTTCCTGTTGGGGAGCACTTCAGCGGTCACGGGCATTCGGCCTCTGATATTCAGGTAAGTGTTCTCTAAGGCGGCCTTCACGACACACGACGGCACAGAGTCGCTGAGCAGAAACTGATAGCCAAGTTCCGCACACATGAGGACAGCCTCAACCAGGATATTGGGTTCATGTCACACTATTTGTAATCCCCACAGCTTGCCTGGACCTGCAGATTCTCACTGGCTGTCCTGAATGGAGACAATACACATCTTTTTAGCCTGTCTTGATGCTCTCTCCACTCACATTGTTTGTATCTTAAAGACTTGATTAGCTGTAAGTATTCGCATTCCAACCATTATTCATGTAAATTGAGCTTCTGTCTTTATATGCCCTGTTTGTGAACAGAATTCCCACTCACCTAAAGAAGGGACTTAAGGCTCCAAATGTTTGTGTGGCTTTTGCTACCAAATAAACCTGTTGGACTTTAACCTGGCGTTGTTAAACTTCTTACTGTGTTTACCCCAGTCCAACGCCGGCATCTCCACATTATGCTAAGATACCCAGAATGAGTGACTAGAAGCAGGGGCAGCCCAGGAGGCAGCTTGCCAGAGAGCAAGATGCCGTCTCAGTTCTGCTGAGAAGGACAATGATGAGGAATCCAGGGGTCCAGTCATGAAAAGAAAACTGATTGCTTCGATAACTCCTGAGGACTGCCAACTGCAAACAACTCTGGCCAGAATGTTACAGCTGTTCATGCCGGTGGATCTTCCCGTCCCACTACAGTGAATGGAGATTTGGCTGGGCAATAAATTCTCTGAGCTCACTGCAGCGGGAACATGGCTTGAATGGCCGGTAAGATCATGCCCTCTATCTTTATTCTAACGTATTGGGGTAACTTGGCCACAAAAAGGTGTTCGAACGCATTGTGATAGTCAATCTCTATACTTTCAAAAATGTCGAAATACAGTACAGCATGGATTCAGAACTGGAGACGGCAAATTAGACAGGTCCCTTTGGTAAGACTAAAGCCGCAAAAGCCCATGATTCCGATAATGCCACTCGCGCCTGCTCAGACCCACTAAGACATCAGTATAGACATTTGTCGAATACCTGGGCACAAACAACACTCGGCACTGCGAGTACTCAAACTTCCAAACTTTAATTACTTGCTAGCAAGGAGAACACACATTTAGCACAGTGCACTGCAAGGTGTTCTCCCGATTCATACAGACAATGGAGCAGTTATAGTTCACCGTTTCTTGCTCTTTGGAACTTTGTTATTGAAAGGGTCTTATTTTCATCCTGGGGCCAAGGCTGGGACACAGTGTCTATGAAACTGACACAAGGTTTAGATCAGTCATTTATCCTGAATACACAAACGCTGGCCTCACTGAAGGCCTTGTTTCCATATTTTGACACAGTTGGCTGCCTTTGTTGTTGTAACGTGTTTCCACACCAGCGTCTGCAGTTCTCAACTGCTTTTAACTATAGTTTCACAAATCCCAGCAACCCCATGGTGCTTTATTTGAAGCGAGCATCCTTAATCTTGTAGAACAAAGCGAATTAAATATTTGGCCATAGCTGGAATTAATTCCTACACATTCAAATAGGAAGATATTTACTATAACACTCTATAACACTTCTCCCCCCTTAATTGCAATCCCTCTTAAGGAAAGAAGCATAATGAAACTCATGTCTCAACTATACGTCAGTGTTTCAAGAGCTTTGCAACTATGCTGTGACCCGTTCAGTACAACTGGTGATTCAGTAGACACTGGTGAGGCTTGCTTCAGTGGAGCTGGACTTGTGGACACAGGAGGTTCAGCATCCTTACACCAGTGTCCCTCATCCTCTTGTGGAGTAGAGTCCCTTGGATGCCCCTATATATTAGGAACCACTTCCTGTCAAATATCCACAGAACCATTTCCTTCTACCATGTTATCTGGAACCTTTGCTGTCTCCGAGTCATGGCATAGACAAGTGTGATCCTGATGTCTGCAAACAACTCTTTTCAATAGTCAGTCTCAGCAGCAAAGGTAATGGACCACTTTGGTTGAGAATAACTCCAGGCAGCCATCGTTGATTTTTGCCAAAATTCCTTGAATAGACACAATCATTCAGGTGGAAGTGTTGCTCCTTAGCATGGTAGTCATGTCTCTCCTTCTGCTTTTCATGTCTCCTTCCCACTCACGCTTTAATGTCAGGATGTAGCAGATCCAGCTGAGACTTTGGTTTCCTACCCATCAGTAATTCAGCTGGTGAAAGCCCTATTGTTCTTTGTCATGTGATACGATACTGGAACAAGAACCATGAGGGCTTGGCTCCCAAAGTTTCACCTGCTGTTCTCCTCAATCCTTCTTTCAGTGTCTGAACAGCACCCTCTGCTAAACCATTTGAAGTTGGATTCCAAAGATTCCCTATAGTCAGAAGGAGGTCATTCGGCCCATCGAGTCTGCACTGACCACAATCCCACCCAGCACCTATCCCCTTGGCCTCATGTATTAACCCTGACACTAAGGGGCAATTTTACCATGGCCAGTCAACCTAACCTGCACATCTTTAGACTGTGGGAGGAAACTGGAGCACCTGGAAGAAACCCACGCAGACACAAGGAGAACGTGCAAATTCCACACAGACAGTGACCTAAGGCTAGAATCAAAACCGGGTCCCTGGCGTTGTGAGGCAGCACTGCTAACCACTGTGCCGCCATGCCACCCGAATGAAACGGTGCAGTATGCACATGGCATATTCCATTCCTTTGCAAAAAATATTTGAAAAAAATCACTTGTAAATGTTGTAACATCATCAGAACTGAGAGAATCCGGTAAACCATGAGTTGCAAAATCTTGGTGTAGTTTCTCTATCCTAATTGGAGTTATGATGTTGCTCATAAAATGTACTTCTACGCATTTAGAATGTGCGTCCATGATGACTAGAAACATATGACCCATGAGAAGTCCTGCAAAATCCACATGAAGCCTAGACCATGGACGATCAGGGCGCTCCCTTGGATGCAGTGGTACTGGTGTCATCTTCTGACATGCAGAACAGGATTTCACCTTGTTCTCAAGTCCTGGTCCATAATAGGCCACCAAACATATGACCTGGCTGAACTTTTCATTCCAGAGGCATCCAGATGAACCTCATGAACTTCATTCAAGACTTGTGAACAACCAGGGCAACCGTCCTGGATGGCCAAATGTTACAACAATCCTGCAAACTGAGCTCATCTTTCCACTTTGCATATGGTCCAAATTCATCATTCCCCCTAACCATAGACTATCCCTGCATAAGGAATCTCTTCAGCCAGGATAGAACAGGGTCCCGGTCTGTCCACTGCTTAATCTGTTTAGCACTTACTGGAGAATGTGAAAACCTCTCAAGCAAGAAAATTGTCTCTGGAGGAAATAATGTCTTGGTGGACATTTCTGGTAAAGGAAGACAACTCAATGCGTCTGTGTTTGCATTGTCCTTGCCTACCCTGTACACAATGTTAAGCTGGTAGGCTAAAAATGTGAGAGTCCAGCACTGTATTCTCATTGAGGCCATGGGAAGAATGCACTTGGATTCACTGCAAAGATTCATCAATGGTTTGTGGTTGGTACATATAGTAAATGGACAATCATAAAGTTTATTTGTCACAAGTAGGCTTACATTAACACTGCAATGAAGTTACTCTGAAAACCCCCTAGTTGCCACACTCTGGTGCCTGTTCGAGTACACTGAGGGAGAATTTAGCATGGCCAACGCATCTAACCAGCACGTCTTTCAGACTGTGGGGGGAAACCGGAGCACCTGGAGGAAACCCACGCAGAAAATGTGCAGACTCCGCACAGACAGTGACCCAAGCAGGAATCAAACCCGGATCCCTGGCATGGTGAGGCAGCAGTGCTAACCACTGTGCCACCGTGCTACCCCCAGGTACTGATGAAACCATTTCACAGCAAAGACGATGGCTAGGTATTCTTTGTCTAACTGTGAATATCCTTTCTCAGCTGTTGTGAGAAAGCATGCTGCAAAACCAATGGGCTTTTCTGACCCGTCCTCCATCAGGTGAGAGAGTGCTGCCCCAATGAGGCATCGCATGGCTGAATGAGCTTTCTCTGTCTTGAGCAAAGTGAAGCAGCAGATTAGCTGGTTGTAGCAGCACTTACATGTTCTTGAAAGCTTCCTTTGTGCTAGCACCCCCTTGTTTCTTTGTGAAGTAATAGATACAGTGGCACCAACACCGTTGAAAGGTCTGGCAGAAATAGTGATTTACCATGCACAGAAATAACCTGAGCTCAAATGCACTTCTGAGGTTTGGTCCTTTCTGGATGGCTCTGACTTTATCTTTCACAGGGGACAGACCCTGCACTGTGATTTTGTAACCCAAATATTCCACACTCTGTGCTTGGAAAATGCACTTGCCATGCTGCAGCCACAGCCCTGCCTCTGAAAATCTCTTTAACACTTGATCCAGGTTGCTGAGGTGCTCCTCTTCAGTTTTCCTGTGATCAGAACATCATTCAAGTAAACTGCCACGTGAGGAATCCCCTGCAACAGATTGTCCAGTATCCTCTGAAAATGCACCGGACTGGAGGACACCCAGAAAACCAGATGGTTGTATTTGAAAAAGCTTTATGAGTGTTGATTGTGACATACTGATTTGATTCCTCCTGGGGCAGCATGGTGGCACAGTGGTTAACACTGCTGCCTTATAGTGCCAGGGAGAATTTTGCATGGCCAATGCACCCTAACCAGCACATCTTTCGGACTGTGGGAGGAAACCGGAGCACCCGGAGGAAACCCTACGCAGACACGGGGAGAACGTGCAGACTCCGCACAGACAGTGACCCAAGCCGGGAATCGAACCCGGGGTCCCTGGCGCCATGAGGCAGCAGCGCTAACCACTGTGCCACCGTGGTAGTTCAACATAGCTGACCTGTTTTTTGTCGGTAAATTCACGAACCCCCTGATCAGAGCCCTCAACCGCCATTCACGTTGCAAACTAGCTACTCACAGGACAAATCTTTGTAGCGCCTTGTTGAACTTTGAATTTTTCTTTTCCGTTTATTTTATCATTTTCGCTTTGGCACCAAAAAGATGTGACAAAAAGGTAGTCAAACACATTGTGATAGTCAATCTTCTTACAAAAATATCGAGATACAGTTCAGCATTGACTCAGAACTGGAAGCAGCGACCCTTGTGCTAAGACTAGACACATGAATGCCCGCGCTACTAATAATGCTACTCGTGCATGCTCACACACGCTAAAGACATCAGTATATACATTCAAATAAGATGCTTACTATAACACTCATTTACAGGGATGGGAACACTCCCTTACACTAGTTTCTTTCCGTGACTTACTCCCAGACTCTCAGATCAAATCAGCATTTGTCAGTTCCTTCTCTGACACCACAGGCTATTACAGTTAACTGTGGGAATTGGTCCTACATACTCCCTTGTACTACAACTCTTCTGACGCTCCCCCTCTGCCACAACCCCTCCCCACTCCCCCAACTCTCTATTCAGACTAAAAGTATTCAGTGTCTTGGACATTCTGAACATTTCGGTGTTTTGAATTGTAGAAAATGTAGCTTCTTTTCCTCTCATGGAAAAATGTTGGTTGGAATTTTCCAGCCAGCCCCACCCGGGTGGGATATTCTGGTCCCACTGATGGCGAACTCCCATCACGGGTAAGGGACGGCACGGTGGTTAGCACTGCTGCCTCACAGCTCCAGCGATCAATTCTGGCCTTGGGTGACTGTGCTGAGTTTGCACGTTCTCCCTGTGTCTGCGTGGATTTCCTCCGGGTGCTCCGGTTTCCTCCCATACTCCAAAGATGTGCAGGTTAGGTGGATTGGCCATGCTAAGTTGCCCCTTAGTGTCCCAAGATGTGTAGGTTAGATGGATTAGCCATCCTAAATGTTTGGGGTGATAGGGCGAGAGAGAAGGCCTGGGTAAGATACTCTGGGCGATTACTCTAAGATCTTGCCTCTGGCCAATGATAGGCTGCCTCCACTGCTGCGAAACACCCCAGGGTACAGGGGACGGGGGTGCGGGGGGGGGCGGGGTGGGGGGGGGAGGTGGTTAAGGTATTTTCAGAACTTAAACTAGTAGATGGTTTGGGATCACCTGCTTCAATGTCTTCTTTCATTTCTAATGATGGCAAACTCTCCAGTCTCTGATTTTCATTCTGTTGCTCAACTGCAACCAAAGCTCTTCTGTTTCTTCTGCCTGTGCTCTGTTCCACCTGAATCTTTACAGTGGAGAAGGAGGTTATTTGGCCCATCTGCACTGACTCTTTGAAAGAGCATTCTACCTCGTCCCAATCCCTTGCCTTATCCCCATTACCTTGCACATTCTTTCTTTTCAGATAGCAATCATAGAGTCATAGAGCCATAGATGTTTACAGCATGGAAACAGGCCCTTCGGCCCAACTTGTCCATGCCGCCCTTTTTTTTTAAACCCCTAAACTAATCCCAATTGCCTGCATTTGGCCCATATCCCTCTATACCCATAGAAATCATAGAAATCATGGAAACCCTACAGTGCGGAAGGAGGCCATTCGGCCCATCGAGTCTGCACTGACCACAATCCCACCCAGGCCCTACCCCCACATATTTACTTGCTAATCCCTCTAACCTACGCATCTCAGGACTCTAAGGGGCAATTTTTAACCTGGCCAATCAACCTAACCCACACATCTTTGGACTTCTTACCCATGTAACTATCTAAATGCTTTTTAAAAGACAACATTGTACCCACCTCTACTACTACCTCTGGCACCTTGTTCCAGACATTCACCACCCTCCGTGTGAAAAAATTGCCCCTCTGGACACTTTTGTATCTCTCCCCTCTCACCTTAAAACTATGCCCTCTGGTTTTAGACTCCCCTACTTTTGGGAAAAGATATTGACTATCTTGCTGATCTGTGCCCCTCATTATTTTATAGACCTCTATAAGATCACCCCTCAGCCTCCCACACTCCAGAGAAAAAAGTCCCAGTCTATCCAACCTCTCCTTATAACTCAAACCATCAAGTTCCCGGTAGTATCCTAGTAAATCTTTTTTGCACTCGCTCCAGTTTAATAATATCCTTTCTATAATAGGATGACCAGAACTGCACACAGTATTCCAAGTGTGGCCTTACCAATGTCTTGTACAACTTCAACAAGACATCTGAATTCCTGTATTCAATGTTCTGACCGATGAAACCAAGCATGTCGAATGTCTTCTTCACCACTCTGTCTACTTGTGACTCCACTTTCAAGGAGCTATGAACATGTACCCTAGATCTCTTTGTTCTGTAACTCTCCCCAATGCCCTACCATTAACTGAGTAAGTCCTACCCTGGTTCAATCTACCAAAGTGCATCACCTCGCATTTGTCTAAATTAAACTCCATCTGCCATTCGTCAGCCCACTGGCCCAATTGATCAAGATCCCGTTGCAATCGAAGATAACTTTCTTCACTGTCCACTATGCCACCAATCTTGGTGTCATCTGCAAACTTACTAACCATGCCTCCTATATTCTCATCCAAATCAATAATATAAATGACAAATAACAGTGGACCCAGCACTGATCCCTGAGGCACACCGCTGGTCACAGGCCTCCAGTTTGAAAAACAACCATCTACAACCACCCTCTGGCTTCTGTCAAGAAGCCAATTTTGTATCCATTTAGATCCATTTAAATCCAATTGCTTTTTGGATCAAACCTGCCTCCACTACACTCTCAGGAAGTTTGTTCCAGTCTTCAAAAACCCTTTGAATGGAAAAACATTTCCTTTCATCACTTTTACTCCTTTTGTTAATTATTTTAAATCTTTAGTTCTTGATGCTTTCTTGCGTGGGAACAGTTTTTCACTGCAAACCCTGTCTATTTCCCTCAGGGTCTTGAATACTTCTATTAAGTCTCCTCTTAGCCTTCTTTTGTCCCTGAGGAAATCATCCCAACCTCGCTAATCTATCCTCTTGTCAATCTCCTCTGAACTCTCTCCTATGCCTTCACATCCTTCCTCAGGTATGGAACTGGAGGTCGTGCATACTCGAGATGAGGCCTAATTAGGATGTTATACAAGTTCTACATGACCTCCTTATTCTTGCATTCATTGCCCCTATTAATAAAGCCTAAGATAATATGAACTTTATTGACTGCTCTCTCAACATACCCAGTCACCCACAATGACTTATGTACATCTTCAATGCCTTATACACAATCCTCTGTTCCTGCACCTCCTTTAGAGTTTCTCCATTTATTTTACACAATCTATCATATTCTTCCTGCAAAAATGTATCACCTCACCTTGAACTTCAGCGGCCATTTGGCTGCCCAATCCACTAACATGTCTATGTCTTTATGAAATTCTATACTATCCTCATCACAGTTGACAAGGTTTCCAATCGTTATATCAAATAGAAATGTTGAAATCATGCCCTGCACACCACAGTCTAGGTCATTGATATATATTAGGAAGTGCAAGGGTCCCAACACTGACCCCTGGGGAACACCACTACAAATCTTCCTCCAATTTGAACAACAACAGAGTATCACTCTGTTTCCGGTGATGCAGCCAATTTCTTATCCAAATTATCCAAATATTCTTATCCAAATGGGCAGCACAGTGCCACAATGGTTAGCACTGCTGCCTCACAGCGCCAGGGACCCAGGTTCGATTCCAAGCTTGGGTCATTGTCTGTGTGGAGTCTGCATGTTCTCCCCGTGTCTGCGTGGGTTTCTTCCGGGTGCTCCAGTTTCCTCCCGCAGTCTGAAAGATGTGCTGGTTCGGCACACTAAATTCTCCCTCAAAGTACCTGAACAGATGCCAGAGTGTGGCGACTAGGATTTTCACAGTAATTTTATTGCAGTGTTAATGTCAGCCACTTGTGACACTAATAAATAAACTTTAAAAATCTGATAGGAGGAGTCTCGTTGGATGTCAGTGGGTGGCCCTCAGAGGGCAAGGGTTGTGAGACTCTTGTGGGGGAGGGGAGGAGAGCGGTTGAGTGAGGTGCTGGGGGGTCAGGGGCTGGAAGCACGCAGGGTGCTGGGGGTGAGGGGATCTGGGGGTCACTTAGGGGAAAGATGCTAGATCAGGTTTAACACGCACCCTTGCTGACCGGATGAGGTCATTCAGTTTCTTCTGGCACTGCTTTCTGGTCCTCTTGGCGAGTGCCTGAGCACTCACGCATGCTGAACTGCCTCCCAGGCTGCATTTCCATCCCTTCCCCTGGGGCAACATCCTACTGGGGGGAAGAGGTCTCCCGCTTTGCCTCCACTGCCTCCAGCAATCTGGCAAGATCTGCATTGGAAAAACCGGGGAGCTGTGTTTCCGGAGGCCATTTCTTCCTGCACTGCCTGCTTGTCTGTCCATTCCTGGGGCTTTTATGGGGCTTTCCCTTGTTAGGGCAGATCAGCTGCAGGCAGTTTGGGCCTGCATTAGAGCATTCCAGCAAGTTCCAGCCTTGACACCATGAATGGGAAGCTAAGTCAGCACTTGAAGGTATGCCTACGGACGGACGGGGGGGGGGGGGGGGGGGGGGTAGGGGAGAAATGTGCCTCTGGGATTATCGGGGGCAGGGGAGGGAGAGGGTCATGTCACTCAGCAATCGGGACCAGGGGGGTGATGAGAGGGCCATGTGCAAGGGAGCCCCAGGGGATGGGTGGGTGGGGGGGTAAGGGGGTCAGTAATGTTGGGGGGGGTCGCTGATGTCTGAGGGGGAAGGGGAAGACTGTATCTGGCCTGAGGGGGTGGGAGAACTGCTGTTTTTTAGCAGTTTTTGTTTAGCTTTTTCTGTACATGCGCAGTTTATGGCTCCGATCTGAGCTGCAGGCTGTCTGGCGAGTTAAGCCCCGTCCACTGCCTCTACTGGCTAGAAACAGTCTAGCCCATATTTCTAATGTCTAAGTCCGTAAGATTGGGAGTGAAAACTCACCCAAAAAACAGATCAGGAACTGTTTTCACGGAAAATTCCACCCATTGGTTCATTGAGCACGGTTAGGTTCTTTAGAAATGTTGCCACTTGATTCACCATTCCCATGAATCTGTGTAACTCTGTGATGTTCTTGTTAAAACAGAATCGTCCGAATGGTGTTATGAAAGTTGTGAGAAGCCTGAACTCTGTTTCTCGTGGTATTTGCCAGAATTGCATCTCATTTACAGAATATTGAGCTCGTCCCTAATTTGTCTAACCTCTTATCTACTCAGACCATTGGAAGGACTTTCCTTTTCGCAGCTTTATTCAGCGTGTGAGATTAACTGTTTGACTTCAGAACTAGTACCATCCCTGAGCATCAAGTCATTGGATCTTTTACAGGCCAAATGACTCCTTGTCTTGCCATTGCAGCTTCACGATTTATTGAAACTACTCCAACCCAACAGCATAATAACAGAAAGCAGTAAAAGGATGCTGGCAGAAAAATCTCTACCTCCACCGGAGAGTTTCAAGAAAGTTGCAGGCTGAAGCGTGGCCTACATGTTACAGGGGTTTACAGGTAACTTTACCCTCCACAGCTTTGATTTGAAGCCTTTGATCGGTAACAAGTTCAATGTGCAGCGCCTCCTAAAAGATTCTGCTGTCAGATCAAGGGATTTCTAATCAGCTTCCAGTCATCTGTGTTTATTTTGAATTCCCTTCATGGTTGACTGCACCTCAAGTACCCCATTGATCCTGACCTCATGGTCAGAGTTTAATCCTGATTGACAGTCTGTGGTTTCACTTCCTGTTTTGTAAACCAGGAGAGGAGTTCAACCATTTTGGCTTGCTGGGAAGCCACAGCAACTTCAAATCAAAGCTGAGTGCATACACTGGGGCTGAGTGCACAGCTAGACAGACTAGAATCTCCCTAGGTGAAAGTGATATCTCCTCTCTGTCAGAGGACTTCAAAGGGATCTGCTTTAACCGCAGCTTCCTTCAGGGAGAAAGGAAAATCTCTGCTGCAGAATGGAGTGCTGCAATGATTTAAAATCCTGCCAGGTGACCGGGGGGACATGGAGGTTAAAGTGACCTGGCCACTTCAGAACTTGCACAGCTGACAGGCAGGAATGCGGATGTTGATCACAGGGCTGCCTGAAATCACCGTGATGTGGAGATGCCGGCATTGGACTGGGGTGGGCACAGTAAGAAGTCTCACAACACCAGGTTAAAGTCCAACAGGTTTATATGGTATCACGAGCTTTCGGAGCGCTGCTCCTTCATTAGGTGAGTCAGTCACCTAATGAATGAGCAGCGCTCCGAAAGCTCGTGATACCAAATAAACCTGTTGGACTTTAACCTGGTGTTGTGCGATATCTTACTGAAATTACCATGCCAGGGGTGATCTTCAGGTGCACCAGGGCTAAAAGGGGTATCGAACAATGACACCCCCGTCCTGCTCTGTCCAAGACCGCAAGGAACTACAAAAGGTCGTGAATGTAGCCCAATCCATCACGCAAACCAGCCTCCCATCCATTGACTCCGTCTACACTTCCCGCTGCCTCGGCAAAGCAGCCAGCATAATTAAGGACCCCACGCACCCCGGACATTCTCTCTTCCACCTTCTTCCTTCGGGAAAAAGAGACAAAAGTCTGAGGTCACGTACCAACCGACTCAAGAACAGTTCTTCCCTGCTGCTGTCAGACTTTTGAATGGACCTACCTTGCATTAAGTTGATCTTTCTCTACAGCCTAGCTATGACTATAAGACTATATTCTGCACTCTCTCCTTTCCTTCTCTACGAATGGTATGTTTTATCTGTATAGCGCGCAAGAAATAATACTTTTCACTGTATGTTAATACATGTGACAATAATAAATCAAATCAAATCAAATCAAATGGCATAGCAAGCCACTCAGTTCAAGCACAATTAGGGATGGGCAATAAATGCTGGCCAGCCAGCGATGCCCATGTCCCACAAATGAATAAAAAAACTATGTCCTGACCACCTACACACTCATCCACCTACCACCCTAACCATCTGCCACCTCACTGCCTGCCACCCTACCCACTTGCCATCTTACCCACCTACCACTTTCCCCACCTGCCACACTACCCTCTTACCCATCTATCTCCTCAGTAGCTTTGGGACAGTTAATCCTTTACTTACCAAATAAAACACTGCAGCTAGTGCCATTAAAGGGGCATGTACAGATTCCCAACACTGATGTCTTCGAAGTTTCCTGCGCCGACTGACTTCTGCATGAACTTCCATCGGAAGATTGTCCAGAAAAATCGGAGGAAGTTAAGTGGGTATTTTTTTGTCTGATTGGGGTTGGGACACTGATCGGAAGATTTGGGCCAGTACTTTGCAAAGTGCAACTGGAGTGAACATGGTATGAGAGGGACATCTGTTGGAACATTCACTGCACTGCGGTCCACTGAAAAGAAAGGGAAGTTTGCTTAAAGTACCACCCTACCTAGCACACTGATACTGTGATACTGCACTGTGGACTCAAGGCTGGCTTCTTTTTTTAAAGGCTAATGAATCATTTGCCTTTATAACAAATGGCCTGCAACACAAAGTGATAGAGGTTATGCTATATTTATGTTGAACACTGGTTAGATCAGCTCTGAAGTCCTGCATTCAGTTCTGATTACCGCCTTGGAAGGGGTGCAACACAGATTTTACCAGAAATGGTTAGCACTGCTGTCTCACAACGCCAGGGACTCAGGTTCGATTCTCGGCTTGGGTCACTGTCTGTGCAGAATCCGCACATTCTCGCCATGTCCGCGTGGGTTTCCTCCGGGTGCTCCTGTTTCCTCCCACAGTCCAAAAGACGTGTCGGTTAGGTGCATTGGCCATGCAAAATTCTCCCTCAGTGTACCCGAACAGGCGCTGGAGTGTGGCGACTAGGGGATTTTCACAGTAACTTCATTGCAGTGTTAATGTAAGACTACATGTGACACGAATAAATAAACTTTAAGAAAGGTATTAAGGCTAAAAGGGTGAAATTCTGGTAATTGGTTATATAGGCTATGTTTCTATTTTCTTGTACCGAAGGCTGAGGAGTTATCTAATTGAAGCCTTGGGCATGATTGAAGGATTTGGTAATAGCAGATGGAAAAATATCTATTCTGGTGGACAAGTCTAGTAAGAAGTTTAACAACACCAGGTTAAAGTCCAACAGGTTTATTTGGTAGCAAAAGCCACACAAGCTTTCGGAGCTCCAAGACCTTCTTCAGGTGAGTGGGAATTCTGTTCACAAATAGGGCATATAAAGACACAGACTCAATTTACATGAATAATGGTTGGAATGCGAATACTTACTCCGAATACTTAATACTGCCTCCCGAAGATACACAAGGCAAACACACCCGGCCGTCCCATTGTATTGGGCAATGGCGCCCTGTGCGAGAACCTCTCCGGCTATGTCGAGGGCATCCTGAAACCCATTGTACAAAGAACCCCCAGCTTTTGTCGCGACACTACGGACTTCCTACAGAAACTCGGCACACATGGAGCAGTTGAACCAGGAGCACTCCTTGTCACATTGGATGTCTCGGCACTCTACACCAGCATCCCCCATGACGATGGCATTGCTGCAACAGCCTCAGTGCACAGCGCCGACAACTGCCAGTTTCCAGATGCAATTTTACATCTCATCCGCTTCATCCTGGACCACAATATCTTCACCTTCAACAACCAGTTCTTCATCCAGACACACGGAACAGCCATGGGGACCAAATTCGCACCTCAATATGCCAACATCTTCATGCACAGGTTCGAACAAGACTTCTTCACCGCACGGGACCTTCAACCGATGCTATACACTAGATACATCGGTGACATTTTCTTCCTTTGGACTCATGGTGAACAATCACTGAAACAACTCTATGATGACATCAACAAGTTCCATCCCACCATCAGACTCACCATGGACTACTCTCCGGAATCGGTTGCATTCTTGGACACACGCATCTCCATTAAGGACAGTCACCTCAGCACCTCACTGTACCGCAAGCCCACGGATAATCTCACAATGCTCCACTTCTCCACCTTCCACCCTAAACACGTTAAAGAAGCCATCCCCTACGGACAAGCCCTCCGTATACACAGGATCTGCTCGGATGAGGAGGATCGCAACAGACACCTGCAGACGCTGAAAGATGCCCTCATAAGAACAGGATATAGCGCTCGACTCATTGATCAACAGTTCCAACGTGCCACAGCAAAAAACCGCACCGACCTCCTCAGAAGACAAACACGGGACACAGTGGACAGAGTACCCTTCGTCGTCCAGTACTTCCCCGGAGCGGAGAAGCTACGGCATCTCCTCCGGAGCCTTCAACATGTCATTGATGAAGACGAACATCTCGCCAAGGCCATCCCCACACCCCACTTCTTGCCTTCAAACAACCGCATAACCTCAAACAGACCATTGTCCGCAGCAAACTACCCAGCCTTCAGGAGAACAGTGACCACGACACCACACAACCCTGCCACAGCAACCTCTGCAAGACATGCCGGATCATCGACACAGATGCCATCATCTCACGTGAGAACACCATCCACCAGGTACACAGTACATACTCTTGCAACTCGGCCAACGTTGTCTACCTGATACGCTGCAGGAAAGGATGTCCCGAGGCATGGTACATTGGGGAAACCATGCAGACGCTGCGACAACGGATGAATGAACACCGCTCGACAATCACCAGGCAAGACTGTTCTCTTCCTGTTGGGGAGCACTTCAGCGGTCACGGGCATTCGGCCTCTGATATTCGGGTAAGCGTTCTCCAAGGCGGCCTTCACGACACACAACAGCGCAGAGTCGCTGAGCAGAAACTGATAGCCAAGTTCCGCACACACGAGGACGGCCTCAACCGGGATATTGGGTTCATGTCACACTATTTGTAACCCCCATAGCTTGCCTGGACCTGCAGAGTTTCACTGGCTGTCTTGTCTGGAGACAATGCACATCTTTTTAGCCTGTCTTGATGCTCTCTCCACTCACGTTGTTTGTATCTTAAAGACTTGATTAGCTGTAAGTATTCGCATTCCAACCATTATTCATGTAAATTGACTGCCCTGTTTGTGAACAGAATTCCCACTCACCTGAAGAAGGGGCTTGGAGCTCCGAAAGCTTGTGTGGCTTTTGCTACCAAATAAACCTGTTGGACTTTAACCTGGTGTTGTTAAACTTCTTACTGTGTTTACCCCAGTCCAACGCCGGCATCTCCACATCAGGACAAGTCTAGAACAAGGGTGCATAACATTAAAATTAGAGCTAATACATGGGGCAATGTCAAAAGCATCCTCACAAACATACATAAGGGTAATTGAAATCTAAACTCTCTCCTCAAAAAGCTGGTGAGATTGGGAGTCAATTGAAAATTGCAATAAATGAGATTGATAGATTTTTGTTAGGTAAGGGATATGTGGTCAAGGCGGATAAATGGAGTAAAGATGGAGGCAAGCTCCAGATCAGCCATTGTCTAAAGGACTGGTGAAGTAGGCTCAAAAGGCTGCATAACTGGATGAGTTAGGGGTCATCTCCAGATTCCCCAAAGCCTGTCCACCATCTTCAAGGCGCAAGTCAGGAGTGTGATGGAATACTCTCCCTATATTTGCAGTGTTATATGATGACTGAGTATATGATATACTGATGACAGTATATGATATACTGCATCTGGTGGACATAGAATCCTTACAATACAGAAGGAGGCCATTCAGCCCATTGAGATTGCACCAAAATCAATCCCACCCAGACCTAACCGCACATATTAACCTTGTTAATCCCCGTGACACTAAGGGACAATTTAGCATGGACAATCCACCTAACCTGCACAACTTTGCACTGTGGGAGGAAACCGGAGCACCCGGAGAAAACACACACAGACACAGGGAGAACATGCAAACTCCACACAGACAGTGACCCAAGACCGGAATTGAACCCAGATCCCTGGCGCTGTGATGCATCAGTGTTAACCACTGTGCCACCGTGCCACCCAATGATGATGACGGCATAAGTAGAGTGACTTAGGTGTAAAATTGTGCCTCCCAAACCTTTTCCTGACGTGACCTCATTTGAATACCTCAGACGTTGGCTCTCTCTTATTGCTGAGAAAGCCAAAGCCCAGAGTGAGGTCTGTCTCACCTTTTCTTATTGTGAAAATAAGAAGGAAGAGATAATGACCCCAAAAGCATAGAACTCCAGTAACACTTTTAGATTTTTTAAAATTAAAAGATTAAAAAGAAAAAAAACTTAAGAACACAAGATTAAAGTTACATAGTTAAACAGTCTTACAGAACAATCTTTTCCCTTCCTCCCCCCCCAAAAAAAGAAATCTGCTTGGTCAGAAATAATGTGGAGATGCCGGCATTGGACTGGGGTAAACAGTAAGAAGTCTAACAACACCAGGTTGAAGTCCAACAGGTTTATTTGGTAGCAAATGCCACAAGCTTTTGGAGCGTGCTGCTCCTTCGTCAGGTGGAGTGGGCGATCCACTCCACCTGACGAAGGAGCAGCACGCTCCGAAAGCTTGTGGCATTTGCTACCAAATAAACCTGTTGGACTTTAACCTGGTGTTGTTAGACTTCTTACTGGTCAGAAATACACAGGTAAACTAATTTCTTGGCAACAACCCCCTGATAGGTTTTTAACCATAAAATTCCAGTAATATTACACAAGTCAAGGAATTGTTGACACTTTAATAGAGGTGTAGCGCACAACTCCTCAAGCATGTCCATTCTGATGTGGAACTCTACGGCGAGGTTCAGAAACAAATTGTTTTTCAAAAACATTCTTCAGGCTTAACACTCGGTGGCTGCCTCCAATTCAAAACTTTCACCGCAACTCGCACTTGATAAAGCCAGTCTTCAGGGTTTTCCCCACTGCCATACCACTCAGTTAAACATCCCTCTTTAAATACCTTTTCCCCTCTTTTTATCTCAGGTTTCACTGTCTGCAAACACCTCTTTGAACTTGTCTAAATATAAAAAAACTTTCATGTTTCTATTTTACCTCTACCTTTGAGTCAATAAAATTTAATACACCTTCTCCTGTTTACTCATGGAACCTCTGACAGATGCAAATATTAATTTTCGCTCCTGAACTTCCTTTTGAAATTCAACATGGAACTAAGTTTCCCACTTAACTCACAATGCAAATTTGAGATCCAATTTATTTACTTATAACTTAAGCTCATCATAATCTCTCATTACAAATGCATCAACCTAACATCTTTAACCTTTCATCTCTTAGACCTCACAGACAACATGTCTATCATAGAATATCATAGAATCCCTACAATGCAGAAGGAGGCCATTCGGCTCATCGAACCTGCACTGACAACAATACCTCCAGGCCCTATCCTTGTAACCCCACATATTTACCCTGCTAGTCCCCCTGACATTAACGGGCAATTTAGCATGGCCAATCCACCTTACCCGCACATCTTTGGAGTGTGGGAGGAAACCGGAGCATCTAAAGGAAACCCACACAGACACAGGGAGAATGTGTAGAGTCCACACAGACAGTGACCCAAGCCGGGAATCGAACCTGGGTCCCTCGTGACATAGCAGTGAGGTAGCTGTGAGGTAGCAGTGCTAACAACTGTGCCACCGTGCCGCCCCAATTTCTTTACTTAACCCTAGACACATGACATACACAGCTTTCTGTACCTACACAGAATACCAACATAATCCCAAAGAAATGTTTTTGAAATGTCTCACATCACGTCCGAGATGAAAATTGGGGCTGGGGAGGGTTGTTGAACAGGGTTGGTATGCTTCACCGGGAGAATGGGGGAAGGTAGTGGGTGGTTGAGTGGGGTGGGGGGAAGTGGTTGAGGGTTGTTCAGTGGGGGGGGGGGGGGGGTGTTTAAAACTGTTAGGTTTTCCTTGAAAATAGCAAATACCTACCTTTGTAGCAACAATCAGACCTCAGAAAACAGATGATGAATCCACGCCCACTGATGGAAAAGGACATAAACATTGAAAGGAGCAACCTAGCTGTCAAAACTCAGTCCAACTCCATGGCTGACATTGCTTCCTCGGAGTTTGCAGTCCCAAAATCCTGTCCTGTGACCCCAGTTAG
This sequence comes from Mustelus asterias, assembly GCF_964213995.1. NCBI lineage: Eukaryota > Metazoa > Chordata > Chondrichthyes > Carcharhiniformes > Triakidae > Mustelus > Mustelus asterias. Next base: position 48,554,674 of record NC_135824.1, on the reverse strand, counting down.
TGGGTCGCGACCCAGTGTTTGGGAACCTCTGGCATAAAAGTAATACAACTAGATAGTCTCTCCAGTGGGCAAGTGGCAATTGATTAAACCTTGATAGTACAAAGCACAAATACATTTTTGTCCTCTTTGCAGCTTGATTCCTACCACTTAAAAGGATCACATTCTAATGGTCAGTTTTAACTGACATCTCTGAAGATAACATTACAGGTCACTAATAATTTGAGTCAATTTGATTTATTATTGTCACGTGTATTAGTATACAGTGAAAAGTATTGTTTCTTGCATGCTATACAGACAAAGCATACCATTCATAGAGAAGGAGAGAATGTAGTGTTACAGTCGTAGCTAGAGTGTAGGGAAAGATCAACTTAATGTGAGGTAGGTCCATTCAAAAGTCTGATGGCAGCAGGGAAAAAGCTGTTTTTGAGTTGGTTGGTACGTGATCTGAGACTTTTGTATCTTTTTCCCGACGGAAGAAGGTGGAAGAGAGAATGTCCGGGGTGAGTGGGGCCCTTGATTATGGGAAGCGTAGACAGTGTCAATGGATGGGAGGCTGGTTTGAGTGATGGACTGGACTTCATTCATGACCCTTTGTAGTTTCTTGCGGTCTTGGGCAGAGCAGGAGCCATACCAAGCTGTGATACAATCAGAAAGAATGCTTTCTATGGTGCATCTGTAGAAATTGGTTAGAGTTGTAGCGGACATACCAAATTTCCTTAGTCTCCTGAGAAAGTAGAGGCGTTGGTGGGCTTTCTTAACTATAGTGTCGGCATGGGGGGACCAGGACAGGTTGTTGGTAATCTGGACACCTAAAACCTGAAGCTCTCGACCCTTTCTACTTCGTCTCCATTGATGTAGATAGGGACATGCCTTCCACTACGCTTCCTGATGTGAAACAAGTCAGCTTGCAAGTTCGGGGCTACAGTGGTTTATCGGATATGCCCACCTGCTAACGTACAAACTGTGCCACAAGGAAGATTTCAAAAAATAGTTTGATTGGTAACTGAAATGATTTTTACTGTTACTAAAGCTACCACTAAGACATTGTGTAAGTGATTTGTATTCAGATAAATTATTTTACATGAGATTCTCCTGTTATTTCAAAGTAGAATCTCGTAGTCCCAAATAGTGTGAATGTAACTTTTTTAGTTTCTCGGCCTTTTGGCTAAGATCAAGCTTTAGTGATCAAGGTGGCCAATGAGGTTGAACTGAGGCTTCACCATATGCAATTTTTCAAAGCCATCTCGGCTTTTTGGCTAAGATGAAGTGTTAGACCAAGCCCGGGAGGGGGTGCAATGCCTCACTCTGTCAGCCTTGTTTGATCGACCCCAAGATGGTCTCGTCTTGTCAGCTTGGAACTAGTTTGCCCCTCATGTGGGGACCATGATTAGACTTAATTAGCTTTTTTAATTTGGAATAAAGTACCAAAAGAAAAAAAAATAGTGTGTGTTTTATCAGGCAATGAAACACAGATTAATAATGCATTGACATAATATACTGTGGGTTCATTTGGTATTAGTCATAATCCATAATACTACACATAGCATTTCACAATAACAGAATTTGTGGTATCCACATTTCTGTTATTCAATAATTGTGATTGTTTGGGAACAAGATGAAAGAAAGCATGAAACCAAATAGGTTTCATGGATAAACCGATCCGAACACACTTTCCAACTTATTGTTACTTTCAAAACTTGCACCCTAACTTTGATCTTGGGCCAAACCATCTGTTGGTTTATTTGTTCATTGATCAGTCAGTTTTAATGATAGTACATTGAAAGAAAACATCCAGTGGCGGAGGGAAGCTTGAGTCCTGCAAGCACTTAGCGGCAAGGAAGCTTTTGCGCACTCCCCAGTGATGTTTATTTAATTCTTCACACTCTAATACTTAAGCATTCAACGAAAAGGCTCTGGGTTATGCAGGAGGACCAAATCCTGGAAGCCAGCTGCAGCCAATGCGGCATCATTTCACTTCTTTCAGAAGATTTTCGAAGAGATTTAGATGCAGTGGATGGGATTTTCCAGACGCGCTCACCCCAAAATCAGCAAATCCCACCCGAGGTCAACAGACCTTTCCATAGTCCTCCGCTCGCCCGCTCTGATTCCCGTGGTGGATGGAACGGGAAAATTTGCCCCAGTGAATTTCTTTGAAGTGTAGTAACCAATATTTGTGCACGTTCGGCAGGCATTTTGCGCACAGTAAGATCCCACAAACAGCAAGGTGATGAATTAGATCTGTTTATGATGGTACTGGCTCGGAGAGAAATGTTGACTGAAAGAGCACCCATTTATCTGTGGCGCCCTGAGATCCTCAACGTGAAGCAGCAAAGCTAGATGAGCCACTAGTTACAGTACCATGTAACAGTCCTTCATTATTGTACGGAAGACAGTGAAAAGGAACTTTGCGACATACACAGAAGTGAATAAGTATGAATGGAACATTTTTGTGACTATTTAAGCTTAGGCTAGTATCAGTGAAAAGGCTTAGAGGAGAATGGTGACAGAATATATGGATCGGCTGAATAGCTCCGTATATCAAGTTTTAAGTTTAGGTTTATTTATTAGAAACATAGAAATAGAAACATAGAAAAACTACAGCACAAAACAGGCCCTTCGGCCCCACAAGTTGTGCCGAACATATACCTTCTATGCATTATAGTTATGGTTATAGGTAGGCCTAGACCTTCTAGGCCTACCTATAACCCTCCATCCTATTAAGTCCCATGTACTCACCCAGGAGTCTCTTAAAAGACCCCATTGAGTTTGCCTCCACCACCACTGACGGCAGCCGATTCCACTCGCCCACCACTCTCTGTGTGAAAAACCTCCTCCTAACATCTCCCCTGTACCTACCCCCCAGCACCTTAAACCTGTGTCCTCTCGTAGCAGCCATTTCCACCCTGGGAAAAAGCCTCTGAGAATCCACCCGATCTATGCCTCTCAACATCTTATATATTAGTGTCACAAGTAGGCTTACATTAACACTGCAATGAAGTTACTGTGAATATCCCTCAGTCGCCACACTCCAGCGCCTGTTCGGCTACACTGAGGGAGAATTTAGCATGGCCGATGTATCTAACCAGAACGTCTTTCGGATGACTTCCAACAGAAACACTCTGAGAGTACATAGATACTACAAAGAATTAAACCTAAACAGTAAATATCATTCACATTGACTACTGTTACAATGTTTGTCCTATATTTGAGATTATTCTGACAGAATACTTTTGAGAAAATGACAGCTATTGTGGATGGATAAATGCAACAGATGCAGTATATATGGACATTCAGAAAGTCTTTAAGACCCACGCAGAAAACAATTGGAAAAGATCTAGCAATATGGAATTGGAAATAGGATAGCAACTTGTATCAAAAACTGGTGAAAAGGGTGAAAATAGAAGAGTAGTCATTGTGATTTACAGAATCAGTAGAAATTAATTGCAATGTTGTGATGATAGCTGATTGCGTGTGTGGGCTGCAGCATCCGATACGGTGGCACACTGGTTAGCACTGCTGCCTCACAGCGCCAAGGAGCCAGGTTCGATTCCTGGCTTGGGTTACCGTCTGTGCAGAGTCTGCACGTTCTCCCTGTGTCTGCATCAGTTTCCTCCGGGTGCTCCGATTTCCTCCCACAATCCAAAAGACATGTTGGTTAGGTGCACTGGCCATGCTAAAGTTCTCCCTCAGTGTACCCGAATAGGCGCCGGAGTGTGGCGACTCAGGGATTTTCACAGTAACTTCATTGCAGTGTTAATGTAAGCCCACTTATGACACTAATAAATACATTTTATATGGTACTTGAATAAGAAGCTGTAAGATCTCTACTATATTTGGCATCACCTGACCTGGGTTTGAAGGTTAGATAGCACATGAGGGAGTTAGCCAACATAGCCGGGATTCTCCCAAAAAAAACCTAAGTGCCCAGTGAATGGGAAAACGGGAGTATACCCCGCCTGCTTTTTGGGCGTACTTACCAGAATGAAAATGAATCTCCAACACACTGAGCAAGCAGAGTGCCTCAGCGTAATTCACGCTGGTAAGTAGCGGACGGGGCATATTCCTGCTCAAGAGGCCGGCAGCATAGTGTTGAGCGGGCCACGGCGCATGTGCCGATTTGTCACTGTAGAGATTGCAGCATGCGCATTGGCCCTTGCATTACCGGCTTCCCACTGATTCCCAGGGGATCTTGCACTAGATTGCTGGCCAGGCCCCCAACTCCCCCTGCTTGCCAGCCTTCCATACTCCCTCACCCCCTGATCGCTGGCCTACCGGATCTCCCTGTCCAGCCCCAATCTCCACCGCCACCCTCCACCCACCCCCCCAAGCCACCGGCCAGCCCTGATCTCTTCCCTTCCCCGACCAGCCCCAACCTCCCCGCATGGCCAGCCCTGACACCCCCCCCCACCCAATGGCTAGCCCCAACCCCACCCCGTTCTCCTCCCTCCCTCTCCCACTGAACCTGATCGCAGAGGTGCAACCCACCCATTGCCCCCCAATAGACCCCGCTCCCAGTATGCCCCACCCCTTTGGCACTGCCTGGTGAGCAGTGCCAAGGTGCCCAGTGGGCAGTGCCAGGGTGATTTAACGTGAGGATCACCGCACTTCAGGCGAAGGGCAAGGTTGAGATGGCAGGGTATTCATGGCTACCTCAACTGGTGCAGGTATTGAACATGCGCTGTTGGTGTCACTCTGCATCACTAACCAGCCATCCAGCCAACTGAGCTAAACTGATTCCAAATCATTAGCACCCAACGTGAGGCCAGTAATATCCCACTGGGTTTTCTGTAACTCTGTAACTGCTGCTGTTTAATGTACATACCAGTGATATAGGTATAGTATTAGATGGAGTGGCATCCAAATTTCCAGACAACATGAACATTTTTCAGCCTTTCCCGTTGGCAGGATCTTCCAGTCATGTCAGGTGACATCCACTCCCACCCCTCCCAGCAGCAGGTTCCTTGGCTGGCAAGTAACACAAATGGCCATTGACTTCAGCGAGACCACATGATCCCACTAGCAGCCAATGACGAGCCATGTTTGCCACCAGAAAACCCTCCACATGGAGGGCTGGGGGGTTGGAAATCCCAGACACAATAAATCATTTTGAGGGCTAACAGAAACTTCACTGAGGTACAGATAAGATTGTGAAATCAGCAAAAAAGAAATGACAGAAGAAATTCAATTCCAATAAGCATGAGTATTTTGATTTTTAAGAGAAGTAGTAATAATAATTTGAAGAGGTCGAAGCTGGATGATGTGACAAAGGGTGGAATTTTCCTGTCCCGCCCGCCACTGGGATCATAGTGGACAGGACACGGACTATGCAAAGATCCGTTGATCTCAGGCGACATTTTCCCATCTTGGGGCAAGCGCGCCCAAAGAATCCTGCCCAGAGAGATTTGGGAGACACAGGTTCACAAGACAATAAAAGCAGCACCTCAAGTAGATACCGCTTTAAATAAATCTAATGCAACACTAGATTTTATACCAAGAGGCAGGAAAGATCTCTTTATAAAAAAAACACCTGCAGAATACTGTGTGGAATTTTGGGCTCCATGAGGATTTGGAGACAATAGAGGCTGTGTGAACTATAGTGACACATTAATATTAATGGGCTAGTTCTTAATGCAAAGAGAAGAATGGGATCTAATTAAATAAGACGGTAGAAAGGCTCTGTATAGTGTAGGTTTTACTAGGATAAGGAAATACAATTTTGAAATATCCTTTGAAATGTCAATGTAATGTGCTCACAGAGCCACCTATCTTTGGAATGTTGCTCTCACACAGTTTTGTGGCTATAATAGATTGTATGGCCACATATTCAGCACTAGCAACTTTACAAAAGCATATCAAGAGCACTTTGGGGTAAATTTTCAACCAGTTATAGAATCACAGAATCTACAGTGCCGAAGGAAGCCATTTGGCCCATCGAGCCTACACCGACAACAATCCCACAGAGGTCCCATCCCCGTAACCCCACATCTTTACCCTCCTAATCCCCCTGACACTAAGGGGCAATTTACCAAGGTCAATCAACCTAACCCGCACATCTTTGGACAGTGGGAGGAAACCGGAGCACCCGGAGGAAACCCACGCAGACACGGGGAGAATGTGCAAACTCCGCACAGTCACCCGACGCCGGAATTGAACCCGGGTCCCTGGCGCAGTGAGGCAACAGTGCTAACCACTTTGCCAACCACTGTGCCCACTGTGCCACCCTGGTCCAAAGTCGGTACTGCAGACTGACCGTCCGTTACATGAACCATGCTGTTGGCATCTATTGGAAATGGGCGGCATGTTGTAAATCTCTCTCTGCCTCACTGCAGCAAACATTAGTTTGACCCCAGGGACAAATAACCTTGTTTAATTGATTCACAAACTTCAGACTGAGTCAGCTTGGATCCAGAAAACCAAGAAGCGCCACAAGGGAAACACATCGAACTACAATAGGTCATTGCAAAAAAAATTAGAGCTAGTTAAAATGTGCTGAGAGTGGTTATGTCTTTAACAGAGTGCGAAAACAAGTGGAAGATAAAACAGGATATTAAAAACAGCAATGGTTTGAATTTCCCCCTTAGGCACCTAAAATATGATTCCTTTAAAAAGGCAGTGTCAAATATTGGATAAGAAAATGTGAAGTAAATCTAATAGAATGAGCTTCCAAACAGCAGGGTGGGGAATGCAAGTTACAATTAAATAGGACAAGCTGATTAGACCAATAGGTGCTTTCCGGTCTGTCAATTTTCATAAGATCTTAAAACGAGCCAGTATTTATTAATAGCCACTGATCTGGCAGACTTGCCAATGCTGCAGGCAGCTAAATAGAAGAATGAGAACATGTGCTATCCACCAACCAGTCAGTATCATTAAGATTAACAAGAGGGAATTTTTCACTTGACTTACAGAAGTCAGTCTAATAGCTAAAAGAAAAGCTTAGGAATGGGTCATATGATTTCTCTGAGCCAAGAATAGCGACCTATGGGTGGCACGGTGGCACAGTGGTTAGCATTGCTGCCTCACAGCGCCAGGGACCCGGGTTCGATTCCTGGCTTGGGTCACTGTCTATGTGGAGTCTTCGTTCTCCCCGTGTCTCTGCGTGGATTTCCTCCGAGTGCTCCAGTTTCCTCCCACGGTCTGAAAGACGTGCTGGTTAGGTGCATTGACCTGAACAGGTGCCAGAGTGTGGCGACTAGGGGAATTTCACAGTAACTTCATTGCAGTGTTAATGTAAGCCTACTTGTGACACTAATAAATTAACTTTTAAAAAAAGCACCAGAGAGTGGTCAATGTGCGTTTGTGTATGGAATGAACAAATTTTCATGGACTTAAAAAAAATTCCACAGTGAACTAAACTTTGAGAAACATACATACTGAAATCACAATAGTTTATCTTCTATTAATTATGTAATTTGTCATATTAATGGTGTTGTGGCACTGAAGAATTTATCAATGCATTACAGCTGTGGCACATTTTTAGACTGTGCATTATGGGTCAACTATGTGTGTGTGAATTGGTGATTGAGAGAATCCAGTCCAAGTTGCTAAATGCACAAGCGATTACATAGGAGCTAATGTGTAAGATTGCTTTTATCATGAAAACGGCATCAAAGAACGCTCAAACGTTTTGTCCACTGCAAGTGGCTTGGAGCGGCACGGTGGCACAGTGGTTAGCATCGTTGCCTCACAGCGCCAGGGAACCGGGTTCTATTCCCAATTTTAGAACCTTAGAATCTTAGAATCTCTACTGTGCAGAAGGCGGCCATTTGGCCCATCAAGTCTGCACAATTCCACCCAGGCCCTATTCCCGTAACCCTACATATTTACCCTGCTAATCCCCTGACATTAGGGTCAATTTAAGACACGGGGAGAATGTGCAAACTCCACACAGACAGTGACTCGAGGCCGGAATTGAACCCTGGATTGATCCCTGGCGCTGTGAGGCAGGAGTGCTAACCACTCTGCCACCATAAATTTGGGTCACTGTTTGTGCGGAGTCCGCATGTTCTCCCCGTGTCTGCGTGGGTTTCCTCCGGGTGCTCCGGTTTCCTCCCACTGTGCAAAAGATGTGCTGGTTAGGGTGCATTGGCCATGCTAAATTCTCCCTCCCTACCCGAGCAGGCGCCGGAGTGTGACGACTAGAGGATTTTCACAGTAACTTCATTGCAGTGTTAATGTAAGCCTACTTGTGACACGAATAAATAAACTTAGTACAGCTTCTTTCCACTGTCAGGAGACTTCTGTCAAGTCTAAAGCAGGGTCAAGCTCTGACGAAGGGTCATCCTTACTTAAAACATTCTCTCTCCACAGATGCTGTCAGACCTGCTGAGATTTTCCAGCATTTTCTGTTTTTGTTTTAGATTCCAGCATCCACAGTATTTTGCTTTTATCTAAAACAGGGTGACCTGACAAGATTAGTGCTGGTGATAGAGGTTTAATCTTGTTGGATCAAGTTTTCATGGAGTTGCCGAAAATAGCAGATGAGACCTGGATCTAGAAGTCCCACTCCCATTTCTGGCAGACCTCATTTTCGTTGTTCGGTAACGAGAAATGAGGTGTAAAGTTCTCGGTGCAAATTGAGAATTGGTTGAGCCATTTCAACTCAGTGCACAGGGACAAGTGGACCTGATTTTCACTCCAGGAATGGCCTCAATTTGCAGTGTGTGTTCCACAACCTTATGGTGGAGATGAAAATGTGCATGACGGGCATATAGATATGTAGAACTGTCAAGCTGCCAAGTTATTTATATCCCCAGCCCTTTAAACATTCTAAAGTAAAACTGCCTGATCTTGTTTGAGAGTTGAAAAAACATGTTGCAGCGGTCTTAATAGTTATTGATTGACTGAGTGCTAAAATTAAAGCATTATTAATCCTTGACTGCTATCTATACCCTGTCATTATCACAGTGGGGGAATTGTAAATTCAGTTTAATTGACATCTTAAAGATGTTGTTAAAGGATTAAGTATCTTTGATGTAAGTTATAAATACAAATGGTTATTTTGATAAGGAATTAAGTACTTTGAGGGATTTAAATGTGTATGGGCTTTCATTATGGCACTTTTTTTATATGTAATGAATTCTGCAATCAATTTTTAGAACTTGATTTTATTTAAGCTCAACATGGCTCCTGAGGGGTATTCTGGTGGATATTGGGTGAATTGGCATGGAGGGTGTAAGGGCAAAGGGTAGTGCGGTCATATATTGCAAGAGTTGGCACAAAGTTGGCATAGTGCAAAGGGCTTGGCAGAGAAGATTTGAAGGACCATTAGAGTGAGTGGATGAACATAGGAACATAGGAGCAAGAGCAGGAAATCTAGCCTGATGTACCTGCTCCACTATTTAATTGCTGAAGATCTACCTCATTGCCACTTTCCCACGCTATCCCCATATCCCTTGATGTCATTAGTATCCAAAAGTCTATCAGTTTTGTCTTGAATGAGGTCAATTATTGAGCTTTCGCAGCCCCCTGAGGTAGATAATTCCAAAGATTCATCACCCTCTGAGGGAAGAAATTCCTCCTTATCTCAGTCTTAAATGACCTACTTGCCCTTTACTCTGAGTCTCCTGGGTCTCGTGTTACCAGCCAGGAGAAACATCCAATCTACCAAGTCACGGCCTGTAAGAATGGTATAAGTTTCAATGAGATCACCTCTCATTCTTCAAAACTCCGGAGAATGCAGGCCCAATTTCCTCAATTTCTCTTCATGAGGCATTCCCGCATCCAGGCATTAGTCTGGTGAAACTCCAATGCACTCCCTCTATGGCAAGTACATCCTTCCTTAGATTAGGAGGCCAAAATTGTCCAGATGCAACCTCACTAAGGCTCTATATAATTTCAGGAAGGCATCTTTACTCCTGTACTCAAACTCCCCTCGCGATGAAAGCTTATATATGTCTTGCCTTCCAACTTGCTTGCTGCACCTGCATCCTAGCTTTTACTGACTCATGAATAAGGACAGCCAGGCCAGAACTTTACTGGCCCATCCGCTATGGGAATTGGAGCGGGTGAGGGGCAGACCATGGAAAGGTCCATTGCCCTCGGGTGGGATTTTACGGTTTCGGGACAAGTGAGGCTATAAAGTCCTGCCCACAGATCCCTTTGGACATCAACACTTCCCAACCTCTTGTGATTTCAGCAATCCTCTGCCTTTCCGGTTTTTCTATCAAAGAGGATAACTTCTCACTTATTTGCATTGTTGTAATGATACATGCTACATACTCCATCAGGAACACAAAGGAAAAAGTGTACAGAGGCTGGCAGAAAGCCCCTCCCTCCTCATCCCAGCTGCCCTGGAGCAGCCCACCGGCTTGCCCCAGTCCCTTCAGGCTGTCTCCAATTGGTCCCTCAAGCCAGGTGACCTCCTTCTGCTGTGTTAAAATGACAATCACCACAATTATATTCTATCTTCTATAATTTTGCCCATTTTTCCAAGTCCCCCTGCATCCACCTCAGAACTTATTTTCTCCCCTAGTTTTGTTTCATTGGTAAATTTGGAAATATTACATTCGGGTCTCACATCAAAATCATTTATATAGCTTGTGTACAGATATGGCCCAAGCACTAATCCTGCACTAGTATCAGCCTGCCATCCTGAGAATGATCTGTTTATCCCTACTCTCTGTTTTCCATTTGCTAACCAATTATGAATCCATGTCAGTACATCCTCAATCCAATGTCCTCCAGTTTTGCTTACTAATCTCCTGGTGTGGGGCGGCACGGTGGCACTGCTGCCTCACGGCGCCAGAGAACCTGGTTCAATTCCCGGCTTGGGTCACTGTCTGTGTGGAGTCGGCACGTTCTCCCCGTGTCTGCATGCGTTTCCTCCGGTTGCTCCGGTTTCCTCTCACAGTCTGAAAGACGTGTTGGTTCGCCGTGCTAAATTCTCCCTCAGTGTACCTGAACAGGTGCCGGAATGTGGCAACTAGGGGATTTTCACAGTAACTTCATTGTAGTGTTAATGTAAGCCTACTTGTGACACTAATAAATAAACTTTGAAAGCTTTTATCACAAGCCTTTTGAAAATCCAAATACACCACATCCACTGGTTCTCCTCTATCTATGCTACCAGTAACATCATGTCAAACATGATTTCCCTTTCATAAATCCGTGTTGGCTCTGCCCAATCAAATCACATCATTATTTTCAAAGTGTCTAGTTATCACAACCTTTATAATAGACTCTGACATTTTCCCTGCTACTGATATTGAACTAACAGATTTGTAGCTCTCTGTTTCCTCTCTCCCTCCCTTCTTAAATAGTTTCAGGGGTTACAGTTGCTACTTTCCAGATTGCAAGAACTTATCCAGAATTTATAGAATTTTGAAAGATAACCATAAATGCATCCATTATCTCCACAGCCATCTCCACCTCCTTCAACAATCTGGGATGTAGCTCATCAGCTCCAGGGGATTTCTAAACCTGAAATCCAATTAATTTTTCATGTACTAATTCTTTATTAATACTAATTTATTTCAGTTCCTCATTTTCACAAGCTCCTTAGTTCCTGAGTATTTATTGGAGGTTTTCTGTATCTTCTTCTGTAAAGACAGACTCAAACTGTATAGTTTCTCCGCCATTTTCCTATTCTTTATTGTAAACATTCCTGTCTCCATCTGTAATGGACCCACATTTGTTTACCTGGAGGCTGAGAGACTTGACAGCGCCCCAATTTGACACCTCGTCCTAAAGGCAGCAGCTCTGACAGCAACACTCCCTCAATACTGCACTGGAGCATGTACTCAATCCTGTGCTCAAGCACTGGAATGGGACTTGAATCCAGAACCATTATAGAGAAATATACGTGGCTCAAAAGTTCTAAGTTCATGTTTATTCATTAGTGTCACAAGTAGGCTTACAAAAACACTGCAATGAAGTTACTGTGAAAATCCCCTAGTCGCCACACTCCGGCACCTGTTCGGGTACACTGAGGGAGAATTTAGTATAGCCAATGCACCTAACCGGCATGTCTTTCCGACTGTGGAAGGAAACCGGAGCATCCGGAGGAAACCCACGCAGACACGGGGAGAATGTGCAGACTCCACACAGACAGTGACCCAAGCCGGGAATCGAACCTGGCTCTCTACCACCATGAGGCAGCAGTGCTAACCACTGTGCCACCGTGCTGCCCACGATGTTTTCATTTTTTTCTCTATGCTGTTATGAGCATATGTACAAGGAAAGTCCCAAATAGGTCTCCGATTTTTTCAGAATCGGAAATTATTCTTCTCTTATTTTGATATTGGATTTCAAAATATCATTTAATATATTATACCCATAAGCAGAAAAGAAATACAAAGGCTGCAAATTTGCACCCGTGTCCACCGTGAGCGCGAATAGCGATGCCAGCACAAAGTGCCACGAGACACAGAAAATGAGAATCTCACTGGCAAGGTCAAGTTTCCCGATTCTCCCAGTCCTTAACCAGCGATGTAATAAGGCTCTCACCCAGGGATGTATCTCCATTTATGTTAATACATTTTAATGGGCTTCTCAACCACATTGTGTCCCCTCCCCAACACCCCCCCACCTTTGGATTCCACCCCCCCTTGCCGAAGTGACGTCATGTTGACAAGGTTTACAACTGCTTTCAACAAATGTGAAGTGGTCTAAGGGAACCTGCTGGGCCACACAGTTAAGTATAGCCCCCTGGGGGGAAAAGAGACATCCCATGACAGTACTCTGGCACTGTCCCCTGGCACCCCGGCACTGCCAGGGTGGCAGGAGAGGGTCCTCTAAGAAGCTCCTTTGGTTGGGGGTGGGAGTGGGCTGGTTCTTTTTTATATCAGGTTAAAGTCCAACAGATTTATTTGGTAGCAAAAGCCACTAGCTTTCGGAACAGGCTGTTCCTTCGTCTGGTGGGTGGGAGTTCTGATCACAAACAGGGCACAAAGACACAAGCGCTTTGAGTTTGTGTCTTTGTGCCCTGTTTGTGATCAGAACTCCCACCCACCTGACGAAGGAACAGCCTGTTCCGAAAGCTAGTGGCTTTTGCTACCAAATAAACCTGTTGGACTTTAACCTGGTGTTGTTAGACTTCTTACTGTGTTTACCTCAGTCCAACGCTGGCATCTCCACATCTTTTTTATATATCAGAGATTGGAACACCAATTTCGATCTTGAGATGCTCAGCTGCCATCGTTGTCTGGTCCGTCTTTTCAAATGTGACAGTGTGAGCCTCACCTCCTGCATTTAACTTTTCAATGTGTTTAAAAATATATCAGGTATATCTGGCAGTGCAGCCAGCGAGCTACACGCCGCTTCTCTTGCCTGAACCAACGCTTTGAAAAATAACTGTAAAATACACAGAGGCAACACCAAAAACAACTTTCCATTATTCAGTCAACGAGATGGTTCTTTGATCAATGGCACTATGATTTTAGCTCAGAAGCGGGCAAGCCTTTACCACATGAGAAGCACAGCTTACAAACATGTGCTGGTTGCCTGGGATTTCCCAGGGCGTCCCTTATTCAAAGGCACTCTGCCTGATTGAAGGACTCATCACAGGGAAGTGGGTGCCTGCTAAGATCCACGGACATGCTGTCAACCCCCTATGGGCAGCACGGTGGCATGGTGGTTAACACTGCCTCACAGTGCCAGGGACCGGGCTTCGATTCTCGGCTTGGGTCATTGTCTGCACAGAGTCTGCACGTTCTTCCCATGTCTGTGTGGGTTTCCTCCGGGTGCTCCGGTTTCCTCCCACAATCCGAAGACGTGCTGGTTAGATGCACGAGCCGTGTTAAATTCTCCCTCAGTGTGCCCGAACAGGTGCCAGAGTGTGGCGACCAGAGGATTTTCACAGTAACTTTGTTTCAGTGTTAATATAAGCCTGCTTGTTATACTAATTAAAATAAACTTTAAATATCCCTCATCACCACAATCCGTTTCTGACACAAAATGGTAGGATGCCATTAAAATAAATGTTTTTTTTAACACGAGTAAGATCAAACTGCAATGTTTGTGAAAATCATGTCTAGGCAGCAATTAAGAGAAAGGAAGGAAAATGAAAGATTAGGGAAGAGGGTGTTCTTTGCAATGTTACAATTAGTCGTCAGAGTGAGCCAGGAAGCAGTTTAGACACAGATGAGGTGCTGAAGAAGCAGCAGCAAGAAAGAGAGAGAGAGGCAGCCATCCCCGGGAACCAGTTCAGCCAGAGATTAGGGACTGAAGGCAGTAGAAGAACAGGGAAAAGCAGGGGCGGCATGGTGGCACAGTCATTAGCACTTCTGCCTCAAGGAACCAGATACCTGGGTTCAATTCCGGCCTTGGAAAACTGTGTGGAGTTTGCATGTTCTCCTCATGTCTGTGTGGGTTTCCTCCAGGTGCTCTGGTTTTCTCCCATAGTCCAAAGATATGCAGGTTAGGTGGATTGGCCATGCTAAATATTTATTTTCTCGCTAAAATCAGAAAAGAAAATGCACCACAGGAAACCAGTGTTTCAGGTTGGAACACTCTTGCACTTAACAGAGCAATCTTACCAGTTCTTCATGCCTCCTCATGTCCGGTTTCTTGCCTCTCATGAGGTTACTGGCCCTGTTCTGCAGGCGAAATCAGGCATGAGGCCGATTTCAATATTCAAAAGCACGTTTAAATAGCATTAGTGAGTCCTGGATGCAATCGACCGGGCTCACTTGCCTTAACGGGCTGGTCGACGGAGGTCCTCACCGGCAAGGATCATGTATGGTCCCCAGCAATGGGGACCAGACATGATGGCCTTGTTCGTGGGACTGGAGGCCATTTAAGCTCCCCTAGGCGGTTGGGGCAAGGGCGGAAACTGTCCTTTGGGCAGTTCCAGCCTGGGACCCTGGCAGTGCCAGCCTGGCATCCTGGGACTGCCCACCGATAACCCTGGCAGTGCCAACCTGGCACCCTGACAGTGCCCACTGGGCAATATGAAGGGGCATGGCCTAAGGTAAGGGGTGGGATTAGAGGAGGGATGGGGACTGAAGGAGGCAGGGCCTGAAAGAGAGGCAAGTACTCTGCATCAGGAATTGCTGGAGCAGTGATTGGCAGGAGGGGGTGGGTGAATAGGGGTGACAATTGGCCGGGCAGTGAATGGAGACAGCGATCAGGTGAGGCAGGGGGAATCGGGGATGGCGATTGTCCAGGGAGGGTAAATTGGGGGTAGCAATCGGCTGGGGGGGGAATCAGGGCGGTGATCGGTTGGGGGGAGAGCTCGATTGGGGTAGTAATCGGGGGTGGGGGGTGGGGATGCGGAATCCGGGTGGCGGAGGAGTGACAGATTCCCAGTAAGATTCCCTTATTCTTGTACATAGTGCACTGGGCGATCAGGGTGCATGCGCAACAGTGCTCTTTAGCAGTCTGCAGCCGGCTTCCTGGCATAAATAGACTCTGTTCGCTCTCCCTACTGGCAAGAATCACATTTGGGGTCTTTTTTTCCCTAAGTGCCATAAGATAGAGTATGGGAGCTCACCCAAAAAATGAGTGTGATTCTCTCCAGCTGGCGGAAAGCAAGTTTGGCCTCATTGTTTTGACAAAGTCAGGTAAGATTCAATTTAAAGTCGCCCAAAAAAATGATGCAAATTTCTTCTGTTTTCATGCTCATTCGGCACTTATAACTTTTTTGGTAAGATTGTCCCCAACATCTGTGGTGTTTTGTAACACTTCCCACCATTACCCACCTCTGACTCAGGTCGCTCCATGGTTTTGGGCCTCCGGTGGGTGCCATTTCAACAGCAGCCACCATCTCCCCAGTGGTGCTGCTGTTCATTAGAGCTGCTGACCTCTGATTGGTCAGCAGCTCTCAGCGGGCAGCACTTGATTCCGTGGGGTCCTGATTCCATGACCTCTCAAATGCCTGATTAGCATTTAATACCAACAGGCTTTCTCAGTGGAGGCAGCGCTCGTCTCTTGCTAGCTCTATAGTTGGTGCCGAGGCCACCGTCATCTCAGTAAACCGCCCATGCCAACCCCCCCTCATAGCTTCCACAAACAGGAAACAAAGTAATTCAACCATCTACCATATCCACCAAACTGTCCCAGTCCTCATTTCAATCAGTGATAATTAAAGCCACAATTTCTCTGAAGCACAAGGAGGGATCTTTTGGTCCTGCCCGCCCCGGGACTGGAAACCCCTGCCTGAGGTCAACGGACCTTTGGCTTGTCCGTCATGTTTACCATCCTGCCTGCAGCAATTCCTGTGGTGGGCCGGACCAGAAGATTGAGGCCAAAATGCTAACATCAGTGTAGTATTGCTTTTCTCAAAATTAATTTGGATTATCATGAGTTGCCCATCTGGTTATTCTCTTCAAAGTCATTTACAAATGCTAACATATTTGAATAAACTTAAATGTGAATACAATTTTTAAAAACTTCTTAAATAGCTAAAACTATTGACAAATGTTCATTAAAAAGCACTGATGGAGATGAGAGGCAGTTCAATTTGTTGTATACAAGAGCTAAACTGTTGGTTCAGCCAAACAACATTTGTCTGAAATGTTATTCCTGGCAGCAATGTATCCAACTGCCAGCAACAGAACATCCTATCACCATTAAAAATCTTTGTAAGCCGACACATCACAAGGAATCTGATTCCAAACATCGCTGTACTATTTAAAATCCAAAAGCTCTAGATGTCCATATCTTGATTCCCATTCACTCATCATTCCTGTGGTCACCAATTTACATTTGCTCCTGGCCTACCGATGTCTTAAATTTAAAATACTCATCCTTGTATGTTCGAGTCCCTCCATAATAATGTCCTTCCCTATCTCTGTAACATCCTCCAGTGCTAGAGCTCTCTGAGGTCTCTGCATGCCTCCATTCTGACTTCTTGCATATCTATCTCCTTCAATCTCACATTGGCAGTCTTATATTCAGCTGTCTAGGCTCTAAGATTTGGAATTACTTTCCTAAACTTCACTACCTCTCTCTCCTCCTTTAGGGCGTACCTTGTTATGAATGTGATGCTTTTTAAGCTTGCTATGCTTTAAACCATCTCTTTAATTTAAGGTGAAAGGGAGTAATGAAGAGAGTCACGTTATCTGATTAGTTTTGCCTGACAAGTCTATGTGGCTTGGTTACCAAGGAGACAGGGGTCCTAGATTGAGACTTGCTGAGAGCAAAGTGCAAAAGGATCACACCTGAAAACAAAGGCAGGAGCAGCTTGGTAGACTGTGGAAAGACCTTCTCTGAGTTTTTGGGCAAAAAGAGAGAAAGAGGGACATAGAGACAAAAGTTGCAGCTGCTGTGATCAGTAGGGCAGAGAAGGCGACTGGTACTCTGCAAGCTACCAGGCAGAATGTGAGAGGGAGGACAGTCGCTGGTCAAACAGAAGAATTCCTTCACAATCTAAAAACTCTACGAGATTTGCCCTGGTGAAGCCGGGAAAATATATCACTGGAATGGGCCTTACTGCTGCTAATTGGTTTAGAAATTCTTTAAAACTGAAGGAAGCACCTTTTGATGGTCACTCGACACTAGGATTCAGTGAAATGGTAAGACATGAACCAATTTGAAACTCAGAATGACAGTGGACTGTTTCCTGTAATGATTGTAATCCTGCAGACAGACTGCTGTAAGGTATATATATGGGGTTAAGACGCTAATATAGGTCCTGTTTTTTGTAATTTAGATTATTAGTTGACAATGGGTAATGTTTAGTCAAACTTGCTTTTAGTTTTTTGTTACAGTAAAAGTCTTAGAACTTGAAATCTTGTCATTAAATTTCTTGAAATTGGTCATTGAAAATTCAAATCTCTTGCTTACAATTATCAGTCTCTATGGAGATTGTAACATCCTTAAAAACTATCTCTTTGACCAAGCTTTTGATCATCTATTCTAATACTTCTTTGTGTGCGTTGGTGTCAAATTTTGTCAGATAATGTTCCTGTGAAGTGCCTCGTAATGTTTTATGACATTAAAGGCACTTTATAAATGCAAGTTGTTATTGTAAGTTATAGCACTCAACCTTGATTGCCAATTGTAATACTCCAGTTATTGATTTCTTTTTACATTCAATTACAATATAATGCATCAAAATATAAATACAGTAAGCATGGAACTCAGAAAAAAATCCTGGATAAAATTAATTAGCCATTGTACAAATAGAATGCCAGCAAGAATATTGCTGGGCTTAGGTAACTCAAACTGTGTCACTTACTGCAGAGTAATCACAGTTTACAGCAGGCTTGTCTAAGGGCTGGCCCTTACAGTCCACAAGGCATTTTCATGCAGCCCAGGGAGGGTGGAAAGAGGGGGGGGTGGGGGTGGAAAGAGGGGGGGTGGAGTGGAAAGAGGGGGGGGTGGGGGTGGAAAGAGGGGGGGTGGGGTGGAAAGAGGGGGGGTGGGGGTGGAAAGAGGGGGTGGAAAGAGAGGGGGTGGGGGTGGAAAGAGGGGAGGTGGGGGTGGAAAGAGGGGGGGTGGGGGGTGGAAAGAGGGGGGTGGGGGTGGAAAGAGGGGGGGTGGGGGTGGAAAGAGGGAGAGGGAGAGGGACAGACATCGGACCCAGAAACAGCTTCAGACTCAGCCCAGGTCTTGAACATGGCCCAGCCTCAGACATGACCCTGTGAGCCAGGAGAGAGCGAAGTGAGTGACGAAGTGGGTGTGAGGGAGTGAAAGTGTGTGTGATTATGTGAATGGTGGGTAGGGATACAAGGAAAAAGCAGGAGTATAGCCCAATGTGCAGGGCTACGGAGAAAAGGTAGAGGAATGGCATCAAGTCCCGATGTTGATTTGGAGAACTAGTGCAGACATGATAGGCCGAATGGCCTCTTCCTACGCTGTAACAATTTTGTGATTCTGTGTGTGTGTGAGAGTGAGTGGATAACTGTGTGTGGGGAAGTGAGAATGAATGAGTGACTGTGTTTGGGAGGGAGTGAGTGACTGTGTGTGGGAGTGAGAGTGAGTGAGTGACTTGGTGTGGGAGTGAGAGTGAATGAGTGGCTGTGTATGGGAGAGGGAGAGAGACTGTAATTGGGGGAGTGAGAGTGAGTTACTGTGTATGGGAGAGTTTGAGTGAGTGACTGTGTGTGGGGGAGTTTGAGTGAATAAGCCCCTGTGTGTGGGGCAGTGAGTGTGATTAAACATAGAACATAGAACATAGAACAGTACAGCACAGAACAGGCCCTTCGGCCCACGATGTTGTGCCGAGCTTTATCTGAAACCAAGATCAAGCTATCCCACTCCCTATCATCCTGGTGTGCTCCATGTGCCTATCCAACAACCGCTTAAATGTTCCTAAAGTGTCTGACTCCACTATCATTGCAGGCAGTCCATTCCACACCCCAACCACTCTCTGCGTAAAGAACCTACCTCTGATATCCGTCCTGTATCTCCCACCATGAACCCTATAGTTATGCCCCCTTGTAATAGCTCCATCCACCCAAGGAAATAGTCTTTGAACGTTCACTCTATCTATCCCCTTCATCATTTTATAAACCTCTATTAAGTCTCCCCTCAGCCTCCTCCGCTCCAGAGAGAACAGCCCTAGCTCCCTCAACCTTTCCTCATATGACCTACCCTCCAAACCAGGCAGCATCCTGGTAAATCTCCTCTGCACTCTTTCCAGCGCTTCCACATCCTTCTTATAGTGAGGTGACCAGAGCTGCACACAATATTCCAAATGTGGTCTCACCAAGGTCCTGTACAGTTGCAGCATAACCCCACGGCTCTTAAACTCCAACCCCCTGTTAATAAAAGCTAACACACTATAGGCCTTCTTCACAGCTCTATCCACTTGACTGGCAACCTTTAGAGATCTGTGGATATGGACCCCAAGATCTCTCTGTTCCTCCACAGTCTTCAGAACCCTACCTTTGACCCTGTAATCCACATTTAAATTTGTCCTACCAAAATGAATCACCTCACATTTATCAGGGTTAAACTCCATTTGCCATTTTTCAGCCCAGCTTTGCATCCTATCTATGTCTCTTTGCAGCCTACAACAGCCCTCCACCTCATCCACTACTCCACCAATCTTGGTGTCATCAGCAAATTTACTGATCCACCCTTCAGCCCCCTCCTCTAAGTCATTAATAAAAATCACAAACAGCAGAGGACCAAGCACTGATCCCTGCGGCACACCGCTAGCAACCTGCCTCCAATCCGAAAATTTTCCATCGACCACCACCCTCTGTCTTCGGTCAGACAGCCAGTTACCTATCCAATCGGCCAACTTTTCCTCTATCCCACACCTCCTCACTTTCATCATAAGCCGACCATGGGGGACCTTATCAAACGCCTTACTAAAATCCATGTATATGACATCAACTGCCCTACCTTCATCAACACACTTAACTGAGGGAATGTGTGTTTGAGGAGTGAAAGTAAGTGTGTGACTGCAAGCAGGGGAGTGAGTGACTATGTGGGGGAGTGAGTGAGTGTGTGACTGTGTGCAGGGGAGTGAGAATGTGTGTGTGGAGGGGAGTGTGAGAGACTGAGTGTGTAGGGTGAGTGCAAAAGACTGTCTGAGTGAGGGGCAAGTGTTGGAAAATGAATGAGCGTAGGTGAGCGCGAGTGACTGAGTACAGGCAAGTTCATGGCGGGGGGTGAGATCAGAGACTAATGAATGCATGCGAGTATGGGTGAGTAAGTGTGGGAGAATGTGAGTGAGTGAGATAAGAGACTGAGTGAATGAGAGGGGCAAGTGTGAGAGCGTGAATGAGTGAGTGTGGGCGAATGTGACGGAGTGATTGAGGGTGAGTTTGAGAGACTGAGTGAGTGAGGGGGTAGATTGAGAAACTGAGGCCAATATTTTACGACTTCACTCAGGTGAGGCTTGTAAAATCCCGCCCGAGGCTAACGGAGAATTCTGTTCTGCAAGCCTCACCCGCTCCAATTCCGGGGCAGGTGTGCCGGTAAAATTCCGACCTGAGTGTGTGGGATGAGTGCAGGAGGCTGAATGAGTGTGTCAGGTGAGTGTGAGTTTGCCTTGCACCCCAGTCTCAGGTTGCTCAATCACCACCACGCACCAATACATACGAACAGACCCACTCAGACTCATGCACCCACTGACCCTCTCACACTGTGATCACTTTTATCACTTACTATTTTAACTTAACAATTTATTGCTTTGACATTGCTGTACTTTTGATCAGCAATTGTTTATTAAAACCCCAACGTGTTTTTTGAAATTCAGTTTATTGCTGTGTCAAACCTCGGCCACGAGTTTCTAAGAGAGAAACAAAGTGGTTGGCACAATGGTTAGCACCACTGCCTCAGAGCGCCAGGGACCCGGGTTCGATTCCCGGCTTGGGTCACTGTCTATGTGGAGTCTGCACATTTTCCCCATTTCTGCATGGGTTTCCTCCGGGTGCTCCAGTTTCCTCACACAGTCCGAAAGACGTGCTGATTAGGTGCATTGACCATGCTAAATTCTCCCTCCTTGTATCCGAACAGGTGCCGGAGTGTGGCGACGAGGGGATTTTCGCAGTAACTTCATTGCAGTGTTAATGTGAGCTTACTTGTGACACTAATAAATAAACTTAAGTTAAAGTGCTGCCGCCAGCGGGAAAGCTGGAGTGTTTTATGCTGGCAGCACTTGACAAGTAATATTCAACCATCTTAAGTCGTTAAAAATAGTGAAAGCTGGGAACACGTTGCAGAGAGAGTGAGCGACTGCGTGTGGGAGACTAAGAGAGAGTGAGTGTGAGTGTGGAAGAGACAGAATGTGTGACTAGGTACATAGGGGAGTGAGTGAGTGACTGTGTGTGGGAGTGTGAGAGTGAGCCAGTGAACATGCTGGCAATTCTGGCTTCACAGAGGTTGGGATGCCATCTTTAAAGGGCACCCCAATCTCAGAGTCATGTTACAGGCCCCCCACCCACCGTCCCATGGAGATGGTGACCCCCCCCAATGCCTTAACATTGAGGGGCCACCTCCCCTCCACCCCTGAATGAATGGGCCACCTCCTCCCCACACCATGCAGGCATGAGGCCCAACAGGTCCCTCCACCCACCAGTCAGAAGCCTGACTCCCCCAGTACCTCACAGGAGAGACACACTGATCTGGTCACCAAAGGCTCAGCACCGCCCCCACGCCCCCCCCCCCCCCCCCACCCCCCACCCTCGCCTCGGCCTGCCTTCAGATTCTGCCCCTCAGCAGTGACACCTCGGCAGTGAGTGTCACTGCCAGGGTGTCACTGTAAAAAAAAAGTTTATTAGTCACAAGTAAGGCTTACATTAACACTGCAATGAAGTTACTGTGAAATTCCCCTAGTCGCCACACTTTGGCACCTGTTTGGGCCAATGCACCTAACCAGCACATGTTTCACACTGTGGGAGGAAACTGGAGCACCCGGAGGAAACCCACGCAGGCACGGGGAGAACGTGCAGACTCCACACAGGCAGTGACCCAAAGCTGGGAACTGAACCCGGGTCTCTGGTGCTGTGAGGCAACAGTGCTAACCACTGTGCCACCGTGCCACCGTAAGGGTGGTGGGGGAATGGTGCCAGCCTCTTCTATGACTGAAAGCAAATCCCCTATTCCAGCATGAGAGCTCTCAAAACAAACAGTGAGCCAAGGTCTTCAGAACAAAGCAGAAGAGAGAATAGAAAAAAACTGCAGTGTTAAAAGGATGAGGTTGAGTGGGCAGCTGTGGCGAAAAGAGGGAGTACTTGAGGCTTACTGGAACTTGAGCTGATTGTATCAACAATAAACTCTTAGATCTGTTTCGGAGCTGTCAATCAAAGCAGTTGAAAGTGGTCAGGCAGCACCTGTGGCTCATTCAGGCTACAGAAGGGAATCCCCGAGTAAAAGTGTCGTCTCCTGTCAGTCAAAGGACTTCAAAGGGTTCTGCTCACACCTGGGGTTTCTGAGAAGGAGCAAAGCTATTCCCCTAATGAAAGTGACATCTCCTGATAGAGGACTTCAAAGAAGTCTGTTCTCAGCAGGAACTTCTGAGAGTGAGCAGGGGAATTCCTTCTGTAGAATGGAGTGTTGCTGTGATTTTGAAGGCTTCTAGATGTCCAGGGGGCATAGATGGATATTTAAGTGACCAGGCCATTTCAAAGTTTTTACAGTACACAGACAAGAGTGAAGATTGTTAACAGAATGCTGCCTGAGCTCACCATGCTAAGAGTGATCTCCACTTTTCCCAGGGCAAGAAGGGGAAGTCCAGCCACAAAACCCCTCTCCGGGGGAGAGTCCCAAGGTCAACCGTTTCCTCCAAGTCCGAGCCCACCCAACCCCAAGGTCCTTGGGGGACACTCCCTCTGCAACCAGGAAGCAGCAATGTGGCACATGGGCTCATAACTTACCTCCTTGCCCCCCCCCCCCCCCCCGCCCAGTTCCTGGGAATCCAAGACACCAGGTTCATGCTTGTACTGCTGGGGATGGGAGCATCCCAAGAAGCTTGAGAATTGGGCTTCAAAATAGGATGCGTGCATAGTAATGAGGTTTCCACCCGCTCTTGGGTGGGAACCTGATCGGGGCCAGAACGGTGGGCAGGGAGACTACCACTGGGTTTAACGTCTGGCAAGAATCCTGTTTTGGCCTTCATGCCCAATTCAATGAGCCAGTGGCGGCCCCTCTGTGGAAAATCGTCCCCCCCTTGCTTTTCTGAAATTTGCTCAAATGCCCTTTGATGAATGAAAATATGCAAATGTGGCCTACCGAGAGAAAATATTGGAGCAATCTGGTTTACAGCATAAATGGAAATCATTCTTCCCATCATGTCCCTGCTAGTCCATTTGCTAGAGCAATCCAAATCTAATTCCATTGCTAATCTCTCCCTGAAGCCCGGAATGTTGCTCCGCTACAGATGTCTAACCACAATTCCCTTTAAGAAGTTTTAACTTTACTCCTCATTCTCTTTGTGAGTTTGAAATTGATGACTGCTTGTCACTGAACAATAAC
Organism: Mustelus asterias; assembly: GCF_964213995.1. NCBI lineage: Eukaryota > Metazoa > Chordata > Chondrichthyes > Carcharhiniformes > Triakidae > Mustelus > Mustelus asterias. The sequence goes on along the minus strand of NC_135824.1, from coordinate 48,530,860 downwards.
TTGTATTTATATAGTGCCTCGAATGTAGTATGATATCCCAAGAACTCTTGCAGGAGTCTTATTAATCAAAATTTAATAGAGAGCCATGTAAGACGATACTCAGAAAGTTTAGTCAAAGAGTAAGTTTTAAGGAGTGTCTTCAAGGAAGAAAGAGAGGGAGAGAGGCAGAGGTTTAGGTCAGAATTTCAGAGATTAGGACCTGAGTAATTGAATATACTGTTAACAATGTCAGAAAAGATTCAGGAGAATGGTTCCTGAGATGAGGAGTTATGAAGATAGGTTGGAGACGTTGGGACTGTGTTGCTTTGAGAAAAGAAGGCTGAGAGGAGATTTGATTGAGGCGTTCAAAATCACAAGGGAATTGGGCAGAGATAAGAAAAAAACTGTTCTTACTTTCAAAAGGCTTAACTACAAGAGGGCACAGATTTAAGGTAATTCGTAAAATAAGCAAAAACAATATGAGTAAAAAACCTATTTCCTGGAATTAACTTCCTGAGAGTGTGGTGGAGGCAGGTTCATTCGAGGCATTCAAAAGGGCATGAGACTGTTATTTGAAAAGGAAGAGTGTGCAGGGTTGCGGGGAGAAGACAGGAGAATGGTGGCACAGTGGCACAGTAGAACATAGAACATAGAACAGTACAGCACAGAACAGGCCCTTCGGCCCACGATGTTATGCCGAGCTTTATCTGAAACCAAGATCAAGCTATCCCACTCCCTATCATCCTGGTGTGCTCCATGTGCCTATCCAATAACCGCTTAAATGTTCCTAAAGTGTCTGACTCCACTATCACTGCAGGCAGTCCATTCCACACCCAACCACTCTCTGCGTAAAGAACCTACCTCTGATATCCTTCCTATATCTCCCACCATGAACCCTATAGTTATGCCCCCTTGTAATAGCTCCATCCACCCGAGGAAATTGTCTTTGAACGTTCACTCTATCTATCCCCTTCATCATTTTATAAACCTCTATTAAGTCTCCCCTCAGCCTCCTCCGCTCCAGAGAGAACAGCCCTAGCTCCCTCAACCTTTCCTCATAAGACCTACCCTCCAAACCAGTAGTTGACACTGCTGCCTCACAGTGTCAAGGACCCGGGTTCGATTCCTGGTTTGGGTCACTCTCTGTGTGGAATTTGCACGTTCTCGTTGTGTCTGTGTGGGTTTCCTCCGGGTGCTCCGGTTTAATCCCACAGATCAAAAGACTTGCTGGTTAGGTGCATTGGCCATGCTAAATTCTCCCTCAGTGTACACGAACGGGCGCCAGAGTGTGGCGACTGGGGGATTTTCACGATAACTTCATTACAGTGTTAATGTAACCCTACTTGTGATTAATAAATAAACTTTAAATGAATTGCTCATTTGGAGAGCCAGTGCAGATACGAATGGCCTCCTTCTGCACTGTAACAATCCTGTGATTCTGTGAGTTATAGAGATTGAGAATGCACAAGAGGCCAGAAGAATCTTGGAAGGTTGTAGGGCTAAAGTAGTTACAGAGATAGGACAAGGAGGAATTGAAAAACAAAGGGGAGAACTTTAAAATCATAGCATTTCTGGACAGGAATCAATATGAGCTGATGTGTGAATGGAATTTGGTGCAAGTGAGGATAAGGACAGCAGAGTTTTGGATCACCTCGGGAGGGCGCAAGTTATGAGGCTGGCCAGGAATGTGTTGATATTGACAAGACTAGAAGTAACAAAGGCATGAACAAGGCTTTCAGCACAGAAGCGCTGAGGCAGAGATGCATTACAGAAGTGGAAGTATGTGTGATGACCTATAAACATGACCAGAAGCAAATACCACACAGAGCAGTGTAATGAAAACCAAACGCACGTAAGCACAACCAAAGGGAATTAAATTGCAGATCAATGAGGGATTTTCTTTTAATTGACAAAGCCAGGTGAAGGGCCAAGCCCAAGCAATGGGTTGAATTTTACACACCCCCAGCAGACGTGTTTCTCGTGGGGAGGGAGTACATATAATTGGCTGGGTTCCCAGCCCACCACCTTCCTGGCTACCCAAGCTCACACATGTGATATGGGGATGGTCAGGTACCAAACCCAGCAGCCACTTGCTATAATTAAACAGACAGAATCACCTGGAGCACGTGTTTTAGGGTGGCACGGTGGCACAGTGGTTAGCACTGTTGCCTCACAGCGGCAGGATCCCAGGTTCAATTCCGGCCTCGGGATCACTGTCTGTGTGGAGTTTGTGCATTCTCCCCGTGTCTGCGTGGGTTTCCTCCGGGTGCTCCAGTTTCCTCCCACAGTCCAAAGATGTGCGGGTTAGGTTGATTGGCCAAGATAAATTGACCCTTAGTGTCAGGGGGATTAGCAGGGTAAATGTGTGGGGTTACAGGAATAGGGATCGTTAAGGATGAGATTTCTAAATTCTTGGAAGTGCAGGGTCGGATTAAGACAAGTCAGCATGGATTTAGTAAGGGGAGGTCGTGCCTGACAAACCTGTTAGAGTTCTTTGAAGAGATAACAAATAGGTTAGACCAAGGAGAGCCAATGGATGTTATCTATCTTGACTTCCAAAAGGCCTTTGACAAGGTGCCTCACGGGAGACTGCTGAGTAAAATAAGGGCCCATGGTATTCGAGGCAAGGTACTAACATGGATTGACGATTGGCTGTCAGACAGAAGGCAGAGAGTTGGGATAAAAGGTTCTTTCTCAGAATGGCAACCGGTGACAAGTGGTGTCCCGCAGGGTTCAGTGTTGGGGCCACAGCTGTTCTCTTTATATATTAACGATCTAGATGACGGGACTGGGAGCATTCTGGCCAAGTTTGCCGATGATACAAAGATAGGTGGAGGGGCAGGTAGTATTGAGGAGGTGGGGAGGCTGCAGAAAGATTTAGACAGTTTAGGAGAGTGGTCCAAGAAGTGGCTGATGAAATTCAACGTGGGCAAGTGCGAGGTCGTACACTTTGGAAAAAAGAATAGAGGCATGGACTATTTTCTAAACGGTGACAAAATTCATAATGCTAAAGTGCAAAGGGACTTGGGAGTCCTAGTCCAGGATTCTCTAAAGGTAAACTTGCAGGTTGAGTCCGTAATTAAGAAAGCAAATGTAATGTTGTCATTTATCTCAAGAGGCTTGGAATACAAAAGCAGGGATGTACTTCTGAGGCTTTATAAAGCACTGGTTAGGCCCCATTTGGAGTACTGTGAGCAATTTTGGGCCCCACACCTCAGGAAGGACATACTGGCACTGGAGCGGGTCCAGCGGAGATTCACACGGATGATCCCAGGAATGGTAGGCCTGACATACGATGAACGTCTGAGGATCGTGGGATTATATTCATTGGAGTTTAGGAGGTTGAGGGGAGATCTGATAGAAACTTACAAGATAATGAACGGCTTAGATAGGATGGACGTAGGGAAGTTGTTTCCATTAACAGGGGAGACTAGGACGCGGGGGCACAGCCTTAGAATAAAAGGGAGTCACTTTAGAACAGAGATGAGGAGAAATTTCTTCAGCCAGAGAGTGGTGGGTCTGTGGAATTCATTGCCACAGAGGGCTGTGGAGGCCGAGACGTTGAGCGTCTTCAAGACATTGATAAATTCTTGATTTCTCGAGGAATTAAGGGCTATGGGGAGAGAGCGGGTAAATGGAGTTGAAATCAACCATGATTGAATGGTGGAGTGGACTCGATGGGCCGAATGGCCTTACTTCCGCTCCTATGTTTTATGGTCTTATGGGATTGGGTGGGATTGTGGCCGGTACAGACTTGATGGGCTGAATGGCCTCCTTCTGTACTGTAGGGACTTTATGAGAATCCATTAGGCTTGTTATCAAGCTAATTGGTTCTGATAATACACTGCTCATGCCACTCAGATGGATGTAAATGGTACGAATAATGACATGGTCACGGGTTCAAATCCCATACTGGCTAACAGCCAGGGGCAGCACTGGTTAGCACTGCTGCCTCACAGTGCTAGGAACCTGGGTTCGATTTCCACCTTGGGTCACTGTCTGTTTGGAGTCTGCATGTTCTCCCCGTGTCTGCGTGGGTTTCCTCTGGGTGCTCCAGTTTCCTCCCACAGTTCGAAAGACGTGCTGGTTAGGTGCATTGGCCGTGCTAAATTCTCCCTCAGTGTACCCGAACAGGCGCCGGAGTGTGGCGACTAGGGGATTTTCACAGTAACTTCATTACAGTGTTAATGTAAGGTGAAACACACCTCTTCCCTCCTACCCACACCCTGCCTCAAGTCCACCATCTCCCCTCCCAATACCTATTCTCCCTAATGTACCCAAGCTCTCCAGGTCCAGGACCACAGAGTTACCTGCTCTGGGAGCCTTTGTGCTTTGGTTTTCTTCCTCTGCAGCCCCAGCCGGTGGGCAGGGCCGGAGAATCCCGCCTAATGTGACTGAAGTTGGAAATGAACATGCTGGAAAATAGTGAATATATTCATATCGGATCCCATGATGTCATTGGTACCACACTGCCACTTTATCTGGGCAGTCTAAAAGGCATCACCTCGTGGGATAGGCCGCAGAGACTGACCAACATGACTGACAAGAACTATTAAAAGGGGCATTGATTTGGGTCATTAGGATTTATGTGCTTTATTGATTGGAGGAATCACCCTTATGAAGTATTCACAGTTTATGAGGTACGTTTTTGCATTCTTGGAGAAGTAAAAATTGGAGGAAGTGCAGCAGCCGTAGGAGCAGCCTTGTTAATCATGATGAACATCAGTAGGTTCTGAAAGAGCACGGCTGCTGAGAGGGGCTGCTTGTCAAAGCACTTACTGTAGTCTAAGAGTTTGGCACATAAAGTGTTAATGTGATACTGTAATACCACCCACAAAGTGATGTAAGAGGACACTTGACTTGAACCTCGGAGTCAATGTAGGATTGGACAGAGCTGTGTGTAGAAGCAAGCATGGAGAGAGCTTCTTGTTTGGGCCTTTATTGTATCTATGTATATACTGATGAACTACCCTAAGGCTATGAATATCTTAATAAGGCCTACCAAACCATGCCCAATACCTTACAACACTTCTCCCAATCCTAAGGTCCATAGGCCAAATGTCACTTTCCTGGACATCTCAGACGAACATTGCTTCAGCAGACTGTTACACCACCATGTGCAGCCTTTTGCCATAAGACCAGCTAGCTGCCTTTTGGACCACCAAGCCCTACTTACAGGTGCCTATGAAAGTCACACTGCTCTGATCATTGCGTCAGGCAACAGGTCTGTGGTGTACAACTGCAATAGGAGTGAATTAAACATTAACTTTCCATTGGGTTGATTTGATTTATTATTGTCACATGTATTGGGATACAGTGAAAAGTATTGTTTCTTGCGCGCTAGAAACCGTTCATAGAGACGGAAAGGAGAGGGTGCAGAATGTAGTGTTACAGTCATAGCTAGGGTGCAGAGAAAGATCAACTCACTATAAGATAGGCAGCCAGAATGAGGGAGTTATGAGCTTCTCTTGTGCACTGCACATCATCTCTGTTCACATGCAGCTTTCAGGACACCAGATATCTCAATTCTAGATTTACATCCACTCTAAAAAAATGTTTAATACGTTTTACTTACCATTACTTTTCGTCTTTGTCTTTCGCACAAGGAGGAGGGATGTCAAACAAGTAGGTACATCAGGGTTACCCAATATTCATCGGACAAGTGTTGCTGAAAGGGTTAATTTTTTTTTAAACCAAAGGTACCAGATTTTAAAGTCGGTGCTGTATTAAAGGGAAGGTGGTGGCATATTGGTATTGTCAATGGGCTAGCAATGAAAAGACCCAGGGAAATGCTCGGGAACCCGGTTTGAATCCCACTGCAGCAGATGATGGAATTTGATTTCAATAAAAATGAACAAGTCTAATGATGACCATGAAAACATTGTTGATGGCCGTAAAAATCCATCTGGTTCATTGATGTCCTTTAGGGAAGGAAATCTGACGTCTTTATCTTGTCTTGACTCTGGACTCTGAAATGGTTGACTCTTAAATGCCTTCTGAAATATTATATCGAATTCTACGAAGTCAAGGGGGAGGCGATGGCCAAGTGATATTATCGCTAGAATATTAATCCAGAAACTCAGCTCATGTCCTGGGGGCCCAGGTTTGAATCCCGCCATGGCAGATGGTGGAATTTGTATTCAATAATAAAATGAAATCTGGTATTAAGGATCTACTGATGACCATGAAATCATTGCCGATTGTTGGAAAAGCCCATCTGGTTCACTAATGTACTTTAAGGAAGGAAATCTGCTGTCCTTACCCTGTCTGGCCTACTTGTGACTCCAGAGTCAACCACAGCAATGTGGTTGACTCTCAACTGCCCTGGGGCAATAAATGCTGGCCGGCCAAGCAGTGAAGACCATGTCTCACAAATGAATATAAAAAGAAATCATTGACTGCAGAAGTGGTTCAGGAAGGCAGCTCACCACCACCCCCTCAAGGGCATTTACGGATGGACAATAAATGCGAGCCGAGTCAGCGACACCCACATCCCATAAATTAACTTTAAAGAAAGAGTATTCGCTGCTGACCTCAGCTACCATGGCTGGAGGACCAGCAGGAACAACAGCAGAAAGCTGCAGAGAGAAGAGGGCAAAGGAGAGAGGTTACAGATGTTAAAAGCTACACAGTTTTACCAGACCACAAAAACTCTAGTTCCTTAAAGAGTAGTATGTCCAATGGTTCCGCTTCACCATAGAGACTGTTACAGAGCTATGCCACTTCTTGTAGCTCCCACTGTAGCTCAGAAGCAGGTAACACACTTCAATGCTTATAGCTCTAAGTTTCTGCAACATTGGGTTAATTAAGGCTGCAGCAGGAGACATAAACCACATAAACCAATTGCAGACATGCCTGCATTTTTAAAATCTGGTTTATCTGATGTGGGCATCACTGGCTGGCCAGCATTTATTGCCCATCCCTCATGAAAAGGTGGTGGTGAGAGACACCTTCTTGAACGATTGCAGTCCATGTGGTGTTATGTACACCCACAATGTTGTTTGGAAGATCCAGGATTGATGAAGGTCATGGATGCACTCTTCATAAACGCAAATTATGGCATCCCTTTCAACATGGAGGCAATTAATCAGAAAAGATAGGGCTCTAAGCTTCATCAGCTTTGCAGGCATCTACCTACTGCAGGGTGCAATTGATTGCATCTACATAACCTTTACTGCTCCATAATAAGACCCTGGAGTATACAATAACTGGAACGGCTTCCAATTAGTGAGTCTGACAATAGCTAGGTGGTGCAAAAGTGACATGAGGTGTTATTGCTTTAAATTATGTGACTTTGGCAAGACGTCTGATTGTACATTGCACCTTAATGTCTTCCTGAGGCAGCGGAATGTATGACATTCAAGAAATAAGCTGTATGCTCCTGAGGAAGCTTGACATAATGAGTATGTGGCACAGGCAACACTTTGTGGCAAGCAATCTTTGTGTTGTCCATGAGATAAAAGGTACAGCTGTCTGACCAGGTTACTCTAAGTATGGTATTTTACTCTTTGTTTAATGTCAAGTCTTAAGATTAGAAGAAATAGGAGCAGTAGGCCATTTGGTCACTTGAGCCTGCTCTGCCATTCAATCATGGTTGATCTGTTAAGGCCTTAACTCTGCTCTCCTGCCTGCACCCCCCCCATAACCTTTAACTCCCTTGTAGATCAAAAATCTGTCTAACTCAGCCTTGAATATGTTCAATGGCCCGCATTCACTGCTCTCTGGGGTGCAGAATTCCAAAGATTACTTATCCTCTCAGAGAAGAAATTCCTCCTCCTCGTCATCTTAAATGGAAGAGCCTTCCTTTTGAAACTGTGTCCCTTTTGTTCTAAATTCCCTGTCAAGCCTTCTCAGGATCTAATTGATTCACAAGATCACCTCTCATTCTTCTAAACTCCAATAAATATAGGCCTAACTTATTCAACCTTATAAGACAACCCCTTCATCCCAGGAATCTACGTGGTGAACCTTCTCTGAATTGCCTCCAATGTAAGTATATTCCTCCTCAAATAAGGAGGCCAAAACTGTACACAGTACCCTTTCTGTGGCCTCGCCAATGGCCTGCACAGTTGCCTACTTTCATATTCCATCCCCCTTTTGCAGTACAGGCCAACTTTCCATTTGTTTTCCTAATCACTTGCTTACCTGCGCGCTAATCTTTTTGTTATTTAGGTATGAGAACACCCAGATCCCCCTGTAATGCAGCATTTTGCAGGCTCTCCATTTAAATAGCTTAATGCTTTCCTATCCTTCCTACCAAAGTGGACAACCTCAAATTTTCCCACATTATACTTCATCTAAATGTTTACCCACTCACTGAACCTAACTTCATGCTTTTGAGGACCCTTTGTATTCTTCTCACAACTTGCTATCAGACCTGTTTTTGAATTGTCAGCAAATCTGACTATCTGGAGGCTTGTGCCAAAATTGGGAGAGTTGTCCCACAGACTAGTCATTCTCATGGAATCTTACCTTTCAGACAATATCCCAGACATCACCATCACCATCCCTGGGTATGTCCTGTTGCAATGGTAACAGAGACTCGCCAGAGGTGCCATCTACCGTCAGCAAATGAATCAGTACTCCTCCATTTTGAATATCAATGGGAAGAAGTACTATGGGCGGCAAATGCACTCTGGGTGGGGGACTTGAATGTCCATCACCAACAGGACGTCAGCACCACTACCTGACTCAGCCTGAGTTGGCTGAGTCCTAAAGAACGTAACTGCTAGACTGGGTTTGCAGCAGGTGGTAATGGATCCAACAAGAGGGACAAACCTACAGGACCTCATCCTCAACAGTCTAACTGTCACGGTTGCATCTGTCTATCAAATTTCCTTTTGAAATCATTGATCATCTCTTCTTCCACCACCCGCAGGGGCAGTGAGTTCCAGTCCATTACCATGCTGGGGTAAATAAAAGTTTTTCACACCCTCCCTTTATCCCTTGCCCAACAACTTAAATCTGTACCCCTTGTCCTCTTATCATTGGCTAATATGATGTGGAGATGCTGGCGTTGGACTGGGGTGGGCACAGTCAGAAGTCTCACAACACCAGGTTAAAATCCAACAGGTTTATTTGGTAGCACGAGCTTTCGGAGCGCTGCCCCTTCATCAGGTGAGTAGATAGTTGGGTTCACAACAGGGCATATATAGGCACAGACTCAATAATGGTTAGAATGCGAGTACTAACGAGTAATCAAGTCTTTACAGGTGCAGACAATGCGAGTGGAGAGAGGGTTAAGCACAGGTTAAAGAGGTGTGAATTGTCTCCAGCCAGTACAGTTAGTGGGATTTTGCAAACCCAGGCAAATCGTGGGGGCTACAGGCAGTGTGACATGAACCCAAGATCCTGGTTGAGGCTGTCCTCATGTGTGCGGAATTTGGCTATCAGTTTCTGCTCGGCATTGTCACGTGTCTTGAAGGCCGCCTTGGAGAACATTTACCTGTAGATCGGAGGCTGAATGCCCTTGACTGCTGAGTGTTCCCTGACAGGAAGGGAACACTCTTGCCTGGTGATTGTTGAGCGGTCTCCATTCATCCGTTGTCGTAGCGTCTGCATGGTCTTGCCGATGTACCATGGCTTGGGACATCTTTTCCTGCAGCGTATCAGTTAGACAACGTTCGCTGACTTGCACAAGTATGTACCGTGTACCTGGTGGATAGTGTTCTCACGTGAGATGATGGCATCCGTGTCGATGATCCGTCATGTCTTGCAGAGGTTGCTGTGACAAGGTTGCGTGTTGTCGTGGTCGCTGTTCTGAAGGCTGGGTAGTTTGCTGCGGACAATGGTCTGCTTGAGGTTGCGTGGTTGTTTGAAGGCAAGTAGTGGGTGTGGGGGTGGCCTTGGCAAGATGTTCGTCTTCATTGATGACATGTTGAAGGCTCCGAAGAAGATGTCATAGCTTCTCCGCTCCAGGGAAGTACTGGACAACAAAGGGTACTCTGTTGGCCATGTCCTGTGTTTGTCTTCTTAGGAGGTCAGTGCAGTTTTCGTTGTGGCGGGTCGGAACTGTCAATCGATGAGAATATCCTGTTCTTACAAGGGCGTCTTTCAGCGTCTGTAGGTGTCTGTTATGTTCCTCCTCATCTGAGCAGATCCTGTATATACGGAGGGCTTGTCCGTAGTGGATGGCTTCTTTAATGTGTTTAGGGTGGAAGCTGGAGAAGTGAGGTTATCCGTGGGCTTGTGGTAAAATGAAGTGCTGAGGTGACCGTCCTTGATGGCGATGCATGTGCCCAAGAATGCAACTGATTCTGGAGAGTAGTCCATGGTGAGTCTGATGGTGGGATGGAACTTGTTGATGTCACCATGTAGTTGTTTCAGTGATTCTTCACCTTGAGTCCAAAGAAAATGTTTCTGGTCGAGGCGTCCATTGCGATGAGGAGTGTTCCTGGTTCAATTGCTCCATGGGTGCTGTGTTTCTGAAACTCAGAAACTTAGCACCCATGGAGCAGTTGAACCAGGAACATTCCTCGTCACAATGGCTGTCTTGGCACTCTACACCAGCATCCCTCACGACGACGGCATTGCTGCAACTGCCTCAATATTCAATGCCGACTACTGCCAATCTCCAGGTGCATTTTTACGACTCATCCACTTCATCCTGGACCACAACGTCTTGACCATCAACAACCAGTTCTTCATCCAGACAGACGGAACAGCCATGGGGACCAAATTCGCACCTCAATATGCCAACATCTTCATGCACAGGTTCGAACAAGACCTCTTCACCGCACAAGACCTTCAACTGACCAGGTACACGGTACATACTCATGCATCGGCCAACGTTGTCTACCCGATACGCTGCAGGAAAGGATGTCCCAAGGCATGGTACATCGGCGAGACCATGCAGACGCTACGACAACGGATCAATGGACACTGCTCGACAATCACCAGGCAAGGGTGTTCCCTTTCTGTTGGGGAACACTTCAGCGGTCACGGGCATTCGGCCTCTGACCTTCGGGTAAGCGTTCTCCAAGACGGCCTTCAAGACACACGACAATGCAAAATCGCCGAGCAGAAACTGATAGCCAAGTTCTGCACATGAGGACGGCCTCAACCCGGATCTTGGGTTCATGTCGCACTACCTGTAACCCCCACGACTTGCCTAGGCTTGCAAAATCTTACTAACTGTCCTGGCTTGAGACTATTCACACCTCTTTAACCTGTGCTTAACCCTCTCGCCACTCACATTGTCTGTACCTGTAAAGACTTGATTACCAGTTGACTCGCATTCCAATCATTATCTTGTAATTGAGTTTGTGTCTATATATGCCCTGTTTGTGACCCTAACTCTCCACTCACCTGGTGAAGGAGCAGTGCTCCGAAAGGCCATGCTACCAAATAAACCTGTTGGACTTTAACCTGGTGCTGTGAGACTTCTTACATTGGCTAATAGAAACAGTTTTTTTCTCGTCTACCTTATCCAAACCGTTCATGATCCAGTATATCTCTATCAAATCAGGGGTAAACTAGCTAGGTGGATTCAGAACTGGCTTGGCCATAGAATACAGTAAGAAATCTAACAACACCAGGTTAAAGTCCAACAGGTTTATTTGGTAGCAAACGCCACTAGCTTTCGGAACAGGCTGTTCCTTCGTCAGGTGGAGTGGGAGATCTGCTCACAAACAGGGCATAAAAACAGGGTATGTCCTGTTTGTTCGCAGATCTCCCACTCCACCTGACGAAGGAGCAGCACGTTCCGAAAGCTAGTGGCGTTTGCTACCAAATAAACCTGTTGGACTTTAACCTGGTGTTGTTAGACTTCTTACTGTGTTTACCCCAGTCCAACGCCGGCATCTCCACATCTTGGCCATAGAAGACAGTGGTGGAAGGTAGTGGTGGAAGGGTGTTTTTCTGAATGGAGGTCTGTAACTGGTGGTGTTCCACAGGGATCAGTGCTGGGACCTCTGCTGTTTGTAATATATATAAATGACTTTGAAGAAAACATAGTTGGTCTGATTAGCAAGTTTGCAGATGATACTAAGATTGGTGGAGTTGCGGATAGTGATGGAGATTGTCAAATACAGCAGAATATAGACAGGTTGGAAAATTGGGCGGAGAAATGGCAGATGACATTTAATCCAGACAAATACGAGGTGATGCATTTTGGTAGATCCAATTCAGGTGGGAGCTATAAAATAAATGACAGAAAATCAGGAGCATAGACACACAGAGAGATCTTGGCATGCCGGTCCACAGATCCTTAAAAGTGGCAGCACAGATGGAAAAGGTGGTGAAGAAAGCATATGGCATGCTTGCCTTCATCGGATGGGGCATCGAGTATAAAAGTTGGCAAATTATGTTGCAGTTATATAAAACATTGGTTAGGCCATATTTGGAATACTGTGTCCAATTCTGGTCACCACACTACCAGAAGGCTTTGGAGAGAGTACAGAAAAGGTTTACCGGGATGTTGCCTGGTATGGAGGGTATTAGCTATGAGGAGAGATTGAATAAACTGGGATTATTCTCGCTGGAAAGACGGAGGCTGAGGGGTGACCTGATAGAAGTTTATAAAATTATGAGGGGTGTGGATAGGGTGAACAGTTGGAAGCTTTTTCCCAGGGCTGAAATGACAATGACAAGGGGGCATAAGTTGGAGGTAAGGGGGGAAAGGTTCAGTAGAGATGTGCGGGGGAAGTTTTTTACACAGAGGGTGGTGCTGGCCTGGAATGCACTGCCAAGTGAGGTGGCTGAGGCAGATATGTTAGTGACATTTAAGACTTATATGGATTGACACATGAACAGACGGGGAATAGAGGGATACAAATGGTTGGTCTAGATAGGACAACGTGATCAGCGCACGTTTGGAGGGCCGAAGCGCCTGTTCCTGTGCTGTACTGTTCTATGTTCAAATTCCTTCGCTCCAAGGAGACCAACCCCAGCTTTCTCCAACCTAACCGTGTTGCTAAAATCCATTATATCTGGAACCATTCTAGTAACTCTCCTCTGCATTCACATCATTCCTCCCACAGTCCAGGTTAGGTGGATTAGCCATGGTAAATTGCCTCGTTGTGTCCAAAGATGTGCAGGTTAGGTAGATTGGCTGTGCTAAATTGCCCCTTAGTGTCCAAAGATGTGTAGGTGAGGTGGATTGGCCATGCTAAATTGCCCCTTAGTGTCCAAAGATAGAAACATAGAAAATAGAAGCAAGAGTAGACCATTCGGCCCTTCGAGCCTGCTCTGCCATTCATTTTGACCTTGGCTGATCATCGAATTCAATATCCTGATTCCCCCTTCTCCCCATATCCCTTGGTCCCTTTGGCTCCAAGAGCTCTATCTAATTTCTTCTTGAAATCAGACAATGTTTTGGCCTCAACTACTTTCTGTGGCAGTGAATTCCACACATTCACCACCCTCTGGGTGAAGAAATTTCTCCTCACCTCAGTTCTAAAAGGTTTACCCCCTATCCTCAAACTATGACCCCTAGTTCTGGACTCCCCCACCATTAGGAACATTCTTTCTGAATCTACCCTGTCTAATCCTGTTAGAATTTTATAAGTTTCTATGAGATCCCCTCTCACTCTTCTAAACTCCAGTGAATATAATCCTAACCGACTTAGTCTCTCCTCATATGACAGACCTGCCATCTCAGGAATGAGCTTGGTAAACCTTCGCTGTACTCCCTCTATAGCAAGGATGTTCTTCCTCAGATAAGGACACAATATTTCAGGTGTGGCCTCACCAATACCCTATACAATTGCAGCAAAACATCCCTATCCATATATTCAAATCCTCTCACTATAAAGGCCAACATACCATTTGCCTTCTTTACTGCCTGCTGTATCTGCACGCTTACTTTCAGCGACTGATGCACAAGGGCACCAGGGTCTCGTTGAGTATCCACCTCTCTCAATTTACACCGATTCAAGTAATAATCTGTCTTCCTATTATTGCTACCAAAGTGGATAACCTCACATTTATCCACATTATACTGCATCTGCCATGCATATGCCCACACACTCAGCCTGTCCAAATCACGATGAAGCATCTCTGCGTCCTTCTCACAGCTCAACCTCCAACCCAACATTGTATCATCAGCAAATGTGGAGATAATACATTCAGTTGCCTCTTCCAAATCATTAATATATAATGTGAACAGTTGGGGTCCTAGTACAGATCCCTGCGGAACCCCACTAGCCACTGACTGCCAATCAGAAAAAGACAGTAAGGAGTCTAACACCAGGCTAAAGTCCAACAGGTTTATTTGGTAGCAAACGCCACTAGCTTTCGGAGCGCTGCTCCTTTGTCAGGTGAGTGGGAGTTTACCCCAGTCCAATCAGAAAAAGACCCATTTATGCCAACTCTTTGCTTCCTATCCGCTGACCAGTTTTCTATCTCAAGAAATTACTTACAATCCCATGTGCTTTAACTTTACATAGTAATCTGTTACGTGGGATCTTGTCAAAAGCCTTCTGAAAGTCTAAATAAACATCGACTGGTTCTCTTCAGTCAACTCTACTCATTACATCCTCAAAGAATTCCAATAGATTCGTCAAGTATGATTTCCTTTTTGTAAATCCATACCGACTTTGTCTGATTATACCACTGCCTTCCAAATGCTGAGTTATGAAGTCCTTGACAATGGGCGCTACCAACTTCCCCAGTATCAATGTTAGGCTCACTGGTCTATAGTTCTGTTTTCTCTCTACCTCCCTTTTTGAATAGCGGGCTTACATTAGCTACCCTCCAATCTGTAGGAACCAGTCCTGAGTCCAAAGAATTTTGGAAAATAACCACCAATGGATCTAGTATTTCCAGGGCCACTTCCTTAAGTATTCTGGGATGAAGATTATCAGGACCTGGAGATTTATCCACCTTCAATCCCATCAATTTCCCCAAAACAATTTCCCTACTAATGCTGATTTCTTTCAGCTCCTCACTAAAACTTGTTTCTCTCAGAACTTCTGGTACATTATTCATGGGCGGCACGGTAGCACAGTGGTTAGCACTGCTGCTTCACAGCTCCAGGGACCTGGGTTTAATTCCCGGCTTGGGTCACTGTCTGTGTGGAGTTTGCACATTCTCCTCGTGTCTGCGTGGGTTTCCTCCGGCTGCTCCTGTTTCCTCCCACAGTCCAAAGATGTGCGGGTTAGGTCGATTGGCCATGCTAAAATTGCCCCTTAGTGTCCTGAGATGCGTATGGTTAGAGGGATTAGCGGGTAAATATGTGGGGGTAGGGCCTGGGTGGGATTGTGGTCGGTGCAGATTCGATGGGCCCAATGGCCTCTTTCTGTACTGTAGGGTTTCTATGATTCTATGATTCTTCCTTTGTGAAGACTGAAGCAAAGTATTAATTTAATTCCTGAGTTATTTCTTTATTCCCTATTATGAATCCTTCAGTTTCTGACTGTAAGAGGCCTACATTAATTTTTGTCAATCTTGTTCTCTTTACATACCTATAGAAACTTTTAGTCAGTTTTTATGTTCCCCGCTATCTTACTTTCATACTCTATTTTTCCCTTCATAATCAATCCCTTGGTCCTCCTTTGCTGAATTTTAAACTGCTCCCAATCCTTAGACCTATTCCGTAGATGTGTAAGGTAGGTGGATTAGCCATGCTAAGTTGCTCCTTAGTGACCAAAGATGTCCAGGTTAGGTGGATGTAAATGCGCGGGCATATGGGGATGGAGTTTGTGTTGGCCTTGGGTGGGATGCTCTTTCAGAGAGTCGGTGCAGACACAATAAGCCAAATGGCCTCTTTCTGCACTGTAGGGATTCTTTGATTAAAGGCTCAGCCTAACCTCCCAAATTTTGTTCTTAGTGTCTCTATTTATGAAGCCCAAGATCCCATTTGCTTTGCTAACCACTGTCTCAATATAAACCTGTTGGACTTTAACCTGGTGTTGTTAAAATTCTTACTGTCAATATGTCTCGCCACCTTCAAAGGTGCATGCACCACCAGGTCCCCATGTGAACCAGACGGATTTCCAGGGACAATCAGTGATAGTTCCATGGTGCCGCCACTGATATTATAATTGAAATTTTCACCAGCCGTCCTGGTAGGATTTGAGCCCACAGCTTTGCCATGACATAAACCTGGGGTTAGCACTGCCGCCTCACAGCGCCAGGGACCCCGGGTTCGATTCCCGGCTTGGGGGGGCACGGTCTGTGCTAAGTCTGCTCGTTCTCCCCGTGTCTGCGTGGGTTTCCTCCGGGTGCTCCGGTTTCCTCCTGAATTCTGAAAGACGTGCTGGTTAGTGTGCATTGGCCGTGCTAGATTCTCCCTCAGTGTACCCGAACAGGCGCCGGAGTGTGGCGACTAGGGGATTTTCACAGTAACTTCATTGCAGAGTCTGGTTGGTACGGACTCGATGGGCCGAATGGCCTCCTTCTGTACTGTAGGGATTCTATTCTATGTCAGCCTACTTGTGACACTAGTAAAATAAGCTAAAAAAACCCCATAAATCTGCTTCCTCTAGATTATTCCTCCAATGGCAGTCCCATTGCGCCTCTGCCTCCTTTACATGGGCATCAATTCTTCACTCTTGACATGGGGCCAGGGGGGGCTCTCAGGCAAGATTCCTCCAAGGCGCTATGTAAATGTAAGTTGTTGTTATAATGTCCAACCGTCGCCTCGCTCACCAACCGCCCCGACCGGCACGCCGGCACCCGCCTTTCCAGCACAGCCCCACCCACAGGCCCGCTCTCCGCCAATCCCCTCTCGGTTCTTCCCCCACCAGCCCACGTGGGACTCAGCCCAACCCCCTCCGCCAATCCCCTCTCGATTCTTCCCACCAGCCCACGTGGGACTCGAACCCTCCGCCAGCCAATCAGCCCTCGATCTCTCCCCGCCTGCCCAACGTTGGTCTCTTCTCCCCTTCCTCGCCCCCCCCCGCAAGAACATCGTCAAACCCCGCCCCTTTCCATCTCCACCAATCAACTCTTGACTTGCTTCCCACCAGCACCCCCCGCCCCACCCACATGGGTCCCACCCCTTCCTCCGCCTCCTCCTCCTTACCCCAGCCCCGCCTCCTTTCCCTCCCTCCGCCAATCCGCTCTCGCCCTCTCTCCGCGAGCCCACGCAGTCCGGCCAATGGGCTGGGGGCAGAGCTGGGGGGCGGGGCTGGGGGGCGCGTGGAGCTGGCTTGGCCGGCGAACCGAGCAGCAAGGCGGTTAGTTGAGCTCGAGCGGCGGACAGAAAGAGAGAGAGAGCGCGCGCGCGAGCGAGGGCGGGAGGAGGACAGCAGCCATGGCTGAGGGGGTCGAAGGAGAAGAGGAGATTCTCTTCCTTCGAACAGTAAGTGCACCCATCCATGCAAAAAAAAAATCATGTCCTGCAAACGCGAATAGATCGAAGGGTGGCCTCGAGTGTCAGAATTGCCGGTTTAATATGAGTGGATTTTAATTTTATTTTAGTCACCAGTGGATTTTATTTTTGTACCAAGAAGCTGCAATCCTTCTGCTCTACTCCCTCAGAATTATTATTGGACTTTTACAGTGACTCAGAAACGAAATGTTGCAAGATGCTGCCTCCAAAACAAATAATCTCTGACTCATGCCTAGCTCTATATAATAATTGCCACTCCAAATAAATCCTCTGGTGATATGATCACACACACACACAACCCTGGTTATTATTACCCCCTTCTGAGAGACCCAGACACAAGAGTTTTAACTGAATCACATCAAATACTTCCAGAAAATGCAGCCTCCCCCTTGCTTCTTTCTGGTGGCTGGCTGAATTCCAACAACTTGTGCATTTTCATTTTATCCATTTGCAGAGGTTCTTCACCTCTATAACGAACAAAAAAAGCAACAGGTTTCAAGATTAGTGTGAATCTTGACACTCCCCATCCCTCCTCTTTTTTTTGTGTTTGCAATAAAATTTAAATCTGTTTGGGTTTGGGATTGAAATTCGGGTCTGCAATAAAATCCAAGTAAATTTGGGTGGCACGTCCAGGACCGAAATAGTCTTCTAAAAACAAAGCCAGTTTTAAAAGATTCTTTAATTGTCAATGTTGCGTTTAGCAGTTTATCAAAATATGACTTGGGCTGTAACTCAATTTACTGTAATTAAATTTACTGTTTAATCAGCACAGTGGCTGTCTGTAAATTTGTGAAGAATAGTAGACTTTTTTTTAAAAAAGGTTGATGTCCTGTACATTAGGCTTTCATTCTTTGGAAATGTGTTAAGTTTGAGATTTATTGCTATGAAGGGAAGCATTTACAATATTGTGAAAAGCTAAATGCACAGAAGCAAAACCAGTGGTTTGGGGGGGGGGGGGGGGACTTGTGATTAAATTATATCTGGAACATTCAGAAATTTCTGTCTGACGTACTCTTTTCGCAGTACGACTACTTTCAAATTAACTGTTTCAAGTTGCAACGCTGCCTGTGCTGAGAATGCACATTCTGTGTTATATATATATATAGTTGCTGTAATAAATCTGCCTCGGGAGATCTTGCTGCCTGCTTTGTCTACTCCCCTGTTAACTGGAAGCAGAGCTTTGCAGCTTGCTGCCCTCATTCAATTCTGCAATTTATGACCTGCACACTTAAATTCTCATCTGTTTTTTTTTTGAAAAAGGAAATTAGATCTGAGGCCATTAGAGAACCTGTCTCTCATTAGGGATGGTAATGATATCTCTTTTTAAATTTTTTTTCTTTTTTCCCCCTTTCTGTGTCTCTTGAAGGCACTCACTTCTTGTTGGGTACATTTCCACAGACAGCTGCTCACCTAGGTGGCTGCTTTTCATGTCTAAGTCTTGGCACTTGTGTGCTGGCAGATATCAAGACTGCAGGGGAGAGGTGGCATCCCACATCGCCTGTATCCTGTCCTCGGCTAACATTCACATGCACGTAATTCAAATTAGAGGGTTGTTGAACAGGGATCTGAGCCCATCTTCTCCTCTCTTAAGGCATCAAAAGCAATTGTGGCATCCCCACTGTTGTTCCCACTAATAACAATTAACTCGATCCAAACCATTAGAACGCAAGACTTGGTCTGTGCAGCTTAATTACAATTAAAATTGGTCCACTGTATTCGCCACTCCCAATGTGTCTTCTCTACACTGGCAAGACTAAATGTGGACTGGGCGACCACTTTGCGTGACACCCTCGCTCAGTCTGCAAGCATGACCCCCCAACCTTCCTGCCACTTGCCATTTTAATGCCCAAAGATGTGTGGGTTAGGTTGATTGGCCAAGCTAAATTGCCCTTAGTGTCCTGAGATGCGTAGGTTAGAGGGATTAGCGGGTAAATATGTAGGGATATGGGGGTAGGGCCTGGGTGGGATTGTGGTCGGTGCAGACCCGATGGGCCGAATGGCCTCTTTCTGTACTGTAAGGTTTCTAAAAAAAAACTCCGCACTTTTCTCATGTCACATGTCTCTCCTTGGCCTGCTGCAATGCTCCAGTGAAGGCCAATGTAAACTGGAGGAGTAGCATCTTGTCTTCTGATTACAGCCCTCAGGACTCAATGTTGAGTTCAACAACTTTAGACTGTGACCTTTTTCCTCCATCTTAAACCCTTTTAAAAAAAAATATCCTATACATTTATTGTCTCAATGTGAAACCACCCCCGCACCCTCCATGCCCTCTTCCCAACCAGTTAATCTTAGAATCATAGAATCCCTGCAGAGTAGAAAGAGGCCACTTGGCCCATCGAGCCCGCACTGACGACAATCCCACCTAAGCCCTACTCCCATAACCCCATGCGCTTACCCTGCCAATCTCCCTGATCCTAAGGGGCATGGCCAATCAACATAACCTGCACATCTTTGGAGTGTGGGAGGAAACTGGAGCACCCGGAGGAAACCCACACAGACATGGGGAGAATGTGCGAGGAGTTTGCACACACTGACCCAAGACTGGAATTGAACCCAGGTCCCTGGCGACATGAGGCGGAGATGCCAGCGTTGGACTGGGGTAAATAAACACAGTAAGAGTTTTAACAACACCAGGTTAAAGTCCAACAGGTTTATTTGGTAGCAAATGCCATTAGCTTTCGGAGCCCTGCTCCTTCGTCAGATGGAGTGGAGATGTGAGGCAGCAGTGCTAACCACTGTGTGTTGATCTGACTCTTGTTATAGAAGTCATAGAAACCCTACAGTGCAGAAGGAGGCCATTCGGCCCATCGAGTCTGCACCGACCACAATCCCACCCAGGCCCCACCCCCACATATTTTACCCGCTAATCCCTCTAACCTACGCATCCCAGGACTCTAAGGGGCAATTTTTTTAACCTGGCTAATCAACCTAACCCGCACATCTTTGGACTGTGGGAGGAAACCGGAGCACCCGGAGGAAACCCATGCAGACACGAGGAGAATGTGCAAACTCCACACAGACAGTGACCCTTTTTTAAAAAAGGGTTTAAGGTTACTTAAGGTTACTGTTCTTAAGGTTACTGCTGTTATAAAGCGCAGGTGGATCCCTCTCTGAGAACTAACACTGAAACACCCAAAGAGGAGTACCTCGTCCGATAATCTGTAAAAAGTGTGTGTGAAGTGCTGTGACCCGCTCTTCAGCAGTTCCTAATGGTTAAATACAAAATAAATCACTGACACTCACTCTGAAATCAACACGTAACAATTTATTTATCTAACTGTGAACAAATTACCTAAATTAACAAACTGAATAAATCCCTTCTAACTATTAACTATTCCCGATTAAAACAAGATTCTAATGGAATGCCGTTCAAATAAATACAATTCCCACTCTAACAAAATAGAATTTAGTCACTCTCTAACTTCAACCAGGTTTTGTGTCTTCCGGAATATTCTGGGCCTTCTCTGTTGATTCTTTTGTCTGGAACTTCCTCCTTCTTTGGTACCTGGGCTATCTAGATGGTGCTTTCTCTAAGACATGGATGAAGCTATGAGAGCCAGTGATCCTCTCCTAGAGTTGAGAGCTATTAGCTCTGACAGGTGGCAGTTGCTCTCTTTGTCCCACTGCCTCCTTCTTTTATACCAGTGATAACATATCAGTATTTCCCACAATGGGATTGGTCCTAAGTTGTCAAAACTATCAGATTTAAACTTAATAGGTTTTTTTTGGTATATCCAAGTGCCTGATTCAAATTGGCTAAATTCAAAAGCTTGTTGTCTTGGTAAAAACTGCTGCTTGGCCTTTCGATACTAATATGTTAGTTTGGGCTCTCTGTGTGTACTTGCATCTTAAATCTCTAAGCACAGAACCACCCCCCCCCCAGCATTTTACAAACACCAAATTCGAACTTCCTACTTCCCAATTTACAATTCCTCTACCAAACTTTGCAACATTACATCTTGTTGCAATCTGTCCCAGCTATAGTACAATATCTGACTAATTTTAAGAGTCAGACAGACTTGAAACATTAACTCTGTTCCTCTCCCTACAGCTGCTGCCAGACCTGCTGAGGTTTTGCAGCAGTCTCTGTTCTTGTTCAGATTTCAGCATCTGCAGTGTTTTGCTTTAGTTTAGAGCTTAATTACATACTGAATAAATTTAATGAAGTGTTAGAAAATCATAAACTAGTATTTGCTAAGTACAATAATTGTGTAAAAACCCATAACAAAACTAAAAACTTTGGATTGATCACTCAACGTCTGATAATTGTCAAGGTTTATTACAGAATACAGATGCACAATAACAGATTTTACAGAAGGGTAAATGTATCGTTAATAGTTCATGACGCATTGTTATTTGACAGAAGGTTCTTTAGGATGAAAGCAGCAGGCATTTAAAAAAAAATTGAGGTGAATGTGTTTGACTGCTCTGAGAGCCGAATAGGATAAGGCAATTTCTTTTAGGAGAATTCTCTTAGGAACAGGAAAAAAGCAATTCAGTTTGAGAAATGCATCTTTCTCGTAAGTCATTTTGGCTTTGAAAGCTTTTATGCTAAGTGTTAGATGTATTTCTTTTTCAAATGACTCTAAAGCCTTCAAGACAATATTAACAGTATTTATTAACAAAAATAACACCGTATTAGTACCTGAGTGTCACCTTGTTGTAATAACATTTTCACCCCGAAATTAGAAAATGGTGCTTTAAAGCTTTATTCCAGAACTTGCGTGCATATGAATTAAGAGCAGGAGTGGGCCATTCGGCCCCTCAAGCCTTCCTAATCACTTTCTATACCTGCACTTAAGTTTTTGTGATTCATGTGCTAGGACAGCTAGATCTCTCTGTGCCTTAAGAATTATACCCCCCCCCCTCCTGCCAAGTGAACTCACATTTACTCATCATATTCCATCTGCCAAATTTTTGCCCACTCACTTAACCTGTCTATATCCCTTTGCAGATCCTTGCCTTCATTTGACAACTTACTGTCCGCCCTTTGTGTTATCAGCAAATTTAGTAACCCCATAGATTGGGTCCCTTCATCCAAGTCATTGATATAAATTATGAATAGTTGAGGCCCCAGCACCTATCTCTGTGGCATTCTGCTCGTCACACCTGGCCAATGCAGAAATTACCCATTTATGCCTACATATTTCCTGTTAGCGAGCCTATCCTCTATACCCATACAACACGAGTTCTTATTTTGCATAGCCTTTTGTGGCACCTTGGGGTCTTCTGGAAATCTGTAAGTATAACACATTCACAGGTTCCCTTTTTTCCACATTGTTACTCCCTCAAATAACACTACTAACTTAATCAAACATGACCTCCTATTCCCAAAATTATGTTAACTCTGCCTGATTGCATTGAGATTTTCTAAATGTTCCACTATAACCTCCTTACTAATCAATTCCAGCATTTTCTTCCATGACAGACTTGAATAACTATAACTTGAGTGCATAATGTAGGCTAGCGCTTAAGTGTAGTAGTGGGGGCTGCTGCATGGTTGTAGATTGGATGCTAAACCATTAGCCTGTTCAGATGGATATAAAAATGCCCCATGTCATTTTTGTTTTTGCTTTGAAGAGTGGTGAGTTATCCCAATAAGCTAGCCACTGTTTATCCCTTAAATGAACCATCAAAATAGATTAGCAGGTTACTGGTCTAATTGCTGTTGGTAGGATTTTGCTGTGTGCAAATTGGCCACTACTTGTACCTACATAACGTGTGATTGAAACACCTTGAAGTATTTAATTTGTGGTGAATTTTTTGTGTGAAGAATGTTTTTCGCAGGTCTGACAGCATCTGTGGAGAGAGAGAGTAAGCCAGTATTTTGCGTCTAGATGACCCTTCGTCAGTGCCTTTGTCAACTCTGATGAAGGGTCATCTAGACTCGAAACATTGGCTCTATTCTCTCTATCCACAGATGCTGTTAAACCTGCCAAGATTTTCCAGCATTTTTCTGTTTTTGTTTCAGATTCCAGCATCCGTAGTATTTTGTGTTTATTAAGAATGTTTTCAGCCCTTTTTTCTATGTTCACTTGCTACTGAATTGCCACAAACATGTCAGAAATTTGGCTTTGCCATCACATTAAGGATTAAGCTCTGTGCATGGAATATTTACTGGCTGTGGAACAGTGTGGAAATAGTGAGTGCAGAATTTGACATTTGGGTTAACCAAGGAATCTTGACTGCCATTATTTCAAAGTGGTGAAATTGGAGTTGGCTGGTTGGTATACTTACGGTACTATTTGCAGAATACTGAAAGGCCCGAGTAGAGCGGGATCGGGGAAGATGTTTCCATTACTAGGAGAGACTAGGATCCAAGGGCACAGCCTCAGAGTAAAGGGACGACCCCTTAGAACCGAGATGAGGAGGAATTTCTTCAGCCTGAGGGTGGTGAATCTGTGGAATTCATTGCCACAGAAGGCTGTGCAGGTCCAGGTCATGGACTGTATCTAAGACAGAAAGATGGGTTCTTGATTGGTCAGGGGATCAAAGGTGGAAAAACGGGGTTGAGAAACGTTTCAGCCATGATTGAATGGCGGGGCAGATTCATTGGGCCGAATGGCCTAATTCTGCTCCTATAGCGTATGGTCTTATAGTTTGTGTTATCTTGTGAGGGAAGCAAAACCGATTATAGTATGATGGGAACATTTATGTGAGACATCTCTTTGACAACAAAAATGTATCAGCAAGACCGAGGTGCCATCTGTCAGATGAGGTGTTAAATCAAGGTCCCATCTGCTTTCTTGGGTAGATGTGTGCCCTTTGTGGCATTTTTATGAAGAAGAGCGGAGGAGTTCTCCCTCGATGTCTTCAGCATTGTTTATTTTAATATTCCTGAAAAAGAGACGTGCTGTCAAAGCTTTTCATCTTGCACTTATCAGGACAGCTTACAAGAAATTTCCAGTGGTTAATGGGGGAAGAACAACTTATGCTGCAAATGCTAACCAATCAGTGCACTCTTCCCATGCAATATTAATTGTTGTTCCCTCGTTATTGTTGGAAACTTGTTGCAAGCTTTCATGACTAAACGCAGGATGAAAAGCTTTGATAGCATGTCGGATTTTCAGCAAGTTCTGTACGACCAAACAACTATTGTTTATTTTAACCAACATCATCTGTCATTATTTCATGCTGTTTGTGGCACCCAGTTGCCAAGTGCAAATTGGATGTGGTGTTTCTAACATTGCAAGTGACTAGAAGTAATAAATTGGCTGTAAAGCACTTTGGCCACCCGAAGTAATGAGTGAAAGGTGCTTTATAAAATACAGTCTTTCCTTAATTTGCCATATTTTATATCACAAACGTAAGTAACACAAGTGTCTGTGAGTTAGAACTGATAAAGATACTAGAATCTAAGTAGCAGTCTCAATTATTACAAACTCAAGAATATTATCACTTTTCATGACAATTGAAAACAAAAGTGTTTTGAATGAAGGCTAAAATTGAAATGAATGTTTTTTAAAATAACTTTCATGGAAATGGATATAATGTGACATTCTTCACTTTCACCATTCAATCACTGAATATATATTGTTACAATCTTAGAAGAGAAATTCGAACACCTAATTATTGTTGAAAGAATGAATACGCTAGATTAAAAGAAAAAAATCATTCATGGTTTTTGCATCCACGTTTGCCGTGAACACAAACTGTGATGTGGGTGCAAAAATCTGCAAGAAGCGGAGGATGAGATTCTTGCCGGCGAGACCTCGTTTTCCGATTTTCCCCCAACCCTCCCCAATGATGTAACTATATTTTACTAAATTTAAATCCAGTTAAACGGCTTCACTGCCGTATGTTCCTCCCAGGCAAGGAATTCCAGCTGGTGAGGTTTACAACAGCTCTTGTCAAACTTGAAGCAGTCGAGGGGAACCTGATGGGAGTGCAAACGTAATTATGGCTCCAGGGGGAGAGGGACATGCCTCATGGTGGTACAGCTGGGATGGTCCCTCCTGAGCTGCATTGGCAAGGGGAGGGGGGGGAAGAATTTCTTTCAGTGCTAATGGGCGCCCTCCATTAGGGTCTGCTCCACTAGAGTGATGGCAAAAATAAGGCCCCCCTAGTGCTGTGGAATCTGGAGAGAAAACCTGTCTGTGCCATTCAACCAGCACTCAAGTATAAAATTCCTCCTGTGGGATATGGACATCACTGGCTAGGTTCTGGTTAGTTCCTGGAGTGCATCTTGTAGATGATGCACACTGCTGCTACTGTGCATCGGTGGTGGACAGAGTGAATGTTTGTGGATGGGGTGCCTACTGAACAGGCTACTTTGTCCTGGATGGTGTCAGGCTGTTGGAGTGGCACCCGTTTAGGCAAGTGGGGAGTATTCCATCGCACTCCTGACTTGGGACATTATCTGAGGAGTCATAAATGGTGCTAGACCTTGTGCAGCCATTTCTGACCCCATGATGGAGGGAAGGTCATTGATGAAGTACCTGAAGATGGTTGGGCCTAGAACACTACCCTGAGGAACTCCTGCAGAGATGTTCTGGAGCTGAAATGATTGACCTCCAACAATCATCTTCCTTTGTACTAGGTCTGTCTCCAATCTGATATTTTACCCCTGATTCCCATTGACTCCAGTTTTGCTAGGGCTTCTTGATGCCACACTTGATCAAATGCTGCATTGATGTCAAGGGTAGTTACTCACTTCACCTCTGGAGTTCAACTCTTTTTTTTTTTGTCCTTGTTTGATCCAAGGTCAGGAGCTAAGCGGCCCTGGCAGAACCAAAACCAGTGCATCAGTGAGCAGGTTATTCTGAAGCAAGTACTGCTGAATAGCATGTTGATAGCCCCTTCCATCATTTTACTGATAATCAAAGTAGACTGATGTGGTGGTAATTGACCAGTTTGGATTTGTCCTTGTGTACAGGACGTACCTGAGCAATTTTCCACATCACTGGGTAGATGCCAGTGTTTGAGGCTGTACTGGAACAGCTTAGCAAGGGGTGCAGCAGTTTCTGGGGAACTAGTCTTCAGTACTATTGCCAGAATATTGTCAGGGACAATAGCCATTGCAGTATTCAGTACCTTTAGCCATTTCTTGATATCACGTGGAGTCAATCGAATTGTGAAGACCGGGCCTGATGCTGGGGACCTCCAGAGAAGGTTGAGAGAGATTGTCCACTCTGCACTAGACTGTTACACATGCTTCAACCTTGACCATTGCACTTTGTACTGGGCTTTCCCGTCATTGACAATGGGAGTATTTCTGTAGGCTGTAGAGCTTAGATCTGATCTTTTGGTTGTGGAATTGCTTGGCACTGTCTGTCACCTGCTGCGTCTGCTGTTCGGCACGCAAATAGTCCTATCCCTCATTTTCAGCCATGCCTGGTGCTGCTCCTGGCATGTCCTCCTGAACTCTTCATTCAACCAGGGTTGATTTCCTGGCTTGGTGGTAATGGTAGCCATGGAGAAACGCCAGGCCATGAGGTTACAGATTGTGATTGAGTACAATTCTCCTGCTGCTGATGGCCAACAATGCCTCATGGATGCCCAGTTTTGAGTTGCTAATTCTGTTCAAAATCTGTCCCATTTAGCAATACGGTAGTGCCACACAACACAATGGAAGGTATCCTCAGTGCAAAGTTGGGATTTTGTCTCCCAAGGACTGTGCAGTGGTCACTCCTACGGATGCCGTCATGGACAGATGCATCTGCAGCAGGCAGGTTGAAGTGAGGATGATGTCAAGCATGTTATTTTGTCTTGTTGGTTCCTTCACCACCTGCTGCAGACCCAGCCTCGCAGCTATGTCCTGTACTGGTGCTGCTAAGCCACACTTGGTGATGGACATTGAAGTCTTCCAACCTGAGTATATATTCTGTACACTTGCTACCCTTCATGCTTCTTCTAAGTGGTGTTCAACATGGAATACTGATTCATCAGCTGAGGGGAAGGAGCTTTACTTGGTAATGTTTGACCTGAAGTCATGAAAATTCATGGCATCCAGAATTATGTTGAGGTCTCCCTGGACAACTTGCTCTTAATTGTACATCACCATGCTGCCACCTATCATGGGACAGGACATATCCAGGGATGATGAATATGGTGTCTGGAACAATATCTGTACGGTATGACTTGTCAGGCTATTACTTTACTACTGTGTGAGACCGTTCTCCCAATTTTGGCACTGGCCTCCTTCGTCAGGAGGAATTTGCAGGACTGAGTTTGACTCAACCCTAGAAAGTCTTTGGCTACTTATCAGTTCTTGAAGATCCTTAACTTCCTTGGGACCAACTCCAAACTGTTCCATCGCTGCCTTGTAACGTCTGTAACTTTTCAGCTTGAGCTTGGTCTTGGCTCAAAACTCCTGCACAGTGGTTTAAAGCTAGATATGCTTCTGGTTTCCAATAGCTCTCTTCTTCTGGTCCATAGCTGTTCCACAGCTCTTGACAAATTACATTTCTCTGTCTTCCGAACTCGAAGGCTTACTCTCACCAATGTTGTTGTTTCCAGCTCCAGTTCTCAAAATCTTTCTACTGCTGTTCTTCCTCTAGCCCCAAGTGAGGCAAATCTTCCAGCCTCTCACTACTTTCCTCGCGAATTCTCCAAGCTGAGCATGAGCTATTATAACTTGCATTCCACACGTGAACCCCAATGGACCCACTCAGTACTTTGTCTGATGAGATGACTTGACCACTTATAGTTGAAGCTACCATTGTGCCCTCGGAGTAGCTGCAAGCAGCCTGCTCGCATGTCTCAGCTTGTGGTTGAGATGCACGTGGAAGTCGTCATCCTCATGGAGTTGCCAGTGGAGTCCCCCCCCAAATGTACCCCACCTCCAACACTGTGCCCTGCTGCATAGATTTGTAGTATTTGTTATAAATTGTAGTAATACTGTAATATTTTCTCTGCTTAAGATGCAGTCCGAGCTAAGATTTATCTTTGCTCCCTTGTCTCTGTTGCTACTGCCTCTGTCTGATCTCTTGTAAATAAATCCTTCTTTGTTCTCTAATGAAGTCTCTGAAAGTGCATCATTACATCTGACAACAAGGATGTGATATCCTGATGTTGTCTCTGGCCCGACACATGAGTATCCTGTTTTAATCAAAAGTCTAAGACAAAGAAGGAATATGCTCGCCAGAATGCCTGTCTTTGGATGAATAGACCCATTTGAGATATTGCCAGACCTTGAGTAATGTAGCATCAGAAAACATGGACAGTTACAAGGCGGGTGAGCATCAGGAGGGCAGTGAAAGAGCC
The DNA here is from genome assembly GCF_964213995.1 of Mustelus asterias. Lineage (NCBI taxonomy): Eukaryota > Metazoa > Chordata > Chondrichthyes > Carcharhiniformes > Triakidae > Mustelus > Mustelus asterias. The sequence goes on along the minus strand of NC_135824.1, from coordinate 48,502,401 downwards.
CACTAGGAGGGCAGCAAATGAGCCCCCAGACACAGGGTACCAAATGAGTGGCAATGAGAGAAATGCAGAATAGAAAAATGTTAACACTTCACCAGAGACCGACCTGGCCAGCAGTGAAGCCAAAAGAGTTTGGTTGAAGTTAAAGCAAGTAGAAATGAAGGTTTCATTTGTGAAATGTACATGTCCAGTAAGAACATGATGGATTTCTCTTGGGGGCGGGGGGGGGGGGGGGGGGGAAGCAGAAATTGAAGACAACATAAACTAGGAATTAATGAACAAAGAAGAATCAGCACAGTGGCTAGCACTGCTGCCTCACAGTGCCAGGGACCTGGGTTCAATTCTGGCCTTGGGTGATTGTGTGTGGAGTTTGCACGTTCTCCCCGTGTCTGCGTGGGTTTCCTCTGGATGCTCTGGTTTCTTTCCACAGTATAAAGATGTGTGGATTAGGTTGATTGGCCATGCTAAATTGACCCTTAGTGTCCAAAAATGTGTAGGTTAGGAGGATTAGCTGGGTAAATACTTGGGGTTATGGGGATAGTCCTGGGTGCTCTGTCAGAGAGAAGGTGCAGACCTAATAGCTGAATAGCCTCCTTCTGCACTGTAGAGATTCTATGACATGGCAGACAGCAAACTTGGAGAAATAAGATACAAAAATTTACAAGATGAAGTTAAGCAGAACTTGATGAGACAATGGAGGATAAACTGAACTCCATGTATAAGTAACTAGAAAATAACAGGAGAATAAGAGCTTGAAGAAGGATGCTTGACCAATGAAAAATTAACTGAAGAGGTAAAAATGTTGACATTGACAGCAGAAACAGCAATTCGGACACTAAGAAGCAGATTACACGCCAGAACGGGATTGCTGAAATGGTCTCAGTAATGCAAAAGAACAAGAACCAATATTATGAAATATTTAAGGGGAGGCCATGGCCTAGTGGTATTATCGCTAGACTATTAATCAAGGAACTCAGCTAATGTTCTGGGGACCCATCTTCGAATCCTGCTATGGCAGATGGTGGAATTTGAATTCCATTTTAAAGATCTGGAATTCAGAATCTACTGATGACCATGAAACCATTGTCGATTATCAGAAAAACCCATCTGGTTCACTAATGTGAACCTTTAGTGAAGGAAATCTGCCCTCCTTACCTGGTCTGGCTTGCATGTGACTCCAGAGCCACAGCAAAGTGGCTGGCTCTCAAAGGGCAACTAGGGATGGACAACAAATGCTGGCCAGTCAGTGACGCCCATGTCCCACAAATGAATGAAAAAAAGGTCCATAGAATCCTTATGGTGTAGAAGGAGGCCATTTGGCCCATCGAGTTTGCACTGACTCTCTGGAAAAAGTATAATTCAGGCCCACATCCTATGCCTGATCCACCTAACCTACGCATCTTTGGACTGTGGGAGGAAACTGGAACACCCAGAGGAAACTCACAGACACCGGGAGAACGTGCAAACTCCACACAGACGATGAAAAAGATGCTGAATTGAAATGCTGGAAGTACCAGAAATAAAGTACTATAACCATTCCTTCACACGACAAATCAAGGTTATGATATAACTGTCAGGACACAAGACTGTGTAGTATGGAAAGTAAACATTATCTTGTATTCAGTTAGAAAGTGAAAAAGACTGGGATATGTGATGATATGTACCTGCATGCATGTTAATGTAAGGTTCTCAGCAGAGCAAGAGTTAACATGGGACTGGAAAGTGACACCATCCACAGTGCGATGTATGTAGTCACATGGTCAGAGAACCATCTAGAACTGAACTTAGTAAGCAGCATGCCTGCTTGGAACCACTCCATGCAAGACCATTCTTGGAACTGTACGTAATTAACGCTTACTAATAAATGTTTAAACACACAAGCCTCAAAATCTCAATAATCCATTACCACTGCAACAATACAAAAAAATTAAGTACATCATATGACATGGTGTCATGACATGAAACTTCAGTAGTGGATCATATTAGATCCCTGGAATCTTTAAGACTGGACCTCTGTTGGACCAAGTGATGTAGAGGGATGAATCGTTCGTAAACATATGGACTACTTGAGGAGTAGAAAGCCGCTCCAGCAGTCAGTGTTGCCATCGAGAAATGTTATTTGAAAGTACCAAAGTGTCTGATCGACCTGTTGATAGACAGAACTGATGTCTCCGTGGAAGCAAGTAGTGATGAACTGCCTGTGCCTGAAGGGGCACCCGTTCCTATTATTGTCGATCCTGTGGAAGCATCTCCGACCACAGAATTAGGCCGTTCTACAGAAAACTTCTTCAAAGACTCGATTTATAATTGTCCAACTCTTGTATTGAGTGATTGGTTAGAATTTTTTTAAAAAGTTTTACTCGATTCTTAAAGTTACAAAGCCAGTGCTCAGAATGGACCAGGCAAATCCATTCCTTGCTCCAAAAAACAAATTCAAAATCCAATTCAAGGTTCCCATAAGAGACGAACAAGTTCCAAGATGCATCATCCCATTGCACCCCATCTTGGGCTTGATCTGATGCTTGATCCTGGACAAAAGACCGAGATTAGGACTGAATAAATTAGTTACTGCAGATTGTATAAAGGGGGAGGGATGTAGTGATATGCACCTGCATGCATGATAATGTAAGGTGCTCAGCGGAGCAAGAGTTAACATGGGACTTTTGAGGGAAACACAGTAGAGTAAGGGTGGCCTGGGTGACCAATTGTGACTTGAGTGGGAATCACTTCAAGGAGAGGAGTTCTTTTGTGCAAGAGGCATTCCGGAACTTGCAGATATGCTGTGCTCTTGTGGACCCTTGTAAATAAATCCTTTGCTGTTCACTAATAAAGTTTCTGAAAGTACATTACATATCATAGAACCATTACTTTCATCTGCACAGCACCTTTAATACAGAAAAAAACACCCCAATATGCTTAAATATTTAATTTGACAAATTTTATATTAATTGTGAACTCCCACTTTTACATGTCATTGCTGAGGCACTGTGGTGAGAACCCAAATTGCAAAGCCACCTGATGAGACAGACAGTCACAACTGATTAGCTGCATCTCCTTTCAATCAGGCAAACCGTGTTAAGTGTTTCATTCATCTATGTAGATTTGACAATTAACACTTGTTGTGATGGTTGTCTGTGCAGCCTGTTTCCATTGTAGAGTAAACAAATTAAAGTGGAACACAAGCTGGCAAGTTATCAAAATTCTAGAGAGAATTAGAACAATACCGAAGCTTTCATGATTGGGAACCAGGCAGTTGTGTGATGTATCCCAGCTTTAATTAGCAGCTTTGGCTGAGAACCAGCCAAACTGACCCAAAGCTTGTTTCCAAGGGGAGTCAAGCTTGGAATTTGAAATCTGGTCACCTTAATTGGAAAATGCAACATTCTACTGTGAATATCCCTCCTCAACCTGGCTACTTAAAACAAGTTGAGGTGCTTTTTTTCCCCCAATCATACTGGTTTATTTTCAATATTAATTTGTAGGTGTAATTAAAACAATAATTTTTTATTTATTTATCCAATTCTATCAAATCAAGTCCAATTCAGAAACTCAACAAGTGAGACATTCCCAATCCAAGCTGACAAGACAGGGCTCTCACCTCCTGTCTTGGGGCTTGATCTACATCAGGGGTCTCCAAACTACGGCCCGCGGGCCACATCTGGCCCGCAGCCAGTGGGGCGGGACAGGATTCCTGCTGCCGAAAACACTCGCGCGTCCGGAACCCTGCCGCTGACTCAGGATCCGGACGCGGGGACGGAAGCCACAGGCCATTTGCTGCCATTCCGTGCGGTGTCTGATGGACCCATGGGAATCCCCGCCCTCTTTACCGGCCTATTGTCCAATCAGAGCTGCCATCCTGTGACAGTTCATTAAACAAATCAGCAATTGAGACATCTGTTATCCAATTGCCGCTCTGCATTGACTGAGTGACAGCTGCTTTATCCAATCTGTAAGCTCCATCTGTCTGAAATGAGCGAGAACAATGACAATGATGGCGGCAATTCGGACCAATTCAGTTATGAAAGGAAAGAAAAGTGGACAGTGAGTGCCGCCTGTTTAATGAAGAGTGGGGTGTAAAGTACTTCTTTGTACAAGTAGGTGATAAAGCCTTGTGTGTCATATGCAACGAAACTGTTGCAGTTTTGAAGGAGTACAATGTACGTCGGCACTGTGACCAAACATGAACCAAGTTATTCCCAATTCACAGGGACACAGCATTCGGGAAAATTTTGAATCAATGCAACGCAGGTTGCTTTCCCAACTAGCTTTTTTTACGCAGAAGATAACTGAAAATGAAGCTTTAACCAGGGCCAGTTACAAACTAGCTTGTGTTGGCTAAAAGAGGAAAGCCATTCATCGATGGAGATCTCATCAAAGAGTGTATAATGGAGCAGTGGAAGAGTTATGTCCAGAAAAAGCAAATCTGTTCAAAATCATCAGTCTTGCGCCAAATACTGTTGCTCGTAGAATTGAGGATATAGGAAGCAATATATTTCATCAAATTGCAGACAAAGCAAGAAATTTTCAGTTGTATTCTCTCGCACTTGATGAATCGACTGATGTGTGAGACACATCATAACTCCTAGCATTCATCCATGGCGTCGACAGTGAATTTAATGTGACACAAGAATTAGCATCAGTGCATAGCATGCACAGCACAGTAACTGGAGAAGACATCTTCAAAGAATTGCAAAAAACTGTTAGAATATAACCTGGAGTGGAATAAACTGCAATGTGTGACAGTTGATGGAGGAAAGAACATGTCTGGGGTGAAGAAAGGTTTGGGTGGACAAATCACAAAAGCTTGTGAGGTTGGTGGTTTCTCAAAGCCAATGATTCTGCATTGCATTATCCATCAACAAGCATTGTGCGGAAAATATGTGGATATGTCTTGCATTCTGAAACCTGTTGTTTCAACAGTGAATTTCATTCTATCTCTCAGACTTAATCATCGCCAGTTTCGTGATTTTCTGAAAGAAACTGATTCTGAGTTCAGTGACTTGCCTTATTATACAGCAATTCGATGGCTTAATTGTGGAAAGGTTCTAACACGGTTATTTCAGCTCACCGAGGAAATTGATTCCTTTCTCAGAAGAATCGACCCAAACCACTTTTATCAAACACTGACTGGCTTTAGAAATTGGCATTTTTTGCAGATGTGACAGGCCATATAAATCAATTGAATCTGAAGTTACAAGGTGAAACAAATTTGATTTGTGATCTATTCGCGCATGTCAAGGCATTCAGGGCAAAACTGATGCTATTTCAAGGACAGCTGAAAGTTCATATGTTGGTTCATTTTCCATGTTGTGAAAAATTTCATGAAGGAAGTGAAGCAGAATTTCCTTCTTCATTTGCAACAGAAATCATTAAGGATTTGCAAAAACAATTTCAGGAACGAATTTCTGATCTTGATGGAAACACAGATGAAATAAAGCTGTTTCAAAATCCATTTGGCTGCAATGTTGAAACACTCCCAAGTCTGTTTCAAATGGAAATTATTGATCTCCAATTGGATGACATGCTGAAAGACAAGTATAAAGAAGGAAATCTGATCCAATTTTATAAATCTTTGCAGCCTGAGCAGTTTCCAAATTTGAAGTGATTTGCTTGTGGATTTGTATCAGTTTTTGGTACAACGTACCTGTGTGACCAAACATTTTCAAAAATGAAGTATGTCAAGTCCAAATACCGAGCAAATTTATCTGATGAGCATTTGCAGTCCATTCTAATAATTGGCTCCTCAAGCTTGAAACCTCAGTTCAGCAATATTTTGAAATTAAAAAAGCAGTTCCATCATTCCCAATTATCTTGTGCAAAACTTCATGATTTGTTGGTTACAATTGAAAACTCCAATTGCCAGAATTGTGTAGAATTTATTTTTGTTTGACCTTTATTAATGGTTCAAGTTTATTTTGAATTTCTTTGCTTTGTTTTATTGAAGTTCTTTCTTGGGGCATGTTTATTTTTCTTATTGTGTGCCACAAAATTGGGCAAATTTTCATTTCGAGTAAACATTTGTAAAATTTCAGTAAATAAAATTAATTAAAAAATGAATAGCCTGCTTTTCTCATCTGCAGTTAAGTAATTATTTTGTCAGAGCATTTGCTAATGTTTGACATTTTGACTCGTATATCATTTCTCAGTGTAAGCACGGCATTGTTTCTTTGTAATTGTCACATTTCTCTTTTGTTCTGAATCATATCATGCTGATCCAAATAAAACTTATTCATTCATTTAAATTTTATTCAATTCATTTATAGAACTAATTTCTTTTTCTTTGGCCCCCGAAAATGTGTAAAATATACGATGTGGCCCTCGTACTGAAAAGTTTGGAGACCCCTGATCTACATGATCCAAGCTGATTGGAGTAGGCATTACACCTCCTCACAGGCGTGGCACGCTAGCACAGTGGTTAGCACTGTGGCTTCACAGCTCCAGGGACCTGGGTTCGATTCCCGGCTTGGGTCACTGTCTGTGCGGAGTTTGCACGTTCTCCTTGTGTCTGCGTGGGTTTCCTCCGGTTGGCTCCCACAGTCCAAAGATGTGCGGGTTAGGTTGATTGGCCATGCTAAAATTGCCCCTTAGTGTCCTGAGATGTGTAGGTTAGAGGGATTAGTGGGTAAATGTGTAGGGATATGGGGGTAGGGCCTGGGTGGGATTGTGGTCGGTGCAGACTCGATGGGCCAAATGGCCTCTTTCTGCACTGTAGGGTTTCTATGATTTCTATGAAGGCTTGATCTCATTTGCATCTTAGCCAAGAGGCCGAGATGCCGCTTTTTAAAAATTGCTTCAAATGAAGCTAAAATGTAACCTAATGACTTCAACCAAGTACAGCATGTCGATACTACACTTTATCTTAGCCAAAAGGCCGAGAAAATAAATGAAATAGTTGCTATATAGTCACTGTTCAGCAACACAAACGCTCCAATTTTGTAAATTACTGATCTTGGATTGTTGAATAAGCACATTACTCTAAGCGAGTCTGGAAACTTCGGTGCAAAATTACAATGACAAAATTATGATTGTACCTTGTAGTTTAAAGGGGTTTTTCTTTTGATCTGATGACTGCAATTATTTTCTCAATTGTTTACATGAAATATGTAGCTTGACCTGTTACCGCTTCCTATTTGTGACCTATGTTAGTAGCACTACCTAGTCACTATTGGTTGTCAATTAATTGGTAACTTCAGTGAGCTATATTTTTCTGCTATTATGAATATTCCCACAGTTTTGTTTTCTTTTAATGAGACAATTGAACAGTTTGTTTACTGTTATAGTGCATTTCACAATAGAGCCCAGGTCCTTGCACAGAATAAATCATTTCCACAGGATGTAGACTCAAATTATATAAACAACAAGATTGATCCCTGCCCTCAGCTTAGCCACTCTTCCTCCAGGGGTGAGCCTGTCAAACAGGTACTCTCCCAGGCTGTTCTCAGGGGTTCCCGGTCGGTGATGTTATCTCCAAGTTTCTTGATCCTCTTCACTTGCTCACCCAAGAAGTGGGTCACACAAATGAAGGGCAGTGTTCCCAGAGGAGAGTTTGTGCAGATCCAGCAGACTCTGGTTAACATTCTTCTCCATCTGTAGAGCTCTCCACATCGCCTCCAGACCATTGCTCCACTTATCCAAGTATTTGGGGAAAGGCCTAGATCTTAAGTATTAGTCAACCAAACTCTGGGAGCTAGAATTCAATTTAAAGAGACACACAAGATTTTATATTATCTAGAAGTTAAATTTACCAGTGAAAATTATTTTTCTATTTTTTTGCCTCCAAAAATTGCAACTGCTATGGTTCCATTGCAGTTTGCACATTCCCTCCTTTTTAAATGTTTGCTGTCAAAAGATGCAGTTTAAATTGGTGCTGATGATCGAGTCCATCCACGTGGGATGAAGAGAGCAGCAGCTGTTCTGTAATTCCTGTGCGACTCAGCAATGGAAGCTCTTGAGGTATTTCTGAAATGTGATACTTGATCAGCATATGGCCCATTGCCGTTTGTAACACTTTTAGATACCAAAATCGGTGCCGTTCAGTGTGACAACAGGCTGCCCCGTTATGCAATTTTTTTTCGAGCAGTCAGTTGGTCCTCAAAACTTATCAGTTTTGCCTTTGCTAGCTGGACCTTTTGAGTTTGTAATTGGTCAAACATTACCCGAGTCTGAGAGAGGCATCTAGATTAACCAGAATTTAGCAACAGTTTGGCCTATCTGTTCAAGTGGCCATGACAGTGCGTTAGATAATTTGAAGAACAACATAGTGTCCTGATTACCAATTAGTCCTTGCCTAACACACTGCCTGGTCTTCATCTTGTTGATTGTGGGACATTTCTGTGCCCAAATTTGGCTGACTGTCCACATTATAAACGTGGTTTTGAACAGTGCCAGTTAGTCCTTTTTGTTTTTATAAATTTGGCAGCACAATATTTTCCACCTATTCTGCCAGATGTTAAGGGAGTTGCATATTTCAATTGTTGGTTTAATGAAAACCTTTACTTCATTTTTGATTGTTGGGACAACATTAAAGATATTAGAGTGGGTTTCATTTGTAGACCAGAATTAACATAAAGTTGTAGTTAAAATGCTTGAGTGGTAAAACCTAGTAATTGAAATGATACCATACTTCTGTTTACTTTTAATTGGACCTGATACTTGGGATGATTCGGAAAGCTTTGACAGTCCGACTTTCTCTATTAGCATTATGTTCCAAGCAATGAATGACATTGCTGAATGTTGTGGAGAAAGTTTGACCTTGAACCTTCTTGCTACACTTGGTTACATAAGGTTGCTTGTTTGGTAAGCAAAATATTTGTTGCATAATATAAGAAAATAAATAAAGCCGTTAAGAACCTGCTGAAAAGTTTGGAAAACTATCTTTGTCATTGTCAGGGTATCATCGTTTTTAACTTGCACATTAACAAGGTAGGCAAAAACTTTAGCTGACATTCATTGTATAGTAGGATTCAAGTGTTAGCCCTAGCTCAGTGGCAGCACTGTCATAATAAATAGATTGGGGGGGCTAGTCTTACCAAAAAGATTCTATGTGCCAAATGAGCCTGAAAGCAGGAGAGAATCGTGCCAATTTTTTCAGCGAGCTTTCAGATACAATCTTATGCCACTTAATGGGAAAAAAGAGCCAAAGTGTGATTCACACCAGTAGGAGGAGTGGACAGAGTCTTTTCCCGCCAGAAAGCCGGCTACTCGCAGCTAAAGGATGCCATTGTGCATGCGCCGATCTCTGTTCTGTGTAAAATGTACATAAAACGCTGAAGATCTGTCAGTGCCCCTCTGGCCCATCGCTGATCTCCCCAGCCGATCGCCACCCCAGGTGCAAGGCTGATCATGCCGGTAAGATCGTGAGGCGAGAAACCGGTTTTTTGCCCCTCGCGAGCTGACCTGTGTGATGAGCCAGTAAGATCACCTCTGTGGATTCGAGCACTGCTTCTGAGCCTAGAGTGCATAAATCAGGCTGACACCTTGAGCGTAGTACTGAAGGAGTGCTGCACTGTGAGTTGCTATCTTTGGGTGAGATGTTAAACTGAGGCTCAGCTGTTCAAGTGGATATAAAGCATGCTGGTCTGTTCTTCAAATAGTCTAGTGTTCTGATTACCAATTAATCCTCTAATATCACCATAACACTGGTCATTTGATCTTGTTGATTGTAGGACTTTGTTGCATCTAATTTTTGGCTGACATGTTGCCTACATAACAAAAGTAACTATGCTTCAGAAGTACTTTATCAGCTATTGCATTCTTTGAGATGTCTTCAGAATGTGGTAGGCACCAAAAAAAAGTTTCTATGTCCTTTTAGTTTTCAACATCAGCAACAAATATTTGCAACTTTCAGACATTACTGATCTAAGGTTTGAAGAGCAAGCTGTTGTAGTTTTCCAAATATTGTCTGTGTCATTTGACTGGCAGATATGAACAAGGTGTACTTCCCCAGACAGGATCGACAATGCTAAATTAAAATCAGTACAATAATTTCAGAAAAACTTTTTTGACCGCATTACATTTTGTGTAGAATAGGAATGAGAGATTGTGAAACTTGTGCATTTTCACTATGGATGGTTGAGGGGGAAGTGATGAAGTTTTCAAAATGGAGAGTTTCTGAAAGGAAAAATATTGGCAGGTGATCAGCAAAGGGGCATTAACACAGGACTATCAGTAGAAGAATGAAGTCGTTTTTCTTTTGCACATAGCGGATTTTTACTGTTTCTATTCTTTCGTGAAATGTTGGTGTCACCGGGCCAGCATTTGTTGCCCACCCCTAATTGCCCTTTAACTGAATGCTTGCTAGGGCCACTTGAGAGTTAACCACTTTGCTGTGAATTTGGAATAGATCACCTTCCCTAAGGGGCATCAGTGAACCAGGTGGGTTTTCATGACCCATCCATTGACTCCGTCTACACTTACTGCAGCCTCAGAAAAGCAGCCAGCACAATCGAGGACTCCACACATCCCGGATATATCTCTTCCGTTAGGGAAATGATACAAAATCTGAGAACATGTACCAACTGACTCAAGAACAACTTCTTCCCTGCTGCCATTAGACCTTTGAATGGACCTATTTTATATATTAAGCTGATCTTTCTCTTCACCCAATCTGTAACTGCAACACTATATTCTGCATCCTATCCTTTCCTTCTCCCCTATGCACTCTATGAACGGTATGTTTTGTCTGTAATTTGTGCAAGAAACAATACTTTTCACTGTATCCCAATATATGTGACAATATTAAATCAAATCAAAGACTATCTAAGATAGTTGCATGGTCACCATTTCTGAGACTAGCTTTAGATTTTATTCACCAAATTTAAATTCCACCCGCTGTGGTGGGATTTGAACCTGTGTTTCCCCCAGGGCATGAGTTTGAGCCTCTGGATTATTAGTTCAGTGACATTACCACTACACAATTTCCCCTGTCACTGAATGTGGGCAGAGGTAATATCTCCACCCTTGTTTGTTAGTCTGTCTGTCAACAATGCATCTCAAAAACCAATGGACTGTTTCAATAGCTTGGTACACAGGGTATGGGCCTGTAAAGTACTGATTAGCTTTTGTTGAAGATGCAGATCTGGATCCATTACAATTATGGATCAGGCAAATTGACTTTTTGTCTTTTAGAATATTGTAACTTGTCTCGGTTGCTGTGGTGGAATTTGTCGCAGCTGTCAAAGTGTGAGCAGAATTTTCAGGGCAGGTTGTTGGATGTGGATTGGCCTGAAACCACCTCAGTAAGGTGGAAGCTTTGTAGTTACAGTGCATCAACCAGGCAGGGAAGAGTTGTGTTGAATTAGCACAGGGTGGTGGAGGTCTGCTCTATTGAGTGCCTTCTTGTTAGGATATGGAATGTTTTGGCATAAGTGAATATTGACAAAGGAGCAAAAATATAATTGTAAAAAGAGTTTGCTACATATGATGAATACTGTAAAAGTAAAATGAGGAAATAAATCATTGGGTGGACAGCTTAAGTTGAGAGATCTGCACAGGCAAAATGGACCCAACCGCCTCTTATATTTCTGCTGTGAGATCATCATTTTATGGTCCTAGATGTAATTTCCAAGAAATTAGGCAATTATTCCATAGAATAAGCATAACTTTTACTGAGCTATTATGATGCCTATAAAAGTAATATTATGGTGTTGTGATTCAGTGTGACAAATTCTTCAAATAACTCTGTAAAATTCAGTGAAATGCTCGTGGGTCGAGCATAAGAGTGTTAAAATATTATCCAATGCCTGTGTTCCAAGACTGAATTGAATTCATGGTAATATTGCAGTATTGGATGATCCAAACACTGCTGGCACCCGTGGTATGGATGTTTGTTTGGAGATTTAAAACTTCACATTTGGTGTAATATCAAGTGATTCAATTTTTTGACTAAAAGCAGCGTTCTGAAATCATGTTTTGAAATACTAATATCCAAACACCTAAATTAATTTGTTTAGAGATTTTTTTTCTCCCTGCACTTTACCGATTCATGGTAACCCATTTTAAGCAGATTAGTGCTTTCACCAAAGTAGCAAAGGGGGAATTTTAAACTGTGATTAATGCTGGGATTAAGTGTTTGTTCCTAAAATGCATGCTCGTAACAGGGTGTAAGGATAACACCAGCAAGTAGAACCAGTTAGTTTAACCTTGGCAGCAGGAGAATGTTTAGAAATGATGATCTGGGACAAAATGAACAGTCACTTGGACAAAGGTGGATGAATTAAGGGAAATCAGCATTGATTTATGAAAGGCAATTTCTACTAACCTAACTTGATTGAGTTACCTACCTCATGGGGTGACGGAGAGGTTTGATGTGCTTGATTTGGACATCCAAATTGTGTTTGATAAAGCACCACATAATAGATTTGTCCATAAAGTTGAAGCAAATGGAATAAAATGGAAAGTAGCTGAATGGCTGGGGATAATATATAGTGGGCTTCCTCAGTGTTGATTCCCCCAGCTTGATGGTAGTTGTTTTACAGTTCTGTTGACAATGGTCCACAGCACCTTATGGATGTCCAGTTTTGAGCTGGTCAATCTGTTCTGAATCTATCTGTGGTAGTGTCACAGAACAGATGGGGGAATGCTTATTGTGAAGACGGGGTTTTGTCTTCTCAAGGCTGTGGGGTTGTCATTTCCACCTATACTGTCATGGACCGATGCATCTGTGACAGGGAGATTGAGGTTTAGTAGGTTTTCTCACCCTTGTTAGTTCCCTCACCACCTGCTGCAGGTGCAGTCTGGCAGGTATGTTATTCTGGGATCGGTCAGTAGTGGTGCAACTTTGTGATGGCCATTGGAATCCCAACCCAGAGTACATTCTGTGTCCAAGTGACAAGAGAGAATTTTTTTTATACCCACTTAATATAAATTGTCGGATTTTTGTGAAATGGGTTGGGGGGGGGGGGAAAACAAATCTCCGCTAATCGCTTTTAAATATGTGTCCAGTTCTTGATGTATGCATCACCGAGAGTTTGATTTGTCCTGTATGCGGTCCTATCCTCCATCTATGATCCTTGCAGAGTGGTTAGCATTGCTGCCTCAGTGCCAGGGACCCGGGTTCAATTCCCGGCTTGGGTCACCGTCAGAGTCTGCACATTCTTCCCGTGTCTGCGTGGGTTTCCCCCGCGTGCTCCGGTTTTCCTCCCACAGTCTGAAAGATGTACGAGTTAGGTGCATTGGCCGTGTTAAATTCTCCCTCAGTGTTAATGTAAGCCTACTTGTGATAGTAATAAATCCACTGTGCACGGTGACATAATGGTTAGCACTTCTGTCTCTCAGCACCAGGGGCCCGAGTTCGATTCCTGGCTGGAGTCCGAGAAGTCTAACAACACCAGGTTAAAGTCCAACAGGTTTATTTAGTAGCAAAAGCCACTAGCTTTTGGAACAGGCTGTTCCTTCGTCAGGTGGGTGGGAGTTCTGATCACAAACAGGGCACAAAGACACAAACTCAATTTACATGAATAATGATTGGAATGTGAGTCTTTACAGCTAATCAAGTCTTAAAGGTACAGACAATGTGAGTGGAGGGAGCATTAAGCACAGGTTAAAGCGATGTGTATTGTCTCCAGACAGGACAGCTAGTGAGATTTTGCACATCCAGGCAGGTTGTGGGGGTTACAGATAGTGTGACATGAACCTAAGATCCCGGTTGAGGCCGCCCTCATGTGTGCGGAACCTGGCTGTCAGTCTCTGCTCAGCGACTGCGCTGTCGTGTGTCGTGATGGCCGCCTTGGAGAACACTTACCCAGAGATCAGAGGCTGAATGCCCGTGACCACTGAAGTGCTCCCCAACAGGAAGAGAACAGTCTTGCCTGGTGATTGTCAGCCTGTTCCGAAGGCTAGTGGCTTTTGGTACCAAATAAACCTGTTGGACTTTAACCTGGTGTTGTTAGACTTCTTACTGTATTTACCCCAGTCCAACGCCGGCATCGCCACATCTTGAGTCCCTGTGCGCAGAGTTTGCACTTTCTCCCCGTGTCTGCGTGGGTTTCCTCTGGGTGCTGTGGTTTCCTCCCACACCCCTAAACTGCAGGTTAGGTGGATTGGCTGTGCTAAGTTGCCCCTTAGTGTCAGGGAGATTAGCATGGTAAATACGTGGGGTTACAGGGATAGGGCCTGGGTGGAATTGGTGTCGGTGTAGACTCGATGTGCCGCCTCCTGCACTGTATGGATTCTAATCTTTCACGATTTAACAATGTGAAGTAGACTGAATGTGAATTTAAACATTGTCAAAAAGTCACTTTTTGTTCCACTCCTAAAGTCACCTGAAAATAATTCACTGAAGTACGCAATCAGGCTACTGTGCTTAATTGCATGCGGGAATTGATAAGTGGCAGAAAAGATCTTCTGCTCTGGCCCAAAGAAATGTATATCTTTTTAGGTTTTAACCAATGAAAGAGCTGAAAATCTGTTACCTTTTTCTGTCCTTGCAATTCCCTTCCCTTGGTATCTCATCCTAACTGTTCTTCATCTCCTTGCATTTGGTAGTTATGCGTCTCACTATTGTAATTGTTTTGGATGTGCTGGCAACCAAGCTTCAACTCTGCTTAAATAATTAACTCTGAACATTTCCTTAGTGAAGAAACATCAGTTTCTATTTCACACAGATTTTCTGCACAGCTTTGTTTTTTGGGGGTCCAACCTTCTTCCAGTTATTGATGCTAAAAATAGAACTTGAAATGCCTCCAAAAACCCCCTGGTTTTTTAAAGAAGCAATTTAAAAAATATTTTTTTTCTATTGCTGGGGAGCAATACACCAGCAAGGACTAGATATTAGTGGGAGTAGAAAAATAGTGCTGCAACTAGATGGCCTTCCACATAGAAATCATAGAATCCCTACAGTGTAGCAGAAGGTCATTCAGCCCATCGAGCCTGCAATTCCACCAAGCCCTATTCACCCCCCCCCAAAAAAATCCCCGTAGTTACCCTACTCGTCACTCTGACACTGGCTGTGCTAAATCACACCCTTAATCAACCTAGACCCGCCGATCTCTGGCTTGTGGGAGGGAACTGGAGTGCCCAGAGGAAACCCATGCAGACACTGGGAGAACGTGCAAACTCCACACACTCTCACCTGAGGCCGGAATTGAACCTGGGTTCCTGGGACTGAGGCAATAATGCTAACCACTGTGCCACCTGAAGCAACCTAAGGGAAATTTTCAGGTAATTTTGGAAAATGATTATTTGCTCCTATATTGGGTGCACCAATTAAAGAAATTACTTGTCCATTTTAGTTGCACGGGTGACCTATCTCCAGATTTTGCCAAGTATGTGATATCTTAGCTTTGCAAACTTCAAAATTAAGCAATTTTGACTTCCATGGACTTCATTGTACACTGATGTGATCTCAAACCAACTGAAGTGACTCTTCTGCATCAGAACATGTGCTCACACAACCCATAAATAAAGAACAAATTTGGTTATCACATCCTCAGTTCTTGATCTGTGGTGCCTACTGGGAAAGTGAGGAGCAAAAGCTCTTGCAGAGAGTTATGGTTGTTGGGCTTTTCTTTTTGAGGGACAATAGGATGTATTGATGTGAGCCTAAAAATAGGATAGTTGCACGTTGCAGCTGATGTAATCTGGCCAGGTTGCCTGAAGTTGAGATGCAAGTAAAGTGACAGACATATATTAAAATATATATGTATGGGGCGACACAGTGGCTGCTGCCTCACAGTGCCAGGGAACCTGGGTTCGATTCCTGACTTGGGTCACTGTCTGTGCAGAGTTTGCACGTCCTCCCCGTGGTCTACGTGAGTTTCCTCCGAGTGCTCCTGTTTTTACCCACAGTCCAAAGATGTGTTGATTAGATGGATTGGCCGTGCTAAATTGCCCCTTAGTGTTAGGAAGACTAGTAGGGTAAATACGTGAGGTTATTGGGATAGGGCCTGGGTGGGATTGTTGTTGATACAGGCACGATGTGCCAAAATGACCTTTTTTTTTTTGCCCTGTAGGGATTCTATGACTCTATGAATAAAAAGTATAACTTTTAAGTTTGTTGATTTTCAGTTTATCATTTTGGACCACACTAATTATTTCAGTCAATCATGATTTTCTAATAATATTTCACAACTCTTTCAGACTGTTCAATTAAAATTGCTGCACTTGTAACCTTCCAGAGTTCCATTATATCAGCAATGTTGCAGCCTACTACTGTGCTGATATTGCTACTAATCAGATAAATATTAACTTGCATTAAGTTTTGCAAAATTATTGCTAGTGACAGTTTCATAAAAGTTATAAAGTATAATAATTTTTTATCAGGGCCTGCAATCTCATAAAATGGTTACGATACAGTAGGTGTCCTTTCTGCCTATCAAAACCGTTTTGGCTCTCTACAAGATCAATTTAGCCATCCCAGCCCCTGTTCTTTCTAGATGGTAACCTAATTCCTTTCTGAAAGCCATGAGTGATTCTACCTCCACTGGCCTCTCAGGTACTGCATTCTGTTAAAATTCTGTTAGTTTGCTAATGTTTGAGGGTGAAATCCAAAGATCCATTCATTAACTGACAAAGCATGGCATAAGATTTCACATTATTTAACAAGAACAAACTTTTATTTCCTCAATTTTGTATCTATGATAGCACATTCCATAGGCTTCAACTTTGCTGAGCAGTCTTATTGCGTGGCACTTTGTCAAATGCCCTTTGGAAATCATATCCTCAGATCAAATATGTAATCTTCATAACATAAGATATAGGAGAAGAATTAGACCATTCAGCCCATTGAGTCCACTCTGCCATTCGATCATGGCTGATATGCTCCTCATCCCCATTTTCCTGCCTTCTCCCCATAACTCTTCAACCCATTACCCAATTAAAAATCTGTTTAACTCCTCAAATTTACTCACTGTCCCAGCATCCACCGCACTTTGGGGTAGCAAATTCCACAGATTCACAACCCTTTGGGAGAAGTAGTTTCTCCTCAACTCCACTTTAAATTTTCTACCCCTTGTCCTAAGATCATGACCTCCCATCCTAGAATGCCCCACAAGAGGAGGTATCTGCTCCGCGTCTACTTCATCCATACCTTTTATCGTCTTGTATACCTCAATTTGATCTCCCCTCATTCTTCTAAATTTCAGAGCGTATGGGCCTAAAATGTTCAATATCTCCTCATACGACAAACCCCTCATCTCTGGAATCAATCATCAATCCTCCTTGTTACCTCATCAATAAACTCAAGTTTGTTAGAAACAATTTTCCTTTAATAAATATATTCTGGAATTCCTTCATTCATCCACACTTGCCTAATTGACCCACCCTCCTCGTATAAACCTTGTCTGATTTTCTTTGCTTTTGGCTCTGAAGGGTCATCCAGACTCAATTGTTGGCCGTATTCTCTCCACAGATGCTGTCAGACCAGCTGAGTTTCTCCAGCATTTTCTGTGACTGTTAATCCAGGACAAATTTATTGTTTAAAAAAAATTCCTACCCTCTTTTGAACGTGTTTCAGCTACAATTCTCCAATCCTCTGCCACCCCAGTATTGAGGGCGGATCAGAAGATTACGGCCAGTACTTCTGCAGTTCCCACCCTTCCCTCCCTCGGAAATCTCAGCTGCATCACATCTGGTCCTGGTGACTTATTAGCTTTAAGAACAGCCAGCCTGTCTTTCTTGTGCCTTCTTTGTGTCATTTTTTGGCCCACTTAGTATCTCAACTGCGTCACCTTTCACTATAACTTTGGCAGCATCTTCTTCTTTTGTAAAGACGGATGCAGTTACTCATTTAGTACCTTAGCCATGCAAGAAATAGGGGCTGGAATTAAAGCAAAATACTGTGGATGTTGGAAATTGGAAATAAAAACAGAAAATGCTGGAAAAGCTCAGCAGGTCTGGCAGCATCTGTGGATAGAGAAACAGAGTTAATGTTTCCATAAGACATAGGAGCAGAATTCGGCCACTCGGTCCATCGAGTCTGCTCCACCATTCAATCATGGCTAAAAATTTTCTCATCCCCATTCTTCTGCCTTTTCCCCATAACCCCTGATCCCCTTATTAATCAAGAACCTATCTATCTCTGTCTTAAAGACACTCAATGACCTGGCCTCCACAGCCTTCTGTGGCAAAGGGTTCCACAGACTCTCCACTCTCTGGCTGAAGAAATTCCACCTCATCTCTGTTTTAAAGGATCGTCCCTTTAGCCTGAGGTTGTGCCCTCTGGTTCTAGTTTTTCCTACTAGTGGAAACATCCCCTCCACATCTACTCTATCCAGGCCTCGCAGTATCCTGTAAGATTCAATAAGATCCCCCCTCATCCTTCTAAACTTCAACGTGTACAGACCCAGAGTCCTCAACCGTTCCTCGTGTGACAAGTTCTTCATTCCAGGGATCATTCTGGTGAACCACCTCTGGACCCTTTCCAAGGCCAGCACATCCTTCCATAGATATGGGGCCCAAAACTGCTCACAATACTCCAAATGGGGTCTGACCAGAGCCTTATGCAGCCTCAGAAGTACATCCCTGCTCTTGTATTCTAGCCCTCTCGACATGAATGCGAACATTGCATTTGCCTTCTTAACTGCCGACTGAACCTGCACGTTAAGCTTAAGAGAATCTTGAACAAGGACTCCCAAGTCCCTTTGTGTTTCTGATTTCCTAAGCATTTTCCCATTTTGAAAATAGTCCATGCCTCCATTCCTCCTTCCAAAGTGCATAACCTCGAGGTTATATGGGTCTGAAGAAGAGTCATGAACTCAAAACGTTAACACTCTCTCTTTCCTCACAGATGTGGCCAGACCTGCTGAGCTTTTTCAGCATTTTCTGTTATTTATTTATTATAAATAGAGCTGAAGTAAGCCTTCAAGCCTGCTCCACCCGCCATTCAATATAATCATGGGGCTTCAACTCTATTTTCCTGCCCGCTCCTGAGATACCCAAAATCTGTCTGTCCCAGCTCTAAATGGATTCAACAGTAGAACACCACAATCCTCTGGGGTGGAGAATTCCAAAGATTCACAACCCTTTGAGTGAAGTAATTTCTCCTCCTCTCAGTCAGAGTCCTAGAGGTTTGCAGCATGGAAACAGGCCCCTCGGCCCAACTCGTCCAGGCCGCCCTTTTTTTTTAAACCCCAAAACTAATCCCAATTGCCTGCATTTGGCCCATATCCCTCTATACCCATCTTACCCATGTAACTATCTAAATGCTTTTTAAAAGACAAAATTGTACCCGTCTCTACTACTACCTCTGGCAGCTTGTTCCAGACACTCACCAACCTCTGTGTGAAAAAATTGCTCCTCTGGACACTTTTGTATCTCTCCCCTCTCTCCTTAAACCTATGCCCTCTAGTTTTAGACTCCCCTACCCTTGGGAAAAGATATTGACTATCTAGCTGATCTGTGCCCCTCATTATTTTATAGACCTCTATAAGATCACCCCTTGGCCTCCTACGCTCCAGAGAAAAAAGGCCGAGTCTATCCAGTCTCTCCTTATAACTGTGTTCTGGTTCTGGTCGCCTCATTACAGGAAGGATGTGGAAATTATTGAAAGGGTGCAGAGAAGATTTACAAGGATGTTGCCTGGATTGGTTGGCATGCCTTATGAGGATAGGTTGAGGGAGCTCGGTCTTTTCTCCTTGGAGAGACGAAGGATGAGAGGTGACCTGATAGAAGTGTACAAGATGTTGAAAGGTAAAGATCGGGTGGATTCTCGGAGGCTTTTTCTCAGGGCTGAAATGGCTGCTACGAGAGGACACAGGTTTAAGGTGCTGGGGAGTAGGTACAGAGGAGATGTCAGGGATAAGTTTTTCAGTCAGAGGGTGGTGGGTGAATGGAATCGGCTGCCGTCAGTGGTGGTGGAGGCCAACTCGATGGGGTCTTTTAAGAGACTTCTGGATGAGTACATGGAACTTAATAGGATTGAGGGTTATAGGTAAGCCTATATATAGCCTAGGTAGGTGGGGGACATGACTGGCGCAAAGGGCCTGTTTGTGCTGTATTTTTTCTATGTTCTATGTTCTTTAACTCAATCCATCAAGTCCCGGTAGCATCCTAGTAAATTTTTTCTGCACTCTTTCTAGTTTAATGATATCCTTTCTATAATAGGGTGACCAGAATTGCACACAGTATTCCAAGTGTGGCCTTACCAATGTCTAGTACAACTTCAACAAGACGTCTCAACTCCTGTCCTATATACTAAATGGACGGCCCCTTCTCCAGAGGCAGTGTCCCTCCCGTGTTTTAGATTTCCTGACCAAGTGTCCACCCTATCAAGTCCCTTCAGAACCTTGCGAGTTTCAATGAGATCGCCCCCCCCTCATTCTTCAAGATTCCAGAGAATATGGGCCCAATAACCTCAGCCCCTCATCTTGGGGCCACCCCTTCACATCAAGGACCAAATTAGTCAATGTTTGCTTTATCGCCTCTAATGAGTGTGTATCCTTTTTAAACGTGGAGACCAGAACTTGTATGCCTTCTGTCTCTGTATAGGCTTCCTTTTTAACTTATAATCAATCCCACCTGTTGTCTTTCTAGCCTGATAGAAAACTTTTGGATTCATTTTTTTATTTGCTGACCATCTCTTCCTGATGCATTTTAAAATTTCCTCTTCCACTACTTTGCATTTACGATATTCAGCTTGTTTTTCACTTATTATACATCTGTCATTGATATGCCCCCTTTTTTAACTTTATCTCTATCTCTTTTGTCATTCAAGATGCTTTGGCTTTGGTTGCTCTACCTTTGCCCCTCATGGAACTGGACCTTGAGTACAACTGAACCACCTCTGCTTTGAGGGCAAACCATTGTCCCTTTATAGTTTTTCTTGCCAATTTTTGAATCCAGTTTACCTGGGACAGAACCATTCTTAACTCACTGACATCGGTATTCCTTGTCCTTTTGCCATTACTAAATCTTGGGTTCACTGTTCCCATACTGGCACTGGATCCACTTGACTGACCTCGTACCCCAGAACCTGATCCAGCAATGCGTCCTTCCTCAGCGGGCTGGGAATGGACTGATCAAAACAAACTCCTTGAACAAATTTCCAAAATTATTCCCACCTCTCTGACCTTTACACTGTTACTATCCCAGTTTATATTAGGATAATTAAAACTTCCATTATCATTACTCCATATTCCTTCCAAGTCTCTGTAAAATCTCTGAAAACTTACTCCTTTTTATCTTTCCCACTCGTTGGTGGTCTACAGGAATACACCCAGTTGTGTAATTATACCCCTCTTGTTTTTTTTTAGCTCTAACCAATGTTATGGCCACAGCAGATGTTATTGCTGAGTGAGACAGACTGATCATAAAACCTTTTTTATTGTGCAAATGAGAAGAACTATCAACTCCAAAAGTAACAACTTTAAAATTTTAATAATTTAAAGATTTATTAAAACAAAAATCAAACTTGCACAATCAAAATCTCTCTCAATTAATGTTGCACAGTTAAAATAGTCTTAGCAGGGGAAACCCCCCTTACCCCCAAAAAAACGTGTTTGGTCAAAAGTAGACAAGTAAACTACTGTCTTTGCAACAACCTCCTGTTGAATTTGAACCATAAAAATCCAATAATATTACCTGAGTCAAGGAATTGTTATCACTCCAATAAAGGTACACCTTGTGACTTCTCAAACACTTCCACCCTGATGTGGAATTCCCAAAGGAGATTCAGAAAATAACTTTTTGAAAACAAAGGCTCTTCTGACTTAACATTGGGTGGCTGCCTCCAATTCAAAGCTTTCAAAGCAACTTGCACAGCACATAAAGGAGATGATCTTTGGGGCTTTTTCTCCCAGTCACACCACTCAAGTTAAACATCACTTCTTAAGTATCTTTTTCCCCTTTTTATCTTGGATCCCGTTGTCCGCAATCACCTATTTTAACTCTACTTATAAATACACTCTGAATACAAGAATTCACTACCATAGAAAGTAGTTAAGGCCAACACGTTGTGTGATTTCGAGAAGGAATTAGCTCCTGGGGTTAAAGCGATCAAGGGACTCGGGGGTTGGGAGGGGGGGGGGGAAATCAGGGTATTGAATTTGATGATCAGCCATATTGATAATGAATGGCGGAGCAGGCTTGAAGGGTCGAATGGCCTACTCCTGCTTCTATTTTCTATGTATGTTTCTTGTTTCTATTTAGTCTCTACATCTTCCCCTATTTACTCATAGAACCCTTAACTGTTTATTTTCACCTCTGAACTCCCTTTTGAAATTCAACAGCTGAAAAACCAAGTTTCCCACTTGTGTTAGGCAAATTTTAGATCCAACTTATTTATTCACAACTTCTCATTACAAAGGCATCAACTTGACACCTTTAGCCTTTTCATCTTTTCGACCTCACAGACAGCCCGTCTTTAGTAACCTTCCCCCTGTTTAACCAATCCTGGACCACATCCATGCATAGCTTTCTTTACCTATGCAGAATATTAACATAATCCCCCAAAATATAATAAAATAAAGTACATCGCCCATCATACCAAATAAACTCAATCCTTGTCCCCTTCAGATCATCATCTATTTCCAGCAGTGTGATATTCTTATTCCGTACTGCCACTCCTGCACCTTTCTATTCTTTCCAATGTTTTTTTGATCACCTGGAATATATGGGCAATGCTGCCTCAGTACCTGCGTTCAATTCTGGCCTTGGGCAACTGTGGCGTTTGCACCTTCTCCCCATGTCTTTGTGGGTTTCCTCCGGGCGCTCCGGTTTCTTCCCACACTCCAAAGATGTGCAGGTTAGGTTGATTGGCTATGTTAAATCCCCTTTTAGTGTCGGGGGGTTAAATATGTGGAGTTACAGGGTTAGGACCTGGGTGGGATTGTTGTTGGTGCAAGCTCGATGGGCCAAATGGTTTCCTTCTGCAATGAATGGGTTCTATGATTTGTATGGATTCTGTGATTTAGTACCCATCCTTGCCCTTTCTCTAAGCAAGGTTCCTTTACCAATACTTCACATTTCCATGTGGCTATTTGTGCCTGCAGGTCACCAATCTCATTTACCATGCTTCGTGCAGATATATTTGTATATGACTAAACCTAATTGAGACTATTTTGTATTCTTTCATTTTCTAATCCCTCCTCGTACCTCCCAATTTCTTTAGCCAGTGCTATCTGCTCGTCCGAATCCTTTGAATATTTATTTTTTCCTAATTGCTACATCCTGGTACTGGTTCCTCTGCCAAATAATTAAGCCCTCTTGAAAAGTATCCCTTGCGGACAAAAGTCCTGGCTCTGTTCAGGTGCATCCGTCTGGCTGGTATAGGTTCCTCTACAACCTGTCAGGTCCTGATTTCCCAAGAATTTATAGCCTTCCCTCCATCACCATGCCTCCAGCCATGTGTTTATATGCTCTATACCCACTGGTGTGTGGTGTGAGGAAAGATCAGGAATTCACAACCTTTAGTGGTCCTCATTAATCTCCATCCTAGCTCCGAAAAATCTGCCTGCAGGACTTCCATCCTCTTTTTGCCCATGTCGGGATTCTATGATTCTGTCATTGGTACAGATATAGAATGTGACCTCTGGTTATTCATGTTCCCCTCTTAGAATGTGATACAACTATAAACTATTGATTTTTTTTAAAGCTTCACATTTGTGCTGTAAAGCTTTTTTTAAAATATGGGGTTAAGGGGAGCTTCCTGAGGGTGGTACAGTGGTTTAACACTGCTGCCTCACAGCGCCATGGACCCGGGTTTGATTCCCGGCTTGGGTCACTGTTTGTGTGGAGTCTACGTTCTCCCCGTGTCTGCGTGGGTTCCCTCTGGGTGCTCCAGTTTCCTCCCACAGTCTGAAAGACGTGCTGGTTAGGTGCATTGACCCAAATAGGTGGCAGAGTGTGGCGACTAGGGGAATTTCACAGCAACTTCATTGCAATGTTAATGTAAGCCTTACTTGCGACTAATAAATAAACTTTACTTTAAATATCAGCGTGCAGTTTATTTTGAGGGAACTGGAATTTCTGTTTCCCATCCTGACGTTGCAAAGTTGCTACAAATCATGACAAGTGACAGAGCTCGAGTTGTATTTATGTGGTGAGGAGCTTTGCCATCTATTTCGAAGCTGCTAAAATGTATCTTTGTGGAAACAATGAAGAGTATGTAATTCTGCGTTGATCATCAATGTCTCGCGTTGACAGTCAAGAGTTTTTGAGGATTTCAGGCAGCACTTTCATGTGCTCTGTCACGATGTCAGTGTTTGCTGGTGTAACCCAGGCCTCCTAGTGCCTCTGAACCACAACACGCATGTCTGGTGCTAATAAATCAAATTCTCACTCTGGAACTTCATGGTGCTGTCTCTCGATGAACTGGAGTAAGTGGGGCAGGGATACTGTATGTAGTCAAGCGAGTTTGAGGTAATGGTTGGTCTCTGGGCCCATGGGAATACAAATGTAATTGTTTTTTCCTTTTCGAACCAACATTCTGTCTGCTTAAACTAACTTAAAATGCACCACTTCTATGTAAAATTTCAAACTACAGTATTTCCAAAGGACCATGTTATAGGGATATGACACTATTTTAACTTTTTTTCTTCAGATTAATTAGGTTAGAGGGGAAAAATAAACAAGTGCAAGGATATTTAGTATTGCTCATTTAAGTAGCAAAGCACAAATATCTCGTCGTTACTTCAGGACTGTTATTAAGGTGTCAGCTATTTTATTGGCTAAGTCAGCTTTTTTTGAAAAGAAAGTCCACAGGATGTGGGCATCATTGGGGAAAAAAGTCAGCATTTATTGCCCATCATTAATTGCCTGTTAATTGGTGGTGAGTCATCATCTTCCTGAAGCACTTCAGTCTGTCATATAGGTATATACACACATGCTTTTAGGGAAGGAGTTGCAGGATTTTGACCCGAGGACATTACCCCGGAGAAACCCTGCAGCATTGCCTTGGAGCTGAGATGATTGACTTCCAACATCAACAGTAATCATCTACGTAGTAACATATGAATTAGGAGGAGGAGTCGGCCCTTGGGCTTACTCCGCCATTCAATAAAATCATGTCTGATGTGTAACCTCAACCCTACATTCTGAGCAGCACGGTGGCACAGTGGTTAGCACTGCTGCCTCACAGTGCCACGGACCCGGGTTCGATTCCCAGCTTGGGTCATTGTCTGTGTGGAGCCTGCACGTTCTCCCCATGTCTGAGTGGGTTTCCTCCGGGTGCTCTGGTTTCCTCCCACAGTCCAAAGGCGTGCTGATTAGATGCATTGGCCGTGCTAAATTTTCCCTCAACGTACCTGAACAGGCACCGGAGTGTTGATGACTTGGGAAATTTCACAATAACTTCATTGCAGTGTTAATGTAAGCCTACTTTGGACACTAATAAATAAACTAAACATTCCCCGATAGCCTTCATCCCTTGTTATCAAGAACCTATTTAGCTCGGCCTTAAAAATATTCAAAGATTCTGTTTCCACCCTCGGAGGAAAGAATTTCTCCTCATCACCATCTTCATAGAAATCATAGAAACCCTACAGTGCAGAAGGAGGCCATTTGGCCCATCGAGTCTGCACCGACCACAATCCCACCCAGGCCCTACCCCCACATATTTACCCACTAATCCCTCTAACCTACACATCTCAGGACTCTAAGGGGCAATTTTTAACCTGGCCAATCAACCTAACCCGCACATCTTTGGACTGTGGGAGGAAACCGGAGCACCCCGGAGGAAACCCATGCAGACATGAGGAGAATGTGCAAACTCCACACAGACAGTGACCCGAGCCGGGAATCGAATCCGGGACCCTGGAGCTGTGAAGCAGCAGTGCTAACCACTGTGCTACCGTGCCGCCCCTTAAATGGGAAACCCCTTATTTTTAAAAGTGATCGCCTAGTTCCTGATTCTTCCACAAGAGGAAACATCTTCTCCACATCCACCCTGTCACTTAAGTGTTAATCAAGTCTCCTCTTATTCTTCTAAACTTCAGTGTTACAGACCTAACGTCTCCAATCTTTCCTTGTCAGAAAACCCCACTCATCCCTAGTATTAGTCTAGCAAACCTTCTCTGAACTGTTTCTAATACAGTTATGTATTTCCTGAGATAAGGAGACCCAGTACTGTACACAATACTCCAGATGTGGTCTCAACGATGCCCTTTACAACTGAAGCATAGCCTCAAAAAAATTGCCCCCTCAAACAATAACATTCCATTAGCTTTCCTAATTAGTTGCTGTAACTGCTTATTTATTAATATCACAAGTAGGCTTAATTAACACTGCAGTGAAGTTAGTGAAAATCCCCTAGTCGCACACTCCGTATATTAGCTTTAGTATGAAGCCTATACTTCAGAGCTCTGCAATCTTTTTTATTCTTTCTGCTAAATGGACAATTTCACATTTGGCAATAATATACTCTATTTGCCAAATTTTTGCCCACTCGCTTAACCCAGCTATGTTTCTTGAGCCTCTTTACGTCCTCTTCGCGATTACTTTCCTATCGGTCTTTGTTCATCAGCAAATATATCAATCATACCTTCAGTCCCTTCATCCAAGTCATTTGTATAACTTGTTAAAAAGTTGAAGACCCAGCACTGATCCCTGTGGCACACCACTCATTACATTCTGCCAACCAGAAAATGACCCATTTATGCTAACTGTTCCCTGTCAGCTAGCCAATCTTCAGTCCACGCCAACATGTTACCCCCTACACCATGAACTTTTATTTTGCACAATAACCTTTTTGATGTGGCACTTTATCAAATACCTTCTGGAAATCTAAGTCCAGTACATCCATCAGTTCCCCTTTAGCCACAGCACATGTGACTCCTTTAAAGAAATCAAATAAATTGGTGAAACATGATTTCCCTTTCTCAAAACCATGTTGACCCTGCCTGATTGTCTAGAATTTTTCCAAGTGACCTGCTAGAACATCTTAAAAATGTCTTCTAACAATTTCCCTGTTATGGATGTTAGGTTAACTGTGACCTGTAGTTTCCTGCTTTTTGTCTCCTTCCCTTTTTTGAATAAAGAAGTTAGGTTTGCTATCTTTCAATCTAATGGAACCTTCCCCGAGTCTAGGGAATTTTGGAAAATTAAAACCAATGCATCAACTATTTAATCAGCCACTTCTTTCAAGAAATGAAGTCCATCCAGACTCAGGGATTTGCCAGCTCGCAAACCCAATACGACTTCCCTGGTGGTTATAATTTTCCTGAGTTCCTCCCTCCTATTTCTGGGATATTACTTATGTCCTTTCTATGATGGAGACCAATGCTCGTTTTGTGCTAGGTGTGAATCCAGCCAGTGACTTCAATTTTGTAGGGATCCTTGCTGTCATATTTGGTCAAATATTCTCTTTGTGTCTCTTCTAATTGTTAGTTAGTCTTTGTTGGTTTCAAGATTTATTTCCATGCTTTGCAAATCGCTTTAAAAAAAAAAATTGCCTCAAAGTTCTTGGAAACTTGCTGTACTTCTCATTGGTGATGTAAGATAGGTCTTCAGTGGCCTGCCTGCAACTGAGAAGAAAGAACATATTTTGAGTTGATTTATTATTGTCACATGTATTGGGATACAGTGAAAAGTATTGTTTCTTGTGCGCTATACAGACAAAGCATACCGTACATAGAGAAGGAAAGGAGAGAGTGCAGAAATGTGGTCCCATAAATTGGCTTGTGTGGATCTAAATGCATACAGGAAATTAGCCCTAGAATGCACCTACTGGGCCTTCACATCAGACCATTGAGATTTAGACACCACTGGACATCTTGAGCAACTCACTGCTGTAGAGGATTGCAATTTTGGGTTACCAGCAGCAGCTCTGTAATGGGTTGTGTTGGGGGCAGAGGAAGGCGACAGTTTTTTTTTAGTTTATTTATTAGTGTCACATATAGGCTTACATTAACACTGCAATGAAGTTACTGTGAAAATCCTCTAGTCGCCACACTCCGGCGCCTGTTCGGGTACACTGAGGGAGAATTTAGCACGGCCAATGCACCCTAACCAGCACGTCTTTCAGACTGTGGAAAGAAACCGGAGCACCCGGAGGAAGCCAACGCAGACACTGGGAGAACGTGCAGACTCTGCACAGACAGTGACCCAAGCTGGGAATTGAACCCGGGTCCCTGGCGCTGTGAGGCGGCACTGCTAACCACTGTGCCACCCGTGCCCCTGGGAATCGAACCCGGGTCCCTGGCGCTGTGAGACAGCAGTCCAAAGATGTGCGGGTTAGGTTGATTGACCAGGTTAAAAATTGCCCCTTAGAGTCCTGAGATGCGTAGGTTAGAGGGATTAGCAAGTAAATATGTGGGGGTAGGGCTTGGGTGAGATTGTGGTCGGTGCAGACTCGATGGGCCGAATGGCCTCCTTCTGCACTGTAAGGTTTCTATGATTCTTCTATGGTTCTATGACATTCAGTGCTAACCCACTGTGCCGCTCACGAGTGGGGCTAAGTGGGAGCAAACAGCAATCTGTAGGAAAGTGGCACCGTCGCGCCTCGCACCATCCAGGGACTTGTAGTTTACAAAACTTTGTAGTGCTAGTCAGTAGTGGTCCCTTTACATGACTGCTGATTAGGTTGCCTGTATACTGCATTTTACTGCCGAATGCACTGTAGTTTGTGTGCATAGGGCAGTGGAGATTGGACTCATTTACAATACCCTTGCTTTGATTGCTCTTGTTTTGTGTTGCAATATGGTGGGTGATGCCCTCCTGGTTCAGAATGTATACTGACATGAAATTGGACATACTGCATGCTTTTGTGCCCCTTTTTTGCCTGCAAGATGGATGCAGCATTATTGGATTTCTCCACCATCGTGTAGCTGCTGCTTTTAAAAGCCTGCAGCTGCTTAAAGGGTCAGAAGTCCAAACCAAATTTGGGCATGGATTGAAATAGAAGGAGGAGCGACACTGAGTCAGCAGTGGCAGGGGCTCCCGACTAGATTCTGATATACTTCTGTGAATATTCTGTTGGCAAAGACGAGGCAAGGAGAGATCATCCTCTTCTGTAGCTTCCTTTTGAGTGGTGAACAGTTGTAGAAGAGAGTGGTGTTAGCCTGCAGGAAGGTAATGCAGGCTGGTAATGTCATATTGACATCTGTTTATACAGTGTTTGAAACAATTTAAATGAATTTGAGGTTAGTCAAGATAAAAGAAGTTAGGGGTACCCATACACATTCTGAATGAATGCTGGAAGTGCCATCTAGCTCCTCCATATCTACCATGGAGGAGTATAAAGAAAGATTGATTTGCAATTAGATAATGCCTTTCACAAACTCAGGATGTCCCAAAGCATTTTTCAGCTGTGGAGGTACTTTTGAAGTGTAGTCACTGTTGAAATATAGGAAATGGATGGACAATTTGCCTCAGCAAAGCCACACAGACCTACACAATAGGTAGATGTTTGTGGGGATGGTATAAAAGTTCTCCATTGCCTTCCCACTGGGTTCATGCCTGCCCTGACCTCTCCTCAATTTTATGCTGGGACAGTTTTGTTTAGTTAAGTTTATTTATTAGCGTCACGAGTCGGCTTACATTAACACTGCAATGAAGTTACTGTGAAAATCCCCTAGTCGCCACATTCCGGCACCTGTTCGGGTACACTGAGGGAGAATTTAGCACGGCCAATGCACCCTAACCAGCACATCTTTCGGACTGTGGAAGGAAACAAGAGCACCCGGAGGAAACCCATGCAGACTCCACACAGACAATGACCCAAGCTGGGAATCGAACCCGGGTTCCTGGTGCTGTAAGGTAGCAATGCTAACCACTGTGCCACCGGGCTGCCCAGGTGAGGGCAGCTGGTCTGCCCTTGCCCCAGTTGAAGCCTTCCAGGGCCAATTGTTGATCACTTGAGGGCAGTTCTCCCCTCTCCCCCACCCCCACCCCCTCCTAGCCTCAACACAGCCTGGCGGGAGGTGCTCAAGGATTTGGGGTGGCGGAGGCATGGGGGAAGCCTGAAAATAAATCTGCCTCAGAGTTGCGGGGCTGGTGGTTTGGGATTGGGGGAGCAGTTGCCTCCTTTCATCACCTGGTGCCTGTCTCTCCCCCCTCCCTCAGACTCTGCCACCAACACCTCTAGGCCCTTGGGCCTCCCCTGCCCAGCAACCCATCCCAAAACCCACCTGGTCATCGGCTTTGGAGATTGCTTGCAGACCCAGTCCTGTCCACTGCAGTTCCTGCGCCTGCAGGGATCTGAAAACTGCCAGCTAATCAGATTGGGAGGCCAGCTTTGAGTGGGGATTTCTTCCTGAATGAGGGATGGATGTTCCGCCTCCAGCCAATTAGCACTTGTTAAATGGCTGCGGGGCAGGCAGTATCGGAGAGGATATGTTCTCCACCAACTTGAATAGTGGGACGGCAAACCCTACTATCCTAAATCACTGGGCAATGTAATACTAACCAGATAATCTGATTCAGAATCATTCGAATACCTACAGTGCAGAAGGAGGCCATTTGGCCCATCGAGCCTGCGCTGACGACAATCCCACCCAGGCCCTATCCCCGTAACCCCCGTTAGTCCCCCCTCACTCTAAGGAGCAATTTACCATGGCCAACCCATGTAACCTGCACTTCTTTGGAGTGTGGGAGGAAACTGGAGCACTCGGAGAAAATCCACGTAAACATGGGGAGAATGTGCAGACTCCACACACAGTGATCCAAACCCGGGATTTGAACCCAGATTCCTGGTGCTGTGAGGCAGCATTGCAAACCACTGTGCCGTTGATTGAGGGATAAATATTGGTCAGGTGACTGTAGAACTTGTCTGCTTTTCATAATAGTGCCATGGGATCTGCAGCAGCATCTCATTTATAAGATGGTACTTTTAGCAAAGGAACAATACAGTACTGCACTTAGTGTCAGCCTAGATTTTGTGCTGAAGTCAAGTGGAGTTTAAACCCAAAACATTGACTCAGAGGTGGAACAATTCTCAAATTACAATAGCATTGCAAACCTGTGAGAGGGTTAATAAGTTTAAAAATCACGCAAGCTGTAGCTCAGACACAGGGAAAGCCATGTGAAAACTACAGGTCTTGATTAACGTAGACCCAAATAAGAATCAAGGACCATTCAATTGAACGATATGCAGCTGCAGCTCATGATTGTCCATTAGAACAAGGAACAATGGAAATGGTAGGTTGATTATATCATTGCTCAGAGATGTAGCTATCATTGCTTGATGATATTATAATTAGGAAGATGTGCACAAGTTATAATTGGGCAACTATACCCTTGTGTATGCATGATGTAAAACTAATTGACATTTGGGTGGATATAGATTTAACTTCTGCGCAGATGTAAATCTTTCAGAGGCAACATGGTTTTGTGAAGGGGAGGTCCTGTCTCTCTCATTTGATCGAGTTTTTCGAGGAAGTGACAAAGATGATTAAGGGTAGGGCAGTGGATGTTGTCCACATGGACTTCAGTAAGGCCTTTGACAAGGTCCCTCATGGCAGACTGGTGCAGAAGGTGAAGTTGCATGGGATCAGAGGTGAGCTGGCAAAGTGGATACAGAACTGGCTCGGTCAAAGAAGACAGAGGGTAGCAGTGGAAGGGTGCATTTCTGAATGGAGGGCTGTGACAAGTGGTGTTCCTCAGGGATCAGTGCTGGGACCTTTGCTGTTTGTAATATATATAAATGGTTTGGAGGAAAATGTAACTGGTTTGATTAGTAAGTTTGCTAACGACACAAAGGTTGGTGGATTTACAGATGGTGATGAGGACCATCAGAGGATACAGCAGGATATAGATCATTTGGAGACTTAGGCAGAGAGATGGCAGATGGAGTTTAATCCGGACAAATGTGAAGTAATGCATTTTGGAAGGTCTAATACAGATAGGAAGTATACAGTAAATGGCACTCTTGGGAGTATTGACAGGCAAAGGGATCTGGGTGTACAGGTACACAGATCACAAAGTGGCAACGCAGGTGGAGAATGTAGTCAAGAAGGCATATGGCATGCTTGCCTTCGTTGGCTGGGGCATTGAGTTTAAAAATAGGCAAGTCATGTTGCAGCTTTATAGAACCTTAGTTAGGCCACTTGGAATATGGTGTTCAATTCTGGTCGCCACACTACCAAAAGGATGTGGAGACTTTGGAGAGGGTACAGAAAAGATTTACCAGGATGTTGCCTGGTATGGAGGGCATTAGCTCTGAGGAGAGGTTGGAGAAACTTGGTTTGTTCTCACTTCAACGACGGAGGTTGAGGGCCGACCTGATAGAAGTCTACAAGATTGAGAGACAGAGTGGATAGAACATAGAACACTACAGCGCAGTACAGGTCCTTCGGCCCTCGATGTTGCGCCGACCAGTGGAACCAATCTAAAGCCCCTCTAATCTACACTATTCCAATATCATCCATATGTTTATCCAATAACCATTTGAATGCTCTTAATGTTGACGAGTCCACTACTGCTGCAGGCAGGGCATTCCATGCCCTTACTACTCTGAGTAAAGAACCTACCTCTAACATCTGTCCTATATCTCTCACCCCTCAATTTAAAGCTATGCCCCCTCGTGCTAGCCATCACCATCCAAGAAAAAAAGCTTTCACTATCCACCCTATCTAATCCTCTGATTATCTTGTATGCCTCTATTAAGTCACCTCTTAACCACCTTCCCACTAACGAAAGCAACCTCAAGCCCCTCAGCCTTTCCTTATACGATTTTCCCACCATACCAGGCAACATCCTGGTAAATCTCCTCTGCCTTTCCAACACTTCCACATCTTTCCTATAATGCGGCGACCAGAACTGTACGCAATACTCCAAATGCGGCCGCACCAGAGTTTTGTACAGTTGCAGCATGACCTCCTGGCTCCGAAACTCAATCCCTCTACCAATAAAAGCCAACACACCGTACGCCTTCTTAACAACCCTATCAACCTGGATGCCAACTTTCAGGGATCTATGCACATGGACACCCAGATCCCTCTGTTCATCCACACTACCAAGTATCTTACCATTAGCCCAGTACTCTGTATTCCTGTTACTCCTTCCAAAGTGAATCACTTCACACTTTTCCGCATTAAACTCCATTTGCCACCTCTCAGCCCAGCTCTGCAGCTTATCTATGTCCCTCTGTAACCTGCCACTTCCCTCCGCACTTTCTACAACTCCACCGACTTTAGTGTCATCCGCAAATTTACTAATCCATCCTTCCACGCCCTCATCCAGGTCATTAATAAAAATGACACACAGCAGT
Organism: Mustelus asterias; assembly: GCF_964213995.1. Taxonomy (NCBI): domain Eukaryota; kingdom Metazoa; phylum Chordata; class Chondrichthyes; order Carcharhiniformes; family Triakidae; genus Mustelus; species Mustelus asterias. Next base: position 48,469,325 of record NC_135824.1, on the reverse strand, counting down.
GGCCCCAAAACAGATCCTTGTGGTACACCACTAGTAACTGAACTCCAGGATGAATATTTCCCATCAACCGCCACCCTCTGTTTTCTTACAGCTAGCCAATTCCTGATCCAAACCACTAAATCACCCTCAATCCCATGTGTCTGTATTTTCTGCAAAGTCTTACCATGGGGAACCTTATCAAACGCTTTGCTGAAATCCATATACACCACATCAACCGCTTTACCCTCATCCACCTCTTTGGTCACCTCAAAGAACTCAATAAGGTTTGTGAGGCATGACCTACCCTTCACAAAACCGTGCTGACTATCCCGAATCAAATTATTCCTTTCTCGGTGATTATAAATCCTATCTCTTATAATCCTTTCCAAAACTTTGCTCACAACAGAAGTAAGGCTCACCGGTCTATAATTACCAGGGTTGTCCCTACTCCCCTTCTTGAACAAGGGGACAACATTTGCTATCCTCCAGTCTTCTGGCACTGTTCCTGTGGACAATGACGACACAAAGATCAAAGGCTCTGCAATCTCCTCCCTAGCCTCCCAGAGAATCCTAGGATAAATCCCATCCGGCCCAGGGGACTTATCTATTTTTACCCTTTCCAGAATTGCTAACACCTCCTCCTCATGAACATCAATCCCATCCAGTCCAACAGCCTGTACTCCCCTCGACAGCACTGTCCCTCTCCAGTGTGAATACCGACGAAAAATATTCATTTAGTGCCTCTCCTATCTCTTCAGACTCCACGCACAACTTCCCACTACTGTCCTTGACTGGTCCTAATCTTGCCCTAGTCATTCTTTTACTCCTGACATACCTATAGAAAGCTTTAGGGTTTTCCTTGATCCTACCTGCCAAAGACTTCTCATGTCCCCTCCTGGCTCCTCTTAACTCTTTCTTTAGGTCCTTCCTGGCTAACTTGTAACTCTCAAACGCCTTAACTGAGCCTTCACGTCTCATCTTAACATAAGTCTCCTTCCTCTTCACAAGAGATTCAACCTCATTAGTAAACCACGGTTCCCTCACACGTCTGCTTCCTCCCTGCCTGACGGGTACATATTTATCAAGGACGCGTAGTAGCTGTTCCTTGAACAAGTTCCACATTACAATTGTGCCCATCCCCTGCAGTTTCCTTCCCCAACCTATGCCAGCTAAATCTCGCCTAATCGCATCATAATTTCCTTTCCCCCAGCTATAACTCTTGCCCTTTGGTATATACCTATCCTTTTCCATTGCTAAGGTAAACATAATCGAATTGTGGTCACTGTCACCAAAGTGCTCATCTACCTCCAAATCTAACACCTGGCCTGGTTCATTACCCAGTACCAAATCCAATGTGGCCTCGCCTCTTGTTGGTCTATCTACGTACTGTGTCAGGAAGCCTTCCTGCACACATTGGACAAAAACCGACCCCTCTAAAGTACTTGAACTATAGCTTTTCCGGTCAATATTTGTAAAGTTAAAGTCCCCCAGTACAACTACCCTGTTACTTTCGCTCCTATCCAGAATCATCTTTGCAATCTTTTCCTCTACATCTCTGGAACTTTTCGGAGGTCTATTAAAAAAAACTCCCAACAGGGTGACCTCTCCTTTCCTGTTTCTAACCTCAGCCCAAACTACCTCAGTAGACAAGTCCTCATCAAATGTCCTTTCTACCACCGTAATACTGTCCTTGACTAACAATGACACACCTCCCCCTCTTTTACCACCTTTCCTGCACTTACTGAAACATCTAAACCCCGGAACCTGCAACAACCATTCCTGCCCCTGCTCTATCCATGTCTCCGAGATGGCCACAACATCGAAATCCCAGGCACCAACCCATGTTGCAAGCTCACCCACCTTATTCCGGATACTCCTGGCGTTGAAGTATACACACTTCAAACCGATAGTCAGAAGCTTTTTCCCAGGGTGGAAGAGTCAATTACTAGGGGGCACAGGTTTAAGGTGCGAGAGGCAAGGTTTAAAGGAGATGTACGAGGCAAGTTTTTTAAACAGAGGGTGGTGGGTGCCTGGAACTCATTGCCGGGGGAGGTAGTGGAAGCGGATCCAGTAGTGACTTTTAAGGGGTGTCTTGACAAATAAATGAATAGGATGGGAATAGATGGATATGATCCCCGTAAGGGTAGGGGGTTTTAGTTAAGTTGGGTAGCATGGTCGGTGCAGGCTTGGGCCGAAGGGCCTGTTCCTGTGCTGTAATTTTCTTTGTTTGATTCGTATATGCTAATTTCTTGTACTTGATCTTAACTATAAATGACTGTTTAATTCCTGGATCGAGGCTTTTTTCTGGTGAACCACTAGTTGGAGCACTGGAACCAGCCCTTGCCATATAGTTTGTGTTAAAGGCCTTGTCTGAAACTCCAAGAGTCTTCACGCAGTGGTTAGCACTGCTGCTTCACAGCTCCAGGGTCCCGGGTTCGATTCCCGGCTCGGGTCACTGCCTGTGTGGAGTTTGCACATTCTCCTCGTGTCTGCGTGGGTTTCCTCCGGGTGCTCCGGTTTCCTCCCACAGTCCAAAAATGTGCGGGTTAGGTTGATTGGCCAGGTTAAAAATTGTCCCTTAGAGTCCTGGGATGCGTAGGTTAGAGGGATTAGCGGGTAAAATATGTGGGGGGAGGGCCTGGGTGGGATTGTGGTCGGTGCAGACTCGATGGGCCGAATGGCCTCCTTCTGCACTGTAGGGTTTCTATGTTTCATCCAGTTTTCTTGAAAGTAAGAGAATGAAGTACGCTACAGTCGAATAGCTGTATTTTTCTCCCTAACACCTGAGAGAAACTAAATGCTGTATTGATGAAAAATACACCAAAATCTATATCCTGATTGCGAAGGGAAGAAAATTGTCCAGATTCAATAGCAAAAAAATGCCAAGGGACAATGGCTGTCATTTGCCTACTAAGTACATGTGAAATGTTGGAACTCCCTCAGGAGAGGCAGTGGGAGATGGGGGAGGTATAAGCAAAGTGCTGAAATACATTGATAATGGAAAGAATTGAATAGGCCACTAAGTTGCTATAATCGCCGGATAAGTTTCTTAATTTTAATTGCTCCTTTATGTTTTCCAAGTTGCATGTGTGGGTTCAATACGCAACAACAATTTCCTGTGAGCAGCCTGAAGAGTGAGCTTCAGCCCTGTAGCTTTACTTACAAAAAAAGATGGGAATTTTATTTTTATGCAGCTCCGTGACCTCAGAACGTGAGGTTATAAGAATCTTCCTCATTTGCTAACACTGTTTTCTTTTCTGTCTGATAGGATGATGAAATAGTTCTTCAGTGCACTACGACCATTGTCAAAGCGCAGATTAAGCTCTGCCTTTCTGCTGAAGGATTTGGAAATCGGCTGTGTTTCCTTGAACCTACATCAAATGCAAAGGTATTTCTACTCGCTAAAATAAACGTTTCGGCACAACAGCAGCGAAAGAGTGGAGTTGCACTGGTTTTTGAGGGAATTGCCACGTAACTAATTTATCTTGTTGCAGTGTCTGACTCGCCAGCTATTTGTGCTATTCCCAAGTTGTGCCTGCCAAACATCACTCGACTCAGTACCGTAACTCCATTTCGCCCAGGTCAAAGACCAGAAAACCCAAATTTCCTACATTTACATGAGCTCTGAATGTGTTTAAGCCCAAAATTTTAAATGTACTGGCCCAAAGTCACCAATTATTTGTTGTGTTTTGTAATGATTTCTGGGTTTTATTCACCAAGACCTGTGTTTTTTAAATTTCATTCATGAAATGCTTTTTTACATTCTAAATGCTTTTTGTAGCATCAGAATTTGTTAGAGTCCAAAGAGTGAATCTTGCATTTTCTTCATGTGATTAATGTTGATGTGCTGCAGTTTGGTTTCAAACTTTAATGTTTATGACATCTTATTGAAGCTAGAGTATGTTCCACGCCTTCCCTGAGCTCTGATTCGTTTATGCTGGTCTGTGTTTTATCTTGTTATTTTGTTCCAATGTGCACTGAGATTTTGAAGAAATATCCATAAAGGTCACTGTTTAGAAAAAAAGTGTAAAAACCAATGTAACTTTTGAAGTCATTTCTATTCCGATTAGTTCAAGGAAATTCCAACCAGTTGTGATGGTTACTGAAAACTTGATAAGAGGATAAGGCAAGTGCAGGTTTCTGATCAACTTTTTAGGTTGGTTGGGAATCAGCACTACAGTTTTTCTTCCCACTTTTAAGTCGCTCTCAATGAATGAATATTCAAAGGAAAAAGAAACCTCCACAAACAGATTTTCATCCCATCTTTAATAGTTTTCCATAAATGTTTATCCTGTGTTTTCGTGAAGTTTGGGCTCTTTTAACAATCACACATTAAATCAAACTGGTATGTCCCATTAGTTATAGTAAATCACTGGATAAGTTTTGTTTTATTGTTTGCAAATTGCATCATTTGCATAATTCAGCATGTTATAGAATTATAAAATGGTTATGGCTCAGAAGGTCAGTCAGGTCGTCATGTCAATGCGACATCTCTGCAAGGGCAACTCCTCTGGTCCCACTTACCCATAGTCTTGTGGGGTTTTTTTCCCCCTCAGGTGCTTATCCAAGTTCCCCTTTGAAAGTCATGATCAAAACTGTCTGTCTCTGCAGCCTTTTCAGGCACTGCATTTCAGATCCTATTTTTTTTTTAAAATCCCACTTTGTCATTTGTTTCTTTTGCCAGTCACCTTAAATTTTGTCCTCTGGTTTTTGGCCCTTCTGCCAATTGGAACACTTTTTTTCTCTTGGTCCCTTCATGATTTTGAATATTTCTATCAAATTTCCTCTAATCCTGCTCTGTTCTAAGAAGAACAACCCCATCTTCTCAGTCTCATCCACAAGACTGAAGCCTCCTCATCCCTGCGCCTATTCTCATAAACCTTTTCTACACCAGTTCTGTTCTTTCCGCAGCTATATCTGGGCTGGATTTTAAAATGGTAGAGAGTGGCATGCTCATCATCTGCCTGCTGCCATTCCATCTTGTTGATGGTGGGAAAGACATGGCTCTCCTGTCTAGAGGCTGAGTAAGCCAACTTGGGGCGGATGGTTCTCTACATTTGGGTGTCCAGGCCTGAAGGGAAGGACAGTGGAGGGGGTCTGGGGGAGATCCAAGGGGAGAGGGGAATGTTTGGGATGGGGGTGGGTGCTCCGTGGGTCTCGTCAACAACCCCAACCATTCCCCCACCTCACTCCTGGTCTTTTCAAACCCCTTTCCTCCCACCGTGTTCCTTGGTAAAGTATTCCTTATTCCCACCCCCAGAGTTTGAGTTGGTGGCTTTAGTTGTGAGGGTAGCTTAACTCTGTCTTAAACATGAGCAGCAATCCATGCACTTCGGCTATATTCCTTGTATATGAATTTCATAATGGAGGATTGGCATTCTAATTTTCAATCCATTAATGGGTGTGAGCTCTACTTTCAAAATATATGTCTTTTCATTTAGTTACGTTTTAAACTCATTGGGATATCATGGGAGGCTGGGTTTAATTACACTGGGTTTAACTACACAGTAAAAATAATGTAAAGAATTTCCTATTAAGTCTGATATATTGTGTTCCAATTTATTCCTAAACATTTGTAATCATTTTATTACCACTGATTAAGCTATTCCTGAAGGTTTATATTTCCTAGCACGCAAGAAGATTGAATGTGTTATTTTTATATTTAATCATTAAAATGGGTCAAAGTATCAAAAGATCGGTCTTTTGAAGCAATTATTTTTGGGATAGTACTCTCTCATCTAAATTCTATTAATCGGAACTTAAAGACAAGTAATCAATCGTGAAAGCTTTCATTGTAGAATCAGAGCTGAATTATAGGCTTGTGTATCTGCAGCACCTGTAATTAGGATTGTAGATTTCCAGAGAGAGAAAATGAACCAAGTTTTCAGGTTTGTCTGGCTGAATGTGGGACAGTCATTACTGAAAAGTAGAACAAAAGAAGAAAATTCATAGCAAGCTGTAGAAAGTCACTGGCATAATGTAGGCTTTCCCAAAGGACTCTTAAATGTGGACTACTTAACGTCTAGTACTCCGAAGCAGTTTAAAAATATAGGAAATGAGGAGCATGGTGGGCCATACAGACCCTCATGTTGACTTTGCCATGCGGTAAGGCCGTGGCTGGACCCCTATATCCACCCCACTTTCTCACCCTGTGGCCATATCCCTCAATTCCCTTTGTGCCCAGAAATCAGTTGAGCTCGGTCTTTGAATATATTGTTCAGTTGAACATCCATAGCCCTCAGGAGCGAATCCGAAGGATTCACCACTCTTTTGAGTGAAGAAATTTATCTCGGCTCTAAATGGCCGATTCCTTATCCTGAGACAAAGGTCAGTAAAAATCTGGGTGTGACTGAAGGAGGATGGAGGGTTGATCAGGATGGGGTGGTGGGGTCCTCTCGGAGAGATGGGAGAAACAGATTAGAAAGGAAGGGGGGGGGAATTGATTAGATTGATTAGATGGAGAGAGGATTGTCCGTTGGGTGATCCACTGACCTTGGGGAGGTAGGGAAGGGTGGAGGTTGGTATGGGGTATCAGAGGGTTGGGGAGGCGATGCAGGGGCTTTGTGCTGATTGGAGGTGATGTGTGATGATGAAACAGAGACCTGAGTGGGGAGGTGGGAGCAGGTTGGTGGGATGGGTGTGTGACCAAACAGGCGTCTCGGGCTCGATTCAGGTGATTAATGTGCAGGCACATTTGCTCAATCCACCAAATCTTTGCCTCGATGGAGATGCCAGGCTCCCTGACACTCGAGAAATCTACCTGACAGCAATTAGTTTAAAAGCTGAATGAAAATAAGGCTTGCTGCTTCATTATCATGTTTAAATTTCCAAGTCCCCTCTGTGAAGAGGATTGGCTGCCTGCCCAACTCGGGCTTCTCTGAAATGGGGACATTGGAGGCCAGTTTGCCGGGAAATACATTTTTTCAGCCGACCACACCCCACTCCTAGCTGACTTTTTTAAGGTTAAAATTCAACCCAATGCCCAGAGTTCGAGATTCCCCCATGAAGGGAAACAGCCTCTGAACCTGTGCCCTGTGAATTAGCCCTCTTAGAATTTAATCGGCTTTGATGAGATTGCCTCACTTGTTTTCCTTTTATTTCACGAATCAAGCTAGTGAACCTTCACTGCAACCCTGCTAAGGCAATGATATCCTTATTTAAGGAGACTAAAACTGTACATGATACTCCATGCATGGTCTCACCAAAGCCATAACTAATTGCAGTAATTCTTTTACTCTTGTAATAAAAGCTGATGTACCATTTGCCTTCCCAATTGCTTGCTGTATCTGCATGTTAACTTTCAACAGCAGCAAAAACTTTTATAGTGCCTTTTAATGTAATGAACCCAAGGAGCTTCACAGGAATGTAATAAAACAAAGTATGTCAGCGAGCTACATAGGAAGATATTGGGTTCAAAGTGCCTCAAAGGAGGAAAGCAAGTTGGGAGGGCATTCCAGAGCTTTGGGGCTTGTGATTCATGTACAAGGATTCCCAAATTCCTTTAACACTAATCCCATTTTGCTAGCCACTCACTTGTCAAAATATATTCTGCTTTTCCGTTCTCCCTATCAAAGTGGATAATTTTATGCTCCTTTTACCATCTACTTAGACAGTCACTTCAGTCTATATCCCTTTGCATCCTCCTCACAGCTTACTTTCCCACTAACTTTGCACTGTCACCAAACTTGACATATGTTCCACTCAGTCCCCCTATCTAAGTCATTGTTGTAGATGGATTGTAAATGGCTGAGTACCACACACTGAAGCTTACTGCAGTTATTTCCATGAGGCATGGTGTAAATGCCCTCTTTATGCCTATCGTTTTCTGTTAAATAACCATATATTATCCCTTCAATCACAGGAGCCCTAATTTTGTGCCTTACTGAATGTCAATTCTGAAAACCTGAATGTACTTCCTCTTTCTTCTACCCTGCTAGCTGCTTCTCAATAAACTTGAATATGCTCGTCAAATACAATTTCCCTTTTCATAAAACCATGTTGACTCTGTCTCCTTAACTCACATTTGTCAGTCAGCTTGTAAAACTGTTTATTAAGTTGGGTAGAGGAAAAAAATACTAATTACTGTAAGTGCCTAGAGATTCCTAAAAAAAAAGACCATTTTTAATGAGCAGACATTTTATCTAACAACCGTTCCATGGGTTGATTTGGAAAGTGAGGGAATCAAAGATATTTCCAATTGGGGGAAAATGTGGGATTTGTTATGACTTCTGAGTTCCTTGGTGCAAGGCTGAAGGAAATTTACTGACTTTTCAGGTGAGGGGATTCCAGAACGTTTTAATTTTGGCTGTTTGCACCTGTTACAAAATTAATGTCCTGATATGCTCTGACAAAGAACATCTTGATGACCTACCTGCTTCTGATATGTACTGTGGCAGACCGTAAGAAATAAACAACATGCTGTGTGGTTGTGACTGACGGTCGCTGGCAAAATATATAGCTCTTGGTTCAACATACTGTGAATGTTGTTGCAATAGGTTGCTGACAGCCTGCCTGCTGTCTTGCAACCTCCCTCTCTCGATTAGGAAGTTCAACCTGGCAGTCTGCTGTGGCAGACCCTCCTGTTACCAGTAAAATGACAACAGGGGCAGGAGGTGGTCCTTTATTAGGCACTTAATTGGCACAGTTGGCCACCACACCTTCCATCATTGGAGTGCTGAGATGGCGAGAAGATGTGGGTATTACTCCCGACTTCTGATGAAGTTATGTTACTGAGGATCCATTACAATCTATTTAGAATATAGAACAGTACAGCACAGAATAGGCACTTTGGCCCACGATGTTGTGCCGAGCTTTATCTGAAACCAAGATCAAGCTATCCCACTCCCTATCATCCTGGTGTGCTCCATGTGCCTATCCAATAACCGCCTAAATGTTCCTAAAGTGTCTGACTCCACTATCACTGCAGGCAGTCCATTCCACACCCCAACCACTCTGAGTAAAGAACCTACCTCGGACATCCTTCCTATATCTCCCACCATGAACCCTATAGTTAAGCCCCCTTGTAATAGCTCCATCCACCTGAGGAAATAGTCTTTGAACGTTCACTCTATCTATCCCCTTCACCATTTTATAAACCTCTATTAAGTCTCCCCTCAACCTCCTCCGCTCCAGAGAGAACATTTACTGTAGTCTGAAACTCCTCATCTTCCTTGAACATCTTGCGCAATAAGGTACTTGAAGTATGCTTATTGTTACAGTTTTACTTGGATAAGAACCCGTAAATTGAAAACAGTATTGGTCAGCTGGATTTGTAGAGTCATGGTCGTTTATGGCACAGAAAGAGGCTTTCCAGCCCACCTAGTCCATGCCAACTCCCTATTGAGCAATCCAGTCACTCCCACTCCCCCACTAAATCCCGTAGCCCATAATTTAACTTCATATCCATCCGATTTCCTTTTGAAATTATGGATTGTTTCTACTTCCATCACCTTGGCGGGCAGTGAGTTCCAGGTCATAACCATTCACTGCATTTTTTTAAAAAAAGTTCTTTTTCGCATTCCCCCACATCTCCTGCTCCATCTTAAATTTGTGTCCCCCATTCTTTGTACCATCAGCTAATGGGAAGAGCTTTCCCTTTTCTATCTTATCCAAGCCTGTCATAATCTTGAAATTTCCCCTCAATCTCCTTCGCTCCAAGGAGAATGATCCCAGCCTTTTCAACCTAATTTTGTAACTAAAATTCCTCATCCCTGGAACCATACTGGTAAACCTCTTGTACGCCGTTTAAAGGATCTTCACATCTTTCCTAAAATGTGGTAATCCGAACTGGATGCAGTACTGTAGCTTAAACTTATGAAAATTCAGCATAACTTGCCTGCTTTTATACTCCATGCCTCCATTTATGAAGCCTGAGATCCCATGTGCTTTGCTAATCCTCCTCTCAAATAGGCAGCACAGTGGTTAGGACTGATGCCTCTCAGTGCCAGGGACTCAGATTCGATACCCAGCTTAGGTCACTCTCTGTGCGGAGTCTGCATGTTCTCCCTGTGTCAGTGCAGGTTTCCTCCAGGTACTCAGGTTTACACTCAGTCCGAAAAACGTGCTGGTTAGGTGCATAGGCCATGACAAATTCTCCATCGTGTACCCGAACAGGTGCCCGAGTGTAGCGACCAGAGGATTTTCACACTAACTTCATTGCAATGTTAATGTAAGCCTACTTGTGGCACTAATAAATAAACTTTTTTAAAAAAAAGTCCTGTCATCTTCAAAAACCAATGCACATGGACTTCCAGGTCTCTCTGTTCTTGCACAATATTTAAAACTATGCCATTAGGTTTATGTTGCCTCCCCTTATCCCTTCTGCCAAAATGTATCACCTTCCCTCTTAACTCCCATCAGTCACTTGTCTAACCATATTGCCAGTCTATCTGTCCTGTTTTGGGCAATTCATGTCACCACAGTTTGCCATGTTGGCATCATCGGCACATTTTGAAATGTTACTCTATATTCCAAGATACAGGTCATTTATATGTAGCTAAAAGACCAGTGGTCCTCGCACAGAGCCTTAGGGAACTCCATTGTCTACTATCCTCCAGTCTAAACAACAATCACTTATCACGACTTGCTGCTTTCCTTAAGCCAATTTGGAAAAAATCCAGTTGGTTTAATGCATTGCACTGACATTAATGCTTCATTCTTATCTGTATATGATTCCTGTAGCTGATCATTCAACAAATCTGAAAACTACTGTCAAGGGTTTCCAAGTAAGTTTATTGTTACTATTGTACATCTGTGATCCAGGACTTTGCCATGTAAACTTGGCTGAAGAAATTAAGATTGTGTTTCAAATATTTTGAAACTCTTCTTACATTTTGCGCATTTCCAGTGAGTGTAGCGAAAGGTCCACATGTCGAAGCTCTGTCAGAAAACCATAGACAAAAAATTGATTTCCTACGATTTCATATTCTAATTAAAGTAGATTGAACGATGGGTGATTTTCTGAAGTACAAAATAGGTTGTAGAGCAAATAACTACTGAGCTTGTCGGCTTACTTCATGACTTTTTAAATTTTGTAACTTGGTAAATTGTTTTAAATAATTTGACAAACATGGAAATGGATCTCTCAGTTAAGCTGTGTAAAGTACAGCAATAAATCTGTGTTTCCCTTCTATTTGCAGAATGTTCCTCCAGACCTTGCAATTTGCAGCTTTGTGCTGGAGCAGTCGCTCTCTGTGCGAGCTCTGCAGGAGATGCTGGCTAACACTGTTGAAAAGGGTAATGAGGTAGGTCTGCAAACTCGCTTGTTGAATGGGATATAATACATTTATTGTTAAACATTATAATTGGATAACCGATGTGTAAGAAAAAATGTCTTCCTTTGAATCAACAATCCAAATTCGTTGAACTTGTTAAACAGTTTGTCTATTATAGATTATAGAACTTTTGAGATGAACATTAAAACATTGTAATTACATAATTATAGGTGAGAGATAAAGTACATAAGCTTGGTACTCTATACTTGACATTATTGGTTGTGTGACTTAGCAACAATTTAAACATACATGTTTAAATAAAGTAAATCTGTTTATAATTTGTTTACCATATCAAATATGTATTTTATCCTGAATTAATTCTCTGGTGTAGTCGCAGTATTTCAATAATATATGTCCACTGATACTGTGTGCTCAGCTAGTTAGTAAGATGAAGAATTTACAGATGGATTTGTTCATGGAATTAATGATAGATGGGATATCTGATGCCAATGTGGTCCCCAAAGTTGTTGAAATTTAATTCAGATATAATCTTGGAAGAAAGGGGAATTATGATAAACTTCAATCTATCAATTAAGTTCAGACTTTAGCTTGTAATCCTCTTTTAAAAAGTCTTCCTGGATGTAAAGCTTAGAAATAATGAAATGGATAGCCTGCTGAAGTGTACGAACTTGTATATCTCTATGCCCGTCAGGAGTATAGGACTGCATTCGCATTGGGTCTTGTATTGTTCATCCATCACTTATGAAGTTCTGGTCATCTTATTGTGCATGGAAAGAGCATGCCTGCAATCTAATAAAATGTTCTTTTTTTTTTCTTGGAAACATTTTATTATGAACACTATTATTTTCCTATAATGTTGAAATATTTTTGAAATATTTTGACCTGTACGTGTGTCCAAATAGGATAAAATAATAGATTTACTGTCGTTATTTGCAGATTTTGTTTGAATGTTTAGCTATAATTCACCATGCGTTAATCCAACAGCACCAGCATTGCTTTATATTCCAGCACCCAATGGGCAGGCGAAGGGTGGGGAATCCCTGAGGAAGAAATGAGTGATAAATTAACTGTATTGCGTTCCGACTTTGCTGCTATCTCAGTAACGCATATTCAGATTACAGTCTGCTGATTGCTAACCTTCAATTAAATTCCAATTCCAACATTTTGAACTCCACGTGTATGAAAGGAAAAAAAAAAGGTGTATAACAGAAAAGGCAAATCAATGGGAGAGTGAGCTATGGGCCAGGACTATTGAGGTTGGTGAAGTGCATGTGAAATATTCAACAGTAACTGGTCCTGCATGTATTTAGTAGGAACCAGCGGGAAGAGGGGATTATTTAATATTTGTTTAATAAATGCTTTTGTCACCAGTGAGTGCTTTCACTATGCAAGTTTATTACAGAAATCACGCAAGTTAAGTTTATTATTTTGATGTGTTAGTGTCAGTAGTGTGATGAGTCTTTCAATGATTTCTTGTTACTGATCAAACCTTAAATGAAAGACATCAAAGGCTTCATAAAAATACTTTATGATGAAAAATTTACAAAGTGTTCTTCTCCAAACTGACTGACTGCCACCTCCAAAGGGCTGGATGAAATAATGGCAATTTTTGTCATTCTCTTCTTCACACTCATAGCCTGGCTTAACAGGTTTTACAGAAACCATATGCTGAGCACACATATATGAAAAGGCATCCTGGTGCTGTGCATGAGTGGATCTGGATATATCCCCCACTCCTGCATCATGGCATCTAGTTTATCTCGGGCTGAAGGTTCTTTGTCCTTTGTGTTGGATTTCTGGCTGCTACAAATCTACAATACTATTTCCAATCTGCCTCTTGACTATAGATAGATTAATTAGGTATTACTTTTCAAAAACATTCTCTAAACAGGTTCAGGTTTCTTCGCCAATAGGTTTTATTGACAAAAAGTAACTGAAAGAATCAGTAGGGTGGCTCAGTGGTTAGCATTGCTGCCTCACAGCGCCAGAGACCCGGGTTCAATTATCGGCTTGGGTCACTGTCTGTGTGCAGTTTGCACGTTCTCCCCGTGTCTGCATGGGTTTCCTCCAGGTGCTCCGGTTTCCTTCCACAGTTTGAAAGATGTGCTGGTTAGGTGCATTGATCTGAGCACCGGAGTGTGGTGACTAGGGGAATTTCACAGTAACTTCATTGCAGTGTTAATGTAAGCCTTGTGACTAATAAATAAACTTTTAAAAAAACTTTCTAAAGTGCAAATTTGAGGTTTACCTCGAGTGCAGAAAGTGTTCAACTGGGTTACGGTTGCACAGTATACTTGGTAAAGTAAATAAAGTCTCTATTTGGATGCGTATCATAACTTATAGAAAGGATATTATTAAACTGAAAACAGTGCAGAAAAGATTTACTAGGATGTTACTGGGACATGATGGTTTGAGATATAAGGAGAGGCAAGATAGACTGGGACATTTTTCCTTGGAGAGTAGGAGGCTTTGGGGTGATCTTATTGAGGTCTATAAAATAATGAGGGGCATAGATCAGCTAGATAGTCAATATCTTTTCCCAAAGGTAGGGGAGTCTAAAGTTAGAGGGCATAGGTTTAAGGGGAGAGCTACAAAGGGGTCCAGAGGGGCAATTTTTTCAGAGGGTGGTGAGTGTCTGGAACAAGCTGCCGGAGATGGTAGTAGAGGTGGGTACAATTTTGTCTCAAAAAACATTTAGGTAGTTACATGGGTAAGATTGTTACAGAGGGATATGGGCCAAACGTGGCAATTGGGACTAGCCTAATGGTTAAAAACTGGGCGGCATAGATAAGTTGGGCCGAAGGGTCTGTTTCTATGCTGTAAACCTCTATGACTCTGTACAAAATGCTGTAAATCATTCACAATTGCTGATGCACACAATCATTGCCTAAAATTTCAGTCATCCCCACGTCATAATTCTCCATGTTAAATCTGCTTTGGGTTCAAAAAGCACTCCTGCACTGTGCACATCAGTCTGAATACAGTGAAGGAAGCGCAGTAAAGCCAAAGAAATCCAGTACCATTTAGCTGCACGGTTGAACGCTCATCAGTGTTGGGAAAGCACTGGCACCGCATCAAGCTGAGGACTCAACTACTTCAGCCACTATTGGGGACTCGCTCGAGTCTGACAATGCCCAGGCAGTGCTGTGAAACTTCTTGCGTTCCTGAGTGTTGCTAATTCATTGACATGTTAGCATAAAGAGCATGCCAGTATGAAGACAACACCATACTCATACAAGTGGCACAGTGGCTAGCACTGCTGCCTCAGTTCCAGGGACCCGGGTTCGATTCCCAGCTTGGGTCACTGTCTGTGCGGAGTCTGCACATTCTCCCCGTGTCTGCGTGGGTTTCCTCCAGGTGCTCTGGTTTCCTCCCACAGTTCGAAAGACAGATTTCCAAGTCCCTCTGACCCTGTACTCTCTAAAAATGTTCCATCAAGTCTATGTTGCCTCTTCCTATCCATTCTGGTTAGGTGCATTGGCCATGCTAAATTCTCCCTCCGTGTTCCCGAACAGGTGCCGGAGTGTGGCAACTAGGGGATTTTCACAGTAATTTCGTTGTGTTAATGTAAGCCTACTTGTGACTAATAAATGAACTTCACTTCATACAGAAGTATTAGGACAAATTAAATTTGATCCTGTTCAAAGAATTAATTATCAGTCCAGTAACACAAGAATCTCCTTTCACAATGGCCCCAGTACTGCTGCTGAAGTAATTTCATTCATTATTAGAATCATAGAAATCTCAGAAACCCTACAGTACAGAAAGAGGTCATTCGGCCCATCGAGTCTGCACCGACCACAATCCCACCCAGGCCCTTCCCCCATATCCCTACAGATTTACCCACTAATCCCTCTAACCTACGCATCTCAGGACACTAAGGGCAATTTTCTTTTAGCATGGCCAATCAACCTAACCCGCACATCTTTGGACTGTGGGAGGAAACCGGAGCACCCGGAGGAAACCCACGCAGACACGAGGAGAATGTGCAAACTCCACACAGACAGTGACCCAAGCCGGGAATCGAACCCAGGTCCCTGGAGCTGTGAAGCAGCAGTGCTAGCTACCGTGCCGCCCCATTTATTTATTGAATAAACTTCGAGCCATCTTCTCTCGGGGATTTTGGGAGGTTTCCAAAACCATAACCTAAGAAAATACTTCGAAACAAACTCAACTTTGGAGTGATTGTGGAGATCTGTACCCGCCTTTATTTGCATTGCTATGGTTTTGATGTGTCCCATTTTACTTGAGGCTCCTGGGTTGGCCCTCTTCCACAAAGTAAGAAGTCTCACAACACCAGGTTAAAATCCAACAGGTTTATTTGGTAGCAAATACCATAAGCTTTCGGAGCGCTGCTCCTTCGTCAGATGGAGTGGAAATGTGCTCTCAAACAGTGCACAGAGACACAACATCAAGTTACAGAATACTGATTAGAATGTGAATCCCTAAAGCCAGCCTGGTCTTAAAGGTACAGACAATGTGGGTGGAGGGAGCATTAAACACAGGTTAAAGAGATGTGTATTGTCTCCAGACAGAACAGCTAGTGAGATTCTGCAAGCCCAGGAGGCAAGCTGTGGAGGTTACTGATAATGTGACATAAATCCAATATCCCGGTTTAGGACGGCCTAAACCGGGATGTTGGATTTATGTCACATTATCAGTAACCCCCACAGCTTGCCTCCTGGGCTTGCAGAATCTCACTAGCTGTTCTGTCTGGAGACAATACACATCTCTTTAACCTGTGTTTAATGCTCCCTCCACCCACATTGTCTGTACCTTTAAGACCAGGCTGGCTTTAGGGATTCACATTCTAATCAGTATTCTGTAACTTGATGTTGTGTCTCTGTGCACTGTTTGAGAGCACATTTCCACTTCATCTGACGAAGGAGCAGCGCTCCGAAAGCTTATGGTATTTGCTACCAATAAAACCTGTTGGACTTTAACCTGGTGTTGTGAGACTTCTTACTGTGTTCACCCCAGTCCATGGCCGGCATCTCCACATCACCTCTTCCACAAATTCAGGAGATTCTCAGGAAATAAAAAAGAACTTGAATCTTCCACTTTTCCATAACGTCAGGATGCCCCAGAGCTTTCACAATCAATAAGGCAATGCCTGTTCCTAGAGCAACTGAGTCAGTCCCATTGTGCTACTTTCTTTCTGTAGTCCTGCAAGTTTATTTCCTTCAAGTGTCCATTCACTTTTAAAATTATTGATTGTTGCTGCTTCCACCACCCTGCTGGGCAGTGAGCTCCTGGTCATTGCTATTCGCTGCGTTTATTTAAAAAAAAATCCTCTCATTCCCCCTGTATCTCTCGCCCAAAACTTTAAATCTTTGCTCCCCTACTCTTATATCATCAGCCAATAGGAACAGCTTTTGCTTGTCAATCGTCTAGAAATCATAGAAACCCTACAGTGCAGAAGGAGGCCATTTGGTTCATCGAGTCTGCACTGGCAACAATTCCAACTCAGGCCCTATCCCCACAACCCCACACATTTACCCCATTAATCCCTCTGACCTACACATCCCGGAACACTGAGGGTCAATTTAGCATGGCTAATCAACCTAACCTGCACATCTTTGGACTGTGGGAAGAAACCAGAGCACCCGGACGAAACACGTGCAGACATGGGGAGAACGTGCAAACTCCACACAGACACTGACTCAAGCTGGGAATCCAACCCAGGTCCCTGGAGCTGTGAGGCAGCAGTGCTAACTACTGTGCCACCATGCCCCCCAATCTTGTCGAAACCTATAATTTTTTTGCATCTCTATCAAACCTCCCCTCGATCTCCTTTTGATCAAATGAAAACAACCCCTGATTCTCCACCCTAAATCTCCCAACTAATATCATTCCTCCATGTAGCCATTCCGGTAAATCTCATCTGCCCTCTCAAAGACATTCGCGCCCTTTCTAAAGTTTGGTTACCAGAACCAGATGTAACACTCCAGTTGTGGCCTAACCAGAGCTTTGTGAAGGTTCAGCATAATTTTCCTGTATTACACTCTATACCGCTATTTATGAATCCCATGATCCCAAGTGCTTTGCCAATCGCTCCCAGTGTCCTGCCATCTTCAAGGATCAATGCACATGCACTTCCAGGTCCCTCTGTCTCTCCTATGCACTTTAAAAATGTTCCATCAAGTCTATGTTGCCTCTTCCTATCCCTTCTGCCAAAATTTCCCTCACCTCATACTTCTCTAAGTTCCATCAGCGGTTTGTCTGCCCATCCTGCTGTAGTTGATTGGCTTCTTCCTCACTATTTGTCGTCAGTTTGGTATCATCAGCAAATTTTGAAATTTTATTCCGTATTCCAACATCTAAGTAATTTTATATATAAAACGATGGTCCTAGCACTGCGGAATATCACTATCTATCATCCCCTGTCTGAATCACACAATCCCCATAGTGCAGAAGGAGGCCATTCGGCCCTTCGAGTCTGCATCGATTCTCCAATTGAGCATCCGACCCAGGCCCTATCCCATGTATTTACCCCACTACCCTACAAATCCTGGGAGACACAAAGACAATTCAGCGTGGCCAATCTACCTAACCTGCACACCTTGGGACTTTGGGAGGAAACTGGAGCGCCCGTAGGAAACCCATTTACCAAAGCTCACTTATGTCCTTGAGCCAATTTTTAATCTAAACTGATACTGACCCACAGTACATAACCCACAATTTTGTTAGCCAGCCTTTTATGTAGTACCAAAGGCTACAGACAACATCCATTGCATTCCCTTCTCTATTATTTCATCAAAAAATAAATTAATTTAGTGAATTTGTGTCTTTATAAATCTGTGCTGGCTCTCCCTAATTAACTGAAAACATTCCGAGTTATCTTTTGATTTTTTTTCCCCTGATTATTGATTCTAAAGCTTTACCCTCCACTGATAAATTAACCTGTAGTTGCTTGGACTGTCATTGCATCCTTTCTTGAATAAGGGTGTTACATTTGCTATTCTCCACTCCTCTGGCACCTCCCCCTGTCTAGGGAAGGTTGCAAAATTATGGCAATCCCTCTTGTTATCTCCAACCCTATTTCCTTTGGAAACCCAGGATGCACGCTGCCTGGATCACGTATATTTTTAAGCATAGTCAACCTTTCCAGTATGTCCTACCTGTTAATTTCCATCCCATCTATCATCTCTACCATCTCCCCTTCTACCAATGTTTGGTCAGATTCTTCATCCTTCCTGAACACAAAATACTTGTTAATTATTCTGGCCTTGTCCTGTGCCCCTCAGCATATTTCGCCCTCTTTGTCCCTAATAGGGTCCATTCCATTTCTTACTGCCTGCTTGGTATTTACATGCTGATTGAAGATTTTTGTTTTCCCTTTTATTTTGGCTGCTATTGTCTTTGCCAGGCTACTTTCCTCTTAACCTATTGTGTTTGACCCGCCTCTCACTTGCAAAATTCACCTGATGTGCATCATACACCTTTTTGTTTTGTTTCTTCATACTCTTTCTCCCTTGTCATCCAAACAGCCCCGGATTTGGTTCCCTTCTCTTTTTCCCTTGTTGGAAGAACGTACTTAGCTTATATATGAAACATCTCCTTCTTAAAGATTACCTATTGCAGTGCTAAAATTGCTCATCAAAGGACCACCCCTTGTGTGCTCAACAAGGATGGCCCATACTTTGCTCCAGTTGTACCTTTATTAGCACACTCAACGTCATCAGAAGGTCAAAGAACAAAAAACAATACAGCACAGGAACAGGCCCTTCGGCCCTCCAAGACTGCGCTGCTCATGTGCCCACGAGACCATTCTTTTGTATCCCTCTTGTGTCACTTGACAACTTCCCAGTATAATTAACAGTGCTTTATCAAGGTGTTATATAAAGATTTATTGGTGTTGTGATAGAATCATATGGATTCTGTGTATGAAATTCAAGCTCTACATTCTACAGCCAGGTCTTATCTGTCCTGCAGGCTTTGCAAGTGCATGGATTTGAAAAGGGGAGATGATTAAATGGCTAGTTAGTCTCAGTGGAGCCTCAGACCAAAATGAAGTTGTTCAATTGCACAGGTCTTGGACCTTCTTTAAGGAAGACCTTGTCTAACTATTGCCTGTCTCTGTCATGACCGCATTTTTATGTGTGCTCAGTATGTGCTAACTTATCAAATTAAGCTGTATACCTATGGTGTGAAGAAGACCCTTTGCAGGTAAGCAATTTGCCTTTGTAGTTAATGTATACAGTTATACATTACAATCATTCAGCCTAGTTGATGCTTCTGAATTTGTCTTTGAATTGATAATTACTGCACATGCTCGGTGTATTTCAGGTTATTACTCAATTGATTTTTAAAAAAATTGTATTTTTCTGAATAGAAACTTGAATTACATTCAGAGTTTTTCATTGAGCGTGCTAAATACATCATAATCATCAATTCATGTTTGTATGTCGAGACACTGCATGTTAACCCTTTCTTTTCATTGTGGTTTCATGTAAAGTTTCACTGTGCCCAATTATTTGCAGCTATATGGAACGATGGTGGCAATGTCACTGGACTCGTTACCCAGAGGCCCAGGTTAATGCACTGGGGGGGGGACATGGGTTCAAATCCCACCACGGCATCTGGTAGAATTTAAATTCAATTAGTAAAATCTGAACATAAAGCTAGTCTCAGTGGCCATGACAACAATCGGCAATTGTTGCAAAAAAAATCTGGTTCACCAATGTCCTTTAGGGAAGGAAATCTGTTATTCTTACCTCGTGTGGCCTACATGTGACTCCAGATCCACTGCAATGTGGTTGACTCTTAATTGTCCTCTGAAATAGCCAAACAAGCCTCTCAATTTAAGGCCGAATAAGGATGGGAAGCAAATGACGGCCTTGCAAGTGACACCCACATCCCATCAAAGAATAAAGAAATTCACGTTGATGTGTCAGTGAAATTATTAAACTGGTAATAAGTATTCAGTCCAGGCAGCTGTCTTCCCTTCGTTTTTGATTTAAAAACTCTCATTTTTCACATGATATTCTTGGGGGGCAAATGTTTAAGTTTTGCTAGCCTGCTGAATCTGAAGTTCTAATTCAGGATTATTCTTACTTTGTCGATACGTATCATGTTTGACTTTGGTTGACCCAGTTCCTTAAACTGGTTAACAATTGACTACAATAGAAGTTGTACTCTGGAAAATCGTTACACCTCAAAATATATTTCTAACAGCGTCATTGAATAAATAAAATGTTTCTTGCATCACAAAACCCAGTTTGATGTCTCAGTTTTCATAGGTAACACACAATTAGGAAATTGAGTTAGTTTTAATAAAATTATAGTTGTATTTGAGTGTTAAGAATAAGATATAGCTTTAAGTTTATTTTTTTTAACTTGTGGGTTAAAAAGGTGAAACCTGAGTTTAGTTTCATTCGAGTGGAGACAGCAGGTCTGGAGCTGTTTGTTTGCCTACATTTTTAATGAGGTTTTACGACCCCTTTAATTAGTTTAAGGAAGTTTTAAAAAAAATCAAAGTCAAGAAAATACTTCTGTTGCCAGGAACAGGGGTCCAGTGAGAAACCCACAGACAGGAGAGTAATTTTTTGTTCAGTTGGTGGTTATGCTCTGAAGATGAAGTCAACAGTTTAAATCTTACTAACTGGACATACGAACAGATTGCTGAGGAAAATAAGTCTCAAGATTGTTTAGATGAGTTTAGAATCCCTCAGTGCAGAAGGAAACCATTTGGCCCATCGACCCTGCACTGACCATAATCCCACCCAGACCTTATCCCCATAACCCCACGTATTTACCTTGTTAATCCTCCTGACGCTAAGGGGCAATTTGGCATGGCCAATCCACCTAACCTACACATCTTTGGACTGTGGGAGGAAACCGGAGCACCCGGAAGAAACCCACGTAGAGACACAGAACATGCAAATTCCACACAGACAGTGACCCAAAGCCGGAATTGAACCTGGGTCCCTGGCACTAACCCCTGTGCCACTGTGCTGCCCTTTAAGTTGAAGTTGCAGTGAATGTTGAGTGAGGTCTGAATCTCAAAGGCGATACCATGTTGGCAGTAGTCTACAAGGAGAGGGAATTGTATGGAGCAGGTCTGAAAGAAAAAGGTTCCAAGAAGGCCTAAAGTCAGAGGGAAAAAAAACAGGAATCTGGAACAAATCCTGTTCAGTGAAGTTAAGAGCGAGGAACGGTGGAAGGCTCCTGAGTTTAAAGTGAGAAAGCTGCAAGAAGCAGACTTGAAGTGAAATAGACCTGTGAGAAGCCAGAGATACAAGGAGACAACCGAAGATCTGGAACTCATTCCTATGGCCTGTAAAGCAGTAGTGTTCTATTGATATGTATGAATACTTGAATGTGTGGGGAAAATGAAGCTTGATTGCATCTGACAATCCAGGGGAGAGGAGTATCGGAAGGAGAGATTGAATCCTGGAGGTGGACTCTCGTGGGAGATGTCCAAGAGGAGGCATTTTTTTGGGAGAAAATTCCAAAGCGAGTACTTTGAGCATTGAAATTGGAAACCCTCCTATGAAGGACAGAGTTCCAGTGAGACCAGTTGGCACACAGTGTGATGATAGCCCGATTGGGAGTTGATGAGAGATCCATACTATCGGTTTGGCGTGATATCTGTCGCTTGGTTTCAGAGTCATAGATATCCTTCAGTTGAGAAGGAGGCCAGTCAACTCATCGAGTCTGCACGGACTCTCTGACAGTGTACTTTACTCGGGCACCCTGGCAAACCTTGCACTTTTCCCATGGCCAATCCTACACACCTTTGGATTGTGTGAGGAAATCGGAGCACCCGGAGGAAACCCACGCAGATATGGGGAATACATGCGAATGCAACACAGTCACTCGAGGCTGGAATGGAACTCGGATCCCTGGAGCTGTGAGGCAGCAGCGCTTGCCTCTGTGCAGGTGTGGTATGTCTGACCGAAGGTCACCTTTTTGGTTTACTGGACTCAGTACATATTGTGAACATTGGAGTACAGGATGGATTTGTTACCCGTACAAATCTTTATATATCTGTAAAGGTATGGTTATGCAGCACGTGTAATATAGTTCATCCTTCCTTGCTCAATAAATGTTAAAACTTCATCAGCAGACTCTGTGATTCTGTTCAATAGCTGCTCTTCGTGTTTCTAAAAATAAAGTTAGGATCTATCAGGCCAAGTTTCACCTTTAAAAATGGACTTTTCCAGTAGTAACACCAACTGGTATCGTAACACAACTGCTACTTGTCTGAGCCTAAAATCAAAATAGGATTCATTTACTTTTATTATATTGGATCAATTTCAGTTGTGGCTTTCAGGTAATGGGCTGAAATCGCCTGTTTTAAGGTTAAGTGTCCTCGCCGATGGGACAACATGAGTTGGCATTGGCAGGGTCTTTCACTTGGGATTCACCCACCTAAAAGATGCAAATAAGATCATTTTAAGCAGATGCTGTTCTGAGACCAGGTGGACATTTTTAAATGACTCCCTGAACTCTGCGCTCAGAGACAGGCCCCCTTCCACACAAAGAAATGAAATGGTGCCCAGCACACTGACCAGGGGAGCACCACCAACCACTCAGTCAACCATAAAGGGAAATCAAAATAAACACAAGTGGCTGGAGGATGATCCATTGATCTGACAGCTGAATCTTTTACGAGGCATTGCAGGCTGAACTTGATACGGATCAAAAGCTTCAAGTGCAATGTAGAGGGTTTCAACCATTTCAGTTTGCTGGGGAGCCTCAGCAACTTCAAATCAAAGCCTTGTGCATAAAATGAGGCTGAGTGCACAGCTGGGAAGATTGGAATCCCCTCCTCGGGCAAGGTGAAATTGACAGCTCCTCACTGTCAGGCGATTTCAGAGGGGTCTGCTCTCCCGTGCAGTTTCTGACAGAGAAAGAAAAATCTCTGCTGCAGAATAGAGTGCTACAATGATTTAAAATCCTGCCCGGTGACGGGGGCAGGGGAGTGTTAGTGCATGGAGGTTAAAATGGCCTGGCCATTTCAAAATTTGCACAGCTGAAATCACCATGCTAGGGGTGATTTTCAGGGTTGGAAGGGGCTGTCCAGCCACGACATCCCCATCCCTGTGGAGAGTAGCAAAGATGTGGAGATGCCGACATTGGACTGGGGTGAACACAGTAAGAGTTTTAACAACACCAGGTTAAAGTCCAACAGGTTTATTTGGTAGCAAATGCCATTAGCTTTCGGAGCGCTGCTTCTTCATCAGATGGAGTGGAAATCTGCTCTCAAACAAAGCACACAGGCAGAGAATCAAATTTTAGAATGCGAATCCTTACAACCAACCAAGTCTCAAAGATACAGACAATGTGAGTGGAGGGAGCATTAAGCACAGGTTAAGGAAATGTGTATTATCTCCAGACAGGACCCATAATGGTCTCCTGTCTGAAGACAATATACATTTCTTTAACCTGTGCCTAATGCTCCCTCCACTCACATTGTCTGTATCTTTGAGACTTGGTTGGCTGTAAGGATTCGCATTCTAATCAGTATTCTGTAATTTGATTTTGTGTCTGTGTGCTTTGTTTGCGAGCAGATATCCACTCCATCTGACGAAGGAGCAGCGCTCCGAAAGCTAATGGCATTTGCTATCAAATAAACCTGTTGGACTTTAACCTGGTGTTGTTAAAACTCTTACTGAGAGTAGCAAAGTCAACCCCTTGCCTCCTTCCTGAGTCCACCCCACCTTAGGACCCTTGAGGGAACCTTCCTCTGCAATCTGGGAGAAATGACCACTGGACCCACCTGCTTGGCACCCCCTTGTTCCAAGGTGCCAGGCCAGGGTATCAGTGCAAGGTGCTAGGGGGGCAGTGTACTGTTGGCACTGTCAAGATACATGGCCTGAGTGGTGGGTCTGAAGGGGAGAGGGGGCTATTTGGAGATCGCTGGCTGGGCCAGCATTTGTTGCCCATGGGCAGCTGGGAGTTGGCCACATTGCTATGGCTCTGGAGTCACATGTAGGCCAGACCAGGTAAGGATGGCATATTTCCTGCCCGAAAGGACATTAGTGAACCAGATGGGTTTCTCTGACAAAGTATCTGCCGTGGCGGGATTCGAACCAGGGTCCCCAGAACATTAGTTGAGTTTCTGGAGAAATAGTCTAGCGATTATACCATTAGGCCATCACTTCTCCTCTGATATTGGTTGCTATCTGGAGGGCACACTTTTGAATTGTGGCATGCATAGAGACTAAAAATATATACAAAGACACTTGAAAGATTCAGGTCACATAAAAGTAACCTAGATTTAGTTACAACTGGTATTTCACAGCAAAACACTGATGCTGTATATTTGGATATCTGCCAAGTAACGGTATATCACACAAGCAGGGTTGCGTAATGACCAGGTGACTTTGTCTGAAATCACAGGTTTTCTGCTGTTCTAGTTCTGATTCGAGAAATCACAATGAAAATGTGTTTTGGTAACTACAGTACAGTCATCTTTTTGTCCTTCACGGCAAACTACATTTAACAAAGTGTTTCCAAAAATGGTTAGAAATCAAATCTTGCGTCGCATCAGTGCTGTGGCCTTTCCATTTGTAGCAGTTAGCAAGGAATAGGTTGCTCCAGTTTCCAGTGATTAACGGTCCAATAATCTGAAATATAGGGTGGGATTTTACGACCTCGCTCATCCCAAAACCGTAAAAACCTGCCCGAGGTCAACGGACCTTTCCATGTTCCGCCCCCTTACCCGCTCTGATTCCTGTGGAGGGCGGGACGGTAAAATTCCGGTCATTGTATCGCTATAACCACTATTTCTGGCCATCAGATATTCTACTTCATTTGATTTGTTAATTTGACCTATTGTATTGTTTGCTTTGTTTGTAAGTCGCTGTGCCAAAGTTACCATTGGCCACTGGAATAGTGGGGTGGGGGAGATCGTCTAGAGAGTCATGCACATGGAAAATAATATACTTTTTCTGCTTTTCATTTTTTATCCACTATGCAAGCCTCTTGATCTGGACAAATGGGTATGTTTGTTTGTCTGTACTGCTCTGTGGTTTTGTTGCTGTGTCCCTTTATAAAACATTTTAAATCCCTTGTTATAGGCGATTAGAAGTCAGTGCATGAGCTCTAACACATTTCACTTCACTCAAAGGCCCTGTTCATACCTTACATTAAAAAAAAAGTTCATTTCATTGCATTCATTTTAACCACACTATGCTAAATCCTTACTTATCTCTGAAGTTCTGGTGTAAATTGTGTCTGCGTTAAATAAGCACGTGACATTTCACAGGAGCACTGACTTATTTCAACCTTTTTTTTGTAGATCTGCTCAAGAGGTACAAATAACAATTCCTTGATGTCTTTTGTTTCTTTTCCAAACTATATCTTAACTCTTCTTTACATTCAGATTTTTGTCTCTGATTTTTCTCTGCGTTTCCTGTTCATTCGCTACATTTTCATCTTTTCTTACATCGCAAGAAAAATACTATGTGAAAAAGCAAACTGCTTTGCTAAGGTTGGAAATGAAGATGAAATTAAGTACAATTGCACTATACCTTTTGTGCCAATGAATTTCTTGATACTTCTGCAAGGTATTGAAAAGATGTTAAAGAGGAATATCAACTCTGGGGAAAGTAAATTCGGTGTACAGTACTATCTATACACAAAGGTATTTTGCCACATCTGCCTGAGAGACCTTTACATTATCACAACAATGTTTGGTAGATTCTTGTTCATTTAGCTCCTGCAGAACTCAACCTGGATCAGACTCCTGAATGTTGTTCCCTGTGTTCAAACATGTCAGTGGTTCAGTTTTGGTTTGCATATTGTCCTGCCCAGCTGCTACAAAACCATACCATATTTGGATAGATACCTTCAGCTCTGGGCATCTTTGATTTGAACAACCATAAGGTTCTCTTTCCAAGGACGAAATTTTTTTCCTCCTAAATTTTAATGTCTTATATCTCCTCTTTCCTGAAGATGAAACTTATTGTCAGCAAGATTGGCCCTCTAGTAGACAATAGTCTGTTCAACTATGGCTGCGACCAAACCTGATTGTATCTTTAACACTGAACTAGGCTGAAATAATTGCTGCAGATCAATCTATAATTTTACTCGGGAGTTCCTTGAGGTTGAGTTTGTCTCCTCTTTTAAACTATGCAAAAGAAGTAGGAGCTCCTTGAACCTGCTCTACCATTCAGTAAGATCGTGGCTGATCTTCTAATTTGCACTCCGCCATATCCCCATAGAAACAGGGAATCCCTAAAGTGCAGAAAGAGGCCATCCATTGAGCCTGCACCAACAACAATCTCACCCAGGCCCTACCCCATAACTCCACCATATTTACCATGATCCTTCCTGACACTAAAGGGCAATTTAGCATGGCCAATCAACCTAACCCGCACAGCTTTGGACTGTGGGAGGAAACCGGAGCACCTGGAGGACACACACTGGGAGAATGTGCAAACTCCGCACAGGCAGTGACCCAAGCTGGGAATTGAACCTGGGTCCCTGGTGCTGTGAGATAGCAGTGCTAACCATTGTGCCAATGTGCCATATCCCTCGATTCATCGTGCCCAAAAGTCTTGAATAGAACCAACAATTGAAAATCCATGATTCTCTGAGGTAGAGAAGATTCATAACTATCTGAAGAACTTTGCTGATCTCAATACTAAATAGTTGACCCCTTATCTGATTCTATGAACCCAATTCTAGACACTCCAGCCAGGCGATACTTCCTTTTAGCATCTACCCTATCGAGCCCTCAAAAGACTATTCTGATGACGTGTTACATCTCATTCTTCTAAAGTCCATTCTAGGTGCATTCTACTCTACCTCTTCGCATTGAATACCCCTTTAATCATAGAAATAAATCGAGCATACGTTTGTTGCACATCCCGTCTAAGGTGAGTATATTTTTCCTTGGGTAAGGAGACCAAATCTGTTACCAGTACTTTCAGTACTATCTCACCAAGGCCCTACATAATTATATTGAACTAGTGGCTACGGCTGCCTCTGTAGCTGGTGGACCCAGTGCATTTTTCTTTGACTACCATCTTCATTTTTCAGCCATTCTTTCCTGAGGGCACCCAATAATAGAGCAGTTAGATCAATGACTGCAATACAAATAATTTATCATAAATTACCTACCTCTCCATTCAGCAGCAGTGGTGGCCTTTAGTTATAATATTGTATTTAATAGCTATCTTTTTCATATTTTCCGGTCCCCAAGATAGAGATGCTCAAATTTGTGTTTGTCCACTTTCAAATCCAATTTCTGCATCTTTTGCAATGGTACCTTGAAAATACTTTCATTCCCCACAAATAATGATGTTCCTCTTTAACATGACATCTCCCTGATCGTGGAAGAAAGCGATCACCCTCACCAGAAGCTTGAACTCGCTAAATTTAGATGAGAAAATAATAAATGGCTTCCATAAAATTAATTCTCTCCTTTTGCTAAATTTATGCCCTGAATTCCTTTGACATTTAGATACTGCTGAAGTTTGTTACTGAACTTCTTTTGAGATGTTGACTTGTGGAAACGAAAAGCACATTTATGTTAAATTATAACACACTTTTTTTCAATTAATTGCTGTAATTTTCTTTTTAGACCATTTTCTTTTGCTGTTCAAACACAATAGAAAAATTGCCACAGTTTAGACAACACTCTATTTGGCTGAACAGGGCCACTTTTCCTCCCGGTGTTACAACCCTTTAGAGCAAGCCAAATACGGTACACACCACATAAAAGCAGCTGCTGGTAGAAGCCGGTTTAAAGTGCATTGATAACTACAGGATATTCTGCAGACAAATGCAAGATCTTGTATGACTGCGCTCTCTATCTGAAATAGAAATTACGGGTGGGATTTTATAGCCTCGTTCATCCCGAAACTGTAAGATCCTGCCCAAGGTCAACGGACCTTTCCATGGTCCGGCCCCTTTCCCCCCCCTGCTCCGATTCCCATGGCGGGCGGGACAGTAAAATTCCGGCCTATACGTTTTACAGGAGAAATACAGAAATTTCAACACTTGAGATATAGGTAAGCTAGCCAGCGGAGGATATGGGTAAACTGTCTGGTTTTATCTGGTGTGTACTGTATTTCTGTTTATTTGTGTTGTGGTGACTTTATAACACTTTACCTGGTAACTAAAGGGTTATTTAGCTAATAGAGCTTACTGAAGTGAAAATAACAATTAAATGTGAAATGGTTGTTATTATGATCTGATAACACCATTGTTTGTAAAATGAAGGTGTCTGCATTGTTAATCAGGTAGGTAATTTGTATTATCGTTTTGTCATAGTTTAGCAATTGAAATCAATAAAACTGTACTCTAGATTTTGGAACCATTTTACAGGTGTTTGTATTCAGCGTGGATTGCTTTTGGTTCTTGCATATCTAATTTGGAAAATTTACAAAAAAGTGTGAATATTTGGAAGGATGTGTCAGTGAGAAATTATGCTTAGTACAAAAACAGCTCTCCTGCTGATGTGTGTGCTAAATAAATACTGCTTTCCTTTTTTAAAGACTTTTTAAAAATTGTTTTATAGGGCAGGATTTTCCTCCCTCTCCATGGTGTGTTTTGTGGTAGCGGGAGGTGGCGCGCTGCTCACTGGTTGTGGGATTTTATAGTCCCGCCATTGTCAATGGGGTTTCCCATTGAATGCGCCCCTTGTTGCCCACCCCTTGCTGCCGGGAAACCCCTGGCAGGAGTGCACCATTGGTGGGATCGCGAGATCGCTCCGGAGTAAACGGCAACAAGATTTCGGCGACAATTTTTGTGATAATTCTCAGAGAAATACAAGGCTGTAAACAAGTGAACTCGTGTTGCTGAATGCGATAAAGGGACGAACATTAATGGGACAGAAACAAAATACTCCAGATGTTATAAACCTGAAATAAAACAGAACACTCTGGAAATACTCAGCAGACCAGACAACATCTGTGGAAGAGAAAGTGTTAATGTTTCAATGTCAATGACTCACTGGAGATGAAATCTAACCATAAAAACAAGGAATTACTATGCTAGTTGTCACTAAAATGTGAGTCAATATAGCCATTTATAACTTCATTAGCCGAAATGGCTGACTTTATTGCTAATGAAGTTTAGCTTTGGTAATAGCACATATGATTGATTGGCATCCTGTTGGGACTGGACAGTCAGATCCCAGAATGGAATAGATTGTTCATCCATGTCTCCAAAGTTAGAGTCACAGGACTGCCAGTTAACTTCTTAACTAGTACTTATTAAACATGAAAGGATTGACAATACTCCTTCACCCCACATATCTCTCCACAGATGTACATACATCTTGTAACTTGTGTTATCCTTAATCTATCTGATACTATAATGTCCTTGGTAAGTATCATGTAAACCAACAGGCTAATTGTGGTCAGACACACCACGCTGTGAAAACAAGTGGCAGATGCCACTCTATTCCACTTCTGTGGATTTCTCAGATGCTTATCAAACTGTGAGCCTTCTGACTTCCGATTGGCTTTTCCAAACTCCACTGTTGAAGAAACATACCTTAGAATGTTCCCCCACAAAATGCTTTCTCTTGGATGCCTCCATCAGAGATCCACTTCCAGGATTTGAATCTCTCCTTTCAGTATTCCTCTACCTTGGATTGCCATAGAATCAAATACAGGGCAGAAGGAGGCCATTCAGCCCACTGAGTCTGCACCAACTTTCCGAAAGAGCACCCCCCCCTCCCCCACCCCTGCCATATCCCCCTAACCCCGTGCATTTACCATGGCTAATCCACCTAACCTACACAGCTTTGCCATGTTCCTTCAAGCTTCTACACTACCCAAGAGATACTCGGCCATTTCAACGGAACACTATTGCTTCACAAGCTGTATTAAGTTGTTTCCAATATTTGGTTTCTCACTTTAAATCTGGTTCTTGCAGCTGTCGCTTTAACTCCAAGCACATTCTCTGCCTTTTATCTTTAACTTCACCCAACAGGACCTTGTTCAGCTTCTTGTTCTTTATTCCTTTAACTTAACAGAATTCCTGAGACATACTTTGGTCGCAACTCCCTGGTTTCTGGACTCTTCTTTTGGGAAGTCTGCTCCCTGAAACTCCCTTGCCCTATCCAGTTTCTTCTGGATCCATCTTAAAACTAAACTCAAGTTATTTCCAACTTGGGGTGGTGCCTGGTTGATGAGCACCAGCTTAGTCTTTCTTTAAACGCTGTTTGTTTTCACGGGCATAACTTCTCATTCCCATTCATGCATCTAAACCAAACTGAAGTCATTCACCTTTTCAAATGCAGAACTAAAGCTATACATTATTTCTAATATCCACAAATCCAAATATAGATTACTTAAACTAACCGTTTCCTGACACCAATACAACCCACTTCACTTTCTTTTCTAGTAAATATTGGGTGAAGTTTATTGTTGTCCACTTTGCAGAACTGATAAAGTTGAATTTCGTCCCCAGTGCATTTTGTAAAATGTTGTGCCCTCCTCTGTGGTGAATTTGATGGTGGAGAGGCATTCAATCAGGTGGGATGGTGGTCAATGCGGATCCCGCTGCCTCCCTGTCGTCATCCTGATTGATGTCTGTGGCTGGAAGACTTGTGGATGGCTTTCCTGTACCCACTGCCAATTGATGCCCAATGTAGCCTGTTAATAGCCACTTATGGGCTCTATTCCATCCCTGCCAGTATTAACCCAGGTGGGGAGCAAATCCAAGTGTATTTGCTTGCAGTTCAAAGGGGTTAGGCAGGGGTGTGGGACACCTCTTTGTTCAAAGGCACTCAAGTGCCAAATCGGGATGAGGGAAACTCCTGAAAGACACTGTTTGTCCCTGAACTCTAATTTCTGGACTGCCCCCTCATAACCTTTGACCTGCATGTTGATCAAAAATTCTAATGTAACCTTAAATGTGTTCAATGACCAAGTCCCCCCTGCTCTCTAGGGAAGAGAATTTCACTGACTAACGATCCTCTGAGGAAGAAGAAATTCTCCTGATTTAAAATCTCAGAATTAAATGGGAGACCACTGTTTCCCTTCGTTTTAGATCTCCCCCACGAGAGTAACCATCCTATCCTATTATTCTTGGGATGTTTTTTGTGCCTTCTACTGTGAAGACCGATACAAAATACTTGTTCACTTTAGCCAACTCTGTCTTCATACCCTTGTAATTTCTTTTATTTAAGTTTAAGACATTAGTTTCAGAACCAAAGTTCTTGCCCTCAAACTAAATGTGAAGTTTGACCGTGTTATGATCACTCTTACCTGGAGAATTCTTTATTATGAGGTCAGTAATTGATCAAATTCAGTGACCCAGCCTCCATCGCTTTCTAGAGAAAGAGAATTCCATGGACTATCCATCCTCTTTTTCAAAAATAAAATCCCCTCACTGTCTTATTTCTTAAACTTTGTCCTCTGTTTCTAGTATTCCCCCACAAGAAGAAACCTGCTCCTGGAATCCATCATATCAAGTCCCCTCGGGATCTTTATATTTCTATAAGATCACTTGTCATTCTTCTAAATTTCAATGGCCATATGCCCAACCTTACATAAGATAAGCCCATCATCCCAAAATATGTCGAGTGAACATTATCTTAACTGCTTCCACTGATGCATTTATATCCTTTTTCAGATAAGAAAACCAAAACTGTACAGGAGCTGTGGTCTCACAAAGGCCCTGTACAACTGTAGTAAAAGGTCCCTACTTTATTTTCCATTCCCCTGGCAATAAATGCCAACATTCCATTTGCCGCCTTAATCACCTGCATACTTTTTGTGATTCATGTATAAGGACACCCAGGCCTCTCTGTACTTAAAGCATTCTGTGCATTTAAATAGTATACTACCTTTCTATTCTACCTGCCAAAGTGCACAAGTTCGCATTTTCCCACGTTACACCACATCTGCCAATATTTTCCCCACTCACTTAACCTGTCTACATTGCTTTGTAGACTCTTTATCTCCTCTTGACAACTTGTGTGCTGGAACCAAGTTAGGTAGGAAAATATTGTTCTAAGAAATTGTGTTGAATATACTCTGTCTGACTGGGTGGGACCAGGAATTCCTGCCCAAAGACTTTTCCTGTGTCTCCAAATTTTCTGTCCGGCCTGAAACGGGTCCCATCGCAAATGGACTAGAAAATCCCAGCCTATGAATTCAGCTGCCTTTGCCAATTTGATCTGTCCAATCTATATGAAGATTAAAATCTCCCCGACTGTTGCAATACCTTTCTTACACGCCCCCATTATTCTTAGATTTATACTCTGTCCTACTACATAGCTATGTAAGGGGGCCAATAAATTGCTTCCATCAGTGATTCTATTATCTCCAAATTGATTCTGCTGTTTGATCCTCTGAACCAAGATCATTTCTCATAATTGTACTGATCTCATTCTTTATTAGCAGAGCTCCCCCAATGCCTGCTCCTTTCTTCCTGTCCTTCCGAAATGTCGAATATTCTGGTCTCTGCTGTAGTCACTTTGCAACTATGGGCAGAACTTTACGGAGCTGCTTGCCTTCCCAGAAGGAAAGTTGGCCAGAAGAGGACTTGCTCCCTGTAAGCCCATAACAGCCATAGCATGCCACAGGTGGATTAAATGGGCTAACAGTGGAACTCCTGCCCTTCACTCAGTGGGCTGTCTCGTCCGATTGGCTGGCCAATCTGGCCAGTAGTACAAGATCCCAGTAGTGGATGCTGCAGGAAGAAGGTCGAAGAGGGACATCAGAGAATCATAGGATCCCTACTGTGCAGAAGAAGGCCATTCGGTCCATCGAGTTTGCACCGACTCAACATCTTGCCCAGGTATCCACGAGCCCATCGAATAGGGAGAAGGAGTGGGGAGCCAGCTTCTGTCCGGCAGGTATCACTGAAGGAGGAGTATGGCATCTTAAAGGTGGTGCCCCAGAAGTGTGCAGGACACCACCCCCCCCCCCCCCCCCTCCCCCCACTCCCCTCACACCCTGTCGAAAGTAAGTGGGGGAGTGTAAATCCAATCCTAGAAGCACAGACTTGCTGGCCGTGCATGCCATGCTCCTGCTACTGCAAGCTCGGAGAATTTGGTGTCCAGCCAAATCTCCATTTACTGCAGTGGGATAGGAAAATCCTGCTGGTCTAAACAGCCGTAAGATTTCGGCCTACGTCTCTGCAGTAGTTATCGTATCACATTTCTATTTGTGTTATAAATTCTTCCAACTTATGAATGTTGTCTTTGTTTTTTTTTTACAGTTTTCCCTACTCTGACCTTGGCATGCTCTGGCTTTGATTACCCCTATCACTGCCCTGAACTATTCCCTTGTCCTTTCCCTTTAACTCTCCAAATCATTCCTGACATGAGACCTCCCCTACCACCACCACCTTCCACTCCACCCAACCTTAATTGAAAGCCCTCTCTATAGCCTTAGTGCAGACGAAGACCATTCGGCCCATTAAGTCTGCACTGACTCTCTGACAGAGCATCTCACCCAGACCTTATTCCTGTAACTCCACGTACTTATCCTAACCTACACATTATTGGACACTAAGGGGCAATTTAGCATGGCCAATCCACCTAACCTGCACATCTTTGGAGTGTGGGAGGAAACCCACGCAGACACAGGGAGAACATGCAAACTCCACATAGGCCAAAATCGAGCCCAGGTCCATGTCGATGTGAGGTAGCAGTGCAAACCACTGTGCCACGGACACGGGTCCCAGTGATGTGCGAATGAGGGCAATAAACTATGTACTTCAATGATTTCCCATTCTATAATCCCAACAATCCCGATTACTTTCTGTATATGGGTCCTATTTTAGTAGTTA
Organism: Mustelus asterias; assembly: GCF_964213995.1. NCBI lineage: Eukaryota > Metazoa > Chordata > Chondrichthyes > Carcharhiniformes > Triakidae > Mustelus > Mustelus asterias. The sequence goes on along the minus strand of NC_135824.1, from coordinate 48,435,399 downwards.
CGTCCAAAGGCAAGCATAAATTGCCAATAGGCCATTTTTATTACACTTTTAAGCTCTTCTTTGCTTTTGTTTCTCCATAGGCAAAAACTGCTGAGATCAGGAAGTCTATGAGCACCAGCAGAATTCATGTCCTCTTGGCAGATTGAGCATTTTCATAGTTTAATGGGGAATTAACTATTGAATTACTGTTGATAAATAATTTCAGCTGAAAATACAGGCAAACCACTTCATTCCTCATGTCTCCATGACTGAAGAAGCAGTCTGAATATATTTGAATTTTGGTATAACCTTTGATTCTTCCAGTGTTCAAACTCCATGGTAGGATATTAATTTTCACACTCAAATAATTTGTGATGGGAGTTTCTTGAAAGGGTGAGTCCCTGGGCAATTTGGCTTGGTGGGCTGCAGGTCATATCTTAATGTAATTGGACTTGAACGTCAATTGAAGAATGAGGAAGACCACATCAATGGTGGGCAATCTATAATTTCTCTCCCTCCTATTGAATAATGCCTCCTGTTTATGAAGTGCCCTGGTCAAAATCCAGGTGCGCTGTTCTCTAAAATAAAATGACATGTTCAGCAGATGTGGCTCACGCACACATAGGAGATCTCAAGCCGAGATTCAGCAAAAATTGGAATATTCGTACTCCCACATATCACTGCTGCCTTCCTTATCTGAGGAAATGGAAACGGAGGAATTATTTTCAGGACCGGTTTGGCCTTCAGTTTACCCATAACTTTACCCATTTGGCCTTCAGTTTACCCATAAGCGGCACGGTAGCACAGTGGTTAGGGCGGCACGGTAGCACAGTGGTTAGCACTGCTGCTTCACAGCTCCAGGGTCCCGGGTTCGATTCCCGGCTCGGGTCACTGTCTGTGTGGAGTTTGCACATTCTCCTCGTGTCTGCGTGGGTTTCCTCCGGGTTCTCCGGTTTCCTCCCACAGTCCAAAGATGTGCGGGTTAGGTTGATTGGCCAGGTTAAAATTGCCCTGAGATTCGTAGGTTAGCGGGATTAGTGGGTAAAATATGTGGGGGTAGGGCCTGGGTGGGATGGTGGTCGGTGCAGACTCGATGGGCCGAATGGCCTCCTTCTGCACTGTAGGGTTTCTATGATTTCTATGATAACTCAATCCTCTAATTTCTGTCAGCATAGGTTTACAGGATGGCTGATTAGAAAGGCTTATTGAGCTGAAAGCACAGTTTTAATAGATTCCGGTTTTCTACTGACCTCTAAGTATTCAAAAAAAAAGTTAACCATTTTGCTGCATCATTTTACTTTTAAGTACGTCTGCTGCTCTTTATGTTCTTTTGGATTTGATTGATTTTTGTTTAATTTAATCCTTTTGTGTTTTTAAACCCCTTAAACCTCTAAGCCAAGTAATGTTATAAATTGAGGTTTGTAAATTGGGGTAGGATAATTAATGATGCACCTACGCTGGGTTAACCCAATATGTCCTCGGACTGTGTCCATTTTGTAATATGAACTGGATAAATTAGTGTGAAACCTATTGAAAGGTAAACGGAATCACTTTAAATGTAATTATGATAGCTGCATGTAAAATCCAAGCCTTCTGCATACAGTGCAGATTGTTTCCAGAAACAGACGTGCATATTCCATGAACTGACTTTTGTATTATGATGCATGATATAAATGGAGTAGTGTGCAATGGGCTAACAAGCACCTTTTATCAAGATGGCAGAGACCTATATGGGCTGTACACCATGGAGTCACGGTCTACTTTTAAATAGAAATTGTATTCAGGCCGCTATGATTCCTGTAGAGATCAATGACTCTACTTGAATTTGCAGGTACAAGTTTAAAGGATTGGCATTGCAAGGTTTGAAGTTTTAGGACTTTAACAAACTTTTCAAAAGCAATATCAACTAAACTTACCTAGTAAAGAAGGTAAGTTTTTCCTCCTTTACAGCACATTCTCTGCAGGATTAGAGTCTTAAAGGGAACAGTTCACAGTCACTCCCAGTTTCCAATAGATTCTCGTCCCCCTGTTTCGCCTAGTTGTAACACCGAATGACTGTCAAAAGGTGCTTCCCTCAGTTTCTAGAGGATTTCCAAACCGACTACCAGCAAGTAAGGTCCACTCTTGATTTTTCTTGGCCTCAGCAGGGCAAATATTCTAGATTCATTTGAATTACCATTGGATGTGGCCCTTTGACCCATATCACCTCCCCCTCCTGCATTCTGCATGGTGGCTCACTAAATGCTCAGCCTCCTCTATGCTGACCACACCACCTTTCGGCTTTTTGTCTCCCAGAGAAACCCCCCCCCCCCCCAATCTTTCTCACAGTAATCCTAGGGCAACCAAGCCACCTCGGCTTCTTGTTGGGCAAAATACAAAGTGGATGAGGTGACCTTCTGCATACCTCCATTTAAACTCGAATTAAAGAGACAGCCCCAAAATATAATTGTTATGAAACTCGCATTCACAATAAGGCTAAAAGTCAAGTTTATTTGCAAATAAATCGAGCTGGCCTATGTATATTGGCATTTTGATTGGTATGAGATTTCTTTGGTTTAACAATTTGGAACTTGGTGGGGGCATTCTTACCGAACAAATTCTAAGTCCAGGACAGGCAGGAAGACCGAAGAATTGTAGTGGCAGTCAGTGCAAAGTCACCAGTGCGGAAAAAAAATCAATGACCTCATAAGGGCAGCAAGGGTTAGTGCACATCCCATCTGGCATGGTCCCCCAATGTGACCCCTGCTGTGTGCATTCAACCCCGACACCCTGCATGCTTCCAGCCCCTGACCCCCTAGCACCTGCCTCCAAGGGGATTTTTGCAGTAACTTCATTGCAATGTTAATGTAAGCCTACTTGTGACACTAATAAATAAACCCCTGCCACCTCTGAGTTGCCACCCAACCCCTGCACTCCTGAGGGCCGTTCCCTGACACCCTGCATGCTTCCAGCCATCAGCCTTTACATGCCTCCTTCTGTCTGCACAGGAGAAGAATGCCCATAACATTTGGGAGCGGCAGAAGACAGGTGGTGTGCCCGACCGAAGAGTTTTATCCGGTTTCGAGGAGCATGTACTGGATCTGGCAGGGGAGGATGATGATCACACCATCAGTGACAGCCAGATTGGACTGCAATAGGACTCTTCAGAGGAAGGGCAGAAGAAAACTCAAGGCTGGCACTAGTTTTGTGTCAGCTTCCACCTTGCAGTTCACCATCCCAGAGACTATCACCTCAGCAGGTCAAGTTAGTGGTGAGGCTTATGGGTCACTCTGGGTGCACATTGGGTGGAGGCGGGAACGTCTGAGGCCTCTGGCATGCAGAGACCTGATGTGGAGATGCCGGCGTTGGACTGGGGTAAACACAGTAACAGCTTTAACAACACCAGGTTAAAGTCCAACAGGTTTATTTGGTAGCAAATACCATTAGCTTTCAGAGCGCTGCTCCTTCGTCAGATGGAGTGGAAACAAGTTCCAATGGTATTTGCTACCAAATAAACCTGTTGGACTTTAACCTGGTGTTGTTAAAACTGTTATTATGCAGAGACCTGCCAGAGGTGAGGACTCAGCTGGCCCCATGCCAGATGTTGGGCCTCTGTAATTAGTTCTCCCTCAGCTGCTGGCAATACAGCAACAGAGCCAGGGATTGCCAGCAGCTGAGTTGCACTGCAGCAATCTGAGGCTGTTGGGAGGAGTCTCTGAGCTTTCAGGTGGAGCAGCTATTGCCGGTATTGAGTGGTGGTACTCGGGCCAACAGTGCAAGGGTGGTATCTGCACTGGAAGGCGTGGTACAGGAATCACCATGAGTGTCAGGATCCAAACCATGGCCAAGTCACAGCAGGCTGTGGCAGAGTCCCAGAGAACTACGGCTGAAGCACTCGACAGCCTAACAGAGATTCTGAGGCCCGTGGCTGAGAGGCTCAACAGGTTGCAGGAGACCTAGCGGAACAGCGCCAAGATATAACGGGCTATGGCAGCAGCCCTTTACAGCATGGCCCACTCACAGCGGAATATGGCTGAGGGGCTGCAGAGTGTGGCCCAATCTCAGAGGGCGCTTGTTACTGCCATCGACAGGTGGCCCCCCAGACCCATAGGGCCATCTTCGAGGGTTCACCCACCAAGGCAAGAACACAGGTGGGTGTCAGAACTGGCAAGGCCAGGTGATGCTGGAGCTCACTGCAGAAGCACCGCCATCCCATGGAGTGACCCAGGGCCCCACAGGAACCTTGAGAGAGGAGGAAGGGCTCAGGCCTGTGCCGGGGCCTTCCTGGTCCCGGGGATGACTGCCAATGGCATCACAACACAGGAGTGTGCAGCACAGCTGACCACCTCCACCTCCGATGTACAATTTTGGGGGCACACTTAGACGCAGAGGTAGGCCATGTAAAGTTAGAAAGTTGTAGGCACCAAGATGGCACAGGTGAAGGTGTATCACCTAGGCTGAGGCAATAAAGCACAGTTAGTTTTTGGCAACACATGTTAAGAATGAGCACTTGTAGATATTTTGAACACTTAATTTGACAAATAAATGTACTTGCACCCCTCAACTGTGACTAACGTGTTTCTGATTATCCCCGAGCAGGGATGACCATACCCTGACCTTAGTCAGAGGGGATGTGAACATCGTTGTGCGCGGGGGAGGGCCCTGGGCGCCCCGCTGCTGCAATCCCCAAATCCTGGCGTATGTTGCTTACCCATCACTGCACTTACAACCGAGACACTCAAAACCATCACTGCCAGTTCCGGGTGGCATGGCATCACTGAAGCTGCCATGGCACCCCCAGAACCGAGCAGCCGCTGGATGCCCTCGACCCCCACCCATCCCGAGGCCCTACAGCAGTGCCTCATGTTCCTTCGCCCCCCATCCAGATGTGGGCTCAGGTGTCAAGTGTGCCTGCAGAGCTCAGGTAGGAGTCAGACTTGTTTGCAGCAGGGCACCATCACATTGTGCTGCATATTGAGTTGCCATCATCCTCCTGCAACAGTAACTCGCTAACATGGCCTACACAGGCGCATATGTGGAGGGGGGGGGGGGGGAGAGGGGCTGGTTTCCACTCACTGCAGTACATGGCCCTAGTATACATATCTGTTTGCGATTTGGGGCCTCCCTCGCTGCCCTGGCATGCTATACCCTTGCCGTCAGCCATCCTGCATGTTGTCGTCCTCCTCCATGACATCCTCCTCCCCAGTGACGCCTGGCTGGTCACCCTCCACTACCACCACCTCCTCCAGAAGGTTGTGACAGGTTGTGTGGTGCACAGTAGACCACCACTATGCAGGGCACTTTGGTGGGGCCCTGCAGTATAACCCCATGAGAGAGGTCCAGACACAGGAACCACATTTGAGCTGCCCGATGCACCGCTCCACGATTGAGCGGGTGGCAACGTGGGCCTCATTATATTGGGTCTCCGCCTCAGTCATTGGCCTCCGCACAGGCCTCATCAGCTAAGTTCTCAGTGGGTGTTCCATGTCCCCCACGAGCCAGCCCTGCATCCCGAGCTGTTCCTTGAAGACATTGGGGGTGTCTGAACTCGGGATAAAGCTGTCATGCACACTTCCTGGGTGTCTGGTGTACATGTGCATGATGTGCATGTGGTGGTCACACAGCACTGAACATTAATGGAGTGGAACTCTTTTTTTATTTATGGAACTCTGGGAGTTCCCCTCAGGGGACCTCAGGGTGATGTGTGTGTGGTCAATGGCCCCCTGCACACTGGGCATCCCTGCATTGGTGGCAAATCCTGCAGCCCAGGCTTCGTGCTGGGCCTGGCCCAGGTCAAAAGTAATGTATTGCCCAGCTTGGGTGAACAAGGCCTCTGTCGCTCCGTCACGCTCTTGTATATGGAGGACTCCGAGATGCCACAGAGGTGCCCGCTGGCAGCCTGGAAGGACCTGGTGGCATAAAAGCTTAAGGCCACCGTGACCTTCATTGCCACCGGGAATGGGTGTCCCTCTGTTCCCTGAGGTGCCAAGTCCTGCAGCAGATGCTGCACTTTTCTTCTATGGAGTCGGAGCAGTACACTGTTCCACATCTGTGTGTGAAGCTGTGAGGGGGGTGGGGGGGAAGCAGTGCTGCTGCTGGGGGGGAAAAGCAGTGCTGCCACAGTGCTGCTGCTGCTTCCCCAAACTCCCCTTTCCCCCAGCATCCACACGAAATCTGCCCCACAATTGCTGGCTGCTGGCAGCACTAGGACCCGAGGTCAGCGCTCAGACCCGAGTTCGGATACCAGCAACAGCCCCCAAAGCACTGTACACAGTGACCTACCTTCTCGCTCATCCTCAGTGCTGCTGCAACAGCCTTTTCTAGAGCATGTATTTTACTTGCCGGTTGCAGCTGCCATGAAGGTAAGTGAGGCGGGACGATTATGCGTGTACTGCGCTAATTACATTATGAAGCATGCTAACTGACATTTCGCCCATTTTGGGCGGGGTCCTGATCGCACCCCTTTTGTTATGTGTAAGATGGGAACGGGCGTGAAAATGGGCACCATTCCCACCAGTCGGCTCAGTCCCAATTTTAACTCGCCGAAAATCCGGCGCGATATGGTAAAACCGCGGCCTTGTTGTCCTTTCGGCAGCTTTGTATACATTAACATTTCTAGGCCATGGGATAGCTTCAGCTACAATTAATTTACACATGTAGGCAACAATAACACTGAGACACACTAGCTAGGCAAAAGGCACTTCTATTTCCATCTGCCTTTAGCCCAATATGTAGATATCAACCTCTCCAGGCTGCTTAGAATACTCTTTATCCTAGCTGTCAAGCCAATGAGATATTTTTAAAATTCAGTTATCCAATCATTCAATTACAGTAATGTTCATCTGACATCAGTTTAACAAATAGAAGTCTCTGTTTTGTTGCAGACCACATTGGGTTTAATTATTTTCACCAGTATGTTTGTCAGGTATCCCACATGTTGATTGTTGAAGCTGATAATGTTTGCCCTTTTTGTGTGCAGTCTTCTCAGGGAGGAGGCCATAGAACCCTTTTGTATGGTCATGCTATTCTACTCCGCCATTCCCACAGTGGCATGGTAAGTCATGTTGCATTTAATGTTGCGTTTTGTCCTTTTTTCCAAAAATGATCCTTGAAAGGTTTTGCCATTCTCTATGCAAAGCTTGCAACGCTTGGTGAAATATATTGCTGTTAATTGGTAGGAAGCAAATCTCATGGAGTTACTACGTCTTATTGTGTTTCACTAAGGAGGTCCTCAGTAATATTTTCCATCCTCTGTAGTCACAAGTGCAGCCTCAGAACAGGGTAGAGATGGCATTGCCAGTGACCTAAAGGTGACTCTGGCTATGAACTTAGAATAACGGAATCTGTACAGTGCAGAAGGAGGCCATTCGGTCCATCGAGTCTGCACCGAGTCAGCATCCTATCCAAGCCTACCCCCCCCCCCCCCCCCCCACCCTGTCTCCATAGCCCCATGCATTTATGCTGTTAACCCCCCCCCCCTAACCAACACATCTTTGGATACTGAGAGACAATTTGGCATGGCAAACCCACTTAACCTTCGCATCTTTGGATCATGGAAGGAAACCGGAGCATCCAGAGGAAACCAGGCAGACATGGGGAGAACGTGCAAACTCCACACAATCGTGTGTGTGCCCATGCATGCGTGCCCGTGTCCAGAATGTTGCTGTAAAATTCTGCCCCATATCTTCCCTCTGTTATTGACCATCATACTCCTGCTCCTATTTCTTATGTTCTTATGTTCTTATAATATCCTCTTGGTCACAATGCTACAAAAAACTACCAAATATCATTCCAACCAAATGTTTAAGTCTCATCATGCTATATCGCATTTGAAAGTCAACTAATCACTTTTGTGCATTTCCTTAGTGCCTGTTCCATGTGTCTTTGCCTGTCCTAGTGCTCTAGTGGCTGCAATGTAGCTTGTGGAAGGCTGCTAAATTTCATTAGGTGAGACTGCAGATGGTTTTTCAAGATGACCTAGTAGCTCTTATACTAGAAGGCAAAGCATCAGAGTGCGCCCATCTTGCTGGGCACTAACACACACACTCTGCTAGTTTTCTGACAGTCAACAGCAAGGGCAATGACGGAATGGCATTGCAGGAGGATGAATGCTATCATCCTGAGGAAAATAAGTTCCTTCTCCACTGAACCACTGCCACTCACCCAGGTGCATTCATAACAATGTGTTGGAGGGCACGTTGCTGGACTCTGTTGCACCCAACAAGTTCCTATGAACACTGGTATCTGTTGATGTGATAAGAAGTCTCTCAACACCAGGTTAAAGTCCAACAGGTTTATTTGGAATCACGAGCTTTTGGAGCGCTGCTCCTTCGTCAGGTGAATGGTGTTGTGAGACTTCTTACTGTGCCCACCCCCATCTAATGCCAGCATCTTCACATCATGTTGATATGATGGCAGCAGTCTGAGCCTACACAACCATAAAGTGAGCTTGCATGAGAGTCAATCTTTTCTATTAAACAATTAAAAGCCTGCATGAGAGTCCGCATCAGGAAATCTTGGAGCCAGCTCTCTGCCATGTTGCATCATTCCTGAGTCTTTCTCCAGGTCAAATTCACTTTTACCTTGACTTCCAGCTGCAGCCAGATGGGTGCCTGGCTTTGGGTGCAGGCTGGCTTGAATACATACTAGCTCCTTTAAAATGATGTGCTCCTTGCTCAGGTGTGAAGCCACTAAACAGTGCGTTTGGCACTGGCTATACGCTGAAATCAAACAAATGAGGAGCAGAGTTGGCAGTTGTCTGCATTAGAAGCAATGACTGTGAGTTAATCCACGTACCTGTTTTGGGATTTGTCTAGTTTTGCTGCCCCATTCTCCAACACTACTTCTCTGTTTCCTAAATTGCTGTAAGTTTTGCTGCTGGACTCTGAAGACTAATATCAGATAAAAGCATTAGCAAAAATATCCCCACACCAGATTATTGTCCAAAGATCTCCTTTCCTTGAATCTTGTTTCACCCAAGGACAACAGTTGGTATTGATTCCTTAGTGTGAGTTAGTGTTTGTACATATGCGTTGCTTTTCGAATGATTCCCCTTTTTTTGCATAGCTATAGTTCTACCACTAAAGTTCTGTTAATAGGGTTATAATTAAAAATCTGCTATTGAGTGGATGTAATTCCATGCTTGAATGTTCCACAGTGGGAGAGAGTAATAACGCTCATCTTCATTTTGTTTGTAGTATTTGTGTTGTTTGACCACCTCGAGGTCTTTGACAGACAAATTATCCTTTGATGTTGGGCTTCAAGAAGATGCTTCAGGTATGTCTGCATGTTTTAGTTGGTTGGCTACACCTGTTCTATGTACTAAGGGGTAGAATTTCTGTGGGAAGGCTGGTTCCTGTTTCCCACCGTAATTTTGGCAGCATGCCATGGGAACCCTGAGAGGTATCATATACAACTGTTTACACTGTTATGAGGAGCTCTGCAGTTCTTTATTGATGTTATGGTGGAAGATTAGGAGACACCAAGTAAAAATGATTACCGTCAGAGGTATTTATTTGCAAAAAGGTAAGGGGAAGAAGGGTAAGAGTCTAAATTAGGCCCAGTACTTTATTTTCAAAGACTATCAGAGTACCACAGCATGTAACCAATGGTAACCTGATGTGGTGGTCAGCTGACCTGGTAGACAATTAACCAATGGCAACATGATGCAGTGGTCAACTGACCCAGTAGACAGTGAAACCAATGGCAACATGCTGTGGTAGTCAGCTGACCCAGTTGACTATGTAAAACCAATGGTAACCTGACGTGGTGGTCAGCTGACCTGGTAGACAAGTAACCAATGGCAACATGATGCAGTGGTCAACTGACCCAGTATAAATAGAAAACAAATGAGGGACCTTTACTTTGGAGTCTTTTTATTGCTTGATACTGGAGTATCTTTACTGATGGATGAACAAGAGGTCCCTATTTGCAAAAAGATGGTGGAAAAAGGGTCAGAGTCTGAATTAGACCCAATCCTTTGTCAAAGAGCAATTCCTTTTTTCTGTTTCAAAGAGCAATTCTGCTGACTCATTAAGCAACTCAAGAACACTATTTACAGATGATTCGTGACAGTTTCACATGTGGTCTATTTGTAATGAGGTCTTCATGCCCTTGTGTAGGATAGCCTAGGATTTGTGAGGCCTCATGATGGTGAACTTATTCATGTTCACGTTCATTACCCCACCATATCTGATTGCCGCTTCAAGATTTCACCCAAATGCAGATTAAAACAGAAATTGTGAAGTTGAGATATAAACAGAAAATGCTGGAAAAACTCAGCAGGTCTGACAACATCTGTGGAGAGAGAATAGAGTCAATGTTTCAAGTCTCAGAATCACAGAATCCCACAGTACAGAAGAGGCCCTTCGGCCCCTCAAGTCTGCACCAAAGCAAGAAAGACCCTGACCTGCCCACCTAATCCCACTTGGCCCATAGCCTTGAATGTTATGATGTGCCAAGTACTCATCCAGGTACTTTCGAAAGGATGTGAGGCAACCCGCCTCCACCACCCACTCCCCAATTGGGCAGCATGGTAGAACAGTGGTTAGCACTGCTGCCTTACAGCGCCAGGGACCCAGGTTCGATTCCTGGCTTGGGTCACTGGCTGTGTGGAGTTTGCACCTTCTCCTCGTGTCTGTGTGGGTTTCCTCCCACAGTCTGAAAGACGTGCTGGTTCGGGTACATTAACTCGAACAGGTGCCGGAGTGGCAACTAGGAGAATTTCGCAGTAACTTCATTGCAGTGTTAATGCAAGCCTTACTTGTGACTAATAAATAAACTTTTTGACTAGCTTAGAGGTTTTACAAAAAAAAAGGGCGGCATGGACAAGTTGGGCCGAAGGGCCTGTTTCCATGCTGTAAACCTCTATGACACCCTCCCAGGCAGCGCATTCCAGACCATCACCACCCTCTGGGTAAAAACGTTTTTCCTCAAATCCCCCCCCAAACCTCCCACCCCTCACTTTTAACTTGTGTCCCCTCGTAACTGACCTTTCAACTAAGGGGAACAGCTGTTCCCTATCCACTCTGTCTATGCCCCTCTCAATCTTGAACACCTCAATCAGGTCGCCCCTCAGTCTTCTCTGCTCCAGAATAAACAACCCAAGCCTATCCAACCTCTCTTTATAACTTCAATGTTCCATCCCAGGCAACATCCTGGTGAATCTCCTCTGCATCAGAGTCTGGACAACCCTTCCAAATGTTGGCTCTACTCTCCCTCCACAGATGCTGTCAGACCTGCTGAGTTTTTCTAGTATTTTCTGTTTTTGTTTCCGATTCCAGCATCCGCAGTATTTTGCTTTTATCTTCGTGGAGTTGAGGTCTGTGATTCACTGCCATGTGGAACCCATCCATCCAGAGCCAACAATCTGTTAAATCAATTGATCTGGCAAAACCATCCCTTTTCTCACTCAGAGGTCACTGTGAAAAAAGCCTATAAAAAGTTAAGCCTTGCTCAGTGAGCTGCAACATTTTTAATATAGATGCGACCATCCAGACATACAGATAGGATGAGTAGTAGGCCATTGAGTCTGCCTCTGCCATTTGATAAGATCATGGTTGATCTGATTGTGGCCTCACTCCACTTTCCTATCCACACCTCCTGATACTCTTTGATTCCTTTATCAATCAAGAGTTTTTTTAACTTGGCCTTAAAAATATTCAATGTCCTTGCCTCTGCTGCACTCATAAAGAGATTCAATGGACTATTGACCTGCTGAGAGAGAAATTCTCCTCAAACCCATCTCAAATGAGAGACCCCTTTTACTTAGTGTCCCCTAGTTGTAATCTCTCCCACAAGAGGAAACATCCTCACAATGTCGGTACTGTGATGTCCCATCAGGATTTTCTATAAGATCATCTTTCATTCTTCTAAACTCCAATGGATGCGATCCCAACCTGTTCAATCATTCCTCATAACATAACCCCATCATTCCAGGAATCAGTCAAGTCAACCTTCTCTGCTTATGCAATTGCACCCTTAAGTAAGGAGAGTAAAACTGCACACATGATTTCAGATGTGGTCTCCCCCAAAGCTCTGAACAACTGCAGCAAAACTTTCCTGCTTTTGTATTACATTCTTCTTGCAATAAACACCAACATTCAATTTGCCTTCCTAATCACTTGCATGCCAGCCTTTTTGTGATTCATGTACCAGGACACCCAGCTCCCTGTGTACCAGAGTTATGCAATCTCTCTCCATTTAAATAGTATGCAGTTTTTCTTGTTCCTGGATAAGTTCACATTTTCCCACATTCTCTATCTGCCAAATTATTGCTCGCTTGTTCAACCTACCTACGTTGCTTTGCAGACTTCTTTCAGCACTGATCCCTGTGGCACTTAACTTGTTAGAACTTGCCAACCTGAAAGTGATCCATTTATGCCTACTCTCTGCTTCCTGTTAACTAACCAATTCTCTGTCCATGTTAATATGATGCCCCCCACTCCATGAGCCCTTAGTTGCATTGTAACATTTGATGTGGCATCTTTTAACATGTCCTTTTAGATGGAAATGATTTTGGGAGAAACAGTGGCTGAGTGGTAATATCACTGGGTTAGTAATCAGAGATCTAGGCTAACATTCTGCACATTGAATTCAAATGATTAAATTAATTTAATGAAACTGGAATTGAAAGCTAATCTCAGTAACGATGACTGGGAAACTGTCATCGATTGCCCTCAAAACCCATCTGATTCACTAATATCGTTTAGGGAAGGAAATCTACCATCCTTACCCGACCTGGCCTACGTGTGACTCCAGATCCACAGCAATGCGGTTGGCTCTTAACTGTTCTCTGAAATGGTTGACCAAGGCATTCAATTCAGGGGCAATTAGGGTTGGGTGACAATGCTGGCCAGGCCAGCAATGCTCACATCCTATTTGAAGAAACATGCTACCGCTTCCCCTTTACCCACATTGCTGGTTACTTCCTCAAAGAACTTCAATTGATCAGTCCAATACGATTTTCCTTTCACAAAACTGTGTTGACTCTGCCTGATTGCTTTTAGATTTTCTAAGTTCTCTTCTGTAACTTCCTTAATGTTTTCTATCATTTTCCCTATGATAGACATTAGGCTCACAGCTGTAGTCCCCTGTCTGTCCTCCTGTCTCCTTCCTTTTTTTTGAATAGAGGGGTTGCATTCGCTATTTTCCAATCTGATAGGACTTTCCCAGAATAGGGAATTTTGGAAAATTACAACCGACGCATCAATTATTTGAACTGCCACTGGTTTTAAACACTTAGGATGAAGTCCATCCTTGGGATCTGAGTAATTAACTACTGCTGAGTAACTGATCTAGCATTGGATAAAGTATTTCTATTTGTTGCTGTTGATAAAATGTCTTTCTTATGATTGATTACGAGATGTTTTAAACATGATTTTTTAAAAAAGTACTTCAAGTTCGTAAGCTTGAACCCATGTGGTACATCTCAATCTTTAGTTTGCAGTCTGATTTTGTTTTCAAAAAGATGACTGATTTTTAGATGAATAAATTCAATTGCTTTCCTGACTGGATGTCTATGAGAATTCTTTAATGTGATTGGCGACTTGTACAGTCTGATCACATCGATGCAGCTCCATGTTAGAATCCCTATTGAACGACGCTTATTAATTACATGTCAAGAGAGTTACAGTCCTTAGCACAGGAAACTGCTGGATCTCTCAGCAGAGCTTTGATTATGATAAGGGCGAGCACCCTTGCTTTGCCAGTAACCACACAATCTGGGCAGTGTATGCGTGGGATCATGTTGACACAATGTTAAGAGAGCATCAGTAAAGTGAATATTGAATTAAAGAACAAAGTACAGCACAGGAACAGGTCATCGACCCTCGAAGCCCTTGTCAATCATGATGCCCTAACTAAACTACAAAAAAAACCTTCTGCCCTTATATCCCTGTATTCCCACCCTATTCATGCCTCTTAAATGTTGCTAATGTGCCTGCTTCCACCACCACCTCTGGCAGTGTGTTTCAGGCACACTCTATTCTTTGCATGAACTCTGTGTGAAAATCTTTCCCCATACATCTCCCTTAAGCTTTCCCCCTCTTCCCTTGAACCTGCGCTCCCTTGTAATTGACACTTCCGCCCTGGGAAAGAGCCTCTGACTATCCACTCTGTCGATGCCTCTCATCATTTTGTAGACTTCTATCAAGGCTCCCCTCAGCCTTTCCAGTGAAAAGAATCCTACTTTATTCATCCTCTCCTCATAGCCAACACCCTCAAGACCAGGCAACATCCTGGTGAACCTTCTTTGCACTCTCTCCAAAGCTTCCACGTCCTTCTGGTAGTGTGGTGACCAGACCTGCATGCAATGGTCCAAATGCGACCTAACAAGGTTTTATATAGCTGCAACATGATTTGCCAACTCTTGTACTCAATGCCCCGGCTGAGCATGCCATATGCCTTCTTAATCACCTTGACCATGTGTGTTGCCACTTTTAGAGAACTGTGGACCTGCACGCCCAGATCCCTCTGTATATTAATGTTCCAAAGGGTTCTGCCATTTACAGTATAATTCACACCTAAATTTGATCATCCAAAATGCATCACCTGGCATTTGTCCAGATTAAACTCCTTGAATCTGAACGTCTCAGACAACCAAAAATGAGTATGGTGGGTATGTGTTTGAGCATTTCTGCTTCTGTTCATAGACCTCTTCATTTAAAAAAAACAGCAATAGGAATTGAGTTTATTCATCTATAAATATTTCAAAACATTCAATTAAGTTGTAAAAGTACCAGAGAATTCCCACTGTGAAACTTGTTACTGATGTGATATGAACAGGAGAAGCTTGCTGGTGGACCATTCATCCAGCCTCCAAACAGAGGTCGGAGGGTGAGAAAGTGCGTGTGGGTGATGACCTTATCCTCGTTAGTGTTTCCTCTGAGAGATATCTGGTAAGTCTCTGCTGTTAATTTACTGTTTAAATTCTGGGACAGTCACCACATCGTATTTAAAGTAGAGATAGCTGAAATAGTAATGAAAGCTTGCGGTGTGTAAACATTATGTGAAAGAAATATTTAGAGGAAAAAATGTGTGTATCTCGAGCATTGTTTAGGATGGTGATTAAAAACTGAATTTTATTTTTAAAATTACATTTTTACCATTAAAAAAAATTTGAAAAGATTCACTAGGTTGATTCCGGAGTTGAGGGTTGGCTTATGAGGAGAGACTGAGTAGACTGGGGCTATACTCATTGGAATTCAGAAGAATGAGGGGAGATCTTCTAGAAACGTATAAGATTATGACGGGAATAGATAAGATAGAACTGGCAGGTGAAACTAGAATTAGGGGGCATGGCCTCAAAATAAGGGGGAGCAGATTTAGGACTGAGTTGAGGAAGAACTTCTTCACATAAAGGCTTGTGAATCTGTGGAATTCCCTGCCCAGTGAAACAGTTGAGGCTACCTCATTGAATGTTTTTAAGGCAAGGATAGATAAATTTTTGAACAGTAAAGGAATTGAGGGCTATGGTGAGTGGGTAGGTAGGTGGAGCTGAGTCCACGAAAAGATCAGCCATGATCTTCTTGAATGGTGGAGCAGGCTCGAGGGGCCAGATGGCCTACTCCTGCTCCTAGTTCTTATGTTGTTATATCCAGGCTGGAATTCTCCGACCCCGCCCGCAGCTGGGATTCTCTGGTTCCGCTGCAGTGAATGGAGATTTGGCTGAGCGCCAAATTCTCCTTCTCGCTGGCAGCAGTAATGGGGCATGAGACCGGGGAATTCTGGCCATAGTGTACTCATTAGGTACAAAAAATAATGAAAGACACTCATGGAATGTTGGCTTATAGAAATAGAAGGCTGGGATATAAAGGGGAGAACATTTTCCTACACCTGAACAGAGTCCTGGTTCGACAACATTTGGAGTACTTCGTACAGTTTTGGGCACCAAAGTTAAAAAGGATTATTGGCCTTGGGGGGGAAAAAAAAATGCAGGGATGATTCACCAGAATGCTGCCAAGGCTCGGAGGGTTGAAGTGTGAGGGGAGATTATCTTAAGATCATAAGAAGGAGCAGAAGATGGCCACACGGCCCCTCATGCTTTTCTGCCCCCTCCCCTTTGTAAGATCAAGGCTAATCTGATCTTGGCCTCGACTTCATTTCCCTGTCTATACTCCACTGCCGTAACTCTTCACCATTCCATAGTTTGAATCTGTGACTCATCTTTAAATACATTCAATGAATTCCATGACTCAGCCTCCACCCACAGATCTGTGGGGTAGAGAATTCCAAACAATGAGAAAGTCCTTAAGGGATACCTGTCATTTCAAACAATGATTCCAGTTCTAGACTTCCCGATGAAGGGAAACATCCATTTTAGTATCTACCACCTCAAGCCTTGTGGAACTCACTGCACCATAGCACGTTGGAGTCTGAATCATTGAATGGTTTGAAGAAGGAGATCGATATATTTCTAATTTTTAAAAAAAAGTATAAGGGGAACAGGTGGGGAGGTGGATTTGAGACCAGGGAGCGATCAGCCATGATCTGATTGAATGGCGGAGCAGGCTTGAAGGACTGAATTTGCCTACTTCAGCTTTTAATTCCTATGTTTCGGTAAGATCACCTCTTGTCCTTCTAAATTCCATTGATTCTCGGCCCAACATGCTGAATCTTTCCTTGAACTTTCTGACTAACACAAATATATTGCTTCCTCTGGTGAATTTTCATGGAGGCTGCTTCTGTGTAGGGCATGAGTGATGCTTACCTGCCTACTCGAGGGGGCCTGTTGAGGGCACACGTCAGACACCATTTGGAATTTTCCTGGTGGAAGTTGAAGCTGGTGAATGGAGGTGGAAAACCGGTGGGATTGGGGGCAGAGATGCCTCCTAATTCCACTGCCCTGCAGCTGTGATTGACAAAGTGCTGCAATGATGGTCTAGCAGCTGTGGGGACTTTTGTTTCATTTTTAAACTTTTTCCATTGCCTCCACCTTGAGACACCCTCTCATTCTCCTGCCTTCATCCGCAACACTTGCTTCTCCTGTCTACTGAGCCCGGCTCTCATCCTTAATTGGGCAGGGCTCCCAGAGGCGGTCTCTTAATCCAGAATCTCCAGTGTGGTCCCATAGCCGGCTTTCCCGGGCTCCCATAAGACCATAAGACATAGGAGCGGAAGTAAGGCCATTCGGCCCATCGAGTCCACTCCACCATTCAATCATGGTTGATTTCAACTCCATTTACCCGCTCTCTCCCCATAGCCCTTAATTCCTCGAGAAATCAAGAATTTATCAATTTCTGTCTTGAAGACACTCAACGTCTCGGCCTCCACAGCCCTCTGTGGCAATGAATTCCACAGACCCACCACTCTCTGGCTGAAGAAATTTCTCCTCATCTCTGTTCTAAAGTGACTCCCTTTTATTCTAAGGCTGTGCCCCCGCGTCCTAGTCTCCCCTGTTAATGGAAACAACTTCCCTACGTCCATCCTATCTAAGCCGTTCATTATCTTGTAAGTTTCTATCAGATCTCCCCTCAACCTCCTAAACTCCAATGAATATAATCTCACGATCCTCAGACGTTCATCGTATGTCAGGCCTACCATTCTTGGGATCATCCGTGTGAATCTCTGCTGGACCCGCTCCAGTGCCAGTATGTCCTTCCTGAGGTGTGGGGCCCAAAATTGCTCACAGTACTCCAAATGGGGCCTAACCAGTGCTTTATAAAGCCTCAGAAGTACATCCCTGCTTTTGTATTCCAAGCCTCTTGAGATAAATGACAACATTACATTTGCTTTCTTAATTACGGACTCAACCTGCAAGTTTACCTTTAGAGAATCCTGGACTAGGACTCCCAAGTCCCTTTGCACTTTAGCATTATGAATTTTGTCACCGTTTAGAAAATAGTCCATGCCTCTATTCTTTTTTCCAAAGTGTACGACCTCGCACTTGCCCACGTTGAATTTCATCAGCCACTTCTTGGACCACTCTCCTAAACTGTCTAAATCTTTCTGCAGCCTCCCCACCTCCTCAATACTACCTGCCCCTCCACCTATCTTTGTATCATCGGCAAACTTGGCCAGAATGCTCCCAGTCCCGTCATCTAGATCGTTAATATATAAAGAGAACAGCTGTGGCCCCAACACTGAACCCTGCGGGGCACCACTTGTCACCGGTTGCCATTCTGAGAAAGAACCTTTTATCCCAACTCTCTGCCTTCTGTCTGACAGCCAATCGTCAATCCATGTTAGTACCTTGCCTCGAATACCATGGGCCCTTATTTTACTTAGCAGTCTCCCGTGAGGCACCTTGTCAAAGGCCTTTTGGAAGTCAAGATAGATAACATCCATTGGCTCTCCTTGGTCTAACCTATTTGTTATCTCTTCAAAGAACTCTAACAGGTTTGTCAGGCACGACCTCCCCTTACTAAATCCATGCTGACTTGTCCTAATCCGACCCTGCACTTCCAAGAATTTAGAAATCTCATCCTTAACGATGGATTCTAGAATTTTGCCAACAACTGAGGTTAGGCTAATTGGCCTATAATTTTCCATCTTTTTTCTTGTTCCCTTCTTGAACAGTGGGGTTACAACAGCGATTTTCCAATCCTCTGGGACTTTCCCTGACTCCAGTGACTTTTGAAAGATCATAACTAACGCCTCCACTATTTCTTCAGCTATCTCTTTTCGAACTCTAGGATGTAGCCCATCTGGGCCCGGAGATTTATCAATTTTCAGACCTTTTAGTTTCTCTAGCACTTTCTCCTTTGTGATGGCAACCATATTCAACTCTGCCCCCTGACTTTCCTGACTCCCAACCTGCATTAATTCCTGACTGTGAGATTGGAATCAGGAATGCAAATCCAGCCCTAGATGTTGTCTCATCAATGTATGCATATAACAAGAACTCGCTATTTTTATAGTCATTACATTTGTCTTTCTAATTACTTGCTGTTAGGCTGACATTCCCGAGCATTAAGTAGAAGGTTAAAGGGTAATTTGTTTGTTGCATTTTTAACATTTTGAGAGTAAAGGAATTAAGGGTTATGGTGAGCGGGTGGGTAAGTGGAGCTGAGTCCACAAAGAGCAGCCATGATCTTATTGAATGGCGGAGCAGGCTTGAGGGGGCCAGGTGGCCTACTCCTGCTCCTAGTTCTTGTGAGAGACGTTTTTCCACTCCACTGATGTGGAAGTCTAGGACAACGGACATACCCTCAGGAGAAACGTTTTCATGCAGAGGATGAACTCGTCTCATTATAGTTACTAGCTTCATTAATTTAAGTCAAAGATATTTATATTTTTACCAGTCAAGGATGTAAAAGTGTATGGAATCAAGGTAGGTGGATGAAGGTACAGATCAGCCATGATCTCACTTAAGTTAAAGCCTATTTATTAGTCACAAGTAAGCTTACATTAACACTGCATTGAAGTTACTGTGAAAATTCCCTAGTTGCCACACTCTAGCACCTGTTCGGGTACACTGAGGAAGAATTTAGCATGACCAATGCACCCTAACCAGCACGTCTTTTGGAATGTGGGAGGAAACCCAGGCAGACACGGGGAGAATGTGCAAACTCCACACTAAGTGACCCAAACCAGGAATCGAACCTGGGTCCCTGGGGTTGAGAGGCAGCAGTGCTAACCACTGTGCCACCGCGCTGACCTTGTGGGGATGAATGGCCTACTCCAGTTCTTATTAGCATACCTCCAAAATTTAACTGGTACCACGATTCTTGGCCTATGCACTGCATGTAGTTACTTGTGGGGATTCTTTGATTTTCTTGCCATAGTCTATCAGAAAATCTAACTCCAATAATGTTAGATTGATTAAAACGTGCTGGTTGACTAGCCTCTTACTAAATATTGTTAATGCAGTACATTGGGATGGCACAGTGGTTAGAGCACTGCTGCCTCTATGCCAGGGACCCGGGTTCAATTCCAGCCACGGGTGACTGTGTGAAGTTTGCATGTTCTCCCCATGCCTGCGTAGGTTTCCTCCAGGTGCTCCGGTTTCTTCCCACAGTCCTAAGATGTGCAGGTTAAGTTGATTAGACATGCTAAATTGCCTCTCTGGGGGATTAGCAGGGTAAGTACCTGCGGTTATGGGGATAGGGTCTGGGTGGGATTATTGTCGGTGCAGACTCGATGGGCCAAATGGCCTCCTTTTGCATTGTAGGGATTCTATGATTGTTAATTGTGACAATCCACAGAACAAACCACACCACATCTCCAAAAAACCAAATTAACATTTATTTTGTCAATTATGTCAGCAATTTAAGGTGAAGGAAGTAATTGACTTTGTGTTAATTTGTGCCTCTGCATTCAGTAGATTGCGAAGCAGTTATCTCTGCCGCTACAATATTTATAACTTGGGAAAGAAAATTGCGAAACTCTGGAACATGGAGCACAGAAAATCCATTTCTTATTCCTAATGTGGTGTGATCCATAGAAAACTTGATGCTGCGATGTTTTCTAAGTATACCCTCTTTTTTCTCAGCATTTGTCTTTTGCTAGTGGAGATTTACAAGTGGATGCCTCCTTCATGCAGACGCTTTGGAATATGAACCCAGTCTGTTCAGGCTGTGAGCTGGCTGAAGGTCAGTAATAAAATGTACCATATAAAATTTAAAGTTTATTTATTTGTGTCACAGGTAGGTTTACAGCAACACTGCAATGAAATTACTGTGACAATTCTCTAGTTGCCACACTCCGGCGCCTGTTTGGGCACACTGAGGGAGAATTTGGCATGGCTAATGCACCTAACCAGCACATCTTTCGGACTGTGGGAGGAAACCAGAGCACCCGGAGGAAACCCACGCAGACACTGGGAGAACGTGCAGACTCCACACAGACAGTGACCCAAGCCGGGGGAATTGAACCCATGTCCGTGGTGCTGTGAGGCAGCAGTGCCACCCAATAACCAGTTACTGCTCTTTACACTCTTGAAGATTAATGTTTTAATTCAATGGATCTTAATTGGAACTGGTTGCTAAGCCAACATTATTGCAATAGAACGCAAGCATTTTGATGGACGTTGCAGTTGAGAAGGTGTTTTATCTTGGAGGATGTGTAGACATGAGCTGTTTTTCAAACTTGCTGTAGCTTTTCTGCAACTTTAATGAACTAATCATTTGACTGGAAACTCTTGGGTTATATGATGTTTTTGAAGAAAATAGCACAAGGCAACAAGGCTAGTTATTCTGACTTAAAAAGAGCCGGTGTTACTTGGAGAGAATTTTTCACTGTCAGTAGAAGAATGCAAATGTTTTGCTAAAAATGCTGGCTAAATTAGGGATCGAGCAGCTGCTGAATTAATTGACAGTTCTGTAATTATGTAGTTTAAATCCGCCCACATTGAGGTTATAATAGGAATCATGACCGTGCTTAAGGATTATTACTCAATGCATACAAAAGTTTTGTTTGATCACATTCCTGAACACCTGTTCACACTATTCCTAAATAAGAGGAACATTATATAACATTTGCTGATGCTTCTAAGCTGTCTAACCATTTGCAGATTGATACTGGAGAAAAGAGTCTGGACGGTTCAGCCAATCCACTAATGATGAATAGATTTTATGCTGAATAAAGCTCTAAACTAGTGTGCATCTTGAAATATTTTTCAATAAAAGTTGAAAGGAATTTGAGCTTGATTACTGAAAATCCACAAAGTAGCGAGACACTGTAAAACCATAATCAACAGCGTCAACTGGGAACCAAGAAACATCTGTGTGGTTAATTGTAACCAAACAGGCATTTTAACCTTGGCGTAGTCATATTTATAACTCTGTCCAGCTTTTGGTAACCTACTTCTGAAAGAATACCGATGATCCAGATGGAACTCGGAAGAGCAGCAGCAATCATTTTAAGGGCTTAAAGAGATTCAAATAGCTGAACATTTTTATTAGAGAAAAGGGGTGCTTGAGACAACACACAACCCAGATCGTTAAACAGCTGAGAGTTTGTGGCACCATTTGAGTGCATCTTTCTCTCAACATCACTTGGCTTAAAGCAGGTTATTGTAAGAAAATCCGTCAAAATGGCTTCCGTAAATGCATCCGATCAGACAGATTTATTCTTTAGGCTTTGAGAAATATCTGCCAAGAAATATCCATCAAATCAGCAGCGTTCTTTACAGCAGGGTAATCAGTCACCAACCACACCACGATGCCCTTATCAATAGATGTAAAAATCTTGGGGGGGGGCAATAACCCAGTTGTATTTTCGCTGGACTATTAATCCAGAAACTCGGCTAATGTTCTAGGGACCGGGGTTCGAATCCCGCCACAGCCGATGGTGGAATTTGAATTGAATTTTTAAAAAATCTGGAATTAAGAATCTACTGATGACCATGAAACCATTATCGGGAAAAACTCATCTGGTTCACTAATGTCCCTTTAGGGGAGGAAATCTGCTATCCTTACCTGGTCTGGCCTACATGTGACTCCAGATCCACAGCAGAGTGGCTGACTCTCAACTGCCCTCTGAAATGACTGAGCGAGCCACTCAATTCAAGGACATGGCCATAAATGCTGGCCCAGCCAACAACGCCCATGTCCCACAAATGAAGAAGAAATTTTTTTTTGCTGTATCAGTTGGAAATGGTTTATCTTGGTTACGACGGATGTAATCAAAGCTCAGTTGAATGCCTATGTCAATTTGGGAAATTAGTCGGAGTCAGGGGGCTACACTTGCAGAAAACATTTCTCCCAACTTTTTCAAAAGTAATATTTGCAAAGTTAATGGGGAAAAAACATCAACTGAGAAATGTGTTGTCACGAACTGGCTCAGCGACGTTAAGTTTTTTTTTTCAATTAACTTCAATAACTCACCATTCAAACCTTCCAGCTGGAAATGTTGTCTTCAGTGTAATGTGTGGGATCATCAGAACACCGTTTCCCTTTAGATGATTCTGCAAAATGGCAGCTGGATTCTGATTTGGCTTTCCTGTCCAAACCAGGAAAGAAAAATTAAGCATCGGGCATTTGTGTCCTTGTTTAGTGCTTATGTTTTCTGGATCCAAGACTACAGATATCAGTCTATAAAATGAAATACCAAAGAACCACTTTAGGTACTGTCTGTTGGTACTTGAAGTTTGCGTTAGGCTCCAATAGATGTCGCAGGACCCCAAATTGCATTGGTTAATGTGCCTCTCAATAATTTTTGCTGGGGGATTGAATTCTCCATTTCAAGGCCCCAATTAAATTGCTGGAGACCCAATATCGATGGGAATGGACTCTAAGTGCTGTGTTGCAATTTTGATTGTGCTGCAGCCCAGTTCTCACCTGTTGAGAGAAGGCAAATAACGCAATGGGTCGTATTTTCAAAGCGGGATCAGGAACTTGACCAGGTGAATTCCAAGTTCTGACACCAAACTTGCAGTCAAATGTCTTTACTGGGTAGCAGAAAGCTGGAGCTGTCGTTGGCTCCAGCAGCAAAGGCAGGCGGCAGCCGTGTTTGAAGTTGCCACTTCCTAACCGAAGCTCTCCAGAGAGCCAGCAACGTCAGTGCTGTTGTTAGTGGTCATGCAGCCTAGATGTAAGTGCAGGGCTCAAGACAGCACCCAGAGGAACTTTGCAATGCCCCTGCAATTAGCCCGACAGCTGTGTACTAACCATGCACCCGACTGTTTGGGTTCAGTAGAACAAAGACTGAAAATAGTATTCTCCACTGGACAGGCCCTTTAACAAGCTCCTTAGTGAGCTAATTGGTGGGTGGATTTCCAGTTTTTTTTTCCCACCAGCCCCCACACTTGAAAATTAGATATTGTCCTGAAGGCAGAAGGTCTCAAGATAGCCTCCAGGGCCGCAATTTTGAAATTGTGGCTGTAGAGTAAAGGGTTAACATCAGAAGCACCTGATACTGATGTAACTGCTGATGCAACTCTGAATCGTAGAATCCCTACAGTGCCAAATGAGGCCATTCGGCCCATCGAGTCTGTACCGACTACAATCCCACCCAGGTTATCTCCAGAACTCCACATATTTACCCTGCTAATCCCCCTACCACTAGGATCAATTTAGCACAGCCAGTCAACCTAACTCGCAAGTCTTTGGACTGTGGGAGGAAACCGGAGGAAACCCTCGCAGATATGGGGAGAAAGTGCAAACTCCAGACAGACAGTGACCCGAGGCTGGAATTGAACTCAGTTCCCTACTGCTGAGAGGCAGCAGTGCTAATTACTTTGCCACTGTGCCATGCCACATGATTAAGTGACTGAGATCTGGAGGGTGGCAGAAGTGCAACGTCAAGTACAGTTGCTGAGATGCACAAAGATCTGTAAATGAGCATGAATGTTTGTTAAAGTAGCTTTCTTGAGAAGATGGGAAAATCCTAAAGAACCCTATCTAGAATTGAACACAAGACAAAACTGTGTCCACACTGGGTCCCACCCCCCTCCACACTGGGTCCCACCCCCCCCCTTGAAATTCTGGCTCTATATGTGTTAATGGGATTAGATATTTCTTCAACTTAACTAAGTTGCTTCATAGAATCATAGAATTCCTACAATGTCCATCAAGTCTACACTGACTCTCCGGCAGAGCATTCCAGCTAGGTCCTATCCTCGTAACCCCACGTATTTACCCTGCTAAGCCCCTTAACCTACACATTTTGGGACACAAAAGGACAATTTAGCATGGCCAATCCTCCCACATCTTTGGACTGTGGGAGGAAACTGGAGCACCTGGAGGAAACCCACACAGTCACGGAGAATGTGCAAACTCCACGCAGTCACCCAAGGCCGGAATTGAACCCAGGTTCCTGGCGCTGTGAGGTAGCAGTACTAACCACCGTGCTTGTTCAATTCTAATCAAGCACGATTATATTAGTGTTGAAACTACACTGTTCTATTTGCATGTTAAAATTTGAAAATATTAGGTCAACAAAATGTTAGTTTTGTCTGCCGTTAAAGTCATAAAATATGGTTATGAAAATAGTTCATGATTCACAACAATGCAAGGATTCTAGGAAGGGGACAAATCGACCATGGTTAATCGATGTAGTTGAGAATAATATTAAACTGAAAGAAAACATAAGTGGCGTTACTCGTAAGGCAGAGGATTGGGAAAGTTTTAAAAATCAACAAAGGATGACCAAAAATAATAGCGGGAGAAGGTAAACTGAGAGTAAACCCAAAAGTAATGTAAAAATGAACAGTAAGAGCTTCTTTAAATCGCTGGAAAGGAAGAGAGAGGCCAAAGTGAACATCAACCCCTTGGAGAACAAGACAGAAAAAATAATAATGGAGAATGAAAATAGCAGAGGAGTTAACTAAATACTTTGCTTTAGTCTTCATTGTGGGAAGGCACTAATAACCTTCCAAAAATACTAATTCAAGGGCAAAAGGGTGGGGAGAAAGAATTAACTATCACTGGATAAAAAATACTAGGGAAACTAATGGACCTAAAGGCTGATAAGTCCCTTGGGCCTGATTGGTTGCATCCTAGGATATTAAAGGAAGTAGCTACAGAGATAGTGGATGCTGTATAGTAATCTTCCGAATCCTTAAATTCTGGGAAAGTCCCAAAGGATTGAAAAACTGCCAATATAACATCCTTATTCGCAAAGGATGGAAGGCAAAAAGCAGGTAACTAGGCCGGTTAGCTTAACATCTATCATTGGGCAAATGTTCGAGTCCATTATAAAGGATGTAATAGCAGAGCATTTAACAATACATGATATAATCAAACCAAGTCAGCATAGCTTCATGAAGAGGGGATCATGTCTGACAAGTTTATTAGAATTATTTGAGATGGTAACAAACGTGATTGGAGGTGAAGAATTAGATGTAATATACTTGGATTTCCAAAATGTGTTTGATAAGGTACTGCTCAAAAGGTTACTTGATGAGATAAGAGCCCATGGTGTTGGGGGTAGTATATTAGCATGGATAGAGGATTGGCTAACTAATAGAGAATAGAGAGTTGGGCTAAGAGGCATTGTCAGGATGGTAACCGGTAACTAGTGGAGTGCCACAGGGACCGGCGCTGGGCCACAATCATTTACAGCATAAATGGCTTGGACAAGGGAAGTGAATGTGCTATTGACAAGTTTACAGATGACACAAAAATAGGTGGAAAGGCAAGTGGGTGGGGATGACACAGTCTACAGAGGGACATAGGCAGGTTAAGTGAGTGGGCAAAATCTTGGCAGATGGAATATAATGTAGGAAAATGTGAAGCTATGCGCTTTGGTAGGAAGGATTAAGTAGCTGAATATTATTTAAGTGGAGAAAGACTGCAGAAAGTTGCAGCACAGGGATTTGGAAGTCCTTGTGCATCAATCACAAAAAGCTAGCATGCAAGTTCAGCAGCTAATCGGGAAGGCAAATGGAATGTTGGCCTTTATTTCTAAGGGAATGGAGTATAAAAATGGGGAAATTTTGCTAAAACTATGCAAGGTCCTTAGTTCGACCACATCTGTTGTGGTCTCCTTGTCTAAGGAAAGATATACTGGCATTGGAGGCAGTCTGAAAAAGGTTCACGAGGTTACTCCTGGATGTGTAGGGATTTTCTGATAAGAGGTTGAGTAGGTTGGGCCCATGCGCATTGGAGTTTAGAAGAACACAGTGATCTTATTGAGACATGTAGGATTCTCAGAGGGTATTGACAAGGCAGATGCCCCTTGGGTTGTTGCCCCTTGGGCTGTTTCCCCTTGAGAGGTTGAGGGCGAATCTCTTCTCAGAGGGGAGTGAATCTGTGGAATTCTTTACTGCAGAGGGCTGTAGAGGCTGGGGCGTTAATATGTTCAAGGCTGAGATAGGCAGATTGTTAATCAGTAAGGAAATCGAAGGGTTAAGAGGGGAAAGTGGAGTTGAGGATTATCATATCAGTCATGATCTCATTGAATGAAGAAGACTCGTTGGATTGAATGGCCTACTTCTGCCCCTACGTCTTATGGTCTTATAGGATGCCTGAGGCAGGAAGAGACTGAATCATGAGGTTTAAAATTTTGACCTGCAAAAAACAAATGTCCTCATAACCTACAAAATCATAGAATGGTGACAGCACACTTATTGTTCACACTGGTCTCTGCAAAAACAACTCGGCTAGTCCCACTCCCTCTCCCTTTCCCCATAACTCTACATTTTTAAAATTCTCTTCTGCTAAGTATCCAACTCCCTTTAACCCAATTTTCTGAGTGCAAAAATATCGATTTGTCCATAAAAATTTGGTTGTGAGATGTGTTGAAATGACAGTCTGCTATATCTCTTGAGTTTATTTAGATATTCCTTCAATTTTATATCCATAGGATTCCTGACCGGTGGACATGTCCTGCGCCTCTTTCATGGTCACATGGATGAATGTCTCACGGTCGCAGCATTCGATCAGGGTGAAGATCAGCGAAGGTCAGTTTATCCATTAATGTTTCTCTCATTTATTACAGATGCTACTTCAGGCTGTAAGCTTTCTTTTTTTTTAATAAAGTCTATTTATTAGTGTCACAAGTAGGCTTACATTAACACTACAATAAAGTTTCTGTGAAAATCCCCTAGTCACCACACTCCGGCGCCTGTTCGGGAACACTGAGGGAGAATTTAGCACGGCCAATCCACCTAACCAGCACGTCTTTCGGACTGGGAGGAAACCCGGAGCACCCGGAGGAAACCCACGCAGACACGAGGAGAACGTGCAGACTCTGCACAGACAGTGACCCAAGCCGGGAATCGAACCCGGGTCCCTGGTGCTGTGAGGCAGCAGTGCTAACCACTGTGCCAATGAGTGATAAAATATCTTTGAAAGTTGTCCAGAGGCCGAGAGTAATAAAATTTTGGTAAATGAAGCACTCGATGCGACACTGGATCATATGACTAGGGGGTCTGCAGCCTACCCCCAGGTTTGTTTAGGTCGCCACTTTAAGTGGGGATAACAGTGTGGCTACTACATTTGATAAGTAGCCATAAGGTAGTAATGCTATTAGGAGGAGACATATTGGGTTAGACTTCCATATCTACTTATTATTCAGCAACTTTCTGGAACCAGAGGGGAAATTTTACCTGAAACAAAAAAGGCTGATTTGTGTTGGGTATGGGAAGAGTGTTGAAGTTTTAAAAATCAGAATTTCGACCCAAGCCCAGGTCCAACTGTCCACTTCCAGCATTAACTGACCAAACTGCACAAGGGAGGAGAGTTGGCACTGTTTTTTTGGCAACTCCATTTCTAATGAAGTCTTGATGTCAGAGTAACATCTTATAGAAATTTTCATAGAAATTTTCATAGAAAATGGCAACAGAACGCAGAGAACAAAAGAAACTAACATTCCACCTTGACTGCCTCCAGTTTCCCAAATGCGGAGGAAATTTTTAGGATGGGAAAGAATTTAAAATAATGCCAAATCAGGTATTGTTAATAGCTTGCTCTTGCGGCATTCCCCTCGTTTGATTAAGTTCAGCTGTTACAGATATTACATTTTAGAACTGAAACTAATAGCCTTGCCGTGTTTACTATGGAAATAATTTGAGCACTCTCAGCAGGGATTTGATTTCACTGCTGATATGAGACTCTTTGCTCGATGGCAGGCAGAATTCACCCACCAGTTGTCACTGGGAGCTGCCCAAGACCAGGTTAATCAGTTCAATTTTTATGACGGGTGTTAACAGGCACTGTTGTATGAAAGGTTGAGGAAATAAATGTTGGGTAAAAATTCAGCCTTTCAGAGTGTGTTAGTTGACTTCCACCGACATGTCTGAGAAGGCTGAATCTCTTGTTTCTTTCCTAAGCACGAGGTATTCAGATGAGAGTAATGTATTTGATTGTTTTGCCTTCCCTTTCCTCGGTCTCCCCGTGACACGAGACACTAACAGAGAAAGTAGGAAAGTAATCTTTGGAGGCTTTTAAAGTTTATTTACTGGTGTCACAAGTAGGCTTACATTAACACTGCAATAGTGCGGCAACAATAATCTCTCCCTCAATGTCAACAAAACGAAGGAGTTTGTCATCGACTTCAGGAAGCGTAGAGGAGAACATGCCCCTGTCTACATCAATGGGGACGAAGTAGAAAGGGTCGCGAGCTTCAAGTTTTTAGGTGTCCAGATCACCAACAGCCTGTCCTGGTCCCTCCATACCGACGCTATAGTTAAGAAAGCCCACCAACGCCTCTACTTTCTCAGAAGAATAAGGAAATTTGGCATGTCAGCTACGACTCTCTCCAACTTTTACAGATGCACCATAGAAAGCATTCTTTCTGGTTGTATCACAGCTTGGTATGGCTCCTGCTCTGCCCAACACCGCAAGGAACTACAAAAGGTCATGAACGTAGCCCAATCCATCACGCAAACCAGTCTCCCATCCATTGACTCTGTCTACACTTCCCGCTGCCTTGGCAAAGCAGCCAACATAATTAAGGACCCCACGCACTCTGGACAATCTCTCTTCCAGCTTCGTCTGTCAGGAAAAAGATATAAAAGTCTGAGACCACGTACCAACCGACTCAAGAACTGCTTCTTCCCTGCTGCTGTCAGACTTTTGAATGGATTTACCTTGCATTAAGTTGATCTTTCTCTACACCTTAGCTATGACTGTAACACTACATTCTGCACTCTCTCCTTTCCTTCTCTATGAATGGTATGCTTTGTCTATAGCGTGCAAGAAACAATATTTTTCACTATGTTAATACATGTGATAATAAGTCAAATCAATGAAGTTACTGTGAAAATCCCCTTGTTGCCACACTCCGGCATTTAGCATGGCCAATGCACCTAACTTGCATGTCTTTCAGACTGTGGGAGGAAACCGGAGCACCTAGAGGTTGAGCTAGCACTAAAAATTACATAAGACAATGTTGATTTTCTCCCAATTTTTTCCTTTCCTCTTGCTAAATTATGTCTGTACTGTACACAATGGGCGGGACTCTCTGGCCTCATCAATGACAAGGACCCGTTCGTTGCGAGTGAGAATGTAGAATTTGGCATTCCAGCCAAAATTTCATTCATTTTCACCGGAAAAATCCCAGCCGGGAACAAGGATCTAACTTTTAATGGTTTATATATATTTAATATTAATGGTATTCGCTCCTTGCGACATTGTGGACACAAATTTGAACAGTAGCAGGTGAAGAATATGTCTTGAGCCTTCTGTGCAAATTATACTCGCACAATAATTATTTGCTATCTGCTGCTGCCTGCAGGATTACTAAACATTTCTCTACACACATGTGCTTGCAGTATCTTTGTTCCTTATTTTGCTTCCACCTTTTTGTAAAAATAATTGTGATTTCCAAGCCCTCCAAAAGTATTCATACGAAGGAAAGACACCAGAAAATAAAGTGCATTGAACTAAACTGAAGCAAGAGACCATTAGTCCAGAAACTCAGCTAATGTCCTGGGGACCCGGGTTCGAATCCCGCCACAGCAGATGGTGGAATTTGAATTCAATTTTTTTTAAAAAATCTGAAATTAAGAATCTACTGATGACCGTTGTCGATTGTTGGAAAAACTCATCTGGTTCACTAATGTCCTTTTTAGGGAAGGAAATCTGCCGTCCTTACCCGGTCTGGCTTACATATGACTCCAGCACCACAACAATGTGATTGATTCTCAACTGCCCTCAGGCAGCTAGGGATGGGCAATAAATGCTGGCCAGCCAGCGACGCCCATGTCCACGAATAAATTTTTTTAAAAAAATCTCATAATCTGACAATTGATTGTTAATCAGGTCAACAAAACCTACTCCATAAGCCATCAAAAAAAGTTACCTTTTAAAATCCCTTGTCAGTCATATAACTGTCTTAATTCTGAGTAAATTATATTCGGAATTAATATGCTTTTCATTGCTCTGTAGGTTGGTTCACTATGAAGGAGGTGCAGTGTGCAGCCACGCAAGGTCCTTGTGGAGACTGGAACCATTGCGCATCAGGTAATGAGATTAGACCAGTGACGATGTCCATTCCACATCATTCTAGGGGAAAAATCTAAGCTGGGTAGTTTGTATAATCCGAATTAGGAAGGATGTAGAATTGTGAAGTGAACAACCAATGGAGTAAATATTTATAATGACCTTTTTTCTTGCAGCATTTTATATTTAATTTTACAAATTGTAGAGAATGTTAAAAATTTATTTATTTTAGTCACAGGTAGGCTTACATTAACACTGCAATGAAGTTATTGTGAAAATCCCTTAGTCCCCACACTCCGGTGCCTGTTCGGGTACACTGAGGGAGAATTTAGCATGGCCAATGCATCTAACCAGCACTTCTTTCGGACTGTGGGAGGAAACCAGAGCACCCGGAGGAAACCCACGCGGATACTGGGAGAACGTGCAGACTCCGCCCAGACACTGACCCAAGCCAGGAATCGAACCTGGGTTCCTGGTGCTGTGAGGCAGCAGTGCTAACCACTGTGCCCCAGTAATCAATGGAATACATATTTATAATGACCTTTCTCTTGAAGCATTTCAAGTTTAATTTTACAAGTTTGAGAATATGTTAGCTAAAACATTTTTAAATCAATCGCTAATAAACTCAGTGGCAACATTCAGGTTAATTTTGGACAACAGTACATGTTGAACCTATGCTGGCAAAATGTTAACTATTTATGCCATTTGACCAATAAGACCAATTATAATGATCCAATTATTGCTAGCAGCAGAAGGAAATTTCTTTAGCTGCAGCCTAGCTGAATATTTTGTTGCATATTCCACCAGCTTTTCTAAATGCCCAAATGTAAATTAGACTGCTGGCAATTATGATTCGTGTCCCATTTTGTAAAAAATAATTCAGGTACAAGATATTCATATGCAGTTACTACGACTACACTTGAATATCTAAAGATATACAATTCGTGTCCTCCTTAGCAATAAATGCACCTATCCCTGAATCATAAGTCTGCTTAGCCAGTGTTATTAAATCTGTACACAAATGGAAATGTTACTGCACACTGATTTTAATTTTAAACCTTTCTATATAGTCCTTGGGAATTCAGAGGAAGTTCACCAGATTGATTGACATATGAGGAGAGATTAAACAGTTTGGGCCTATACTCGCTGGAGTTTAGAAGGATGAGTGGATCTGATCGAGGGATATAAAATTTTAAAAGGGATTGATGAAGGAAATGTAGACCAAATGCCTCCTCATGTGGGGCAGTCTAGAACAAGAAGTCACAAGTATAGGTTGAGAGGCAGTAGATTTAAAACTGAGATGAGGAGGAACTACTACTCGCAGAGGTTGGTGAATTTGTGGAACTCGCTGCCCCATAGCGCGGTGGAGTCCGAATCGTTGAATGGTTTCAAGAAAGAGATAGATATATTTCTAATTTTTAAAAAAAGGGGATACGGGGAACAGGTGGGGAGGTGGATTTGAGAGCGTGGATAGATCAGCCATGATCTGATTGAGCCTGCTCCGCCATTCAAAGGGCTGAATTTGCCAACTTCTGCTCCTAATTCCTATGTTCCTATGAATTGAACAGTCCATACATTGTAATGATGTTGATTATGAGTACATGACTTGCAAATTACGTGTTTGTTGAGGTGTTGATCTGTTTTCTGAAGCATTGTTACTTTTCTCAACAGCTGGAGTGGTGGCCATATGAAGTGGGGTCAGCCTTTCCGCATTCGTCATGTCACCACAGGCAAATACTTGGGTCTGGACGAGGAGAAAGGGCTTTTACTTTTTGATCAAGATAAATCAAATATCAAAATCACCTCATTTTGTTTCCGAGTCTCAAAGGTGAGAGAAAATTGCGGGGGGCGGGGTGAAGAAAGAGAGCTATATTCCACATGCTAATTTATATCCAACCTTCTAATCGGTGCACAGATAAGGAAAGTTGTCTGGGGTGAGATTTTCCAGCCATGTGCACCCCAAGACCGGAAGTTCCCGTCCAAGGTTAACAGACCTTTAAATGGTCCATCGAATTTTCTGACCTGCCACTGTTTCCTGTGGCAGGCGGGATCAGAAGATCCTGCCTCTGTTTTTTTTCCAATTTAGTTGATTTTGGGTGTGATAGCATGAAGGGTGCATGGCACTCGTTCTCCACCTGCAGCCTGCCAGCCCTTTGTCAATGAGGATTGGCACCTCCTGCTTGCACAACTGAGCAGCAGAAAAGGAAAACGTGTTGGTGTTTAAATTGCTCCCCGGTGTTGGGAGGGATAGGAATAATCAGTTAGCGGTGCTGCTGGTCTTCATAATCAACTGAACCAGGGATATGTGTGACTTTTAATCAGAGCCATTCAAACATGAGATTAATCTTTATAGGAGAATGAAAAATGACCAGATACTCATAAGTCAGGACTTTAAAGCTTGTTTTTGTTTACTTATTCTAGCCCATTCCTTTTTAACACAACACAGTCTCTTATCTTCTCCCATTCCAAACCTGTTCTA
Organism: Mustelus asterias; assembly: GCF_964213995.1. NCBI lineage: Eukaryota > Metazoa > Chordata > Chondrichthyes > Carcharhiniformes > Triakidae > Mustelus > Mustelus asterias. The sequence goes on along the minus strand of NC_135824.1, from coordinate 48,402,195 downwards.
TTACATTTTGACTCGTTCAGCCCCTCATAGCTCCACACTAACTTTTATTTCCTGCTGCCTATGCTATTCCGTTAGTACGTTCCACTTAAGTATTGTGGCTGTGACTCTTGAGCCTTTCCCCCCCCATACCCATATTTTGGTGGCACAGAGGTTAGCACTGCTGCCTGTCAGAAGCCAGGGATCTGGGTTCAATTCCGGCCTTGGATGACACTGTGTGGAGTCTGCACGTTCTCCCAGTGTCTGTGTGGGTTTCCTCCCGGGTGCTCCGGTTTCCTCCCACAGTCCAAAGATGTGCAGGTTAGGTGTATTGTCCATGTTAAATTATCTCTTAGTGTCCCAAGATGTGTAGGTAAGGGAGATTAGCGGGGTGAATACATGGGGTTACGGGGTTAAGGCCTGGGCGGGATGCTCTATCGGAGAGTCGGTGCAGGCTCGATGGGCCTGTTGTAGGGAAAAATCCCTTGTACCAGTGCATTCAAGGAGGTCGAATCTCAAGGCAAGGTTCAAAGTGTTTTTCTTTATTGTACAATTACTGGGATCCCAGGGAGACCCCCGTAGCCAGCTTAAAAACAGTGGCTTGGCCACGTTGATCTCAACAGTTACACATTCGCTCTGGATATTTATAGGAATCCAAATTCGAGCGGGAACATTTGCTCATACATTTTTACAATACCTAAAAAGTGGCCTATCTGGTCAGGAAGTTCCCTGGTAGACTTTGTCAATTTGCATCTGTATGGTGTGTGTCCGTGTTAATGGGACTGCCTGTTCTTGCCCCAGTGTTTTAATGTGTTTCCCATTATCCTCTCGATGTGTCCCCTTATCTAAATCGACCTCTGATGTTTTGTGTCTGTATTCTATGCTTGCGAGATTAGGTGTTAATGTCATTTTGTCCTGCTGTGTGTAGGGGGATTTAATCTCATCTTTTATTCTTTTTATCCTGGTTTATCAAGTTTCTTTGCCTGCCTTGGCCATTTTATTCCCATAATATTTTATTTACAGTACAGTTGTGCCATATATCCCACTCCCAGGTCTTGACTCGCAGATATCCTGATCTTCTGGCCAGGGGCCGTTTTAAAATGTAGCTTCGTGCTGTTGCTGGGCAGAATAAGGATCTTCCACCAAACTTGAATTAAAGGTCTCTCAACTATGCAGAGGGGGATTTAAACGAATGTCGATTCGGGTGTTCCCCTCTGCATTGTGGGCACGTTATGAATGGTGCCAATCAGTCCAATAAATGAATATGTTTAATGAGGTGAATATTGATGAGATAATAAAAATATGGCTTTGGAAAATGGCCTACTTCAGGCCGAATGGCCACCTTCTGCACTGTGGGGATTCTATGATTCTTGATGGATTGTAAGCGAATAGGCCAGACAGTGCTAATGAATATGGAAGAGCCTTCCCCCATTTTGTGATAGGCAGGCCGCTGTACTAACTTGGGTCTACTGATATGAGAGAATGCATTTTACTGATATTAAAACAAGAGGAGATCCTTCTTTCATCTTTCAGTCTTTCTCTTTATTACTTCCTCTATCAGAACTGCTAAGAACGCATGGGACTTGTATTAATGGTGCAATGCATCCTCTGATAGACTCCATATCCAGGTTGAATAATTTGCAGTAGGTTGTTGTCACACCATCTGAATGATATCCTTCTGGTTTAACTTTACCTTCTCAAAGCCAGATATACTGGAGCTGGCCACCATCTTCGGTTTTACGTTGATACAGAATGCAATATATTGATGCACAATGCTACTTCTCCCTCACTTGTGTGCTAAAAACCTCCGACCTCGTCCACAGCTTGGACTTGGCAGTGAATGGAGTTTTGGCTGAGTGCCAGATTCTCCATTCGCGCTGGCAGATGAGATTGTCGAGTCCGACCCGTGTACTTTGACAATACCATGGAATTGGCTACACTGATCATGGAAATTGCAAAGAAAAAATAGCCTTTCCTTTCTGTTCCCCAAAAGGCTGTGTAGAGGCAAAAACCATTACCAGGAACAGTTAACCTCTTTCACGTTGGCAATATATATTTGTATATTTATTTGTATCCCACAACGTAAATTACATTGAAATGGGACTGAACCCAAACTCTTTGCTCCCTTAGGATAAAATCGACACAGCTCATAAAAGAGATATAGAAGGCATGGGAATCCCTGAGATTAAGTATGGTGAGTCGATGTGCTTTGTCCAACATGTGAACAGTGGACTTTGGTTGACTTATGCAGCAGCCATTAAGACAGTCCGTTTGGGACCCTTGAAGAGGAAAGTAAGTATATGCTCTTGACAGTTGGCATTTAGAGCTGAAATAAGATCAATAGTACATAAAGGCTCCAAACTCCATTCTATAGCTCCTGACTCCATCCTTTTCCCAGCAACAATCTGAGATCTTGCAACCTTGGTGCCAGCTTTGACCCTGGGCTAAGCTTCCAATCTTTCTTTCATACCGTCACTGAGACCGTCCATTTCCATCTCTGTAACATCACTTGACTTTGCCCCTATCTCAGCTCATTTGCTGCTGAAACCCTCATTCATGCCTTTCTTTCCTCTAGACTTGATTACTCCAATGCACTTCTGGCTGGTATTCTGCCCTCTGTAAACTTGAGGTTATCCAACACTCTATGTCTTATCTCGCAAGTCCTGTTTTCCCCCATCACCCCTATACTCACTGAATACAATGCTTACCAGTCTAACACTGTCTTGATTTTAAAGTTCTCATCCTTGATTTTAAATCCCTCCAAGGCCTTACCCCTCGCTATCTTTGTCATCCCTTCCAGCCTCTCAGCCTTCCAAGATATGTGTGGTCCTCTAATTCTGGAATCTTGTGCACCTCCAATTTTAATGACTTCACTTTTTGATGGCCACAACTTGAGTAGCCTAGGCTCTAAGCTCTTGAATACCCTTGGGACACCTCTCCACCTTGCTTTCCTGTTTTAAGACGCTCCTTAAAATCCACCTCCTTGACCAAGCGTTTGGTCTTCTGACCTAAAATCTCCTTGTGTGTCTTGAATGTCATGATTTTTTTATAATGCTCTTCCTACCTTGGGCCATGTTATTGCTACCAGTGTTACCTAAATAAAAGTTGTTTTTTAAACTAAAGCTTATTTCTGTGTTTGGAAAATGGACAGTCTCTTTAGTTACTTTGTAGGATATGTGTTGACACAAAGCCTAGTCCTGCTTCTCTTCATCTCATTATGGCTAGCACATTGCCTGCCTAGGAGCAACTCCTCTATGAATTTTACTGCACAAGCACTCTCTGGTGTCTATATATTGTATTGTATATGTGTATATATTGTATATGTGTATATATATTTTTTATCATATATTTGATGTCCTGACCTTAGTTTTTCATATCCCAAATAATCGTATGCATATATGTACATTTGAGCAGCATGTAATTAGACCAATATTGATATGTTTTAAGAGGATTTAATGCAAATAGGATTAAGTCCTATTAAAAATAGATCAGCCATTTTATGTTCTATGATGTTTATAATTTCAGAAGAGGCAGAATCTAATTTTGTTTTTGAAACAGATGGAAATTTGTCATGGCAGACTTGACTTGACATTTAATTTTATTGAAGTCAAGTTTGCACATTCTCCTCGTGTCTGCGTGGGTTTCCTCCGGGTGCTCCGGTTTCCTCCCACAGTCCAAAGATGTGCGGGTTAGGTTGATTGGCCATGCTAAAATTGCCCCTTAGTGTCCTGAGATGCGTAGGTTAGAGGGATTAGCTGGTAAATATATAGGGATATGGGGGTAGGGCCTGGGTGGGATTGGGGTCGGTGCAGACTCGATGGGTCAAATGGCTTCTTTCTGCACTTTGTAGGGTTTCTATGGTTCTTTTCTATGGTTCATTGTGTGGATGTGCAGGTTAGGTGGATTAGCCATGCTAAAATGTGTGGCATTACAGGGATAGGAGGGCCTGGCTGGGATGCTATTTTGGAGAGTGGGTGCAGACTCAGTGGGCCGAATGGCCTCTTTCTGCACCGCAGGGATTCCATGGTTCTAATGGAACTGAAAATCAGACGGGCGCATTACAGGTGGCCGTCGACTTGATACCATCTGCTTAGCGCCACCACCCAGAGTGAGTTTCTACCCCTATATGTATCATATTAGATCTTTCACTCCCCAATTGATAACCGTTTAAACAAATTTTGTCCTAGGCTATACTACATCAAGAAGGACACATGGATGATGCACTTTCATTGTCACGCTCACAACAAGAGGAATCCCAGGCTTCTCGAATGATCTACAGCACAAATGGTCTCTTCAACCAATTCATTAAGTACGTGTTTTTCCTCTAATGTTTTATGAAGAAAGGTTGAGCAGATTGGGCCTACGCTCATCGGATTTTAGAAGAATGAAAATGAGACGTTATTGAGACATCTAAGATTCTGAGAGGACTTGACAAGGTGGATCCTGGGAAGATTTTTTGCACTTGTGGGGAAGTCTACAATTTAGGGGCCTCAAATTTGAAAATAAGAGGTCTCCCATTTAAGATGGAGATGGAGGAACTATTTTCTTCCATAAGGGTCATTAGCCTTTGGAATTTTCTTCCCTGGAGAGCACTGGAGGTTGGGTCATTGAATATATTCAAGGCGGAGTTGGGCAGATTGGGAGTCGAAGATTATGGGCAACGGCAGTAGAATTAGAAAGTAAAATTAGTGCCACAATCAGATCAGCCAAGAATGGCAGACTAACTTGAGATTTGGCCTACTCCTGCTCCTATTTTTATGATCTTATTTTACCATTACCTATTTTTCTTCTGTCTTTGTCCCTACGGAAAGTAAAAGCAGTAGCAAATTACTCTGTTAAGAGGCGTTTACAGCTCCAGCATATCAAACAGTGCAAATACTAGAAATCTGAATAAATGCAGGGTATTCTGGAAACCTTCAGGAGGGCAGTCTGAATTTATGAAGAGAATGGACAAGTTCTGATGTGGGATAATTGATCTGAAACACTAGGGCGATTCTCCGACCTCGCCATGCCTGGAGCAGATCGTGCCAATCCCGGAGAATAGCATACGGGAATAAAAATCGGTTTTGCACCCGGTGCCAAACAGTTTTGAGATTCGCCCGACCCCTTTCCAATGGAGCGAACTGGATTGTGCTCAGTAAGGGAATATTTAAAGTAGCATATCCCAACACACTGTATTCTCCATGGGGTGTGGCACGAAGATGGTGAGAATCACTAATGGTCTCATCGAGCAGAGATCTCACACGATGGGCAGGCTGGGGGGGGGGGGGGTGTGTCATTGAAGCCTCTGGATGGTCGGGGACATGTCTGGCAGTGCCAGTTGGGCACCGCCCATGTGCCAGGGACAATGCTGAGGGGGAGGGGCCTTAGTGGGGGCCATGATGGGGATTTGCATGGAGGCCAGTCTGATGTGGTGGCAGTGGGGGGTCATGCGGAGGTGAGTCATGAAGTTGGTCATGATGGTGGTGGGGGGGAGGTGGAGAGAGGGAATGATGAAGGGCATGTCGGTGGTTAGGCAGGGGGACCCATAGGAGGGCCAGCCCCGTGGGAGGACTGCGGAACATGCTTGAAAGACCGGCACAGATCACCCCTGTCTTCTCCCTGTTATGACGCCTTAGAAATGTTTTGGGTGAATTCCACCCACTAACCCTGTTTTTCTCTCTCTAAAGCTGCTGCCAAACCTGCTGAGTATTTCCAGCATTTTTTATTTTAAGTATAAAAGGGATTAGTGGGTAAATATGTAGGGATTATGGGGTAGGGCCTGGGTGGGATTGTGGTCGGTGCAGACTCGATAGGCCAAATGGCCTCTTTCTGCACTGTAGGGTTTCTATGATTCTAAAATAGGATCCAGACCCAAATTGTTAACTTGGCTGTTCCCTCCACAGACACTGACCTGCTAAACATTTGCAATGTATTTGTCATTTATAACAGTGTCTGGTACTAATTGGAGCATTTAACTGATACTCAATTCTTGTCTCGATGTACTGGTGACACAGTTCCAGGGTTTAAAATGAGAACAAAATCTCCTCGTCTGATCAAAGCTAAATCACGTTCTTTATAGGGAAGTCAGTCAGATTCTGAAATTAATATTATCTGCATTAAATTTGTTGGAAATCATTTAAAATGTGACTATGATGACTGCGCACTCACTGGGGCACTAGATTAACCGCTGGGTGTATGGAACCAAAAGAGAAAATGCTGGAAAATCTCAGCAGGTCTGGCAGCATCTGTAAGGAGAGAAAAGAGCTGATGTTTCGAGTCCAGATGACGCTTTGACAAAGGGTCATCTGGACTCGATGTCAGCTCTTTTCTCTCCTTACAGATGCTGCCAGACCTGCTGAGATTTTCCAGCATTTTCTCTTTTGGTTTCAGATTCCAGCATCCGTAGTGATTTGCTTTTATCCTGGGTGTATAGAACTGTGCTTGAAGTTATTCTCCCATGTTCACTGTATTTTTAATATCTTTAACAAAGAGGCCTGGACATGCTAAGTGGGAAGAATAAATCTACAGCTCCCGTGACCCTACCAATTGATACCATGGTGTTGAGCCTTCAAGATCTGATCAGCTACTTCCAACATCCGGATGAAGAGCTCGCACATGAAGAGAAGCAAACAAAATTGCGCTCACTGAAAAACAGACAGAATTTGTTCCAGGAAGAGGTAAGTCGACGCAATGTGGAGTTGGTCTTCAGCAGCAGTGCGCAAGGCACAAGTTGTTTTCATTTAAAATTAACATAGGATCCAGACCCTAGGGCAGCCCAGTGGCACAGTGGTTAGCGCTGCTGCCTCACAGTGCCAGGGACCCGGGTTCGATTCCTGGCTTGGGTCATTGTCTGTGCAGAGTCTGCATGTTCTCCCTGTGTCTGCGTGGGTTTCCTCCGGGTGCTCCGGTTTTCTTTGAAAGACGTGCTGGTTAGGTGCATTGCCCATGCTAAATTCTCCCTCAGTGTACCCAAACAGGCATCAGAGTGTGTGGCGACTCGGGGATTTTCACAGTGGCTTCATTACAGTGTCAATCATAGAATCCCTACAGTGCAGAAGGAAGCCATTCAGCCCATCTCGTCTCCACCAACCAGAATCTCACCCAGGCTCTATTCCTGTAACCCCACATATTTACCCACCTAATCCCCTGACACTGGGGTCAATTTTAGAATGGCCAACCCACACACCTTGGGACTGTGGGAGGAAACCGGAGCGACTAAAGGAAACCCACACAGATACGAGGAGAACGTGCTAACTCCACATAGAAAGTGACCCGAGGCTGGAATTGAACCCGGGTCCCTGGCGCTGTGAGGCAGCTGTGCTAAGCACTGCCACCGTGCTGCCCCGTAATGCAAACCTACTTGTGACACAAATAAATAAACAAATTGTTCACTTGTCTATTCTCTCCACAGACATTGACAATTTGCAACAGTGCCTGACGTTCCTGATTGGAGCATTGACCTGAGTTTATTATTCAATTCTGTTTAGACGTACTGGTGTCACATATACAATAACTAATTGGCAGCTCGCTTTACACTTCTCGATTTATTTTCCATTGATTTCAAGAATGCTAATTCCAGCCCCACTATTTATGTACAGGATTGAGTTGCTCACTTGCCTTATTGTTGAAGTTGTGCCAGGTTCTAAATATCAGATTTCTACTACAGCTCCAAGTCATACACCACCCAATCATGAAATGAGTGTCTTTTCTCCTCCCATGGCCTAAATCATGTCTAAATGGATAAGAACCAATGCGAGCCCTGTCTGAATTTTAATTGCTTGAGTCTCTTCAGTTGGATAATGATTCATTGATTGTGACTTTTAAGGGGTGTCTTGACAAATACATCAATAGGATGGGAATAGAGGGATATGGTCCCCGGAAGGGTAGGGGGTTTTCGTTCAGTTGGGCAGCATGGTCGGTGCAGGCTTGGAGGGCCGAAGGGCTTGTTCCTGTGCTGTCATTTTCTTTGTTCTTTGATTCGGATACAGATGGGCAAGAGTAGGAACCGCAAGGGTGGCTTTCAATTTCGACTTGGAGGAGAGGGGAGCCAGGGATAAGACGCAAAGGGGCGAATTTTCCCATTCTGTCTGCCACGGGAATCTTAGTGGGTGAGGGGATATCTATGGAAAGGTCCATTGACCTCGGGTGGGATTTTCCAATTTTGGGGTGAACGCGGCCAGAAATTCCCACCCCAAGTTTAATTTTTCTTTTGTTTTGGAGGTAGATGGGAGTTGAGGGCCATCATCAGATCAGCTCTGACCTTATTGAATGGTGGAGTAGGCTCGAGGGACTGAGTGGCCTACTCCTCCTAGTTTGTATGTCATTCCAACAGATCTGGTGCTACAGATCTCCAATTTTTTTGTAGCTGTCTGCAGCACCTTGTATGATGCATACAGGGCATCCAGGACTAGATAATTGACCCCAGATTCTTTTGAATATTATGAGGAAAAACAGACTCCAAAGCTAAAGAAGTAAGCTTTGATTTAATGTCATAATTTCTAATAATTGTGCACTGTTTGTTTTAGGGCATGATCCAGCTGGTTTTGGATTCCATTGACCGACTGAATGTGTACAACAGTGCAGCTCATTTCTCTGAGTTTGCAGGCGAAGAAGCGGCTGAATCCTGGAAGGAAGTTGTTAATCTCTTTTATGAGCTGCTTGGTATGGAATCTCAACACAGTATATAGATGAATAGATAGGAAACATTGCCATAATATGTAGTCATACCACTGTTAACTGTTAGAATTACAGGTCCTACAGGAGCTGGCCTAATTGTTATCCCTTTATAATAAATTATGACAGTTGCTAGCTCCCTTTTCCTTTGGGACCCGGGGCAGTTTGGTCAATAGTGGTGTTACCGCGCCCCTCTTGGAAATGGACATTGAAGTCCCCCACCCAGAGTATATGCTGTGCCCACGCCGATCTACGTGCTTTCTCCAAGTTGTGTTGAACATAGAGGAATACCGATTTATCAGCTGAGGGGGTGGGCTGAGGAGGTCACCGGGCTCAAAATCCAGAGACACAGGCTAAATCCCTAAATACTCAGGGGACATGGGTTTCAATCCCATCATGATAGCTGGTGGAATTAAAATTCAATTAATAAACCTGGAATTAGAAGGGATTGTGGTGTGGTGTGGTAGGGTGTAATCAACATGATGTTTCCTTCACCATATTGGACCTGATGCCATGAGACTTCATGGGGTCCAGGGTCGATGCTGAGAAGGTCCACGCCAACTCCTTTCCAACTGTATGCCACTGTGCTGCCGTCACCTCTGGTATCTATGTCCTGTCAGTGGACAGGACATAGCCAGGGGTGGTGATTGTGGTGTCTGAGATATTGTCTGTAAGGTATGGTTCTGAGAGTATGACTGTCAGGCTGTTGGGCTCTCCCAATTTCGGCACAAGCCCCCAGACGCTTGTAGGAGGTACTTTGCGGAATCAACAGGGGCTGGGTTGCAATTGTCATCTCCCGTGCTGAAGTCAGTGCCTGTTCATACCTTTATGTAGACATTGTGAGTGCACCTCCCGCCCAAATTCCTTTTTTACATTTATAAATTTGCTTTTTGGGTGATACATATTGGCCAATTTTAGGTCCCTGGTTGAGGAGGTGATGGTGCGCCTTTGCTTTGAAATGTTGCAACTAAAATGGTGTCCCTCACTGGTGAACTCTGCCACCCTATGTATGTCAGTGTACTGATGGTGTGTGACTTAGAAGGGAGCTTGAATGGTGTTGCCATGACACTGCGCCCTTAAGCTTTTCAGTCGGAGAGATCACAAGGGAAGGAGATGCTGTCACAGTAACCTTGTCATACAGGTCATACAGCTTGTTGACACTGCCTGTGTATAGTTTTATTTCTGCACAGCTTCAGCAATGAGATTGAAATGAAGGGTCACCACACTGACACGTTAACTCTGGGGCGATTTCCAATTCCGACTTTGTGCAAACTCCACACATTCACCCATTCTCCCCGTGTCTGCGTGGGTTTCCTCCGGGTGCTCCGGTTTCCTCCCACAGTCCAAAGATATGCTGGTTAAGTGGATTGGCCGTGATAAATTACCCCTTAGCATCAGGCGGATGAGCAGAGCAAATACATGGGATTATGGGGATTGGGCCAGGGTGGGATTGTTGTCAGTGCAGGCTCGATGGGCCTAACTGCCTCATTCTTACTGTAGAGATTCCATGATCAGTGTATAATCACCACCTAACCTTATGATGGAGGAAAATTATCAGTGAAATTACTGAAGATTTTTGCTCCCAGGATCCTGCCCTGAGGAACTCCTGCAACTCCTGGGCCGGAACTGATTGGCCTTCAAAGACCACAACCATTTCTCTTTTTTTTTGTGGTTGTGTCTGTTATACCATTATTACTAACCCTCATGCCTCTTTGTTCGTTTAAAGTCTTTTGTCTAGCTCTATTTGCCTTTCAGCTAAGACCATTGTCTTAGACCAGTGCATGTGCAACGTAACACAGCCGTACAACTTCTTCCTGTTCCATTACTGGCACCAGTGTCCCATGAAACAGAATCACTTTTTCTCTCGCCAGTCTTTCAACCATACATTCACTTTCCTGATCTGTGTGTCACTATTTCAGTTTGAACACCGTTAAGATAACAACCTTGTGATTACTAATTTATAATTCAGCTTCTAGCTTATATTCTTACTCCTCGGTTCTTTCCTTTGTTGTTGGATCTGACATGAAGCATCACAGTAGTTCTACACCCTGCCCTTTACAAGCCCTTCATTGGTAGGTTTCCTTCTCTGTCGTAAACATCTTGCCTGTCACTTATTTCCTGCCTAAAACAAGCACTTACTGTAGATGTGCAAGTCCTTGCATTGTTTTTTTTTACCTTAAGTTGCATTTCACCTTATGAATCATCAAGATTGCTTACTTATACTTTGTAGTGGGGGATTGTCTGTCGGTGGCCTGATTCTCTTTAAAAACTTAAGAAAACTAAGAATTAAATTCGCAAAGGCAAGAAGTCTCAGTTCAAGATGTAACTAAGAATTTATTTAAACATAAAAGACATACAAGACAAACAAAACATTAACCTCGGCAGTAGGAGACCTTCGGATGGTCAAGTAGCTCTGAGTCAATGCTAAAGAGCCCTCAGAAGATCTGAAGCATTGAGCCAAAATCTATTACAATTATACTTTTCCAATATCTAAGGTACTCCTTCTGATGAGCTTCGACTTTATTTCATTGCACATTAGCATGTCAGTCCAAAACATGACCCATTACCTCAGCCAATTGCGAAACATTGCTTAACCTAATGATCTTTCATTTTCTAGCCCAAAACCGGATATCCACTCCCTGGCATGGTTTACTTCCTTGTTGCTATGTCTCTCTAAGGTCACTATCGTCCAAATACCTTTCCTAATGGCACTTTGGGCGACACGGTGGCATAGTGGTTAGCACTGCTGCGCCTCAGCACCAGGGACCCAGGTTTGATTCCCGGCTTGTGTGGAGTTTGCACATTCTCCCCGTGTCTGCGTGGGTTTCCTCCGGGTGCTCCAGTTTCCTCCCACAGTCCAAAGATGTGGAGGTTAGGTAGATTGGCCATGCTGAATTCCCCCACAGTGTACCCGAACAGACACGAGTGTGGCGACTAGGGGATTTTCACAGTAACTTCATTGCAGTGTTAATGTAAGCCTACTTGTGACTAATAAGTAAACTTTTTAAAAAAATACTTTTTTGCCAAGACAACCGACTGTATCAGGCCAGGACTCTTTGGACAGATACATTCTTATGCCCAGACTATAGGGCCTTTCACTTAGAGATTAAATGTTTCAGCACTTGTCCTGAGTTTGAAGCTTCAGTATGTTTCTGCTGACTAAATGGCTTTTGGCTATGAACTCCTGAACTTTCATAGTCTCTGCAGTGTTTGCATTTTTATTGAGGTCAACATTTCAATTAAACCTAATATACATTAATATATTGCATTTTTAAAAATATATAAATATAAACTTACCTTAAAATCATCTCTCATTCACTTTTAATCATGTTTAGCATTCACATATCAGCAAACTGTGATCATTATCTTGTTAGGTGAAAGTCATCTTAACTCTTTCCTTCCCAGTTGCTGCTAAAGCTAAGAGATCAAATATGTGTGGCTCTGCTCGTTAACTCAGAACGTCCACCTTTCCACATATCTCTTGTGATAACACCTTTTCAGTTCACAACTGAAATCTTCATCCACATTTTTCTCATCTCTATGGCTTGGTTTCTTACTCGCCTTGCATGATTCTCCACTTGCCTGGATGAGTGCAGCTCCAACAATGCTCCAAAAGCTCGACACCATCCAGGGTCCAGCAACCAGCTTTGATTGGCTCTCCATCCAGCAGCTCCAACACCCACTATCTTCACCAACTGTTGCACAGTGGTGGCTGTGTATACTGTCTACAAAATGCACTGCAGCAACTCGAGGCTCCTTTGACAGCATCTTCCAAACCTCCGCTTTAAAAATCATCCTTTTGACCAAAGTTCCAGTCATTTTGACTTCACTTCCTTTTCCCCTACCCTGGTTACATGTGCTTCAGTGTCTTCCCCTTCAAGTGCTCTTCTGTAAAGCATCTTAAGATTGGTACTATGTTATAAGCATAACATAACTGTATGTTCCTGTTGCTTTATCAGTCTTATTGTGATATCTTTCTCTTTGTGTAGCTTCCCTCATCCGTGGCAATCGCAGAAACTGTGCTCTATTTTCCGATAATCTAGACTGGTTGGTCAGCAAGTTGGATCGATTGGAGGCTTCCTCAGGTACCTTACAGACACACAGTAGTTACAAAAACCAGGTGTTCAACTTTTCAAGCATTTGTTATGCTACACCTTTGTTCAAAATGAGAAGGATAAACTTAGCAATTGAGGGCTGTGAAATGGACATTTTTGATTTCTATTTGATTTATTGTTGTTACATGTACTGGGATACAGTACAGTGAAAAGTATTGTTTCTTGCGCTATACCGACAAAGCATACCGTTTGTAGAGTACATAGGAGAGAAGGAAAGGAGAGGGTGCAGAATATAGTGTTGCAGTTGCAGATATGGTGTAGAGAAAGATGAACTTAATATGAAGTAGGTCCATTCAAAAATCTGACGGCAGCAGGGAAGAAGCTGTTCTTGAGCCGGCCGGTACGTGATCTCAGACTTTTGTATCTTTTTCCCGACGGAAGAAGGTGGAAGAGAGAATGTCCGGGATGCGTGGTGTCCTTGATTTATGCTGGCTGCTTTTCCCAAGGCAGCGGGCAGTTTAGACGGAGTCAATGGATTGGAGGCTGGTTTAAGTGGTGGACTGGGCTTCGTTCACAACCCTTTGTAGTTTGTGAGAAAGCCATTTGAGACAAAATTGGACACTTGATCGAGCAGGAACGAATAAAGGAGAGCCAGCTTGGATTTGTTAAGAGCAGATCATGCTTGATAAACTTAATTGATTTTTGACAATATAATTGAGGGCAGTGCAGTTGATGTTTGCTATCGGGATTTTCAACAGATATTTGATTAAATTAGCAAATATTGGGCTTGTTAGCAAAATTGAAGGGTCGAAGGAGCAGTGGGGGAGGCGATGGCCTAGTGGTTCTATCACTAGACTACTAATCCAGAAACTTGGCTAATGTTCTGGCGGCCTGGGTTCGAATCCCACCACAGTAGATGGTATTTTTTGAATTCAATAAAAAATATCTGGAATTAAGAATCTACTTATGACCATGAAAACTGTTGTCGATTGTCGAAAAAACCCATCTGGTTCACTAATGCCCTTTAAGGAAGGAAATCTGCCTTCCTTACCTAGTCTGGCCTACATATGACTGTAGAGCCACAGGAATGTGGTTGACTCTCAACTGCCTTCCAAGAGCAACTAGGGATGGGCGATAAAAGCTGGCCCAGCCAGCGACACCCATGTCCCATGAATAAATGAATGAATAAAGTAGCAGCATGAAGACAAAATTGGGATGGAAACAGAGTTGTGAATGCTCTATTACGACAGGAGGGAGGCATACTGTAATTATTTCAAAATCGTTAAACTTAATTATCTCCGTTTCTTTGATAAGAGTTTTGTATTCACCTTGCAGTCAGACATATGGCTACTAGAATGTCCTTGACCTATATTTGATCTCATTCTGTTAACAAAGAGAAGTTGTTTGTGCAATTGTTCTCCCTGTACTCCAGTCCGAGTCGACATACCTTCTATCAGCTAGACACCACCTCTCCAATCTCCCCCTAAAGCCATATATCTTATCACACTCTCCTCTATGACCTTTCACGAAACCCACCTCTTTGGGATCAGAGGGTTGTTAAATGATGAGAGGTTGAGTAAATTAAGCCGAGATCTGGAGTTTGGAAGAGTCAGGGCTGATCTTATTTGAATCATTTAAGATTCTGAAGAGGGTTGACAAGGCGGATGCTAAGGCTGTTACGCCTGACTGGGGGACGTAGAACATGGGGACACTGTGTCAGGATAAGGGCTTGACCATTTAGGACTGAGATGAAGCTCAAAAGGTTGTGAATCTTTCGAATTCAAATATAAGTTGTAGGAATTATACAGTAAATGGTAGAACCCTTAAGAGTATTGACAGGCAGAAAAATCTGGGCGTGCATGTCCACCAATCACTGAAAGTGGCAATGCAGATGGATAAGGTAATTAAGAAAGCATACGGCATGCTTGCCTTCATCGGTCGGGGCAATGAGTATAAAATTTGGCAGGTCATGTTGCAGCTGTACAGAACCTTAATTAAGCCTCATCTAGAATATTGTGTACAATTCTGGTCGCCACACTACCAGAAGGATGTGAATGATTTGGAGAGGGTTCACCAGAGGTTTACCAGGATGTTGCCTGGTCTGGAGGGTATTAGCTATGAGGAGAGGTTGGAGAAACTTGGTTTGTTCTCACCGGAACGACGGAGATTATAGGGTGACCTGATAGAGGTTTACAAGATTGAGTGGCATGGACAGAGTGGATAGTCGGATGCTCTTTCCTAGGGTAGAAAAGTCAAGTACTAGGGGACATAGGTTTAAGGTGCGTGAGGAAAAGTTTAGAGGAGATGTGCGAGGCAAGTTTTTTTTGTTTTACACAGAGGGTGGTGAATGTCTGGAACGCGCTACCCAGGAAAGTGGTGGGAGCAGGTATGATAGTGACATTTAAGGGGCATCTAGACGAATACATGAATAGGATGGGAATGGAAGGATACGGATTCTGTAAGTACATACGGTTTTAGTTTAGGCAGGCACCATGATCGGCGCAGGCTTGGAGGGCCGAATGGCCTGTTCCTGTGCTGTATTGTTCTTTGCTTTTCTTCGTTGACGCTCCATCATTGAATATATTTAAGGCACTATGGACAGACTGTTGGGGGTCTCAGGAAATTGAGGGGATTGGGGGAGCAGGTGGGAAAGTCGAATTGAAGATTAAACATCATACTGAATAGCGGAGCAGGCTTGTCAGACTATAGGGTCTACTCTTGCTCCTATTTCTTCTGTTCTCGTGTTCTCTTTGAAGCATTGTTAGCCCTCTGAATATCGTCTTCGGTTCAGTGTACATTTCTTCCTTAGATTGTTGTGCAAGATGCTACATTATTGAAAATTGTTGATGGATATTTGATGTCATGTGCTATAGGTATCCTCGAAGTGTTGTACTGTGTTTTGATTGAAAGTCCTGAGGTTCTGAATATTATAACTGAAAACCACATCAAGTCAATCATCTCCTTGTTGGACAAACATGGACGAAATCACAAGGTATGTACACCAATAAAGGCTGCTAATGCAGGGAAGTGATGAAATGAGGAATACTTTGATTTATCAAAGCTTGGGTTTCTCAAAAATGGGAATAGGGACAAAAATCACTGCTTCGGACATTTATAGAAAAGTTCTTATTGTTCTGCTCCTCCAGATCAAAGCCAGTGAAGTTCAAATGCTCATCTGTATATAAGCCATTTGGCTGAATAAGCTCATTCCTTTTTGAGGGTCATTGGTCACCTACCCATCTGGTTGCGAGATTGCCTTTAGCACTTCCTTATCCCTGAAATCTACCATTTACCACTCAAAAAAATAATGTTTTCTAGTCCCAAGTGGGACTCTTGAGTTGAATTTGTTTGCACTCTTTTTGCAGGTGCTGGATGTATTGCGCTCTCTCTGTGTCTGCAACGGCGTGGCTGTACGGTCCAACCAAAATCTTATTACGGAGAACCTATTCCCAGGTCGTGATCTGCTGCTCCAAACAAACCTGATTAACTATGTCACCAGGTATAACGCACAGAAGTTTGCAAAATTGCTGAAGGTGTACACCGCTTCAAGGTTTTCTTAATAAAACCATATCTTCTTCGCTGACTTGGAAGCACGGTGCTTCCTTTACCTACTCTTGTATGTTATATTGTGGCAGCAGCCTCCAGATGCATTGCCAGGGGTTTCATATGAGACCTCCCACCCAGTAAGCTCAATGGGGCAAATGTTTGCGGTGAGTTGTGGGCCTCAAACGGAGTCAAAGATTTATGGCGTACAATTGTAGAATAACAAATTTCCATTTAAATGGTCTCTCTGAATCGTAGCAGGAAAAATATTAGGCATTTTATCTTTGAGCAAAATCACGTTGCTCTCCCAGAGGCAGCCTCTGAAGACATTTTTCAAGTTATGAGCTCACACTGGTGCCACATATCTCCAAAACTGAGCTTTTTAATCATCTAAGACCACTGAATGGAGGTCTCATTGGAAATTCTGGTGATTATGCTGGCTCACAGTAGTCTGGTTTTGGGCAACAATCATGGTGAGCGCTGGTGAATTCCTTTTGAAGAGAAACTCTTCCTATGTTTTCTCCATTCTAAATGGCATGAGTGTTTGGAATCTGTGTCCGAACATGTGCAGAAAATGATTCAATTGGGAGAAAGGGGGTGGCGATGGCCTAGTGGTATTATCGCGAGAATATTAATCCAGAAACTCAGCTAATGTCCTGGGGACCCAGGTTCGAATCCTGCCACGGCAGATGGTGGAATTTGAATCCAGTTTAAAAAAAACAAAATCTGAAATCAAGAATTTACTGATGACCATGAAACCATTGTTGTTTGTCCGAAAAACCCATCTGGTTCACGAACGTTCTTTAGGGAAGGAAATCTGCCGTCCTTATCCAGTCTGGCCTACACGTGACTCCAGTGTGGTTGATTCTCAACTGCCCTCTGAAATGGCTGAGCAGTCAAAAGATATGTGGGTTAGGTTGATTGGCCGTGCTAAATTGCCTCTTAGTGTCCCGGGATGCATAGGTTGGAGGGATTAGCAGGGTAAATATGAGGTTACGGGGATAGGGCCTGGGTGGGATTGTTGTCGGTGCAGACTCAATGGGCCGAATGGCGGCCTCCTGCACTGTAGGGATTCTATGATTCAAGTTGTATACTGCAGCGGTTCAAGAAGGCAGCTCCCCACCACCTTCTCAAGGGCAACTCGGGATGGGCAATAAATGCTGGCCAGCGACGTCCGTGTCCCACAAATCAATAAAAAAAAGTAGAAGGTCCTTGCTTAGTCTTTTTTTCTTGTTTTTCTCCCAAAGGATGCCCCACTACATGAAGAAAAAGTCAGATGTGTGTCTGGTAGATTCATCTCCAACTGTCATAAACTAGAAGCTGGTTTACTCTAGTAGTGATGTGGGAATGCCGGCGTTGAACTGGGGTGACCAAGTACACCAGTAGACCAAGGGAACATTTTCCCTATAAAAGAAAATATTCCGACGATTTTTCTTTTTGTTCAACTCCTCTGACATTCAGAATCTAATTGCAATTATTAAATACCTATAATCAATAGCTAACCCTTGATTTTGTTTTAAAATTCCAGCATGAGGCCTAATATCTTTTTAGGCACATATGAAGGTTCTACACAGTACAAGAAATGGTACTTTGAAATGATAGTGGATTATGTGGACCCATTCGTAACACCGCAGACCACTCACCTGCGAGTGGGCTGGGCTTTAACAGAGGGGTACAGCCCTTACCCAGGAGGTGGTGAGGGCTGGGGAAGCAATGGAGTTGGAGACGATTTGTATTCCTACAGTTTTGATGGACTTCACCTGTGGTCAGGTTAGTGACTCTTCTGCTCTTGGGATTCATATTTATAAGGACTGCTGTTCCTGAGGTCGTTATTTGGCTTTAAATTAAACACCTTCCAAGTATTCCAGTTTAATGAGACAAACAAGGACAGTAATTCAACTATTTATTTATTTAACACATCTAGTACCAACTGAAATATAAACCATTGCAACTCTTTAACTCTACTGAACTTTAACTCTTGCTGAACATCAACCTTCAACTGAACTTTAACTCTTTAACTGAACATCAACTTTAACTATTTAACTGAAAACATAGATACTACCGAGTTTAGGAAAACCTTGGCCAAGAAATATCCTCTATGTAGAATCTATCATCTTCTCTGAAGCATCCTTTAGGGTACACCTCTTGTTGCGATGGTTGGTCTCTTCGAGTTATCGCTGGCAAACAAAGGCTCGTGTGTCTTTTTATCCACAATTCTTGCACTCGCTTCCAGAAGATTCTCTGGCAATGAATTGATTAGAAACCCCAATTGCATCGTTTGATTAGGCCAATCAAATGCAGATAGAATAGTGGCAGTGGTCACTCTAGACCCCATCATACTGAGGTCTCTAAGTGCATATTGTTTACATTCCAGTGCCCAGATAAGGAACACAGACTCCCAAAAGAATTCTTCCCTGCCAGAGACAAGCTGTTTAATTTGACACCTCATGTCCTTTGACAAATTCCAGGCCACTGGCCACAAGAAATCCCAGCATAGTGAAAAAAACAACTTGAACCAAAAAATCAGGTTTGCTTGATTGAAGATCTTTCAGCATATTAAAAGTTAAAACTGCAGACTATTCAGCCACAAGGTTGACTCCGTTATTCTGCCATCTAGAATGTATGATGATATGTTAGTGTTTAGAATGGACAAATTAGCATATAAAGAAAACTTCTTTGCTGATCAGCGCACATTGTAGTGTTGGGGTACCAGAGCAGAATCCCCAAAGTATGTTACAAAGCCTGACTAGACCCCAACAGTTTTTCTATTTTGACATTAATGCGAGAATAAGGTGTTTCCGGTGTGATTCTATTGAGTTTTTTATCAAAACAAACTCTTTAACAATACGGTTTAACTATGATAAATGAATTAGCTGAACCTTTACCAATTGAAATACTTAAACATGATGATAAAGTCCTTAACTGATAACCTAGCTCTATTAGTTCCAGTTCAAGCAATAACGTCTTTTAGGGAAGGAAATCTGCCGTCCTTACCTGGTCTGGCCGACCTGTGATTCCAGAGTCTCAGCAATGTGGTTGACTCTCAACTGCCTTCAGGCAACTAGCGATGGGCAATAAAATGCTAGCCAGCAAGTGACGCCCATGTCCCATGAATTAATTTAAGATTAAAAAAGAAATTAATTAAAATAATCCCCTTGGACTTAAGCTTTCCCTCTGCTTAGACCCCCCCTCCCTCTGCCTCGACCGCCCGGCCACTCCAACCCCCTCCCCGCCCGCCCTGCCTGGTTAGCATTGCTGCCTCACAGTGCCAGGGATCCAGGTCTGTCCCTGGCCTGGGTGACTGCAGAGTCTGCACATTCTTCCCGTGTCTGCCCCGGTTTCCTTCCGCAATCCGAATGATGTGCTGTTTAAGTGCATTGATCATGCCAAACTGTCCCTCAGTCTACTCGAGCGCCAGAGTGTGGCGACGAGGGGACTTTCACAGTAACTTCATTGCAGTGTTAATGTAAACCTACTGTGACACTAATAAATAAATATACTTCATTTTCTCCAAGAATAACCCAAATTCTCCAACCTGTTCACATAACTGAAGTTCCTCATCCCTGTAGATGTTTTTGTGAATCTTAGCTGCCCCCTCTTCAGTGTTTCCTCTTCCTTCCAGACCAGAATTGAACGCACACTCAAGTTGAGGCTGAAACAATTTTTTTTTCTGCAGGTTCATCTTAATTTCTTTGTTAGTGTGCTGTCTGCTCCTACCCATTTACTTTATTAATTGTTTTCTCAACCTGCCCAGCTACTTTCAATGAATTTGCATCCCAAGGTCCCTATGCTTCTGCACCTCTTTTAGAATTGTAGCCTCCATTTTGTATGACCTCTCCTCGCTCTTCCTACCAAGTGGAATCACTTCACACTTCTCTGCATTTTGTCCGCTCATTCCACCAGCCTGCCTGTGTTCTCTCTCAAGTTTATCACAATCCTCCTCTCAGTTCTTGTTGAAACTGTGTCCTGTCATACCAGAGTCTAGGCCATTAATGTATGTTAGGAATAGCACTACTGCTGACATTGATCCCTGGGGAACACGACTCTCTACCTTCCTGAAGTCCGAAAGAGCAGCCGCTCCTCACGATTGCTTTTCTGTCGCTCAATCAACTTCATATCCGCACAGTGATTAGCACCGCGGCCTCACAGCGCCAGGGACCCAGGTTCGATTCCCGGCTCGGCTCACTGTCTGTGTGGAGTCTGCACATGCTCCCCATGTCTGTGTGGGTTTCCTCCCACTGTCCGAAAGACATGCCGGTTAGGTGCATTGGCCGTGCTAAATTCTCCCTCAGTGTACCCGAACAGGCGCCGGAGTGTGGCGACTAGGGGATTTTCACAGTAACTTAATTGCGGTGTTAGTGTAAGTTTACTTTAAAACAACTTTTAAATATCCACGCTCCCTTACTGTCGGTTTTATTCTGTGGGCATGGTACTACATAGAAAACAATCATAATTGTCCCTTAGACAGTTGTTTTTTAATACACATCAGAGAGGTGTGCCAAACTATGTGCAGATATTCTATTGGGTTACTTTGAAAACAGCCAATATGACTCTTTTTTTTGTGTGTACACAGGACATATTGCCAAAGCAGTTGCTTCACATGATGCACACTTGCTTGCTGCTGATGATGTTGTTAGCTGTTGTCTGGATTTGAGTGTCCCCAGTATCTCTTTCCGGGCTAATGGCCACCCTGTGCAAGGCATGTTTGAGAACTTTAACATCGATGGTCTCTTCTTCCCTGTGGTTAGCTTCTCTGCAGGAATCAGGTGCGTGCTTTGATATATTTCTGATGCTATGCTTTAGAATAAGTTACCCTATTTTTCTGATTCAAAAGCTGTAGGAAGACCAGCTAAGGTAAAATCTTTCCTCTTACTGCCACATCATAAGTTGTTTGTTTGCTGCTGTAAATTTTAGAAACATTCAAAATATTGGGGCGGCACGGTGGTGCAGTGGTTAGCACTGCTGCTTCACAGCTCCAGGGACCTGGGTTCGATTCCCGGCTTGGGTCACTGTCTGTGTGGAGTTTGCACATTCTCCCCGTGTCTGCGTGGGTTTCCTCCGGGTGCTTCGGTTTCCTCCCACAATCCAAAGATGTGCGGGTTAGGTTAATTGGCCATACTAAATTGCCCCTTAGTGTCCCGGGATGCGTAGGTTAGAGGGATTAGGGGGTAAAATATGTAGGGATATGGGGATAGGGCCTGGGTGGGGTTGTGGTCGGTGCAGACTCGATGGGCCGAATGGCCTCTTTCTGCACTGTAGGGTTTGTATGTTTCTATGATTCTATGATTTAATTATAAAATCTTCAGCTTCCTGCTTGAAAGATATTTGAGAGAACATTGCTTTGAAATTCATAATTTAAATTTTAATAATGTTGTTATAACCCCAGATTCTAATTTTATAAAACGCTTCTCTGGATTAGGTGTTGTGTTGTATTCGAAGGCTGTCATTTTGCGTTTGAATCCAGATCAGCCCAGATGAGAGCCTTTTTGTTGCCTGTCAGTTCTTAATTGGCCTATAAATATTTAAATTTTCATTGCCTATCTGAGTAAGTATGTGCTTTCCTAATATTATAAAGCTACTAACTGGGACCCAGGTTCGATTCCCAGCTTGAGCCACTGTCTGTGCGGAGTCTACCAAATAAACCTGTTGGACTTTAACCTGGTGTTGTGAGACTTCTTACTGTGTGGGGTCTGCACGTTCTCCCTGTGTCTGCATGGGTTTCCTCCGGGTGCTCCGATTTCCTCCCACTGTCTGAAAGATGTGCCGGTGAGGTGCATTGGCCATGCTAAATTCTCCCTCGGTGTACCCGAACAGGCGCCGGAGTGTGGCGACTAGGGGATTTTCACAGTAACTTAATTGCAGTGTTAATGTAAGCCTACTTGTGACCCCTAATAAATAAACTTGACTTAAACTGTAGCTCGGTGACATTTAAGAAAATGTACACTACTCCTCAAATGATAATGTTCTCGCCTCTGGATTAGAAGAGGCTAGGGGGAAAAAAAGTCTGAAGTGTCGGGGTGCCGCCCCTTAGGTGAGAAGCTAAATCGAGGCCTAATCTTCCCCCTCAGGTGGATATAACAGACTCCACTACAAAGATGAGCAAGGGAATTCCACTTAGTGCCGTGGTCACTATTGATCACTGTTGAGTCGTTATTAAGTTGCTGTTATGCGATCTTGTGGGACCTTGGATCATGACAAATTGGATGTCATGTTTCTTGCACCACAACAGTGACGATATTCAGAAGCGCTTCATTGGCTGTAAAGAGCATTGGGACACCTTGAGATTGTGAAAGGTACTATGTGAATACAAGTCTTCTTTAGATGACAAGTCCATTTTGTATCTCTCAAAAAAAAATCAATTGTTATACTCGGAGCCTTTGAACTTCCATTCAATATCATGAATGGAAGATCATAGCTGAGAGAATTTTTAGACCTCTTGCCCAGTGGGAAACTGGCAGGCTGTCACGTTGCTGTGCTTGCCCCCTGCGGCACACAAATGCCTGGTTTCTCATCTGCCTTTAATCTTCTAAGACTCATACAGTGTCAGTAACTGAGCTGCTGACTGTGTGTATGAAAACAATGCTGTGCTTTCATTGTCACACTCGTCTTGGTCTTTCTTTGCTGCCTTATGAGTATCTGACACTTCACCGAAGTGTAGGCCCAGACTTTTTTTGCCCTATTCTCTTCTAACCCAGGGGCGAGAACATTACCATTTGAGGGATAGTGTACATTTTCTTAACTTAAACTGTAGCCCATGACATTTAAGTTTATTTATTAGGTGTCACAACTAGTCTTACATTAACACTGCAATGAAGTTACTGTGAAAATCCCCGAGTGGCTACACTCCGGTGTCTGTTCAGGTACACCTCGGGAGAATTTAGCACGGTTATACTCATCATTCTGCCAGTGGGAGGAAACCGGAGCACCCGGAAGAAACCCACACAGACACCGGTGAGAATGTGCAGACTCCACACAGTAAGAAGTCTCTCAATACCAGTTTAAAGTCCAACAGGTTTATTTGGTAGACTCCACACAGACGGTGGCCCAAGCTGGGAATCGAACCCGGGTCCCAGTTACAGTTATTAAATTTATAATATTAGGAAAGCACGGAAAGCAATGAAATTCGGAGATCTGGTTAGGACCCAGAGCTGAAACTCTCAGGTATATTATGAAGTTGGCCTAGACCCTAACATTGCCATTTGATTTTAGCATTATGGCGAGCATAAGGTGTTTTGTTCCAGGAATGGTTCAATTGATCCACAAAGTTTTTATTTAAGAACACATTTTGTTTAAGAACACAGTCAGAAAATAACAAAAAGAATTAGCATAACTTTTACCGATTAAAATACTTAAGCACGGCAAAGTATAATTCCTAATAGCTATCCATCTTTATTGTTCCAATTTAGCAATATCCTCATAGACCTAAATTCCTTCTTCAGAGCCAGTTAGCATCAAAAACAGATATACTTGCATAGATTTCCAGCCTTTTAGCACCTCTGGACAGAGATCCAGGCAGACACCTGTCTTCTGACTTTCAAATGCCAGAATCTCAAAGATCCACTCCCAAACAGCAGAATCTCGGAGAAAGACTTTTTTTCTGGCAGATTCCAGTCTCCAAACTCAGAGGGGAAAAGAGAGGCACTGCTCTCTAACAACGCCAAGCAGCATCGAAGCTTGAGTTCTCTGGTGTAAGCCTAGCTCCACCCAGTCATATGACCTTCCCTGTCAATCAACCTAATCAAGTCCTACTTTGCAAAACCCCAGCGCAAATCATTAAAACGACAGGACAGCATTAGTTCAGATTAAAACCAACATTCTAGCACTTAAGAGCAATTATGCTGCTGCAGTAACAACACAGGCTGCTGGTTACAAGCACCATTAAACCAGATCCTGCACAAGAAACATGACTAATACATTTCTTAAAGACATGGCATCATCACAAAGGAAAAAAACACAAGGCTTTGATGGGGAGGGGGGGGGGGGAGATGAGGATATCATCTTGGATGTTTGAGCCCTACTGCTGGCCATGGTTTTAGGAGTAGCTGTTCCAATAATGACAACACTGTCACTTCCGTGGCAATTAAGATAGCAGGGGCGTTTGTCCCCCTCCATTTGATTCCTGCTTTGGTTGTACACCATCTTGTCCTTCAAGAAAGAAAAAGTGTGTCTAAGTGTTGTGTAATCTGTTGGGGGATGTGCAGAATATCAATAAACAGTGCAAGCTGTGAGATATGGATGAGGCTTGCCGCAGTGCTACCCTTGAGGTGAAGCATGTCAATGATAGGTGCAAGTTATGTCAAGAGATTGTTTACATAAGGACAAAAGAACTAGGAGCAGGAGTAGGCCATTCAGCCCCTTGAGCCTGCTCTGCCAATTGATACGATCATGGCTGATCTCATCTCAACCTCGACTCCATTTTCCTGCCTGTTCACTGTTGTCCTTCAACCCATTACTAATGAAAAATCTGTCCACCTCTCAGATTTACTCAAAACACCCGATATCCACCACACTCTGGGGCAGTGAATTCCACAGACTCACCACCCTCTGAGAGAATTAATTTCACCTCATCTCTGTTTTAAATCTGCCACCCCCTTCTCCTAAAACTGTGACCTCTTGTGCCAGATTGCCCCACAAGAGGAAACATCCTCTCCACATTGACTTTGTCAATTTCTTTGTCAATCTTGTACACCACAATTAGATCTCCTCTCATTCTTCTAAACTCCAAGGTATATAGGGAAAAACTGCCCAATCTCTCTTCATAAAACACACTCTCATCTCTGGAATCAATCTAGTGAACCCCTTCTGAACAGCCTCCAAAGCAACTACATCCCCCCTCAAGTAAGGCAACTGAAACTGTACACACTATTCTAAAGTGCATTCTCACTGATGCTTTGTACAGCAGTAGCAACATTTACTATGTGTATTTTATTTCTTTAGCAATACATGCCAAGATTCCTTTTGCCTTTATTACCTGCTGTACCTGAATACTAGTTTACTGCAATTCATGCACAAGGACACCCAGATCCTTCTACACTGAAGCACTCTAAAGTTTCTCTCTAATTAGATAATTGCCGTTTTTCCTACCAATATGGATAACCTCCCACTTACCCATGTTAAGCTACATCTGCCAGATTTTTTCCCAGTTACTTAACCTATCCAATCCATTCGTAAATTTTTTATTTCGTTATCCCACCTATTCAAGTGTCATCTGCAAATTTATCTGTGATACCTACTATCCCTGCATCCGAGCCGTTAATATAGATGCCCGACTATCAAACCTTGTGGCATCCCACTAGTTACATCCAACTAGGAAAAGCCCATTTATCCCAACTCTCTACTTTCTGTTGGTTAGCCAATCCTCTATCCAAGCTAATAAATTACCCCAAATCCCATGCGAACTAACCTTTTGTATGGCACCTTATCAAATGCCGCCTTGAAGTCCAAATATACTACATCTACAGGATTCCCATTATCCACCTTACTTGTTACATCCAAGAAGAAGTCAAACAAATGAGTCAAACCTGATTTGCCCTTCATGAAACCATGCTGGCTCTGTTGATGATAATTGGGGTGTGGCTGTGGCTAGTTGTGCAGTTTGTAAAATGTGGCATTTGAAGGTGCATTCACTGACCTTAATCACTCATGAGGTTATTGAACTTCTTGGTTCACTGCATCATGGCCATCTGCTTGACCCTGCATTATCCTCCACAATGTCTGTTCCCACCGTCTTCTGAGTGCGAGTCTGGAGGGTCTCCTGTTCACAGGAGATGCACTGAGTTTCCAACTCGCCCAACTATATATCCAGTGCAGAATTTGCAAACCTAGGACCTTGGTATCTCCCATGTTGTGCCACCCACTGTTTCCCAGAACCGACTCACTTCCTGCATACCTTCCAGCACCTGCAGCATCCACAGGGAATGATTTATGCTGGACAGATGTGTAATATAGTGGTTACATTCTGGACTAATAATCCAGAGAACGGGAGCTCAAATCTCCACCCTGGCAGCCTGAGAATTACAATTCAGCAGACTAATTTTAATTGATCCCAGGAAATGATGATTTTGGGCTCCCTGTTGATGTGTGTAGCCTGTGAATGCAATGGTTAGGGTTAGCCAGCATTGACTGGGTGCAGAAATTATTTAAGTGAGCGGACAACATGAAGGTTGCCTACAGGCTGAATTTGAACCCACTGGCCTGAGTTAACATAGAACAGTACAGCACAGAACAGGCCCTTCGGCCCACGATGTTGTGCCGAGCTTTATCTGAAACCAAGATCAAGCCATCCCACTCCCTATCATCCTGGTGTGCTCCATGTGCCTATCCAATAACCGCTTAAATGTTCCTAAAGTGTCTGACTCCACTATCACTGCAGGCAGTCCATTCCACACCCCAACCACTCTCTGCGTAAAGAACCTACCTCTGATATCCTTCCTATATCTCCCACCATGAACCCTATAGTTATGCCCCCTTGTAATAGCTCCATCCACCCGAGGAAATAGTCTTTGAACGTTCACTCTATCTATCCCCTTCATCATTTTATAAACCTCTATTAAGTCTCCCCTCAGCCTCCTCCGCTCCAGAGAGAACAGCCCTAGCTCCCTCAACCTTTCCTCATAAGACCTACCCTCCAAACCAGGCAGCATCCTGGTAAATCTCCTCTGCACTCTTTCCAGCGCTTCCACATCCTCCTTATAGTGAGGTGACCAGAACTGCACGCAATATTCCAAATGTGGTCTCACCAAGGTCCTGTACAGTTGAGTGTTCATCAGGAGTGGCATGGTGGCACAGTGGTTGGCACTGCTACCTCACAGCGCCAGGGACCCGGCTTGGGTCACTCTGTGTGGAGTCTGCACGTTCTCCCCGTGTCTGCGTGGGTTTCCTCCGGGTGCTCCGGCTTCCTCCCACAGTCCAAAAGACCTGCTGGTTAGGTACGCTAACCCGAACAGGCGCCAGACTGTGACGACTAGAGGATTTTCACAGTAGCTTCATTGCAGTGTGAATGTAAGCCTTACTTGTGACTAATAAATAAACTTTAACTTCATGTTTTGACTGCTGTCCAGTATTTGATAACTAGCTACTATGGGTTTAGCAGGTAGTTCACGACTGTCAGTTATGGTAGTTTATCTTAACATGGTCAGCATTTTTAGACTGAAACTGTTTCATGTAGATTTTAAGAGTCCTGTCATTTATATCTTGCTGGTTTGCAGGGTCCGATTCTTATTAGGTGGTAGACACGGAGACTTCAAGTTCTTGCCTCCTCCTGGTTACTGTCCTTGTTATGAAGCACTGCTGCCGAAGGAAAGACTCCGAATCGAACCCATCAAGGAGTACAAGCATGATTTTGATGGAATTCGAAACCTCTTAGGACCCACACAGTCACTGTCACACACTGCATTTGCTCCCTCACCTGTGGATACAGCTCAGGTAAGTGGATTAAATATCCATCCTTCAATTTTCCAAATACTATCCCTCCTGTCTTTCCTCCTAACTGTTGGTTTTGTGTGCACTGATTAAAAGTTCTTGAAGCTACAAACCTTAACTTAATAATAATCACGCATACCTCTAATTGGAACTGGCCAAAAATCTGCAGATCCCTTGAAATTCCATGGTGGGACTTTGAGTTACATTTCATAATTTAAAATTTATAATGAAATGTAGTTTTCTTGTCTACATGTTCAACATTGTTAAATAAATATTTTTTTTTCTTAGGAGTGAGCTTGAATTTAAAAATTGTTCATTTAAAAAAAAATATAGCATAATTCTTTGGCAGATCTGGTTGGACCACAGAACTGTTCACTATTTAAAGATAACTCTGGCTTCTCCTCTCCACCACATATCATCTTCTCAAGCAACATCCAATTCCTCTGTTAATTATTGTTTCTCTCCCCACAGAGACATCCTGAACTGCTGAGTATTTCCGGCATTTGCGGT
The DNA here is from genome assembly GCF_964213995.1 of Mustelus asterias. Taxonomy (NCBI): domain Eukaryota; kingdom Metazoa; phylum Chordata; class Chondrichthyes; order Carcharhiniformes; family Triakidae; genus Mustelus; species Mustelus asterias. Next base: position 48,374,035 of record NC_135824.1, on the reverse strand, counting down.
TTTATTTCAGATTTCTAGAACCCACAGGGTTGTACTTTTATTCTCCAAGTCTTTCTCCACTGTCAAGACCAAGGAGCTCATGGATGTTTCTGGCCATAAAATCAAGACCATCAAGTTTCCTTTTCCACTTCCTTCCCTCTCTTTCACCCATTGAACCAACCTTCCCTCTAATGTCCCCCATTGCCCCTAACCTTAAACCCACAACTTTCTCTAGATTCAAACCTATCTCCCAAAATGTTCTCTTGAGTCAACATACCCAAGAGACTGATCCTCTGCTGCCTTCACCCTATTCCCACTGAACTGTTGGCCCACCCGGCTTTCTTGCTTCCGAGCTAGCCGGCGCAGGGTTTTGCTTCAGGCTTGGGAGCCCTGGCACGGGACAGAATCGGGATCTGGAGCCCATGCTTGCTTGGAGCAGGACCGGCTCAGCGAGAGGCCACCTCCTAATTGGCCATCTCTGGGCGCTCTGTACAATTAAGACCAGTGGATAGGGTATTGAATCTACTTGTCCAATCAGAGAGCCCGCAGCTCTTTCGCCGTAGTAGCTCCACCAAAATGTGGGTGCTGCTGAGGCAGGTTGGGGAAAAAGAGAGGTTGGGATAGGTTAAGATTTAAATTCAGAGGGACCAAGTAAGCAGGTCCCTCTAGATGTCCTGTTGGGGCTGTGAAGTGAACTTGCCTACTCAGCTTCCAGGTCGAATGTCCCCCATACCCTCGGCTGACACAAGGAGGCTGCCTCCACTGCTGGCACTGCCAGAATGGCAGCAAGTCCAAGGAATTAACCCAACATGGGCCATTAATTATTCAAAATGGTTTCCTACCTCCACTCACTCGCCACTCGCCACCCGCCCCATTGCTGGAAAATTTTCCCAATGGCGGGAATTATATTCGTCAGCCACCATGATATGCATCCTACTATTTCACCAGCCTTTCCGCCTGCCATCCTTGGCCCCCCCCACCATCACCCAGCAAATTTCCATGTCCCCATGTATGCTCCATATCCATTCACCCAATATCTACTATGCGTACACAATTGAAAGTTTTTGAAAAGGACTTTTAAAACTCTTAACCCCTGACAACCTAATGAAGCTGTCAACCAATCACGCAGCCATTTATACAACAAAGAAAAAACAACCCAATCCTATTGGGAGAAAAAAAGATTAAATCTCCTTAAGTGGTTACGAAGTATTGGGAAGACTGTTGGGCTGAATTTCTGCTGCATGAGGAGGCAGGACTGGAGATGGGTGAAAAAAGAGGGTTAAGATGGTGGGGAAAGATCACAGTTGAACTCAACGACGAGTCTTGAGGGCTGTAATGTGCCTAATTGGCACATTAAGGATTTGACATTATTGTTTACACTTCTTATGAAATAATTGAATTCCAGGCTTCAAACATTGCTCCCTGTAGTTCCACTGAGGAATTATAGTTTATTAACTAGCTTATTATAGTTTATTAAAATTAAGGCTCCTTTTCACTAAGTGTCCCTTCTTTTCTCTTTATCTAGATTGTTCTACCACCTCATCTGGAACGGATACGGGAGAGATTAGCTGAAAACATCCATGAACTTTGGTCTTTGACAAAGATTGAGTTAGGTTGGACGTATGGAACAGTAAGAATTTAATTGTTTTAATTATATTGTCTGAGGCTTATATTGCTCGCTTTTTGATTGTCTTGCCTCAAGCATAAGAATTAATTATGTAGTGACACTGTTAATGTCTGAGTAAGTACTCATGAACAGTGTAACTCGGATGACGAAACTGAAAATTGTTCGTTGATTTGTTGCCCAATTATTGTTTCGAAAGATATTAACATTGAACTCAATTTACGGTGACATGAGCTAATACAGAAGGTTGTTTATGTCACATTTGTGAAATTGGATCTTTTTATTATTTTCATAAACCCAGAAAACACATGGCACAAAGGCAGCACGGTGGCACAGTGGTTAGCACTGCTGCCTCACAGCGCCAGGGACCCAGGTTCAATTCCAGCCTCGGGTCGCTGTGTGGAGTTTGCACGTTCTCCCCGTGTCTGCATGGATTTTTTCCGGGTGCTCCGGTTTCCTCCCACAGTCCAAAAATGTGCAGGTTAGAATGCTTGGCCATGCTTATTTGTCCCTTAGTGTCAGAGGGATTAACAGGGTAAATATGTGGGGTTACGGGAATAGGGCCTGGGTGGGATTGTGGTTGGTGCAGACTCAGTGGGCCGAATGGCCTCCTTCCGCACTGTTGGGATTCTATGATTCTAACATACTGGTGCAGAAGATATTAGGGAAGGCAAATGGAATGCTGACTCTTATTTCAAGGGGGCTGGAGTATAAAAGTAAAGAAGTGTTGCTCCAGCTGTACAAGGTACTAGTGAGGCCATGTTTAGAAAACTGTATATGATTTTGGTTCATTTATTTAAGGAAAGATATATTAATCATTTGGAGGTAGCACAGAGGAGGTTTACCACGTTGATTCCAGCAATGAAGGGACTGCTATACAAGGAAAGAAACAGGTTGGGTCTGTACTGTGGAGTTCAGAAGGATGAGAGATGATATGATTGAAACATGTGATTCTTGGGTTGGGGGGGAGGGGTGAGGTTTGCGGATAGACAGGGTAGATGGTGGGAGGTTGTTTCCACTCATGGGAGTATCTAGGACCAGAAGGCATAGTCGCAGAATAGGGGGTGCTGATTGAGGATGGATTTGAGGAAGAATCCCTTTTCTCAAAGGGAAGTGGATCTTTGGAATTCTTTACCCCAGGAAGCCTTGAGGCCGAGTCCTTGGACATTTTCAAGGCTGAGATTGAAAGGTTTTTAATCAGTAGGGGAATTAAGGATTACAGAAATGAGACAGGAAAGTGGACATTATGGTGAGATTTTCCAGGCGTGCTCACCCCAAAATCAAAGTCCCGCCCAAAGTCAACGGACCTTCGCATTCCTGTGGCAGGCGAGATGGGAAAGTTCAGCCCAGTCAGTGTTAGATCAGTCATGATAATGACAGAGTAGGCTTGAAGGGCTGAATGGCCTACTCCTGTTCCTATTTCTTATGCTCTTGTGGTCACAGTGGAATAAACATGAGACTGCTCACCGTTGCTTATCTTTACCTGTAGATTCGAGATGACAACAAGAAGCTGCATCCATGTCTTGTGGAGTTTCACAGACTGCCCGAGCCTGAGAGGAACTACAACTTACAAATGTCAGGTGAAACTCTAAAGTAAGTACTGTGCAGTTCAGATTGGTGCATATGATCTTGCTTCAGCTTAATGAATGAATGATTAAAAACTATTCTTTTTTCTTTGAACATCTCTCCTCAGAACCCTGTTGGCATTGGGTTGCCACGTTGGAATGGCCGATGAAAAGGCAGAAGAAAATTTGAAGAAAGTGAAACTGGCCAAATCGTAGGTTTTGTTTATTTTCTAAATCATTAAATATTTCTAAATTACATTTGCATGGACTGATTGAAACATACTGTACCAGCAAACTGCATTGTGTCCCCACAGTTCCTTAAAGTGTCAATGATTGATCTTTTTTCCTCCATCAAGGTTTACGAAGAGCAATGCTTCTCTTGAACCCCAAGCAGACCTCCCCAGCAAACAGACCGTCCAAAACCCTGGTGATCCAATGATCTCACAACTCTCTTGTCACCCACAATCTCTTCACAAGGTGGCCCTGTCCTCCATGGTCTCCCCTCTCCCCCAGCAATCTACTTTTCTCTTCTGGATAATCTCTGGCCTAGTTCTGGAACGTTATCCCATCTCTTCCGAGCTCTGCAACCTCTTCAGCGATCTTCTCCGATCTCCCTGAGCGCCCCCACCAATCCATTGCTCCCTCTCCTCCACTAGCTTGTTGCTGATGACCTACCCACTGGGCAGCTACCCAGCCCCTCAATCCACCAGGATATGGCCAGGAATCGGAACCTAAATATAGTAATCAGGTCCTGCTGAATTCAACAGCGCGACTAATTAAGGAAAAATCAGCTTCTCTTTCTGCCGTACGTGGTGCAAATGACATTTGTGAAAGGCAACAACTAATTGATCGGTCCTAACAGTTTTTTGTGCTGTGCTCCAATCGATCTGACTGGTTCATCGTATGCACTTCCAATCCCAGAGGAAAGAAAAGATGACTTTCCTTCTGATGTGCTGACACTGGCATGTGCCTTAAAATTGAGGGTTAGTTTAGGCAGGGCTGATGAATGGTAGAATTGTGCTTTGCTTTTGATTTTTAAGTGGTAGAATAAAAATTATTACTATTTACCAACATACAGTTTTTGCAAAACTGTGAGAAATTGGTAGCTATTATAATTATACGGGGAGGTCTACAATTAACATGATCTTCTCAGTCCAACAGCTGCAAAGGAAGTACAACAACTAAGGCTGGCACTATAGAGGGTATTTTACGACCTTGCTCGTAAAATTCCACCCGAGGCCAATGGAGAATTCCGTTCTGCGAGCCTAGCCCACCCCGATTCCGGGGCGGGAGTGCCGGCAGAATTCCGGCTTATATATTCATCGAACTCACCAAGGCATTTAGCCAAATGAACAAGAGGCTCAACATTTAAACTGCTGCAGAAAATTGGCTGCCTGCCAAAGCACTCAATGTGATCTCCTCTTTCCATGACAACATGATGGATAAGGTCAATTATGATGGAGCAAGGATATCACCTCAGCGGTCCTGGAGCATGCTGATTGCATCAGTGTGCACTCATTATGCCAATGACGACTACACTTGCCCGGTCATGTTCATTATATGGATGGCCAAATGCCCAAGGATTTTCTGTAAGGCTAACTGGCCACTGGGTCACAGCCTGCTGGGTGACCATTCTTCCACTACAAAGACGCCTGCAAGCAACATATTAAGATGGTGGACATTGACTCTGAAATCTGGGAGACAGTCATAGGTGGCTGTGACCTCGGGAGGCTGACTGTTTGGAAGAAATAAGTAGAAATGAAAGGCACGCAGTTGGCTGAGAAGAGGGTCCGGGACAAATAGACACTGGTGAATTGTTCACCCTCTACTGTCTTACCTGTGCAACGGATGAGGCAGAATAGTGACTGTCTCCCAGATTTCAATGTCCACCATCTTAATATGTCGCTTGCAGGCGTCCTTGTGGTGAAAGAATGGTCACCCAGCAGTTTGTGACCCAGTGGCCAGTTAGCCTTACAGACACGCCTTGGGGTTATGGCTGCCATCCATATATGAACATGACCGGGCAAGTGTAGTCGTCGTTGGCTTAGCAATGCGGCAGAAGCTTCCATACTAGTGAGGCTCCTGAGTCAAACTAGACGATGCTTAACACAACACAACACAAACTTTTAACTTGCGAGATGGAATGCAGTCACAGCTATACTTATTCTGAACCTTTCTCTATGCTAACCTTTTGACTCTTCAGGATCTTAGATTAAGTAGGCGTGGAAAATTATACACTTCAGCTTCAGTAAGCTTCAAGTTGATAACCAAAATACTGTCAGCAAAGCATTAGATGTTATTGGCTTCCCACGTCTAGACTAAATCTGTAAGTGATTCCTGCTAAGAAGGTGGATAGGGCAGAACTGTCAATCTAGCAAGTTCATGTATAAATACTCAATACATTGGCACTCATTATTGTTAGTGCTGTTGTTAGGCAGGAATAAACCTATTTAAAATATAAATGTTATGGGGCGGCACGGTGGTTAGCACTGCTGCCTCACAGCACTGGGGATCCAGGTTCAATTTCGGCATCTGGTCACTGTCTGTGTGGAGTTCGCTCTCCCCGTACCTGTGGGTTTCCTCCGGGTGCTCCGGTTTCCTCCTACAGTCCAGAGATGTGCAGATTAGGTTGATTGGCCATTCTAAATTGCCCCTTAGTACCCAGGGGACTAGCAGGGTAAGTATGTGGGGTTAGATAGGGCCTCCATGGGATTGTTATCGGTGCAGGCTTGATGGGCCAAATGGTGGCCTTCTGCGCTGTGGGGATTCTGTGATTTTTATAAAGGTTAACACCTGTAAAAATAATAGCGCACACAGGACTCTGTTCCCTTGACGCTGTCTACGCTTCCCACTGCCTCTGGAAAACAGCCAGCATAATCAAGGACCCCAGGTACCCAAGACATTCTCCCTTCCATCTTCTTCCGTTGGGAAAAAGATATAAAAGTCTGAGGACATGTAACGACTATGCTTCTTCCCTGCTTCCATCAGACCTTTGAATGGACCTACCTTGCATTAAGCTGATCTTTCTCTACACCCTAACAATGACTGTAACACTACATTCTGCACTCTATCCTTTCCTTTTCTATGAATGGTATGTTTTGTCTGTATAGCGTGCAAGAAACAATACTTTTCACTGTGTACCAATACATGTGACAATAAATTAATTAGATTGTAGTACAAGTGGCTGGGATATAAATACATGAGCTTCACCAATCGGGCTTCGGTTCATTATTTTTTTAACTAAATACTCTTTCACTCCTTGTCACAGGTACCTGATGTCGAGTGGATACAAGCCTTCTCCACTTGACCTTTCTCATGTCAAACTGACTCCAGCTCAGAATACTTTGGTGGACAAACTGGCTGAAAATGGTCACAATGTCTGGGCAAGGGACCGTATCCGTCAAGGATGGACATACAGTATTCTGCAGGTCAGGGACTTGTGACGGGATGTAGAAATTTGTCTGACATTTTATGAATGCATGGATAATGAAATGTGGGCGATTACACTTCAGAATATTTTGGATCTATTGTCACCTATTTATATTAAATTGATCTTTCTCTGCACCCTAGCTGTGACTGTAACACTGCATTCTGCACCCCCTCCTTTCCTTCTCTATGAGCGGTATGCTTTGTTTGTATAGCACGCAAGAAGCAATACTCCTCACTGTATCCCTATATGTGTAATCATAGTGAATGGAATCAAATCTTAGAGGTGTCATATATTCCTGCCCTGATTTTGTTTTATCAGATGGGAGTAATGCACTGATTTGGTTAGTGAATTAACTCCGGGCATTTGCCCTTTGTTACTGGAAGGAATCCATTGCAGAAATACTCCCAAAAATTGTGAACCTATGCAACATATGGATACTATCAGAATTTTTTTTTCTATGTATTGTGACGTGCATGATCTGAATTGAGCAGGTGTTCACGGAAAATGTGCTCAAGTGTTGGTTTCCGACACTATTGGCGGGATTTCACAGCCTCACTTGACCCAAGACCGAAAAATCCTGCTCCGGGTGAACGGACATTTCCATTGTCCGCCCCTTGCCCGCTCCGATTCCATGGCTGGTGGGACGGCAGAATTCCAGCATATCAGTGGGACAGATCATTTAAGGCTGATTAACTTTAGCTATGCAATTTTACAACTAAAAACTCGTTTTTTTACACTATGCAGAAAAGTAAACAGTTATAAGTAAATTTTATTCTAAATCTGCTAAAGGGGTGGCACAGCGCCAGGGACCCGGGTTCGATTCCCGGCTTGAGTCACTGTCTGTGCGGATCTGCATGTTCTCCCCGTGTCTGAGTGGGTTTCCTCCGGGTGCTTCGTTTTCCTCCTACAGTCCGAAAGACGTGCTGGTTAGGCGCATTGGCCGTGCTAAATTCTCCCTCCGTGTACCCGAACAGGCGCCGGAGTGTGGCAACTAGGGGATTTTCACTAACTTTATTGCAGCATTAATATAAGCCTACTTGTCACGCTAATTAATTTTTTTTTAAAAAGGGCTTAAATTTCCTCGGGTAAGAAGGATCAGTAACCTGCTTTACCCTGATTTTTGTCAGTGTCAACTGGGGGGAATTTCAACAACCCTTGAAAATGCTTCGGATTTGGCTTGTGTTGAAGTAAATTTTAAACATAACTCTAACCTCTCATTTCCTCGAACCTGCTTTCTTCCTTTTCACTGGTTTTAACAGATGTGCAGCCAGAGATGGTCAACCAGCTCCTTCTCTGGAGACGGGTCTTTTTAACCAAACTGCATGCCTCCATTTTAACAAGGGTCGAGACTAAAGTGCTGTGACAGGGTTGGGAACATGGAACATTCCTGCTGTGGCAGCCGGCAGCCAAACACCAAATCCTCCGGCCCAGACCTCGTTAATTATGCACCCAGATGTTTTATGCCATAGTTGGTGTTGGGGTAGACCTGGATGGCGTGTCGTCCTCCGTTTTTTCCGAATGCTGTTTGTAAAGCTGTCCAACATCACTGACCCACTTTTGGAGAAGGAAGATGGACCTCCTGAGATCTCCAGGAACATTCTGAGACTGGAAAATGGACCTCGTCCATTTATCTAGAAGGTCCACCTCGATCCACCGCTGTGGTGCTCGAGGGTCCAGGGTTGAGGGCAGCCACCATCCTGAACCCTGCAAGCAGCAGCCACAGGCATCTGCATGCCATGTTGTTCTGAACGTGTTTCATGCCGGCGTGTTTTCTCGCTGGCATCACGGAGAATTTGGCATGGAGGTGTTTGCCTTCATCTGCATCCCACTTAATGGGGAGCCTCTGACTGGTTTCCCGACCCGCCATGGTGGGTACCAGTAGAGGATCCAGCTGAAAGCTCACACCGACATGAAACCGGCACCGATTTCTCAGCATCCCACGATATCCTCCTCCCATGCTCACCATCGACCCCACCAGAAGGTGTTTGGGAGGATTCGGCCCAGAGTTTCTATTTTAAACTGTGGGCCAAGTTTTCCTGGCTTCAGGTAGGAAACCAGACGGATAAAAGGAAGTGAGAAGGGCAGAAACCCCTTGACAACACTGCTGTGGGCCAGGAGTTGCTGGGTTGGTTTTCTCCAGATCCAACAAGCAAATGCTGAAATTTTTACCCTGCTTCCGCCGCCCCACGCCCCTACTTTCTGACGGCCTGTGCCTTCTGTCTGACCTGCTTATCTCTTCTCCGGTGCTATGTCAGCTTTCCCCACTACCTTTCCTTCCTGACCCCAGCATCTCTTAAACTACATTATTGCAGCTTGTTTTACCTGAGCCTTATGATGCTGATTTCTCCATCTGACAGGCAGACCAGTTCTCTGATCAGCATGGCACATGGCCGGGGAACCTAGAAAGAAAAATCTAGTCAACACTTCAAAACATAGAAACTAGAAGCAGGAGTAGGCCATTCGGCCCTTCGAGTCTGCTCTGCCATTCATTATGATCATGGCTGATCATTAAGTTCAATATCCTGATTTCTAAACCCCCCCCCCCATATCCCCTGATCCCTTTAGCCCCAAGAGCTGTATCTCATTTCTTCTTGAAATCACACAACTTTATCGCATTTGTGGAAACTTCCACCTCATAGCTCCTCGCCATAACACCCCACCACAGTGAATATCAGAATATATGAGAGGATATCAGTTGAGGAAATGGTTAGATTCAATTTTGATGACATTCATTGTCTCAAAACCGACCAATGTTCAGTGCTTGCGCTCATCCATAGAATCCTACAGTGCAGAAGGAGGCCATCCAGCCCATCAAGTCTGCACCGACCACAATCCCACCCAGGCCCTATCCCCATAACCCCATACATTTACCCTAGCTAATCCCACTGACACCAAGGGGCAATTTTAGCATGGCCAATCCACGAAACCCGCACATCTTTGGACTGTGGGAGGAAACCGGACCACCCGGTGGAAACCCATGCAGGCACAGGGAGAACGTGCAAACTCCACACAGACAGTGACCCAAGCTGGGAATCAAACCCTGGTGCTGTGAGGCAGCAGTGCTGACCACTGTGCCACCGTGCCACCCAATCCATTAATAAGTGGCCCAGAATTTGCTGGAGCAAAGCATATCACGACATGTCCTATGTTTGTTAAATGTGTTTCCACATCCTTCAGCATCACTCGAGGTGAAGCTGTTAATGGAGCAAGCAGGGGTAACTGACAACTTAATTAAAGACTGGACCACGAGTCTATCTTTTAAATTTTATGAACCTCCAACAACAATTCACTCCCTGCAGGAAGGAGACTGTAATGCTGTCAGTCATTCCCTCTCTTGGCCTCTAGGTTGCAGTCACAGATCTCGCTATAAAAAGGATCCTCACTTCATTTAGTATCAGCCCTAACTTTATTTAACTTTGAAAGCACAAATGCACCAATTTCTTGAACTCCACTGAGAGGTTGACTAGGATCTTCATTTTAGTGAGGCTAATGGTAGAACGATGCAAATTGTCCCAACAATTTAATGCCAATTTGCAACTCTCCACTATACTCACCACAAATTTCTGGCTTGTTTATACACTTGTAAAAATGTGTACACATTATGCTCATCTGTATTTTTCCAGCAAATATAAGCCCATCAATATATTTTGGGAATATCAGAGAGCTAGTGACACCTGCACAATATTTTACATCTGCATGGAGGTACTTCAGAGACAATGGGACCAGAATTTTACTCAATTGTCTTGATTGCTCAGAGTAATGGGCCTTAATTCTCTGGCCGTTCACGCCAGCGGGGTTTTCTAGTCCCACCGGCAGTGTACCCCCACCCGTGGGTTTGCCGCCGGTGTGGGAGTGACGTCAGTGGGAATTCCCATTGACAGCAGCGGGACCAGAAAAGCCCGCCGCTAGCAAACAATGCGCCACCTCCTGCCGGCGGGAAACAGGTGGCTGGGAGGCCGGAGAGTCTCCCCCATAGTCTTTGACCTTCACTGGTTTCCCATTCAGAGTTAAGACGTTCAAGAACGCTGTCCTAAAGTGCTGTAGTGCTCAGCAACATCTCTGCTATCCAATTTGCAAGTCAAAATGAAATTTAGACCTAGTAAGCTTCTCATTTTCAGAGATACGTTTCTGCTCCTTTTTGTGCTTGCAGGATATTAGTAACAAGAGAAATCCCCGCCTTGTACCGTACAACCTCCTGGATGAGCGCACCAAGAAAACAAACAGAGACAGTCTGTGTGAGGCAGTCCGCACCCTAATTGGTTACGGCTACAACATTGAGCCGCCAGATCAAGAAGCCAGTATGTAAACTCAAACCTTTGAAAGAATTATTCAGTTTGATTATCGTCTAACTTAAGTAATGGACGGGTTGAAATGTCTATAGCCGTCACCCTCTCTCCACACATGCCCATGCCCCATCTATGTCAAATCCTGCCTCCCCATGCTCCTTCCTACCCTCCAGGCTACACTGTGCCTCTCCATAATTCCCCATGGATTGTCACACGCCAGTGAACCCTATTGCATCAATAGGAGATGTGAAAAACAGCCACTCATTTATAACTTGTTATTTTCTTAAGGAAAACCTGTTGCTACTACAGCCCTATAAATGTGTCCGTCATGCAGAGTCATTCAACGAGCAATTCCAGAAACTGCAAACATTTGTCACCACACTTGTGTAAATAAATCTTGCGTAATTGACAGTCGGTCGCAGACAAAGAGCTGTCAATTAAGCAATGTTTCACTGTGACACAGCTGTTTAAAAAGAATAATGAATGTCTGGGCTCTCAGCCAAGCCTTGGTATGCTGAGATCCCAGACAACCATTACCCTATTGAGGGAGTTGCACCCCAGGGAAAACATTGTTATTTGACAGATCTCTGATCTTTTCTGTGAAGTGCATAATTTTTATATACAAGATACAGGTGTCAAGTACTCGCAGTTTCTGCTGCTAGTACTTACAAGGGCCTTTTATGGGACTGTAGTAAAAATAGATTTTAAAGAAAGTAGAAAACTATGAATGAATCACTTTTAAAGCGCTTTTTTTTCGCTTCCAGAGGTATTACTCTAGGTTCATTGCATGGAAGGAGGGAATGAAGCTCCATGGGGGTAGGTGAGATATGGGCATAGGTTGGCATGCAGGTTGAGGAGCCATGAGAATTGATTGGAGGGGTATAGTGAGCCTTTAACTCGCCTTTAAAAAGGATCCCTCATCCAGACTACAGTTCGCGCTGCCTCCTGAGGCTCCATGAACCACAAGTCCTTTAAAAACTGGCTCAACTCCATGCGAATTGCAGAGGATCAAGAAGGGTCTATCCCCGCAATGGAGCCAGCCAAGTCTGGAGTGCAGATTGCGGACTCATGACCTGCATCAGCCCACACCCTTGTGGTGGTGAAAATTGCAGACCGTGAGATTAGGAATCCGAGAACCTGGTCCTGGCTGCCATTTCTACATCTCCATGGAGTCTCCTGTGTTATAATTCAGGTCAAGTGTTTTCTGAAGTCCGCCTGGATCATAAGCTTTGCAGTTTGAATTTGGCTAGGGTGAGCATGAGATGATTCACTTCAGGTATGACTCAACTGATCCACGAGGGAGCTTTAATCAGTTTAAAAGTTTATTTAAGAATACAATTAACATATAGCAACAACTTTTACCAATTACAAACAAGAAAGACAAACAACCACGATATTGTATAACCCTTAATAAATATATGAAATGTTCCAACCAAACAAACTTGAACAAAACCATTGCCACAGGTTTAACACACAAAATACGAATGCTCACATGATGCTGGAACTTAGTCCTTTAGTTGGATGCTGCGGTTCTCTTGATATACACACACAAAACAAGCCAAAACACCATAGAGGGAGAGAGGGACTCTAGATACTAGCTAGCAAAAACACCAATAGCAGAATTTTCATTCCAGGAAGGCAATCAGCCTTGCCTCCAGCTAGACACCAGAATTTCCAATACCAGGGGTAGAGAGACAAACACTCCTTTTCAGTCTAATAAACTAAAACTGCAGCCAGCAGCCAAACTGAAAATGAAACCTTGAATTCGCTAGGAAGGAAAAAAGCACACGACCTGCCAATCAGTCTGCCTCCTCTAACAATGCAGGGTCATAAAACACATCCCAGAAAGTACCTGAGACCCAGAGTAAAAATAAACAAAACCCCATTTAAACCATTGAAGCAGCAATCAAAGGACTTCTAGCAGACAGCCCGGCAACAATGAAACCAAAAGGCCTGCTTACAACTGCAGAGAACATGATTTTTTAAAAAATTCTTAAAGGTACTAGCATCACACCTGGACTCTGAAAAAACCAGCCCTACAATTGCACAAGTCACTTTCTGTGAGCTGCAGCTCACAGTAACTTTGGTTTACTTTTTAGAATTGTGTAGTTGTCAATTTTGTATCCATTACACATATATAAATTTTTCCAAACAATTATAGCTAGAATTTTAATCTCATCCACACGTGGGCTGTCTATGGAAGGACGAAGTTTAAATCTCCCCAGGAGACATCTAAAAATAATAAAAGATGTGGGTTTCTGTAACCCCCTCCTTCACCCTCTCTCCCAGCCAATGGAGGTTGAGAAGCGCACCTCAGTTACATAGCAAGTTTTATGAAAACTGGACGCAGCACAGGACCTTTGGAAATATTTTAAGAATGTAAACGTCATCGAGCATTAAATTATTAACATTACTTGTTGCTTATAAGTCCTGTTAAAATGCTGGCTACTTGTCTTCTAATCAATCATGTTTGCGTTTTGTTGTGCTAGCTGCCCATATCCCAGGTGTGAGTCGCAATGAAAAGGTCCGGCTCTTCCGTGCTGAGAAATCCTATGCAGTGAAAACTGGGAAGTGGTACTTTGAGTTTGAAGCGGTCACTGTAGGAGAAATGAGAGTAGGGTGGGCACGACCTGAGTGCAGGCCTGATATACCATTGGGTGCTGATGATCTCGCCTTCGTGTTCAATGGATTTAAGGTCTGTTGTAATTCATTTTCTAATTTTCTCCCTTGAAACTAACTTCGCACTATGGTTGCAAGACAGTGAAACACCTCTCTAATCCAACTTTTCCTGTGAGATTATAGATGTAGAGTAATGTTGGGGCCATTTTACCAAAAAGACTCCCAAGTGCTGAAAGAGCAAGAAAATGTGAGAGTTTCAGAATCGTTTTTTTTTGTTTTGGCGAGTTAAAAAATGCGACCGTACGATCCTTAGCCAGAAAAAAAAATTCTAGGATGCGATTCTCGCCAGTAGTGGATGAGGGCGGAGCCTATTCTTGCTGGTGAAGCTGGCTGCTGGCCTCTAGGGGTGCCATTGCGCAGGCACCCCAAGTTTCCAGTGTACTATGGACACACTGTGGACTGTCACTCGCCACCCCTTGGCTTTGGCCAACTTTACATTTCAATTAGCAATTTACGAAACAAAGAAACGCACGTAAACCAGAGTGATAGAGTTCACCACTAATCATTTTAAATGCTTGTCGATAAATATTTGTCGAGCGTAACTATAATCATTCCAAAGATTGAGTTTACAACTCTCTGCGTGTATCCACATTATCATAAGTCCCGCGTTGTTTTAGCAGATGATGAGCACTTTCAAATATTCTGATGGAAAATTTTAACAAATCTCTTGGACTATTTTGTTTTCATTTTGTAGTTTTCAGTTTGCGTTTCAATCTGTTACTTGTTCAGAAAAACTGAATAACAAACGAGGTTCTTGCAGGTCATAAGCTCCTAATTATTGTCCGTGGTGCAAATAATTATTTTGTCCTTTGTCAATTCTTTGTACTGCAGGGCCAGCGTTGGCACATCGGGAGTGAACCATTTGGCCGTACTTGGCAGTCAGGCGATGTGGTTGGTTGTATGATTGACTTGCATGAAATGAACATCATGTTCACGCTGAACGGAGAGATGCTCATCAGAGACTCGGGCTCTGAGTTGGCTTTCAAAGATATCGAAATAGGCGACGGTGAGTTCTGGTCGGGATTTGGAAAGATGCGGGGAAGGGTTTACTCAGGAAGTGATGAATATGGGTGGCAAAGTGGTTAGCACTGCTGCCTCACAGCTGCAGGGACCCAGGTTTAATTCTGGCCTTGGGTGACTGTGTAGAGTTTGCACATTCTCCTCGTGTCTGGTTTCCTCCGGGTTCCTTCCACAGTCTAAAGATGTGCAGGTTAGATGGATTGGCCATGGTAAATGCACGGGGTTACAGGGATAGGGCAGGTGCGGGGGGGTGTAAGGTGCTCTTTTGGAGAGTTGATGCAGCCTTGATGGACTGAATGGCCTCCTGCACTGCAGGGATTCTACGCGATTCTAATCAGCTTAGTTTCTTTCATGCTACCAGCCTCCCAGTGGTCTCAAATGAGGACTCCTTAAAAACAAAAATACAGGCTCCCAAGATAACATAATCTGAAACAAAATTCCAGAATATTATAAATTCTCTAATTCCACTTTATAATGACCGGGAATTATGGGCGGAATTTTACGGCACCGTCATGGCAGGGACGGAGATGGAAAATGCAGCAAGCCGTTCAAAACTCCATTGACTTTGGCGGGACTGAAAGATCCCTGCAGCGGGAGGGGCCATAACGTTCCACCCTGTTTCACCAATCTAGCAGATGAGGTGGAAGAAAAACTCAAGGTATTTATAAATTGCTTTAGGGTTTTCCTTAATCCTGTTTGCCAAGGACTTTTCATGACACCTTTTAGCCCTCCTAACTCCTTAAGTTCCTTCCTACTTTCTTCAAGGGCAGAGTGGGTAGTCAGATGCTCTTTCCTAGGGTAGAAAAGTTAAGCACTAGAGGACATAGGTTTAAGAAACATGGGGGAAAAAAACATAGAGGAGATGTGCGAGGCAAGTTTCTTTTACAGATTGGTGAATGTCTGGAACACGCTGCCCGGGGAGGTGGTGGGAGCAGGTATGATAGCGGCATTTAAGGGGCATCTAGACAAATACATGAATAGGATGGGAATGGAAGGATACGGATTCCGTAAGTACATACGATTTTAGTTTAGGCAGGCATCATGATTGGCGCAGGCTTGGAGGGCCAAAGGCCCTGTTCCAGTGCTGTACTGTTCTTTGTTCTTTGTATTTATTTTGTATACAAGGATACATAACAGTGAATTCATAATCTAGCTTGAATTGGATAATAGAAAATTATAATGGCATCTGCAAAATATTTCATGATATTCTGTAACAGATGGTAATTTATAGACCAGCAATGTATGGTGTACATGCATTGTGAACCTAGATTATTAAACTGCATTTTATAGGGTTGGAGATTTTGGACATGTTATTTATTCCAACCTTGAAAATAGGGTATTGTTAATTTCCGTCTGTGTTCAGGTCCAACATTCTAGATAAGCTCGACATTTTATGATAAATTACAGCTCAAAACAAGAAGAAAATTGAAATATAGATCAGAAGATACATACTTAGGCTGGGATTCTGTTGGGCCAAAGAATTCTTGCCCACCAATCAGAGAACCAGCCGGGAACCTGAGGAGTTCTGTGGGAGACGCCTGATGAAATCAAGTAGTCACCGCCAAGAGCCCCCACCGCCCTCGCTCGAGTTGTCTGGTGGTGGAAGTCCTGCCAGCCAGCTCCAGCGGGAGCAGTGACAGCAGTGCACCCACTGGAAGGTCCAGGATCATCGTGGAATCCCAGACCGAAAGCGGTTGCAGGCGGGATTGGAAGAGTGGGTTGGGGTGTTGAGGAGGAGTGGGCCCAGAGCCCTTGATCGGGGCACAGAGTGCCTGATGATGAGAGACTCCCACTGGGAGGTGATTGGCAAATCTGATGGGGTTTGCTGGGCGGCCGATGCAGGAAAGCTGTGTAACTTCCACTTAATCTGAGAGCCACCACTTAATTGTGGTGGGCTCCAAGGGTAAAGGTATCAAGTAGATCATTGATCAGCCAAATTCCCTCAGCTGAAAATCCCACATCGACCCTTTCTGCCCTGACATACGAGAGGGAGGTTCTTCCGCTGTCATGGGGCCTATCCCATGATTAAGCAGGTACAGCCACCATGGTGTCTGCTGCGATTTGTGTTAAAATTATCCCTTAGGCTGGGATGTCATGGCCGTTCACGCTGGGAGCCAAATTCTCCGACTTTGCTGCAGTAGGAGTGTGGCATGAACGGCTGGTAAGATCATTCCCTTAGTGTTTCTTTTTTCTGTCGAAGTAAGTACTCTGTGTATATTCAATCCTTTTTGTTTACCCCTTGACTCTTCTGGGTGAAAATTATTTTTGCTTGGGAATTAACAAATATATCTTGGTGTGGCTTGGGAATTTTGTTGCTGTCCCCAGTTAGTTTGTTCCCACTTCATTCCTGGGTTGTATTTTACCATTTCAGGGTTCGTTCCTGTGTGCAGCCTGAGTCTTTCTCAGGTCGGTCGCATCAACCTGGGCCAAGACGTGAGCAGCCTGAGATATTTCACCATATGTGGTTTGCAAGAAGGCTTTGAACCCTTTGCTGTGAATATGAAACGGGACATCACAATGTGGTTCAGCAAGAGTTTGCCTCAGTTTGTTTCTGTTCCTGCAGATCACAGTCATGTTGAGGTAAGGTTGGAGTAAAATAAAAGTTTACAAGTGATGGGAGTTTACAGGTGACTGAACTATAGACAGTAATCAAAATTTTATTGGGGGAGGCAATGGCTGAGTGGTATTATCGCTAGACTTTTAATCCAGAAACTCAGCTAATGTTCTGGAGACCCGGGTTCGAATCCCACCACGGCAAATGGTGGAATTTGAATTCAATTTTTTTAAATCTGGAATTAAGAATCTACTGATGACCATGAAACCATTGTCGGAAAAACCCATCTGGGTCACTGATGTCCTTTAGGGAAGAAAATCTGCCGACCTTACTCTGGCCTGGCCTACATGTGACAATAAGAAGTCTCACAACACCAGGTCAAAGTCCAACAGGTTTATTTGGCAGCACGAGTTTTCGGAGCGTTGCCCCTTCATCAGGTGAGTGAGGAGTTGTGTTCACAAACAGGGCATATATAGACACAAACTCAATTTACAAGATTATGGTTGGAATGCGAGTCTTTAAAGGTAATCAAGTCTTAAAGGTACAGACAATGTGAATGGAGAGAGGGCCAAGCACAAGTTTAAAAAGGTACCTTTAAGACTTGATTACCTTTAAAGACTCACATTCCAACCATAATCTTGTAAATTGAGTTTGTGTCTATATACGCTCTGTTTGTGAACACAACTCCCACTCACCTGATGAAGGGGCAGTGTTCCGAAAGCTTGTGCTGCCAAATAAACCTGTTGGACTTTAACCTGGTGTTGTGAGACTTCTTACTGTGCTTACCTCAGTCCAACGCCGGTATCTCCGCATCATGGCTACATGTGACCCCAGAGCCACAGCAATGTGGTTGACTCTCAACTGCCCTCCAAGGACAACTAGGGATGGGTAATAAATACTGGCCAGCCAGCGACGCCCATGTCCCACGAATGAATAAAAAGAAAATCATATATAACACACCAATTGCGGTTACTGAATGCAATTTTGGCCTTCATACTTTTGGAAGTATGTTGAATAGTCTGGAATAAAATAGAAAATTCTGGAAGCACTGTCAAGTTACCTAACATCAGTGAAGAGAGAATAGGAGTTATCAGAAGGAATTTTAAAGTGAGATGAGCATGTGGGAGGGCTAAATTGGAAAATTTCCAAGCATGTCAGGAAGCCATCTCCAACCTGCTAGCTTTCTGGGTTTTATGAAGGTTGAACAAGAGGTGGGAAGTTCCCAGCAGGCAGTTTGCGATCTTAAGGAGGGCAACCTTTGATTGAATCTGCTATGTTGGCTTTGATTTGTGGACCCACAGTCGGCAACTGGGACTTCCAGGCCTCGGAAACACAGCAACTGATGCAAAGTGAGGCCAGCTTTGGGGAGAAGGTAAATGTCTATACAGCACTGCTGGTAGGCCTGTCCCCACACCCCCTAGAGATCCAAAGGCTCGGGGTGGAGTGTTGTGGATAACTCTGGGTTGAGAAGTAGATGTCCAGCACCTCCCCCCCCCCCCCACACCTCATGAATTGAATCTTCCTGGTCTGAGTACACCCCGCTTGACTGAAAGCCTAGTTGGCCAAATGATCCACCTTCTGAGCAGGGAAGCTGTCAGGGCTAAAAGGCACGTGCTGTGGAATTGAGGAGAAATCCAGACTTTACGTCACCCCTTCAAAACTCTTGTCTTCTCCTACCCTCCTGCTCCAGGAACTATCCAGGCTGACATTCCCAGTTGATGAGCTTTCTTCAACTGATCTGAATGCAGCGCTGTTTTTTACGCACTACTGGTTTACTCTCCTGGATGGGTGTAAATCCAGCTGTGATGTTAGTTCCCCACCAGTCGAGCTGCGTTAAAATCATCCCTGTTAACCCTGATTCTTCGCCAGTGCAGCATCAGTGTTTCCAGCGTTTTCTGCTCTTATTTTTCTACGTCGGTGCCTGGCATGAGGAAAGTTTTGAAAAACTGGAGCTGTTTTCATTAAAGTGGGAGAGTGATTTGAGTAACCCTTTTACGCAGATGGTTGTGCGGCAGTGTTGGAGTTAGTTATTGAAGCAGAGGCTGCAAACATTCAGAATAATTAGATCAATGCTAAAAGAAAGCGATGGGGGAAGATAGTGGGCACCGGGGATTAGGGCTACTGCTCATTGGAGGATAAACGCAAACACAGACTTATTGGGTCGAATAGCTTAATTCTGTTATATAATTGTAATATAGCAGTGTCTTTAACCTTTCTCTGTGCTGTGGATTTTAATTGATTTTATAGTTAGTTAAAAATCTAGAAGTTTAGAATAATGTTTGAGCATGAACACCAAAAAGACAAAAGCAATGGTAGTTAGAAGGAATATGGGTGGCACAGTGGTTAGCACTGCTGCCTCACCGCGCCAGGGACCCGCCTTCTATTCCCAGTTTGGGTCAGTGCCCCCCCCCCATGTCTGCGTGGGTTTCCTTCAGGTGCTCCAGTTTCCTTCCACAGTCCGAAAGATGTGCTGGTTAGGTGCATTGGCCACACTAAATTCTCTCTCCGTGTACCCAAATAGGCGTTTGAGTGTGGCGACTAGGGGATTTTCACAGTAACTTCATTGCAGTGTTAATGTAAGCCTACTTGTGACGCTAATAAATAAACTTTTTAAAAGTTAGAAGAAACTGGAATGCAGATTGAAGGGCTTAGTGCAACATTCAAACAAGCAGGTGAGTTTGTCTTTTGACAAATTTGTCAAATGATAAGACAAGATGGCAGATGTGATGCAGAAGTTAGAAGAATCTCCATAGTCAGACGTAATTTCATGAAATGAAGGATGCATTAAACTCAAACTTATAACAAGGAAACAAACTGCTACATTCTATCTGCTTTTCGGTCTGCCTCATAAACCTGCGCAATAAGCAAAAGATGTGGAAGAAAATAGTGACCGTTGTAATCTGAATGCCAAGATGTATGTTAAAACTCCACATACAGACCATAAGACAAATGAGAAGGTGCTTGAAATTGCTGGAACAAAAGGAACTCTATTATGGGCAGCATGATGGCACAGTGGTTAGCAGTGCTGCCTTAACAGCGCCAGGGACATAAGAACATAAGAAATAGGAGCAGGAGTAAGCCATTTAGCCCCTCAAGCCTGCTCCGCCATTCAATAAGATCATGGCTGATCTGATAGTGGGTTCAGTTCCACTTACCCGCCCGCTCCCCATAACTCTTAATTCCCTTAATGGTTAAAAATCTATCTATCTGTGACTTAAACACATTTAACGAGGTAGCCTCTACTGCTTCATTGGGCAGAGAATTCCAAAGATTCACTACTCTCTGGGAGAAGAAGTTCCTCCTCAACTCTGATCTAAATTGACTCCCCCGTATTTTGAGGCTATGCCTCCTAGTTCTTGTTTCCATTGTAAGTGGAAATAACCTCGCTGCTTCTACCCTGTCTAGCCCCTTCATCTTATATGTCTCTATAAGATCTTCCCTCAACCTTCCAAACTCCAACGAGTACAGGCCCAATCTACTCAATCTCCTCATAAGCCAACCCCCTCATCTCCGGAATCAACCTGGTGAACCTTCTCTGTACCCCCTCCAAAGCTAATATATCCTTTCTTAAATAAGGGGACCAAAATTGCACACAGTACTCTAGTTGCAGCCTCACCAGTACCCTGTACAGTTGCAGCAAGACCTCCCTGCTTTTATACTCCATCCCTCTCGCGATAAAGGCCAACATTCCATTTGCCTTCTTGATTACCTGCTGCACCTGCAAACTGAGTGCCAAGGTTTGATTCCTGGCTTGGGTCACTGGCTGTGTGGAGTCTCCACGCTGTCCCCGTGTCTGCGTGGGTTTCCTCCCACAGTCCGAAAGACGTGCTGGTTAGGTGCATTGGCCATGCTAAATTCTCCCTCTGTGTACCCGAACAGGCGCCGGAGTGTGGCGACTCGGGGATTTTCACAGTAACTTCATTGCAGTGTTCATGTCAGCCTTACTTGTGACACTAATAAATAATTTAAAGTGACATTCAAAAAATATGTCAGTGTTTTAGCCATTTGGTCAGCGCTGTAGAGCTACAGAGATCTCGTGAGGAGGGCTGCAGAAAGTGGGGTTGACCTGGGGGTAGTTTGACGAATGTCGCAGTGTACAATTACAACATTTAAAAGACACTTGAACAAGTGCATAGATGGGAAAGGTTTAGAAGGATATGGGCCTAATTCAGTTTAGGAAACCTGGTCGACGTGGCTGAGTTAGGCTGAAGGGCCTGTTTCCGTTCTGTATATCTCTGAGCCTATGACCCTATGTTTGAAGATGAGTTGCAGTGTAGTTTGAGGATGGAGCAAGATTGCACTGTGGTTAGCGATGCTGCCTCACAGCGCCAGTGACCCGGGTTCAATTCCGGCCTTTGGGTCACTGTCTGTGTGAAGTCTGCACGTTCTCCCCGTGTGTCTGCATGGGCTTCCTCCGGGTGCTCAGGTTTCCTTCTACAGTCCAAAGATGTGCGGGTTAGGTGGATTGGCTGTGCTGAATTGACCCTAGTGTCAGTGGATTAGCAGGGTAAATATGTGGGGTTACGGGAATAGGGCCTGGGTGGGATTGTGGTTGATGCAGACTCAATGGGCCGAATGGCCTCCTTCTGCACAGTTGGGATTCTATGATGATTCTAGGAAAGATGAGTGTGACATATCATGATCTGATAGGAGTGGCTAGAAGCAGCAGCAGTATATTTAGCTTTCTGATTCTATGTAATCCTGTATTTGGCGTGGTTGATATGACTATCGATGTGTAATCATGATAGTTAAAACTAATCAAAGTTATTGGAGCTGGGTGCTTAACCTCTGTGCAACACACACACTGGTTGACAGTGAAAGACCAGTGATCTCTTTGGAACCTCTTTGGCACGATAAAATTAATTTCTATCAGAAGATAAATTAAATTGCATTGTCGTGTTGACTTCCTTGAGCTTAGTTGTGGATCATTTAACCTTAAATTGAGTCTGTATTTATGCAGGTTGCAAGGATTGATGGAACAGTTGACAGCCCCCCTTGCTTGAAGATTTTCCACAAAACCTTTGGGTCTCAGAACAGCAATACTGACATGCTGTTCTTCCGACTCAGCATGCCCGTCGAGTTCCATGACACGTTCAAGTGCACACCTGGAACTACGCCGTTGACCAGAATGACAATCCCAGAAGAAGAAGTCGAAGACATCGATGTGGATTCAGAGTTTGAAGTCCTTAAAAAGTCGGCCAGCCGGACTCAAACTGAAACCCCTACCAACGATAAAGAGGGCGCTAAGGAAGCACCCAAGGAGGTGGCCAAGGCAGAGAATGATAAAGATTCCTCCTCTGAGAAAAGTAAACCGAAAACTAGGTCAGTGTCTTTGAGGTTCTGTGAATAGATTGCTGCTGAGAAAAATGGAACTAGTATTAGCTGCCGGCCATTTCTTTTTGTGTTGTTGTATTAGATGCAAGGATCAAAGAGGAATTTTAGACTATCTTTAAATATGATTGTTACAGATATTCCCGTCTCAATTCGACACCATTCGCAAATCTCAGTCTTGTTTCTTCAAGTTCCAACTCCATCCATTTGTGTAAAATAAAACGGTCCATCATAGACGATGTGGGATGCTGTATCTTTCCAGTTTGAGAAACTATTTGGGCAGAATTTTACCTGTCCCGAGTGGGTGCATGCCCCATCTGGAAGAGTTTAAAATTGTGTATGGTGGCGTCAGGCAGACAGCCTGTTGGCATCCCGCACTTGTGTGATAGTCTGGTCAGCGGGCACAGTTATGGAGCCAAAGGGGTATCTGCCCTATTGCCCAGAATATTACATTGCCTGTGATATTTTGCATGGGTAGGCTGACCATCATTTTTCAACTTTCATTGATCACAGACAGGGGGTGGGGACCTCAATCGGAAGGCTCTCTCCAGATTTGGCGAACCTCCCCTCCGCTACTTGGGAGTTTCTGATCCTTGCTACCCACCTGGCTAACACCCCGACACTGAAATTGCCCCCCACTCCCTCCAGACCTCCCCGCCCCCCAGGGCATCCCCATCCAGGACTTAGCTTGGGAGAAGTTAGAATCATGGAATCCCTACAGTGCAGAAGGAGGCCATTTGGCCCATCGAGCCTACGCTGAGAACAATCCTACCCAGGCCCTATCCCCTTAATCTCAAGTATTTACCCCCGACACTAAAGGGCAATTTATCATTCCCAACCAACCTAACCTGCATATCTTTGTGGGAGGAAACCAGAGCACCCGGAGGAAACCCATGCAGAACACAGGGAGAACATGCAGACTCTGCACAGACACTGACCCAAGCCAGGAATCAAACCCAGGTCCCTGGCGGTGTGAGGCAGCAGTGCTTGCCACTGTGCCGCCCACGCTGTTCCAGTACTTGGTTCCAGGCAGAGCGCTGCAGTACTTCTTCTGGCCACTGCAGCAATGTGCCAGGAGGGGTTGGATAGCAGTTGGCCAGTCAGATTGGATGACAGCACTCCAAGGCGGGGCTACCTTCCAAGGGTGGACAGAAGAGATTTATAAGAATGTTTCTGGGGCTTGAAAATTGCAGCTGTGAGGAAAGATTGGATAGGCTCGGGTTCCTTCGAACAAGGAAGGCTGATTGACCCACTGTCAATCAATGTTAAATGACAATGGGCTTCTGACAGTCGGTGGGAGCACGTAACATGCTGACTCTCGCTGTAAAGTGCTCACCATGCTAAAAATTCTACCATTTATTTCTGTCCTCCGCTTTGTATATTTTAACCATGTCTCTATCCACACGTTCCCCTTAATTCCATGTGCATTTACTTTTGCCAAAATTCCCTTCTGTGGTATTTTATCAAATAGTTATTGGAAATCCGTAGAAAAATCACATGTACTGCATTGCTACAATCCATCTTATTTGTATATACAGTTTTTAATTAGAAAGACGATGGGGGCGATATTACTAGCTCGTCACGCTGATCAATTCGTGTGGCAAGCTGGTAAGATCACGACAGTGGCGAAAAACTGGGTTTGCGCCTGGTTTCTCGCTCTCGTGATGATACTGGTACTGGATTGTGGGCGTAATCCTGGAGGGAGCACAGTGTTACTGGCTGCAGAGGTGGGCTGGCCGAAAAGGGCCACCTCAGTGCTCTGACTGTGTAGAGTGGGGAGAAAAAACCCCACTTCCCTCACATCCACTCACCTCCGCACAAACTCCCCATGGTCCCTCATACCCTTCATGCCTCTCTACCTATTCTCATAGCCCTTTATAGCCCCAATGAAAACCTAAGCCTCTCTACCCACCGCCCCAGGACTGTTTATAGTCCAATTGCCAATGTAATGCTGACTCATGGCCCCACCCACCACCCTTTGCCTTTACACCCTCCATGCCAGCTCACCCATGGGGAGACCTCCGATCCATGCTGAGATTAAGTTATGATGTGGAGATGCCGGAGTTGGACTGGGGTGGGCACAGAAAGAAGTCTCTCAACACCAGTTTAAAGTACATCACCTGATGAAGGGGCAGTGCTCCGAAAGCTCGTCCTACCAAATAAACCCGTTGGACTTTAACCTGGTGTTGTGAGACTTCTTACTGAGATTAAGTTGTTCAGTACTTATTGATGAATTCACTATTTTAAAAAAAATACAGTGCAGCCCCGTTTTAACGCGATGGTTGGGGTCCATAAAATGCTATCGCAAATGTTATCGGGGTCGCGCTAAATCGGAGTTGCGCTAAATCACTAAAGCGGAAATAGCAAAAAAAAAGGGGTCCATTGCGCAATCGTGTCATATCCGATCGGGGCATGTAAAATCGGGGTTCCACTGTACTTGCATTTATAATAACCCACTCACTACATTTAACTTCCTTTAATCACTTATAAGGACCTAATAGAGGTAAAGAAGGTGTTGAGAGGCATAGATCGGGTGGACTCTCGGAGGCTTTTTCCCAGGGTGGAAATGGCTGCTACGAGAGGACACAGGTTTAAGGTGCTGGGGGGGTAGGTACAGGGGAAATGTTAGGGGGAAGTTTTTCCCACAGAGGGTGGTGGGCGAGTGGAATCGGCTGCCGTCAGTGGTGGTGGAGGCGAACTCAATAGGGTCTTTTAAGAGACTCCTGGATGAGTACATGGGACTTATTAGGATGGAGGGTTATAGGTAGGCCTAAAAGGTAGGGATGTGTTCGGCACAACTTGTGGGGCCGAAGGGCCTGTTTTGTGCTGTAGTTTTTCTATGTTTCTAAGTATTTGAATTTGTAGTCCCACTTTCAGGGCTTGATAAAGACTTGTCGCCGTCAATCAAACTGTGAATTGGCAGGCATCCCATTGTGATAGTGATGGGTTGTGAAATCAGTCATGCACCATTAATCCAATAATGATAAACCTCATGTTTATAGAACCATTTCAGCCCCAACCAACAATTCGGGCAGTGAATTTCAGATGTCCATCACCCTTTGGGTGAAAATGTTTTTTCTCATGTCCCCTCTAATCCTTCTGCCAATCACCTGAAATCATCGCCTCCAGTAATTGACCTCTCAGGGGAAAGATATCTTTCTTCTTTACCCTATCTAGGCCCCTCAGAAGTTTGCATTCCTCAGTTAGGTCACCCTTTGGCCTTCTTGGTTCTAAGGAACCCTAGCCTATCCAATCTTTCCTCAGAGCTGCAATTTTCAAGCCCTGTAAACATTCTTATAAATCTCTTCAGTCAACAGGCAGTGAAATAGCAAGCCACTGATTTTTTTTTTCAATGTTGCAAACTTTTTTCAAGTATTAGAGAGCAGCAGATTTAAACATCTTGAGAGTTTCCTTTGACAATCGCAATTATTAGTGTCACAAGTAGGCTTAAATTAACACTGCAATGAAGTGAAAATCCCCTATTTGCCACACTCCGTTGCCTGTCCGGGTACACTGAGGAAGAACTTAGCATGGCCAATGCACCTAACCAGCACGTCTTTTGGACTGTGGGAGGAAACTGGAGCATCCGGAGGAAACCCACGCAGACACGGGGAGAACGTGCAGACTCCGCACAGACAGTGATCTAAGCCATTTTTAGCAATCCCAAAGGGCACTTGGCCTCTCTCAGAAATGCCACAGGACTATATCCAAAAAAGTACCCTACCTCTCCAAAGAACTCCAATTAGGATTTACCCGAGTCTATTCTTGCAAAACTTGATCAGACTAAAGACTACATGTGTAGCTGCATCTATGAATTATGGATGTGCCAAGTTCAACATGTCCCTGTCCCTGTTTTCTCCACCCCGGCCTACAAGAATGATGGGGTTTGGGTGTGGGACTTCCAGATCTGGGCCTCTGGCGCCCTAGAAACATAGAAAATAAGTGCAGAGTAGGCCATTCGGCCCTTCAAGCCTGCACCACCATTCAATATAATCATGGCTGATCATGCACTTTCAGTATCGCACTCCTGTTTTCTCTCCATATCCTTCGATCCCTTTAACCACAAGGGCCACATCCAGCTCCCTCTAAAACATATCTAACAAACTGGCCCCAACAGCTTTCTGTGGTAGAGAATTTCACCGATTCCCAACTCTGAGTTTTTGATTTTTGATCTGATTTGACTTTGATTTGATTTATTATTGTCACATGTATTAACATACAGTGAAAAGTATTGTTTCTTGCACGTTATACAGACAAAAAGTTCTTCCTCATCTCAGTCCTGAATGGCTTACCCTTATTCTTAAACTGTGACCCTGAGTTCTGCACTTCCCCAACATCGGGAACATTCTTTCCGCATCTAGCCTGTCAAGCCCCATCGGGATTTTATACGTTTCTATGAGATCCCCTCTCGTTCTTTTAAAATCCAGTGAGTACAAGCCCAGTCGATCCAGTCTCTCCTTGTATGTCAGTCCTGCCATTCCAGGAATCAGTCTGGTGAACCTTCACTGGACTTACGCGATAGCAAGAATGTCCTTTCTCAGACTAAGAGAGCAAAACTGCACACAATATTCAAGATATGGCCTTACTAAGGCCCTGTATAACTGCAGCAAGACATCCTTACTCCTATACTCAAATCCTTTTGCAATGAAGGCCAGCATGCCACTAGCTTTCTTCACACCTTCTATACCTGCATGCCAACCTTCGTTGACTATTCCACCATGACACCTAGGTCACATTGCACTTCCCCTTTTCCTAAGCTGCCATCATTCAGATAATCTTCCTTCATGTTTTTGCCACCAAAGTGGATAACCTCACACTTATCCACATTATATTGCATTTGCCAAGTCTTTGCCCACTCAGCCAGCCTGACCAAGTCACCCTGCAGCCTCTTAGCATCCTCCTCACAGCACATACTACCACCCAGCTTAGTGTCGTCTGCAAATTTGGAGATATTATATTCAATTCCTTCATCCAAATCATTAATGTATACTGTGAATAGCTGGGGTCCCAGCACTGAATCCAGCGGTACTCCACTAGTCACTGCCTGGCACTCTGAAAAGGACCAGTTTATTTCCACACTCTGTTTCCTGTCTGCCAATCAGTTCTCTATCCACATCAATAAATTGCCCCCAATACCATGAGTTTCAATTTTGCTCATTTAATCTCGTGTGGGACCTTCTCAAAAGCCTTTTGAAAGTCCAGATACACAACATCCACTTGTCCACTCTACTGGTCACATCCTCAAAAAATTGCAAAAGATTTGTCAATCATGATTTCCCTTGAGTGAACGCATGTTGATTTGGACCGATCCTGTCCCCGCTTTCTTAATGCTCAGTTATTACATCCTTAATAATTGACTCTAGCATTTTCCCCCCCACCGATGTCAGGCTAACCGGTCTATAATTCCAAATTTTCTCTCTCACTCCTCCTTTAATAAGTGTAAATCTTCCAGATTCTATAGAATGCAGGAAAATGGTCACCAATTCATCCACTGCTTCTAGGGCCACTTCCTTGAGTATTCTGGGATGCAGAGATTAGGCCCTGGGGAGTTATCGCATTTTAATTCCAGCTATTTTCCCAATACAATTTCCTGACTAATAAGGATTTTCTTCAGTTCCTCCTTCATGCTTGACCATCTGTCCCCTAGTATTTCTGGAAGGTTATTTGTGTCCTCCTTATGAAGACAGATTCCAAAGTATTTGTTCAGCTGGTCTGCCATCTTTGTTGCCCATTATGAATTCACCTGATTCTAACTGTAAGGGATCTACATTTGTCTTCACCAGTCTTTTTCTCTTTACATATCTTTTAGAAGCTTTTGCAGTCAGTTTTTGTTTTCTGCAAGCCTACTCTTGTATTCTATTTTCCCTTTCCGAATTAAACCCTTTGTCCTCCTCTGCTGGATTTTAAATTTCTCCCAGTCCTCAGGTTTGCTGCTTTTTTGGGCCAATTTATCTGCCTCCCCTTTGGCTTTAACACTATCCCTGATTTCCCTTGTTAGCCATAGATGAGCCACCTTCCCCATTTTACTTTTACTCCGGACAGGGACGTACAGTTGTTGAAGTTCATCCATGCGTTCTTTAAATGTCTACCATTGCCTATCCACTGTCAACCCCTTAAGTATCCTTTGCCAGCTTATCCTAGCCAATGCATGTCTCATACCATCAAAGCTAGCTTTCCTCAAACTCAGGACCCTAGTCCCAGACTTAACTGTGTCACTCTCCATCTTAATGAAGAATTCTCTTCCCCAAAGGATCTCGCACCACAAGGTTGCTAATTAATCCATTCTCATTACGCAATACCCAGTCTAGGATGGCCAGCTCTCTAGTTGGCTTCTCGCTACATTGGTCGAGAAAATCATCTCTTATACATTCCAAGAAATCCTCCTCCATTGCATTGCTACCGGTTTGGTGAGCCCAATCAATATGAAGATTGAAGTCACCCATAACTGCTGTACCACTTAGAGCACGCATCTCTAATTTCCTGCTTGATGTCATCTCCAACCTCAGTACTACTGTTTGGTCTGTACACAACCCCCGCTAGCATTTTCTGTCCATTTTTGCAAAGCCTGAGATTTTCTCCATCCATGCAAAAATTCAGGTCTAACTTGCTTAAAACAGTGCAACAAAATACTTGTGGTATTTTTGACCACAAAAGTATACTCTTTAAAAGATGATATCGGTGGAAGGATGTCCTTGCTATAGAGGGAGTACAGCAAAGGTTTACCAGGCTGATTCCTGGGATGGTAGGTCTTTATCTGAGGAGAGACTAAGTCGGTTAGGATTATATTCACTGGAGTTTAGAAGAGTGAGAGGGGATCTCATAGAAACTTTTACAATTCCAACAGAGTTAGACAGGGTAGATTCAGAAAGAATGTTCCCAATGGTGGGGGAGCCCAGAACTACGGGTCATAATTTGAGGATAAAGGGTAAATCTTTTAGAAGAGGTGAGTAAAAGTTCTTCACCCAGAGGATGGTGAATGTGTGGAATTCACTACCACAGAAAGTAATTGAAGCCAAAACGTTGTGTGATTTCAAGAGGAAATTAGATATAGCTCTTGGGGCTAAAGGGATCAAGGGATATGGAGGGGGGGGGAATGAGGATATTGAATTGGATGATCAGCCATGATCAAAATGAATAGCGGAGCAGGCTCGAAGGGCCGAATGGCCTACTCCTGCTTCTAGTTTCTATGTTTCTATACTTCTGGCTTGATGAAGCCAGTTAGAATTTGCCTATAATTGTGTTGATTGTTCTATCCTAACGCTTATAATTTTTTAAACACATGGTTCATTCTTTGATTCATTTGCTTCATTTTAGGTTCCTGTTCAAAAAGAAACCTGCCTTTATTGCTCCACCTCCAGTGATACCGACTGTCCCCCGCCTGATAGAGGATGTCGTGCCAGATGACAGGGATGACCCAGAGATTATTTTGAACACAACAACGGTAAATGGCCAACTCGAAACGATAAAAGAATTGCAAACTGACCGAAACAACTCAACCCATTTCATTCAAAGCTACAGACTGTGGGATGAAAGATCCTAAAGTTACAAAGCACTTGTGAGCAATCCTCTCACAATAGCTAATATTGTGATCCATTTGCAAATATGGTTGAGCTATTTACATACAAATTAAGAACAAGAGTAGGCCATTTGGCCCCCCAAACCTGCTCCTTCATTCGATAAGATCATGGCTGATCTGACTGTGGCCTCAGTGCTACCTTACCCATTTCGACTCCTTGTTAGACAATAATTTTTCTACCTCTGCCTCAAAAATATTCGATGACTCTGCCTCTTTCGCTCTTCGGGAAAGAAGCTTGCATGGACTATCGACCTTCTCGGAGAAAAAAATTATCATCTCCTTAAATGGGATGCCCCTTATATTGAAACTTTATCCCCTAATTCTTGTTCCTTCCGTTAGGGAAAACATCTCTCAGAATCCACCTTGTCAAGTGTCCTCAGGATCTTGTATGTTTTAATAAGATCACCACTCATTCTTCTAAACTCCAATGGATACAAGCCCAACTCGTCTAACCTTTCTTCATAAAATAATCGAATATTGAATATTGTGTACAGTTTTGGTCCCCTTGCTTGAGGAGGGATGTTGGAGGCAGTTCTGAGGAGGTCCACTAGATAGATTGGTTCCAAAGGTGAGGGGTTTGACTTGCAGAGAGAGAGAGATGGGCAGTCTAGGCCTATACTCCCTGAAGCTTAGAAGAATGAGAGGAGATCTAATTGAGGTGTACAAGCTGATGAGGATTGACAAAGGAGACGTGGAGAGGATGTTTCCTCTCTCAGGGCAATCTAGAACAAGAGGTCATAGTTATAGGATAAGAAGTAGCAGATTTAAAACAGTGATGAGGTGAAATTGCTTCTCCCAAAGGGTTGTGAATCTGTGGAATTTGTTCACCCGGCAGTAAGGATACTTCAGCTGAAAGCAATAAAAGAATTAACTCCAGAAAGTAAGATCAAAGAAAAAGGTTTAATAAAGACTTCATTACTCCAACACTTGGGGACGCGCCCTCGGTTATACAAACTCCCCAAAATTCCCATCTGCTTTCCATTTATACTGGATCAGCTGATCGCCACATTGTTTTGTCATTGGTTACATTGTCTACCGGGTCAGCTGACCCTCACAGCATGTCACCATTGGTTACATTAATACAGAATTCACTACCCCCAGAGCGCGGTGGATGTCGGGTCTTTGGGTAAATTTAAGGAAGAGGTGGACAGATTTTTAATTAGCAATGGGGTTGAAGGGCTATGGTGAACAGGCAGGAAGGTGGAGATGAGGTTGAGATTAGATCAGCTGTGATTGTATTAAATGGTGGGGCGGGCTCAAGGGACTGAATTGCTGACTCCTACTCCTAGTTCTTATGATAACCCCTCATGCAGGAGTCAGTCAAGTGACCCTTCTCTGAAAGGCTTCCAACGCAATTATGTCCTTTCTTAAGGCAATCTTAAATACATAACTTGGTCAGATGATTGTAACATTTTATTGTTCTTCAAATTCCCCGACAAACATTTTCAACATTTTTAAGCTAATAGAACATAGAACACTACAGCGCAGTACAGGCCCTTCGGCCCTCGATGTTGCGCCGACCAGTGGAACCAATCTAAAGCCCCTCTAATCTACACTATTCCAATATCATCCATATGTTTATCCAATAACCATTTGAATGCTCTTAATGTTGACGAGTCCACTACTGCTGCAGGCAGGGCATTCCACGCCCTTACCACTCTCTCAGTAAAGAACCTACCTCTAACATCTGTCCTATATCTCTCGCCCCTCAATTTAAAGCTATGTCCCCTCGTGTTAGCCATCACCATCCGAGGAAAATGTCAAGATAATACATGCTGTGAATTTTTGGATAGTTAAAGTTTTAATGTTTATTTATTAGTGTCACAAGTAGGCTTACATTAACACTGCAATGAAGTTAGTGAAAATCCCCTAGTCGCCTGTTAGGGTACACAGAGAGAATTTAGCACGGCCAATGCACTTAACCAGCACATCTTTCAGACTGGGAGGAAACTGGGGCACCCGGAGGAAACCCACGCAGACACGGGGAGAACATGCAGACTTCGCATGTGACCTGAGCTGGGAATTGAACCTGGGTCCCTGGTGCTGTGATGCAGCAGTGCTAACCACTGTGCGATAGTGTACTCCCATATGTCAAAGTCACCTACGTTTTGAGAGTTACAAGTGGACCCAGAAACTCTAGCTGTCTTAATCATAGAATCCCTACAGTGCGAAGGAGGCCATTCGACCCATCGTGCACTGACAATCCCACCCAGGCCCCATTTCAGTAACCCCAAGTATTTATCCTGCTAATCCCCGTGACACTAAGGGTTAATTTAGCATGGCCAATGCACCTAACCCGCACGTCTTTTGGACTGAGGAAGGAAAACCACGTAGACACGGGGAGAAAGTGCAGACTCCACACAGTCACCCCAGGCTGGAATTGAACCCGGGTCCCTGGCACTGAGGCAGCAGTGCCTGCCACTGTTTTAGTTTGGAATGTTAGCTGCGTTTATTTCCATGTCTCCATGCCATGAGAAAATGGCGGTAAGCCACCTTCCAGCAGCTTGCCACTTGAGAGGATTAAGGGAACTGTCACATGGACCGTATAAAGGTAGCAGGTGACTTTTGTTGGAAGGCATTATTAACAAGCCAGTTTTTCCTGGTGCGATCCCACAAATTGTCTGATTGATGGAATTTATTTTCACAACTCTGGCGTGGTGTGTGCACACGACCTCTGAATTGCTCATGCAGTGCATCAACTGATACACTACTGTGGATTGTGCAAGGCTACAATAGACCTTTCACCCGTATTCGTAACAAATACCCATGGCAAGTCCTAATCTAGTATTTCTAATTTTGATGCTTTCTTTTGGCAGTATTACTATTCTGTGAGGATATACGCTGGCCAGGAACCAGGAGGAGTGTGGGTTGGCTGGGTGACCCCAGACTTCCATCAATATGATGGAAACTTTGATCTAACTAAAGTTCGCACAGTAACTGTCTCAGTGGGAGATGACCAAGGAAAAGTCCACGACAGGTACCTTGAATAAATATACTCATTTTTATTCATAACTTATTCCAAATTACCAAGCACCTTTCCATTCATGTCTTAAATTCTGATATCTTCAGTTTGAATAAATCACTAATAATATGTATTAATTACATTTTGGGTCGTAACCATCACTTCCATGGAATGGCAAACGCTGTCAGATTGCTACTCCATCGTTGTTACTTAAACTTAAATACTCTAGGGATCTGGGGGACAGATGGGGAGAGAGTGAAATTGGATGGGCCAGTTACCGAGGAGTTATAATTGACTTTAATTCTTCTAATATTTTCTGGATAACTATTGCTGAAAGACAGACGGAAGGATCCGAGGTTTATATTTTAAGTCGGAGTTTTGGATGGTTCCCACTGCTGGGCAATTACCCAATGGACACTTGAACTTTCTGGGCAATTGCAGTGCAGTTCTTATGTGGGAACTTTCCACAGTGAAGGGCCCCCCTCAGCGGATCATCAGGGTACCACGCTGGGCTTGACTCCCCAAAGCTCGGAAATTATGGGCTATTATTTCAAGATTGAAGTCCATAATTGTTTCCTGCAGTATTGCTTCATTTGTACACTTCATACTTTTTATTTATTTGTGGGACATGGGCGTCGCTGGCTGGCCAGCATTTATTGCCCATCCCTAATTGCCCTTGTTCAGAGGGCAGTTGAGAGTCAACCACATTGCTGTGGCTCTGAAGTCACATGTAGGCCACACCAGGTAAGGATGGCAGATTTCCTTCCCTAAAGGACATTAGTGAACCTGATGGGTTTTTCCGACAATCGACAATGGTTTCATGGTCATCAGTAGATTCTGAATTCAAGATATTTTTTATTGAACTCAAATTCCACCATCTGCCATGGCGGGATTCGAACCTGGGTCCCAGAGCATTAGCTGAGTTTCTGGATTAATAGTCCAGTGATAATACCACTAGGTCATCGCCTTCCCTTAAGTTTGTTGAAACCTTTCACTTGGAGTAATGGCTGAATTGTATCAAATCCAATTAGTAATATAACTTGATAACAATGTCATAAAATCTAGCCAATTAATACATTTGGCCCATCAGATCTCCACCAGCTCTTCAACAGAGCATCTCACCCAGGCCCTATCACCGTAACCCCTAACTTCACCTCTTGGGACACAAAGGGGAAATTTAGCATGATCAATTCACCTAACCTGCAAATCTTTGGACTGTGGGAGGAAACCGGAGCACCTGGAGGAAACCCATGCAGAGAACGTGCAACCTTCACACAAGACAGTCAACCAAAGCTGGATTTGAACCCGGGTTCTTGACGCTGTCAGTCAGCAGTGCTAACCACTGTGCCAACATGCTGCCCGCCCACTGATCATGTTGATCATGTAATACATGTTGCAGTGTTATTTGTTTATTTAAGCCATATGAAAAGAATATGGAGGCACTAGAGAGGATGTAGTGATGATTTAAAAGGATAAAACCAGAAATGTGTGGATATACCTGTCGGGAAATGATTAGCAGTCTCTCCTCCCTCTCTCTCAGATCAACCTAGAGTCTTTTTCCAATAGAAGACTTTAAAATGATAGGCTTCGATGGAGTGGTATGATGAAACTGTGCTATTAATTATTTTCTGTTTGAAGGGGGACTGCTTTAAGATGCAGTGTTTTGTAACTAGTGGTTCGTTTGATTGGTAGGAATACAGCAGATGCTGAAAAGCAGGATAATTACTTATTTTAGCCATGTAATTGTTTATTTGGCAGAATGCTTAATGAGCTTTTGCTTACCAAAGAAAAGGACCCTTAGGATGAATTCTTGATTAAAATAATGAAAAGTGAGTTTGTTATATAGGGTCATCTAGTCATGTGATACTAGAAATAGGAAAGCTAGGTTTGTAGCTAAGAAAAACCGCTTTCTGAATTCAGTTGCTGGAGAGGGCTTTTTAAAGATAGCAGCCTACAAGCAACTCTCTCTTGCTCTCTCCCTCGCTCTTTGATTCCGCGTCCCCTCCCTCCCAAATCTCTCTGGAAGCTCCAAAGCTGGTAACCCATGTAGGAGCAATTTGTGCTTCCAAACTTTTTAAAGTGGGGTTTACGTCTATGAGGGAAATGTTGTTTAATTGGAACTGAATAGTGATAAGTTAGAAGTTGTTTCTTTTCATGTTTAAAGATTATTCAACGGTTAAGAGTTGAACTGTTTCGTTTTATTAGAGTTATACTTAAACTGTGTTCTGAATAAAGCTTGATAAAAAGATCCCTATTTTTCCGTGGAATTAATCCTGCAGGGAAGCATCCTTTCCTTGTGTTTGTCTCAAAAGAGAAACATTGTTGGAGTCTCGTCTGGCTTCATAGTATACATTGGGGTTTTTGATCTGTGGACACAGAGTATTTCCTGTTGTGGGGAAGAACGTACCTGGAGGCCATCAATATATGATAGTCACCAAGGAATCCAGTCAGGGATTCGGATGAAACCTTTTCCCCCCAAAGAGTGGCAAGACTATAGAACTTGCTATTCCAGGTGTGGTTGAGGCTAATAGCGTAGATACATTGAGAGAGAAGGGAATAAAGAGTTATGATGGTAGATACAGATGAAGAAAGATGACGGGAGGCTTGAATGGAGTATTAACACCCGCCCAGACCTGTTGGGCCGAATGACCTGTTTCTGTGCTATATTATATTTTACTGAAGATAGCACCCATCGTGTTTAAAGTCAATATTGTACATTATTTGAAATTACTTTTTCATATTATTTGTGAATACAACTACATGTTTTTTTGGCTGTTTAAACTATTGCTAGTTTAAGAACGGCAGGTTTCTTCCCTAAAGGGGCATTAGTGAACTA
Source organism: Mustelus asterias (assembly GCF_964213995.1). NCBI lineage: Eukaryota > Metazoa > Chordata > Chondrichthyes > Carcharhiniformes > Triakidae > Mustelus > Mustelus asterias. The sequence goes on along the minus strand of NC_135824.1, from coordinate 48,338,193 downwards.
GATTAGTTTTTCCGACAATAGTTTCATGGTCACCAGCGGGCTCTTAACTATTTAAACTTGAAAACACAATTTAAAAAACAGTGAATTGCTCACCATGTTGTTCGTGGGGAACTCCTGATATCTACTATCATCCAGCAAGAGTTGAAACCAATACTTGTTAATAGTTTGAGTTGGGCCTGTGTGAAATTATAAGAGGCTTCAAGCTGAAATTTGTATGTGAATACCGTCGATAATCATTTCTAAGTTAATCTTTATTACAATGAAGAGCTGAGCGGACAGTTTCATACAGTTAAGATTTTTTTTGCCATGGTACATTCAGCTTCCGCTCTCAGAACATCACAATTAGTGCAATGTGAAGTTTACTTATTACCCTCACCAGACTGAGTTTTGTAAATAGCTGTTTACCATTTCTGCACAATCTCGCTGTATTTTATTGTATTCGTTTGTGATTCATGACTGGTCCCTGGCTGGTCAGTATTTATTGCCCATCCATAGTTGCCCGAGGGCAGTTGAGAGTCAACCACATTGCTGTGGCTCTGGAGTCACATATAGGCCAGACCAGGTAAGGACGGCAGATTTCCTTCCCTAAAGGGACAGTAGTGAACGAGATAGGTTTTTTTCCGACAATCAACAATGGTTTCATGGTCCAAAAGGGAAAACGCTGGAAGATCTCAGCAGGTCTTGCAGCATCTGTAAGGAGAGAAAAGAGCTCATGTTTCGAGTCCAGATGACCCTTTGTCAAAGCTAAAAGGCATAGAAAGTGGGAGATATTTATACTGCAGGGTGAGGGAATGAAAGATGATATCGTCTTGCATTTTTCATCTCATCTTCCACCTCATCTTTCATTCCCTCACCCTGCAGTATAAATATCTTCCACTTTCTATGCCTTTTAGCTTTGACAAAGGGTCACCTGGACTCGAAACGTCAGCTCTTTTCACTCCTTACAGATGCTGCCAGACCTGCTGAGATTTTCCAGCGTTTTCCCTTTTGGTTTTAGATTCCAGCATCCACAGTAACTTGCTTTTATCCAATGGTTTCATGGTCATCAGTAGACTCTTAATTCCAGATACTACTTATCAAAATTCCACCATCTGCCGTGGCGGGATTTGAACCCGGGTTCCCAGAACATTAGCTGAGTTTCTGGATTAATAGTCGAGCGATAATACCACTAGGCCATCGCCTCACCACCGGCAAAGCCAAGAGGGCTGGGTTTTTTTTTGCTGTGGACATCCGTGAACTTTGGTGGGTGGAGGCCACCAAAATTAGTTTTAATGCATTGTTTTCAACGCAATTCCCAGTCCAATAGATGGTGCATTCACAAAAGAACTGTAACCATTGTGTGAAGCAGTTTCATTTTGTACTATAATGCAATCTTGGTGTAAATGCATGATCAGAGAGAGCAGAGAAATGAGATTCACAGAGTGGTGTTCTCACTTCTTTCACCCTGGAGTTAGTTTGGACCTCCACACCTAATTTCACTCCAATTTTCACATTATATTTAGTTTCTCAGCAATGTAAAACGCATTGTGTTTACATCATATGTTCTGCAGCAGTGGTGTGTACCATCCCTGTAACTCCACATATTTACCCTGCTTATTCCTCTAATCTATACATTTTAGGACATTAGGAGGCAATTTAACATGGTCAATTCACCTAAGCTGCACATGTTGGGACTGTGGGAGGACACTGGAGTACCGTACGAACTCTTGGGTTCTGTGTTTCAAGCAAAATCAAGATCTCTGTGTACTAATAATGCTTTTGTTCTCTCTGCAGTATGAAGCGCAGCAATTGTTACATGGTCTGGGGAGGTGAATTTAGTAGCAACTCCCAGCAAGCAAGCCGCACTAATGTTGACCTTGAGATTGGCTGTCTTGTCGATTTGGCTACAGGTCTTATGACTTTCACAGCTAATGGAAAAGACATCAACACCTACTACCAGGTAATGGCAAATTTTTGTTGATGGATAGATCAGGTAATCAATTTTTACTGGAGGAACCCAAATTCATAATTAAGGACACGATGGAATTTTATGGCCCCTTCGTGGCAGGGGCAGGGCTAAAAACATTGACTTCAGCAGGACTGTAACTTTCCACCCACAGTAATGGGAATAGACCATTCATTCCATTGAATCTGTTCTGCCATTCAGTCACATTATGACTGATCCGTATTTTATCTGTCCCACCTGCCTTGGCTCAATCTCCTTTGATTCTCTTGTCTAGCAAAAATCTATTGATCTTAGATTTAAAATTATGAACGATTGCTTTTTGTGGGAGGGAGTTCTGCACTTTGATCCCATGCACGAAGACATGTTTCCTAACGTTAAGTAATCTGGTTCTGAGTTTAAGGTCACCTTGTCCTAGAATCCCCCACCAATGACAAATATGATGGGTGGCACAGAGGTTAGCGCTGTTGCCCCACAGCAATTCCGGCCTCAGGCGACTGTGTGGAGTTTGTACGTTCTCTCTGTGCCAGCGTGGGTTTCCTCCGGGTGCTCCAGTGTCCTCCCACACTCCAAAGATGTGCAGGTTAGGTGAATTGGCCATGCTAAATTGCCTCTTAGTGTCCTAAGACGTATAGGTTAGGGAACTAAACAGCTGAGGCTAGGGGAGAAAAAAACCAGAGGGCATGGGTTAAGGGTGAAAGGAGAAAAGTTTAAAGGGAATATTAGGGGGGCTTCTTCACGCAGAGAGTGGTGGGAGTGTGGAATGAGCTGCCGGATAAAGTGGTAAATGCGGGGTCACTTTTAACATTTAAGAAAAACTTGGACGGGTTCATGGATGAGAGGGGTGTGGAGGGATATGGTCCAAGTGCAGGTCAGTGGGACTAGGCATAAAATGGTTCGGCACAGACAAGAAGGGCCAAAAGGCCTGTTTCTGAGCTGTAATTTTCTATGGTTCTATGGTAAATATGTGGGGTTACAGGGATAGGACCTGGGTACGATGCTTTGTTGGTGCAGACTTGATGGGCCGAATGGCCTCCTTCTGCACTGTGGGAATTTTATTCTATGATACAAGAGCAGGTCAGAGGCTGGAGCAAGTAACTCGCCTCCAGACTCCCCAGATCCTGTCCACCATCCATAAGGCACAAGTCTGGAATGTGACGGACCACTCTCCACTTGTCTGGATGAGTGCAGCTCCAACAACATCGACACCGTTCAGGACCAGCAGTCCCACTTGATTGGCAACCAATCCACTACCAGCACACAGTGGCAGTGGTGTGTGCCATCTACAAGATGCAACTTGTCAAGATTTCTTCAACAGCACCTTCCAAACTCATGACCTCTACAACATAGAATGAAAAGGATAACAGGTGTATGGGAACACTGCCACATGCAAGTACGCCTCCAAGTAACTCACCATCCTGACTTGGAAACATATCTCTGTTCCTTCACTGTGGCTGGGTCAAAATGCTGGAACTCCCATTATGGGTGTGTACATCATATGTTCTGCAGCTGTTCAAGAAGGCCAACATCTTCTCGAGGGCAATTAGGAATGGGCAACATATGCTGACCTTCCAGCAACACTCTCATTCCATGAGTGAAAAAAATAACCAACAGTTTTCAGAACCCACTGGAATTTTTCCAGCATCAGACTGTCTTCCCACTGAGCCTAAGAGCTATTTGGAGACAGCCTCCCAACAGCAGGCCTGGGAGCCGGCGGAGTCTCAACCCAATTGTCGCAGTGAAGGAATCACAAAGGTAAAAAGGCCACAGCTCTAGCCATGACCAGTCCAGCGGAGGGTGATGGCCCTGACGGCTGTGTTTTTAAAAAAATTCTCTGCAGGCAAGAAGACTACATGCTTTTTGAGTCGTCCTCGTGCTTCCCTTTCAGCCTCAGCTGTGTCTACCTCCAGCTGAGGCTGAGGGCCATCCAAGGCTGCAGGATCTCTAAATGGGCCTCCCATTATTGCTGTTTCATCTATCATCTTTAATTGATCTCGTCCATAAGATTGTGTGGGAGGTGTAGAAGTCAGACACCAGTGTGATTGGAGGAGAGAAATGGTTCATAATGGTTCATTATCATGGAAAAGTGCAACTCCAGTGATCACTTCCTTCCAGAGCGAACTGTCTCTCGTATGGTACCTTATCAACTACCTTTTGAAGTCCCTATAGATATCCCTGCCTAGTATTTTAGTCTCTTCCTCAAAAGCCTGGCCATGACTGGTCATTTTCTTCAATGAACTCCAATTAAAATTACTGCATCCACAGGTGCACTTCTTCCTTGTACCCTCCATGGTCTTCAACATGGCAGAGCATTCAATACCCGCTTCCCTTCTTGTCTTAATTTGTGTCTCGTTCTATTCCACTTGCCTAATGCAGTCAGCACTTCTCCAGCAGTGCTTTCTTCTCCTAAACTGAATAGTTATTACAGGGGTGTTTCCAATTTTAACACACTCCTCATCTTCAAACTTGTCTTTAGAGCATTGTATGCAATTGTCCCTCCTGATCCTACTTCACTTGATCCCTGCTCCCTCCTATGTGAAGTACCTTAGGACATATTGTTATATTCAAGGCACAATGCAAATTTGGTGTTAGTTGGAGTGGCTTTGATCCCCTGCTGCAGCGTGTGTAAAACCAGCTTGCGTGTTATTCGATCAGCACTCCTCAAGATTTGAAGGAAACAAGCAAAGGTATTCAAGCAGACCCATGGTTTCTGAGTGCAGAAACTGAAATATCAGCTCAGATTGGTAAAGATATCCTAAAACTGACTCTGAAAGAATAATGACCTGTGGGCAGCACTGTGGCACAGTGGTTAGCACTGCTGCCTCACAGCTCCAGGGACCCGGGTTCGATTCCCGGCTTGGATCACTTTCCGTTCGGAGTCTGCACATTCACCCCGTGTCTGCGTGGGTTTCCTCCCGGGTGCTCCGGTTTCCTCCCACAGTCTGAAAGACGTGCTGGTTAGGGTGCATTGGCCGTGCTAAATTCTCCCTCAGTGTACCCGAACAGGCGCAGGTGTGTGGCGACTAGGGGATTTTCACTAACTTCATTGCAGTGTTAATGTAAGCCCACTTGTGACACTAATAAATAAAGTTAAAATTTAAAGCAAATGGGATTCGGCATTCGTGTTAAGTATGATTGGTTATTTTCAATAACCTATTCTAAGAACAAAATATTATAAATGTTTCGGACAAGGGGATTTTCCATTTTGTTGTAAATTTACTTATTAGTCACAAGTAAGGCTTACATTAACACTACAATGAAGTTACTGTGAAATTCCCCTAGTCGCCACAGTCCAGCGCCTGTTCAGATCAATGCACCTAACCACGTCTTTCAGAATGTGGGAGGAAATCTGAGCACCCGGAGGAAACCCACGCAGACACGGAGAGAATGTGCAAACTCCACACAGACAGTGACCCGAGCCGGGAATTGAACCCAGGATCCTGGCACTGTGAAGCAGCTATGCGAGCGTGCTGCCCCTGTATTTACTCAGTATTGAAGGGATTTAAACATCGGAACCTTGGGGCATTGAGGCAGAATGTGAAGGGACTCTAATATCCTTTGTCATAAAACAGCAGGATGGAAGTTTATAATGCCAAAACATTGCTTAAACTAGTCATCACTTTGACAACTTTTGTGAGATATGCATAAATAATGTAGTGTGTGTATTTAAAAACCGATCTGTTTTCATTTGTCAGACTTCAGGTGCCCAAATGTTTTAGTTATTTGCTTTACTTGATGTTTAATAGGTTGAACCAAGTAAGAAGCTATTCCCTGCAGTCTTTGTTCAGCCTTCCAGCCAGAATATGTTACAGTTTGAGCTTGGAAAGCTGAAGGTATGTATGACATTGGGATATGGGACAGAGAATTACTATTACAGCTTTTCAGAGCTGATCTTCCTTTCAGACAGTGTTATTCTTTTGCTTCATGTCCTCTTCAAAGAGAGGCAGAAATTCACGCACTCGAATTACGCAGTGAGAGTTCAGGGTCCAGGACTATTTGAGGCCGCGTTCATGTCGGGGGTGTTTTTGCTAGTGTAAATGTAATTTGAATTTTAATGTAAACTCTTTCCCCCCGCCACCCCCCCCCCCCCCTCCCCACCAACCCACCCCAAAACCCCTGAAGCTGAGGAGTCAGTACACTTTTCTCCCCCGCACCCTCCTCTGGCTGAATGGCTATTGAGCCATTCAAAATGCCGCAGATTTCGTCAGGACTAGAAGATTCCAGTTGCAAGCTGCCTCTTTCGCACGGGACCCGTGGGGGGTTGGGGGGGGGGGGGGGGGGGGTAGCACATACAGACGATTCAAACAGCAAAATTTGCTTTGCTTATTCTGTAGGTTACTGTGTTTTGCGAACATCCACTCTATTTTCCTGCATAACAACAGTCACTACCTCATGAGTAATTTTAATGTATGAAGCATTTGTAGATAATTTGACGAGGCCTTTCATAATGATAAATACAAGTTATTGTTATTTATCATTGCCAACTTAGTCCTTCTAAGTTTACACTTAACCTGTGGATCATTTGGTTGGGTTTTTGGTGTGTATCGACACCCCTGCAAAATCCTTCTTGGTTCAATTCTCTCATCTCTATTTAGTCCAAAAGAAGTATTTCAGGTGGACCAGATAAGCTATTAATGTATTGATTTTCTGCAAAATCATGTAACACCTTTTACTTGGGCTATATTACCTTTTTCAAAATAGTGAGAAAGTATATGCATAAAAAGGGGCAGAAGATGTTTAGGAATGTGGAAATTGGGAGATAAAAGAATCCATTGGTCTATCTATTTGCCAAATACCATAAGGTGATGGAACAAAATGGAATTATTGATGAATAATGGCAGTCAATCTGCAGACCCAAATTAAAAAGTGGCAAAGACTCCTAGCATGGAAAGCTTTATAAACACTGCTTCTACCTTACTTAGTCATCTTCAGCATAGTGCACTTTCCAAATGTCATGTCTCAAATGCTCAAACTGTCTCAAATTATCTTTTGAAATATATCTTTCAAATTTGTAATTGAATGAATCAACACTGCCTATTTCTGCTTTCTCCCCAGGAACCTGTTTCATAGGTTAACCACTTTGCCACAACTAATCCAATCCTCTGAAATAATCCCCTCAACCTTTCCTAGGTTTCTCTTTGTACTTGCAGTATCCTTTCTGGGCAGCTCTGTACAGCGTTGTGTGTGGTTGCGGTAATGATTTATGAAGTGGCAGGATGATCTCATTGTGCCCGTTGAATGTTGACTTTTTAACGCAGCAGATTTGCTTTGCTGACTGTGACCAAACATTGTTGCGATCGCTTCAATTTATTGCCAAATCAGGATCCCCCAAGGTCTATTAACTTTTAACATGTGAATTATTCTCTTTCCCTTTAAATATTAATACCTCCCTAGAATTTTTTTGCAAACCACTTTTTTCATTTTTCTACATTGAATTTAATCTGCCTCCTATATGGCCCAATTCCCAATTAGATTTGTCCAGGTTGAGCAGCGTTCTGCTAATTGGCCTGTGGCAAAGTAAAAAGCTTCGTGTTCATCAGGGAAAAATGACAACTTTAGGCTTTTCTCCTCGTTAAGCCTGATCAAAGATTAAAAATGAAGGACTTTCACAGCATTAAGGAAATATGAAGGATAACCCAAAAAACTCAACTAGATATGTTTGATGTTAAGGCCCCTCTTAGACTGGGATAAAGATAGCATTGCCAGCCCACATTCTGGCTCCATTGGGTCCCCGGTCCATTTTCGTGAAGGGGAGGAGGGTGCCAGAGCTACTCACCTGCACACTTTGTGCAGCCAAAACTGTTCATTAAGGGCCTCTTAAGGGCAAGTAGAGCATTCTGACCGGTTCCAAAGGTGCGAGTGTGAGCAGGGGCCGGCTTGACTGCCTAAAGGTAGCCCTGTGACAGCAGAATAAGGGTCCAGTGCTCCAGATAGGCCTTGAGACCCTCCCTGCCTGACCAAGTGCTGCAGCAGCCTTCCTTTATCAGGGCTTCCCCAGGAAGAGGGCATAAGGAGGTCAAAGAGCATAAGAGGCACATCAACCACAAAAGAAACTACCCAAACATAGGGGAGAAAGAAAGGAGAGTATGCAGCATATAGTATTAGTCATAGCTAAGGTGCAGAGTTTTAAAAGTAAAAAGATAGAATTGCACGGTATGCTGGGGACAGCTGACAAGGAGTCACCACGCTCCAGGGCTAATTCCAAGATTCGATTCCATGATTCTAATACAGGTAACTGACTTGTACATTGTAAGGAAAAGGAAGAAAATAGACACGTATCTAAATAAACTAAAGAGCAGAAACTGAAAACGCTTGAACAAGTATGAAGATTTATAACCAGTATGATGGGTAGATCTTTTGTTGAAGCTGTCACCGTATAATATCCCTTATACAGTGCAAATAAAATGCTTAATTCTTGCTTTTGTATTTTACAGAACATTATGCCTATTTCAGCAGCTATGTTTAAGAGTGAACGGAAGAACCCCGTCCCTCAATGTCCTCCCAGACTTGATGTCCAGATGATCACACCAGTAGTGTGGAGTCGGATGCCGAATGAATTCCTGACTGTGGAAACTGCGCGGATCAGTGAGCGGCACGGCTGGATGGTAGAATGCATAGACCCACTTATCATGATGGCGCTGCATATTCCTGAGGAGAACAGGTGGGGAAATATACAAGTAATGTACGGCATAGACTGGAAATCAGAAATGAAAACCAAACTCTGGAAATGCTTAGCAGGTCAGGCAGCATCTGTGGAGAGCAGAAGAATTATGACCCAGGCCAGAAACTCCAAGGTATTTTGTGAAATTAGCCTAGATCCTAAGTTTTACATTTGATTTTGGCACGGGTGCGCCCAAGGTGTTTCACTTCGAGTATGATTCAAGTGACTCACTAGGAAGCTTTTATCAAATAAAGGTTACTTTTTACACAGTTAAAATATAATAAAAAGAGTTAGCATAACTTTTACCAATTACAAAACTTAAACATGACATGGTACACACCTAACAGCTAGCTATCTCTGTTGTTCCAAGTTAAACACTATCACCCAGATGTACACCCTTCTTTCGACTTGGCAGAGAAACAAGTATGTTCGCATGATGCTGGATTTGCAGATTTTTAACAAGTGATGTGAATTGGTCCTTTGAATGTTGGCTCAATTATCTGAGGCTTCCCAGTCCTGGAACTTTCTAAAACGCCTCTAGGGAGAGAGAGAGAGACAGAGACACTATCTTCTTACACCAACTTCTAGCAGCAACTGAGAAATGAAACTAAAAACTTAAAAGTTTATTTATGAGTGTCACAAGTAGGCTTACCTTAATACTGCAATGAAGTTACTGTGAAAATCCCTGAGTCGCCACACTCCGGCGCCTGTTCAGGAACACTGAGGGAGAACTTAGCACCTAACCAGCTTGTCTTTCGGATTGTGGGAAGAAACCAGAGCACCCGGAGGAAACCCACACAGACATGGGGAGAACGTGCAGACTCCACACAGACAGTGACCCAAGCTGGGAATCGAATCTGGGTCCCTGGAGCTGGGAGGCAGCAGTACTCGCCACTGTACCGCCCTTGGAATTCTCTCTTTGAAAAAACAAGTTGTCCCCAGGCATATCACCTGACCTGTCAATCATCCTCAATCAAGCTCCACTCGGCTATGCCCAAAGGACTATTAAAACCCCAGAACACTGCATTAAACCAGATGAAAATCAGCATGACATCAATTATACTGCCTCAGCAGCAATAAAGGATACTGGTTACAGACAGCACGACACCAATAAAATGCTAGGGTCTGCTGGAAACATCCTGCAGAAAAACATGATTAAAATACATTTCTTAAAGGCACAGTAACATCACAGACAGAAATTAATAGAATGCAACAGCGGTTTTACCTGCTGGCCAGAGAGCCAGCAAGTGCCCTGTGTCACCCCTTTTAGGGAAGGCCTGTCATATCAAGTGCTACTCGGGATCGAGGCACAGGGAAGAGGTCCTGCCGCCATCAGCTGGCTGTCAATTAGGGGCCAACAGTTCCATATAATGGCAGCGCTACCAGGGAGGCAGTGGCTGCTGTCGGTATGACACTCGCCTGAGTCCTAGGATCGTGGATGGAGCCACAGCATAGGTGAGTGATAGCAGGTGGAGGAGGGGGTGGGTGCTGCCAAAGGCTAGTTTCAAGGAGCAGGTAGCTGGCTTTCCGCGAGCACCTCCCTCTTCTTGATGCTGGGTCCCTCGATCAGGCACAGAATGTCTTTGAACGAAGGGCCCTCCCTGGGAGTCAGCAAGGAACCCCTGCACAGGTTTGCTTGTCATGCTCCCCATGTGCTGAGTCCTCTGCCCGTCGCTGGGTGAATACCAGTGGCAGTTGGCGGAGACCCTTAAGAGAGCATTAATTACCCATTTGAGGATCTCAATTGGTGGCCGGGCAGAAAGGTTGTCGAGCTGCATACCTGGCCCGGACATAACCAGGGTGGAGGCAGGAAGGCAGTCCGATTTTCCCCTTCTGCCCCCACCTACCACCCTCCTGCCTGATTAAATAACCCCTTCCACCACCGTTAATGACCCATCACCACCAAATTTAAATTCTGCCCAACCTTTTATGTCAAAATGGGAAAGGTTTGACATAAAAAAACGTTGGCCTAAATTTACTAGTCCTTTAACTTTGGGTGGAAATTTCCAATCCTGCCTCTCTCTCCACAGATGCTGCTGAGTTTTATTTTTCTGTTTTCAGGCTAGAAAATATTGTTTTGCGGTCCGTAAATAATTTATTTGACTAATTGCATTTAACAAAACTGCAGTAGTGTTAAATTTTATTTTAATCATGGTTGTTATTTGTTGGTTAGACCGTTTAGTCCAATTCTGATTATAATAGCTGCATTTGGATGCCTTGTCTAAGTGAATATTAATGCTCATGCTTTTAAATATTTTCTTGCAGGTGTATTGACATCTTAGAGCTTTCTGAACGTCAAGACCTATTGAAATTCCACTATCACACATTGCAACTGTACTGCGCTGTGTGCGCATTGGGCAATAACCGAGTTGCCCATGCCATATGTAGCCATGTTGATGAATTTCAATTACTTTACACTATTGAGAACACGTACATATCAGGCCTCCTACGTAGCGGCTACTATGACCTACTCATCAGCGTCCATCTAGAGTCAGCTAAACGGTCCCGACTGATGATGAATAACGAGTTTATTGTCCCAATGACTGAAGAAACCAAACAAATTATATTATTTCCAGGAGGGAACCAAGTTTATGGCCTCCCGGGGGTGGGGATTTCCACATGCTTGAGACCCCCTCTCCACTTTGCCTCTTTATCTTTTGTTGGCATCAGTGATGACCGTTACCAGTTCAGTCCTGAGATCCCGCTGGACATTCTTAAAACCAAAGCTATTAACATGTTGACCGAAGCTGTCCAGGATGGTGGGCAGCACACCAGGGATCCGGTGGGTGGAAGTGTAGAGTTCCAATTTGTGCCAGTACTGAAATTGGTCAGCAATCTCCTTATTATGGGGATCTTTGATGACGAAGACGTCAAGCACATACTCAAGATGATTGAACCCAGCGTGTTCGTCGAGGTCAAAGAAGAAATTGAAAAGAGTGAGGACGAAAGCGCGAGGGAAGAAGCAACGCCAACCGCCGAGGGAGAAGAAGAAGAAGCTGAAGAGAAAGAAGGAGAGAAAGATGAACAAGGAGAAGTAGATGAGCCGAAGGAGGAAGACCAGATTGTGGAAGAAGGAGAAGAAACAAAGGAGGAACTGGAGGAGGGGCTTCTACAGATGAAACTGCCTGAGTCTGTCAAATTACAGGTGTGAAAATACAGTGCTCAATTTGAATATTTATTGATCTAGTTTACATAGAATATATAGATGTCGGGGCAATCATACTTGTATGTCTAGATGTTTTTGTATGGTCTATAATGAGTCTTCAGTGCTCACCATTAATAAGGAATAAATCGGACCACAACCTCCAGATCCACACATGCGCAGTTAAATGTGGAACATAGAATCCCTACAGTGCAGGAGGAGGCCATTCAGCCCATCGAGCCTGTACCGACAACAATCCCACCCAGGCTCTATCCCCATAACCCCATGTATTTACCATGCTAGCCCCCCTGACACTAAGGGGCAATTGAGCATGGCCAAGCCACCTAACCCGCCCATCTTTTGGACTGTGGGAGGAAACCGGAGCGCCCGGAGGAAACCCACAAAGGCACGGGGAGAATGTGCAAACTCCACACAGGCTGGAATTGAACCTGGGTCCCTGGCGCTGTGAGGCAGCAGTGCTAACCACTGTGCCACCCATGAAAAGAGTGTCTCGAAATCTGGCAGTTGATGTCCAGGGAAGCCAGCAGGAAAGGAGATTATGAATTGGGGCCAGTAGCTGGAGTATGGTTGGGGGATTTCTAAGCATGGGGTTGGGGGGAGGGGGTTGTGATGATGCATGTAGGGGAACCTGCAACTGCTGGGGAGGGGAGAATATTATTTCACTATCACAAAGTAGTTGAGGCCAACACGTGTGACTTCAAGCAGAAATTAGATATGGCTCTTGGGGCTAAAGGGATATGGGCGGGTGGGCTGGGGGCAGGGTGGGGTGGGGAAGGCTGGATCAGGTTATTCAATTTGATCAGCCATGATCATGAATGGCAGAGCAGGCTCGAAGGGCCGAATGGCCCGCTCCTGCTTTTGTTTTCTGTGTTATCACGGGGCCAGAAGCCATGGCAATTGAGAAGGCTCTTTTTTAGCTTGGAGCTGGAGGGAGTACTTCTGTTCCTCCGGCTCTTCATTCAGTTCAGTAATGTATTTTTTTTTTCTGATGCAGACATTCTGCAGGAATTGTTTCTTGAGTACAGGACAAATCACTCTTGCAGTCGGACCTCAGCCAGTCATTAAGCCTCTATTTGTATATGCGGAGGATTCAGTAGATATTTCACGGGTGGACAGGAAATATTCCTTGTTGGTCTTTATCCAATATGGTAGATAGTGCACTTCTGGTCAGAACTGTGCACTCTTCCTACCATCAATTTTGGGAACTTGAGGTTACAGGATGCTATGTGGCTCAGTTAGTAGTTTCATATCAGCCAAGTATTTGCATTCTACAGATGGTCACTGCTAATTTTTATTAATCCCCTCCCAACAGGTCCTGGGGAATTCCATACTTGAAGCATTTAACAAAAAGAAAATGTTTTTAACTTGCCATACTGTGACTGAAGAGACGGCACGGTGACCCAGTGGTTAGCACTGCTGCCTCACAGCACCAGGGACCCGGGTTTAATTCCGGCCTCGGGTCACTGTCTGGGTGGAGTCTGCACGTTCTCCCCACGTCTGGGTGTGTTTCCTCCGGGTGCTCCGGTTTCCTCCCGCAGTCCGAAAGACATGCTGGTTTGGTGGATTGGCCATGCTAAATTGCCCCTCAGTGTCCCAAGATGTGTAGGTTGAGGGATAAGGGGTAAATATGTGGGGTTACGGGGACAGGATCTGGGTAAGATGCTTTCAGTGTTGGTGCAGACTTGATGGGCCGAATGGCCTGCTTCTGCCCTGGGTGGGGATTCTATGAAATGATCACTAATGTTAGTGATAAATTAATTGCATATGAAAGGTTTTATCACAGATATCCAATTTAAAAACATTTAAAATATATTTTGAAACAAAATAATCAGGTAGGTTTACTCAGAATTACATAGGATGTACAGAAACAGGCCATTTGGCCCAGCTAGCCTTGGTTGGCAACTATTCAAGTGTCCTCCCATTCTTCGTTATGAGTCTATTACCATAAACCTCCATTCCCTTCCTCCTCATGTACTTATTTATCTTCTCAAATTAATCTGTGGTATTGGCCTCAACTATTCCCCCTGGCAAGAGATCCAAGTCTGAAATAACAACAAAATGCTGGAAAAACACAGCAGGTCTGGCAGCATCTGTGGAGAGAGAAAACAGAGTTAACCATTCGAGTCTTAATGCTGACGACCACCTTGCACTTGTGGGCTCCAGTTTTGCTCTTCTCCACAAGTCAAAACGTTTTCTGTCTCTCTGTGCCTACTCTATTAATGCCTCCTCAACAAAACCTTTCATAATTTCAAAGATTTCTATTAGGTCGCCCCTTCGTTGCCTTTTTTCAAGAGAAAGATACCCAGATTGTTCATCCTTTCTTGATGAGTATAACCTCACAACGCTGGTATCCTTGTAGACCTTCACTTTTGCATCCTGCTCAATTCCTCCATATCCTTTTTATAAATTAGTTACTCAATGTCTCTTCTTCCAAACTTATCTATTTTAATATTGTTTGCTTTATTTTTACCACTTGTTTACTTAATACAATACATATTCTTGTAAAACTCTCTTTTACCCACTTTCTTTTTTTTTCCCTCACTATTAACTAATGGCCTTTGAAAACCAATTCCAAAGATAGATACCAGATTATGTGTATCCTTGTAAAATGGAAAAGGTTCCTACATGAATGCCCTTCTTCAGATTTGTTTGGCTTTGAAGTTTTTTTTAATTAGTTTCACAAGTAGGCTGACATTAGCACTGCAATGAAGTTACTGTGAAAATCCCCTAGTCGCCACACTCCGGTGCCTGTTCGGGTACACTGAGGGAGAATTTAGCTGGGCCAACGCACCTAACCAGCATGTCTTTCAGATTGTGGGAGGAAACTGGGGCACCCAGAGGAAACCCACGCAGACACGGGGAGGACATGCAGACTCCGCACAGTCACCCAAGCCAGGAATCGAACCCGGGTCCCTGACGCTGTAGTTATTGGATCATTGGCCTTGAGAGAGTTGCAGTACCAGCCTCTGGGTGACCATGTTTTCCATGTTGGTTGACATTTCTTGTATACTGGACTAGCATGATCCATTGGTCCAGCTCATTAATCATTCCTTATAATTTCTATATGTCCAAGAAAATTGAGTTACTGTTCTTCTTTCTGCTTCTTCGGTTTTACTTTGAGTCACCAATGCTGCTAATTCATCATTCTTCTCCATCTCTTCCTCGCAGTCACCCACTCATTCATCTTTCAATCCTGCTGCGTTTAAGTATCTTGCCACTGCATCCTTCCATCTGCTCTAGGGTCTTCCTCTTCTTCCTGTCAGTCCCATCTCTGTCACTCACCTCATCACATCTCTTCTCTCTCTCTCCACAACAGATAACTTATCTGAGATACATTTCTCCATTATTCCAAGTACCTCTGGCCATAGTATGCTTGACAAACGTACCATTGTAGATGTTTGCTTGGTCTCCAATAAAGTTAACGTTAAAAAGAGAACCTGTTGGACCCTGTAACTCCCTGCTCTCCTTGTGACTTGGATTTGGAGTATCTTTGACCCATCATTGGCTTTTACAATTCATACTCAGTGAGTTTGTAACAATCCCTCTTGAATGCTCATGGACAGGTGATTCACCAACTTCTGAGAGAGAATCCTAGAATCCCTACAGTGCAGAAGGAGGCCATTCGGCCCATCAAGTCTGTTCTGAAAGAGGATCCCACCTAGGCCTTTTCCCATAACCTCAGGTATTTACCCTGCTAATCCCCATAATCTACACATCTTGGGACACTAAGGGGCAATTTAGCATGGCCCATCCACCTAACCTGAACATCTTTGGAGCGTGGGAGGGAACCGGAGCACCCGGAGGAAACCCATGCAGACACGGAGAATGTGCAAACTCCACACACAGTCACCCAAGGGCGAAATCGAACCTGGGTCCCTGATGCTATGAGGCGGCAGTGCTAGCCGCTGTGCCCCCTTCACTGGTTTGTCACTGGTATCTCTATTGCTGCTTGCTGCCACATACAAAATTTCCAATACTGTTGCTGGCCTGGTTTTCTGTACTTCATTTTGGTGGAGTTAAGAGTTCTTTAAGCATAAAAAAGCAGTAATACCGTAAAGCAGGCAGCTATCGCTATTTGCATGTTTCTCAACACTCATTGGACGCTAACTTTCACATCAGTTCAGAAATGTTAGGTTAATTTTTGTTAAAATTTGTTAATTTCAACTTCAATTGCAAGTTAAAGACTCTCAGTGAAAACTTTAAGATTTATCTCTGGTGGGCTTTCTCACCTGTCCAAATATGTAGAAAATAAAAACACTGCCTTTTTTAAAATACTTTTCCAATTCAATCAAATCAAGTCCAATTCAGAGTCTCAACAAGTTGAGACATTTCTGATCCAAGTTGACAAGACAGGGTATGCGACCCTTTACCCTGCCTTGGGCCTGATCTACATGAGCCAAGCTGATTGGAGTAGGCAGAGGTTTCCTCCTCCAAGGCTTGATCTCATTTGCATCTTAGCCAAAAGGCCGAGACGCCGCTTTTAAAAATTGCTTCATATGAAAATGAAGCTTAAATGCAACCCAATGGCCACGACCAAGTGCAGCATCCGCATAACTACACTTGATCTTAGCCCAAAGGCCGAATATCCTAAAATGTTTATCATGTGCATATTCATAGAATCATAGAATCCCTACAGTGCAGAAGGATGCCATTCGGCCCTTCGAGTCTGCACCGATTCTCCGATGAAGCATCTTACTCAGGCCCTATCCCTGTAACCCGACACATTTACCCCACTAATTCCTTTAATCTATACATCTTGGAACACTATGGGACAATTTAGCATGACCAATCAATCTAACCTGTATGTCACTGGACTGTGGGAGGAGCCCACTTTCGTGACCACTTCCATCTATTTGAGGGAAATTACAGTTATATGATTCTGGGTCAATCCTACCGTCTATACAATTAATCAACACTAGATAATCTCAGTCTGTCTTTGCGGAGTCACATTTCTCCCATTGAATAAAAGGAATCAGTTGTTATGGCACAGCAGATGGTAAGTGCCAGCCTGCCCAAATCTCAAAGGGAAAATTGAACGAGCTACCACAACGATTTGCAATTAGTATGTTATGAGGAGGTATCTGAAGTCAGGAGAAGTAAATTTTAGACCACTTGTGTAGATTTTAAATATTAAATTAAAACTTTTATTGAAGTGAAGAAAAAAGAAAATAGTACTTAAAGACGCAAGAAGATCTTTATTCTGTAAGCATTTCCTAAACCATTTTCGCTTCAGTAAATTCAGAGATAAACCGCCTTTTGATGGCAACAGTCGTCAAGGAAATTCCAATAATATTACCACACACTGCCTCACCACTTGCCTTGATGTGTGCAGCTCCAACACTCAAGAAGCTTGACACCATCCAGGACAAAGCGGCCCGCTTGATTGCCACCCCTTCCGCAAACATTCACTCCCTCCACCACCGACGCTACTATCCACAAGATGCACTGCAGAAATTCACCAAAGATCCTTAGAGAGCACCTTCCAAACCCACGACAACTTCCATCTAGAAGCACAAAGGCAGCAGATACATGGGAGCCCCACCACCTGCATGTCCCTCTCCAAGCCACTCACCATCCTGACTTGGAAATATATCGGCCGTTCCTTCGCAGTCGCTGGTCAAAATCCTGGAATTCCCTCCCTACCGGTAGTGTGGGTCAACCCACAGCACGTGGACTGCAGCGATTCAAGAAGGCAGCTCACCACCACCTTCTCAAGGGGCAACTAGGGATGGGCAATAAATGCAAATGCTGGCCAGCCAGCGACACCCACGTCCCACGAATAATTTCTTTTAAAAATGCACTGCTGCTATAGGTGAAATCTTGTACAGGCTTTTCCTCCTCTCGTTCGACACTGAGAAGCCACAGTTTCTCTCAAAGGCCATGCTGACCAAAGCATGTTTCTCCAGTACAAGCTGGGTGAAAAATGGCAAAGTGTCTGCATCTGACTGAAAACTAGCGAGTTTCTCTCCAGAGAAACACAGGTTTTCTCTCCAGATCTTTTGGCACTTTGTCAAAACAAAAATCGTGGGGGGGGGCAGCGGGGGAGGCTGGTGGCGGTGTGTTTCATGCTGCCAGTTCCAGAGGCAGGGCCTAAACATGCCAGTAAAACCCAGCTAAGGGGTGCCCCGATCGGACCAAGAATTAACCCCCAACCCTCCACAGAGGTCTCAGGGGTTCCCCTCACACCCACCCTGCCCCACCGTTGGCGAGCCGGGGGCGGGGGGGGAGTGCGGAGGGGAGGAAAATCACGGAACGCGATCTTTCCAGAGAAAATCGCGTTTCCTGGTCCTCTCTGAATTTTCAGCCCATGTCGCTGTTCTTTCTGACGGCGAACACGAGCTGAAAGTCGTCCCCATTGTCTTGTCAGGATCGCGTAGCCACACACGAGCAGTCTTTCATTTCTCTTTAAATATGTTTATTTTCTTTGATCCTCCACGCTATTGTTTCCACAGTCCTTTAGAAGCTCTTCTCAGAATTTACCAGTCTTCCCTGTTACTTTATGGCTACTATTTTCTAGATTAGTAAACTTACTACTTTGCTCCACCAACTTACAATCTCACAATTGTATATGTTCCTTTTGAAATACAATACTTGACTTTAAATCACTTCCCTTCTCTGCCGAATGTAAATTCCTATTCGAGCTGCTCCCGGCACTCCAAGTAGGTTCTGCTCATTTCCACTTCAACCGCTTGCCTTCACACACAGCCCATTATTGATGTCTTGACCCTTGTAGTTTAACTGTCTTCAGTTTAATTGAACCAGTCGCACGCGCTCACAGACAAAACTGTTTCATTGCATATGACAGGGATATTGAAAAATATTGTGAAATATAATTTTTCCTGGCGCATGGCTTCAAGTAATGAAAGTAAGTTACACACAACAATTTTTAAAAATCGTGCTGCACAAATATTTTTTCAGCATGCTTACTTTATCAGATTGTCAGCACTTAAATGAAAAATGAAATGTTTACTAGTTTCCTCACCAATCTTTTCTCTTCACACAGATGTGCAAACTTCTCCAATTCTTCTGTGACTGCGAGCTTCGACACAGGGTTGAATCAATTGCTTCATTAGCTGATAGATTTGTCAACAGAATGCAGACTGATCAGAGAGAGCGGTACCGGGAACTCATGTTAGCTTTCAGCATGTCTGCGGCTGAAACTGCCAGAAAGACCAGGGAGTTCCGCTCACCACCTCAAGAACAGGTAGATCCTTGCTATGTTACACGCCACGGGAATTGGATGTCAGTTGTCTGAAAAATGAGGGATTAAAAACAAATTGCTGCAGATGCTGGAATCTGAAACCAAAAGAGAAAACGCTGGAAAATCTCGGCAGGTCTGGGCAGCATCTGTAAGGAGAGAAAAGAGCTGGCGTTTCGAGTCCAGATGGCCCTTTTGTCAAATTTATTCAGTCCTCAGCTTTATTTCCATGTTGAAGCGAGGCTTCTACCCTGCCCTGCCGCAGATGCCAATGATGCCCCGAGCCTCGGGGAGGTAGGGGGGGCCTTGATTGCCCCCCTCACCCCTCTTCATTGCACTTCAGCAGGGTCAGGCTGCTAGCTCCCCGCAAGTGAAATACTCTTGGCAGGGGGGAGGGAGAGGCTAGTGGGCCCAGAGACTGTAGTCCCGGGCCCACTAATTATATTTAAATCGCCCCCTGCATGTATAATACAGCTCAGCGCCGATTTCTGGCTTGGAGCTGACGGCGCCAGAAATCAGCACAGCAGGATGGGGGAATTGCCCCCAATATTTAGCTTCCTGGGTCTATCTTGCTTGCAGCCAGCTTTCTCTGCATTGAGCAGGAGGCACGGGGCTGGGCTAAAATTGTGTTGGGGTCACATGTTTGCAATGTGTGACCCTAATCTTTGTATGTTTATGAGGCCCAGGTGTCTATTTATGTTAAACACCTCGTAGATCTCCCTAAAACTTGGAGTTAAAATAGTGGCAAACAGAATTACTGAATGAGCAGGGTTCGAGGGTACTCCAGCCCACTTAAATCCCCCCGAATTCACCTTTCTTCTTCCGGCGTAATGGGCTGAAGGTGGATCAGATTGTAAATACATTTTCACTTGGCCTGTTTGGTCACTGAAGATTTATAATGAATGTTATTTTAAAGTCATAGTTCACAGGTGTGTATTCACTTCAGATCAACATGCTGATGAATTTCAAACTGGGGCCAGATGAAGAGGAATGCCCTCTCTCGGACGATGTGAGGGAATTGTTGCTCCAATTCCACACCAAACTTCTTACTCACTGTGGTAGGTATGGGAGCAGTGCATCTTGTTTAAAAACCATTTACCTTCACAAACACAATTCGGACACTAGAATCACTGTTGTAATTATTTTAAGTTTATTTATCAGTGCCACAAGTAGGCTTACATTAACACTGCAGTGAAGACACTGTGAAAATCCCCTAGTCGCCACTTCGGCGCCTGTTCGGGTACACTGAGGGAGAATTTAGCACGGCCAATGCACCCAACCAGCACATCTTTGGGGCTGTGGGAGGAAACCGGAGCACCCGGAGGAAACCCACACAGACACTGGGAGAACGTGCAGACTCCGCACAGATAATAGTGACCCAAGCCGGGAATCGAGCCCAGGTCCCTGGCGCTAAGAGGCAGCAGTGCTAACCACTGTGCCACCCCTTCGAAGCCTTACTCATCTTTCTGTCAATTTGTATCCAAATCATAAACCTTAACACGGGTTGCTTTATGGCATCCTTACACAGCTAACAGTCGATGAGGTAATCACATTTTCTAATACCTGATTTTTGAGGATCTTTTATAAAGTTTGGTAGAATTGACACTTTGGCTGGAATATTCCGAATGTTCACACCAGCACAATTTTCCCATCCCGCTGTGGTGAACGGAGATTTAGCTTATCGCCAAATTCTCCATCTTTGCTGCAGCGGGAGCGTGGCATGAACCATACCCCTTATGTTATCATTTATATTCTTGGCCTGAGGTTCATTTTGTATCAGAAATGATAGTCTGCTATTTTAGTGGCCAGTTTTTGGGTACTGTACCTGAGCTTTAATTTCTATATATGAAGATTGGATCCCTCGGCTTATCAACATACTATTTTTTTTATTGGGAGGACGACAAAAAAAAACAGAATTCCATTGTCTTGATATCTCCATTACACCCAGTTCCAGGTACCAAAGTGCTCTGAAGTTTGAGGACTGTTGTCCCTGTAATTTTAACCAACAGATTACCTCCCCATTATTACAATGAACTAAACTGAGTTTTACTTGGATCACCTTAAATAATGGCTAGAATTTTCCAGCTGTTCATGATCCAGCGCCGCAGCAAGCGAAGACCGAATTTGGCGCTCAGCTAAATCTCCGTTCATCGCAGGGAGACTGGAAAATCCCGCCAGCACGAACGGCTAAAATATTCCACCCATAATCTCTGTTGGAAGCTACTGTGTATTTTAATTTCTGATAATTGCAAGAATTAGTCTGGTAGTTGATATTGTATTGCATTATTCTTGTGGTTTTCTGTATACTGGGCCGGATTCTCCAAGCTTGCCCGCAGCTGGGATTCTCCAGTCCCGCTGCAGTGAACGGAGATTTGACTGAGCGTCAAATTCTCTGTTCTTGCAGGCAGCGACGGCAGTAGGGCATGAACGGCCGGTGAATTCCGGCTACTACCTGTTACTGCTGCAGAACATTATATCTGTTTCATCTGGTTCACGTGTAATGTCCAAATCATGAGACAATGTCCCAGATCAATTCTTTCTGACTATAAAACTTGGATGAGTTTTCCCACACTCCTAAGGAAGAAGCATTTTGCCTCGCAGGTATTCAAATAGAAGAAGAGGAAGAAGAGGAAGAAACAGATACATCGCTCAAAGGTCGCTTGCTCAGTCTTGTTGATAAAGTCAAAAATTTAAGGAAGAAGAAAGAGATCGAGGACACTCCGCCTGAAGAAGAAGAGAAGACGCCCGGTGAGTATTAACTTGATATAAAATTACAGGAAAAGTACTGAGTCTTCGATAGCTGTTATATTAAAGGACATTCCTATCTCAGTGATTGTATATGTTTGTGATGCTCTGTACTAGGACATCTGAGGATCTTAAGGAGTACCTTTACGATGATATTGATCCCAAAAACTAAAAGGTCAGCTGGCGTCTGCCATGGCAGATCAAGGAATCCGTGGAGGCCATTTTGAAAATGATTTGCATCCCACCTATGGGATGCAGACGAAGCCTCGACCAAAATCTTGGGACTTGTGCCATCATACCTGCCCCGGCATAGAATGCGCTGCAAGTGCATAATTAATGAAGCTGGGGCGTGAAGGTATGGCGTGGCTTCCCGCCGTACTCTGTCATGGGAAACACTTCCCATTCCTGCCATTGTCAGGGGACTTTGATTTGATTTATTATTGTTGCATGTATTGGGATGCAGTGATAAGTATTGTTTCTTGTGCTACGCAGGCAAAACATACTGTTTAGAGTATTGGGGTTTTAGTTCAGTCGGGAAGCTTGGTCAGTGCAGGCTTGGAGGGCCGAAGGGCCTGTTCCTGTGCTGTAATTTTCTTCTAGTACATAGGGGAGAGGGTGCGGAATATAGTGTTACAGTCATAGCGAGGGTGTAGAGAAAGATCAGCTTAATATATGGTAGGTCTATTCAAATGGCAGCAGAGAAGAAGGTGTTCTTGAGTCGATTGGTACGTGTCCTCAGACTTTTGTAACTTTTCCCCGAGGGAAGAAGGTGGAAGAGAGATGTCCGGGGTGCATGCTGGCTGCTTTTCCGAGGCAGCGGGAAGTGTAGACAGAGTCAATGGATGGGACACGTAGTCCTGGGTGGGAGAATTCTGCCCCGTGGGCAGGACTTTCTGGCTACGCTCGCCCAAAGGCTGGAAAATTCTGCCCGAGATCAACGGACCTTTGCATGGTCCATGTCCCGCCCGCTACGATTCCCATGGCCACGGCATGGGAAAATTCTGCCCATGTCTCTGCATGTTGCCACATTCCAAACTGCAGAGTGAATCCTTCCTTTATCAAAATCAAATACAGTATTCTCTCATCCACAAAATGGAAATTGACTTCCACCAGAGCCCAGAAGAATTAGCTTATCTATTGTACTGTATTGGTTCACTGAATGCAGTCTATCATTAATAGAAATTCTACTGTCCAAATGATGGAGTTTTCATGCAGGTAATATGTAACAAATTGAAATATTTCTCATCCAAAACATACACTGTTTAAATATAGACTTGTGAGCAAAGAAGAAAATAACAATTTGTGTTCTGTTATATTATGCTCCCCCAATGCCAAGAAGTTGGATCGTGTCCTCAATACAGCTTGCGGAGCTTGTTCTGGCTACTTAAAATCTACTAAGTTATATTGCTGATATTTTTCCACCCATCATAAGGAGGCAAGTTATATCAAGGGTAAAATGGGCAATAAATTAGTGACCTTCACCATCCTCTTGTGCAGAATGAGCCAGCAACAAAGAAGCTCACATTAAGGAGCAACTTCTTGCACAATGTCCAGCTCCTCAGTTGTAACCTGCCACTTGCAATGAGTCTACATTGTGTACATTCATACACAAGTTGCCTAATGATCCAAAGGAATCCCTTGCACCAGGAGCCTGTGACATGTGGGGCGGAATTTTCCTGTCTTGCCTGCCACAGGAATTGTAGCGGGCAGGACACGGACCACGCAAAGGTCCGATGACATTTCTGGTCTTGTGGCGAGCGCAGGCGGAAAATCCCACCCCCGGTCTCTTGGCTGTATCTCAATCACCTGAGCAGTGGTGTCAGCCTCTTTTACTAAGGCCCTTGTGCATAGGTTTGGATTCAACCAAATGAATTCTGACTGTAGCTGTGCAGAGGCATTTTGAACGATGAAGCATCTCCTAGAATTCCCTCTACTTGTACTACCTGAATATGTTCAGGTTTAGCACCAGCACCTGGATGGATAAGTGTTGCGGGAATGTGTAGAGATTTGACAAGATGACCAGCCATGGGAACTGACATGTCCGTTAGCTTTTCAATACACTGGTTTTTGAGAATTATTACACATCTGTGAATTTAATACAAAAACAAACTAGCACTGCTACAAAATGCATTTTATTAAATGAAGAACTACCAAATCAATGATATTAATTCCAAATTTGTAATTTTCGGGTTGTTGCAATGTACAAACTTTTGAGGCTTGTACATGTTAAACTGTGAGGCAGTGTTTACACTGGTGTGTATTAAGGGCTTTGGATATTTAATACAAGTTGTTCATTTGGAGATTTATTCCAATAAAGAAAAACCCTCAAGAGAAACAAGGACACCAAATTTCAACCTGGCAAAAACTGAGTGGTCTAGACAGTGAAAGTATCAGGAGGGACTGATAGCCACTGGTTCTGTTTTCCTCCACCTGCATACCAATATAACCCTGTTACTTTGAGCAGCACACTGGCAGGAAGGAAGATCGATCTACTTTTAAATTGGCAAATTGGGCTCAACAAAGCAATCTAGAGTGGAACTGCAGTTTCATTGAAGCTTGGGTTAGGGGGAGGAGTGGGGAAGGGGTGAGATTTGGTGTGTGTGTGTGTGTATGCGCACGTGTGTGTAAGTGAAAATCTGTAATCAAACGTCTAATGATGACCATGAAACCATTATTGACTTAGTTGGAAAATGCCATCTGGTTCACTAATGTCCTTTAGGGAAGGAAATCTGCCGTCCTTACCTGGCCTGGCCTACATGTGACTCCAGAGCCACAGCAATGTGGCCTCGGGGTGGGTAATAAATGCTGATCCAGCCAGTAATACCTACATTAAATGATCAAATAAAAAATATTCTCTGCGACTTATTAGTTGGAAAATTTTGTTGATCCTAAATTGCATTTTGTACAAATGTTTGCAACTCGCCTGACAACTCAACGTTGGGTCAGCTTGGAGTTCTATCCTGGATGTACTTTAAATCCTGAATTTTTATGATTCAGCTTTTCTGTTTTGAAATTTATTCGGAGCTTTCCATGGGGAAATTGACCCCAATTAAAGCCAGCAAACAGCTCGCCCTATTCCAGCTGCAAGGGGAGATGTTCATTAGTAACTCATTTGTTCATTTTCAGGAACTTCTCATTCATAGTTCCAAAAAGGAGCACATTGGTGAGATTCACAGCATGTTTCTCGGGCTGCATGACTGTATTGTAAACATATGAATTAAGAGTCGGCCCCCCCCCGCCCCTGCTTATCTAGCTTTGCCTTCAGAATGTTTCAAAGACTCACCACCCTCTGAGGGAAAATAAATTCTCCTCACCCCTGTCCTAAGTGGGTGAGCTTCATTCCCTGTATGTTTGCTATCCTTGCAGCTGTTGTGTGTGATGAATACTGGCAGCTGCTGGAACTGCAGGGTGAGACGAACATAGCTGCACTGTGTAAAACGTTCACAGAAAGCCGACCTCTCAATTAATATATGGCATCAAAAGCCTACTGCACAGAGGTCAAACTGCAGCTGCTTATGACATTCTCGTAGTTAAAAAATAGTTCAAAGGCTCAATCGTCAGGAGTCCATCTATGGTAAGCTGATTAGAAGTATATTTTAACTAGTCGGCATTAGTGCAGTCAGTACTTCAGCTGTCAGCATCGCTTTGTGTGTTGAGTAAAACCCACAGTAAAGAACAGGTAGAACTGATCCATTTATTAAATTTGCAACACACACACAGAAATCATTTAATTTGCTTCAAGGAAAGGGTTTTTAAAGTACTGAACAATAGAATGGTGATTAATTAAAATTGCTGGACTGTGGAATTGAATATGGTTCAAGTTTTAAAGTTTATTTATTAGTGTCACAAGTAGGCTTACATTAACACCGCAATGAAGTTACTGTGAAAATCCCCTAGTTGCCACACTCCGGCGCTTGTTCGGGTACACTGAGGGAGAATTTGGCATGGCCAATGCACGTAGCCAGCACGTCTTTCGGACTGTGGGAGGAAACTGGAGCACCCGGAGGAAACCCACGCAGACACTGGGAGAACGTGACAGACAGTGACCCAAGACCGGGAATCGAACACGTGTCCCCAGGCGCTGTGTGGCAGCAGTGCTAACCACTGTGCCACCCAGGCTGCTCATTTCCCATTGCTTCCAATACAGGCAGCGGTTAAACTTTCAGCTGCATGCCAGCTTAAATCATTGTAATGCACAAACTTTGCGAAGGCAGCAGGATCGGCTGGCTATGCCAGTTAATGCCAGGAGTTTGACTCAAAAGATCTGAGAGGAAATGGTGTTGTAGTGGTATTGTCGCTGTACTAGTAATCCAGAAATCCAGGGTAATGCTCTTGGATCCGGGGTTCAAATCCCTCCATAGCAGATGGTGAAATTTGAATTCAATAGAATTCTGCACTTAAAAGCCCAATGATGACCATGAACCCACCTGATTCACTAATGTCCTTTGGGGAAGGAAATTTGCCACCCTTACCTGGTCTGACCCACATATGACTCCAGACCCCCAATGTGGTTGACTCTTAAAATGCCCTCCGGGATGGGCAATAAATGTTGGCCCAGCCAGCGACACCCACATCACATGAACAAATGAAAAAGAAAATGCAGTGCCGTAATAAGTTCAATGACCTCAGATGAGTGACCAAGGTTAATGAGTGCATCTCCAAATCCCATATGCCATCATTTGGACCACCAGTTTCAGAGACTGCTCAAGGCACCACAGCTCTTACCAGTCGCAACTCATAGCGTCACTTAGCCCTGCTGCCATCCTTACACCCACATCTCTCAGCTTGCACACGCTGGCAACTATTAAACAAGCGCTACCCCAGTGGCTGCAGCATGGCTGGTCAAAGGCTGACTGACAGACATCAGATTAACCAACACTGTCCTCCTTCTCAGGCTCTTGTACCATGGAACCACTGGCTCTCTCCTGAGGCAACCTTAATCCGCTTTTGCACAGATTGCTAGACTTCTGTGAACGTCTTCGTGATGGCAGTGACCATCATGACGTCAACAAACTGAGCAGACATGGCATCAATCTAGGTTTGCATGGTGAGGATCATGGATCTCGAAACCTCCCTCTGAGCTGCTACTGCAGCACTCCAATGTTGAGTAGCTTCTTCCTGTGCAGCAATGGACGGTGAGACATTAGCCACCTCACCCATACCAAGGCTGGGTCTGCAGGTGCTAACATGGAGAGGCCACCTCTTCCAAATTGGAAAGGTGGAATGATAACAGGCCTGCCTATGCACCAAGCATTTGAGAACATGGGTTCTGAACGTTAACCCATCAATGTCCAAATCTGTGTCCTTTGTAGGAGAACCTGCCTGTGAACTAGTCCTCTGGGGGAGATGGCACGACTACGCTACCCTTTGTCCCTGCTTGGCAGCCCACTTCTACCCAGTGACTCACTACGGCTGATCTTGCCTCTAACCTACCTGTTAAAGTGCATCAGTGGCAGTATTTGAGCTGATGGCTGAGGATGTCTGTGACACTGCTTGTTCATTAGATGTGTGCTCTTCATACCCTTCACAATGAGGCTGCACTGACAGTTCAGTTCTTGGGTATCTGAAAGCATATATGCAGAAAAGGCAGGTTGAGATTATTAATTCCAATAATTACATGATGAGGAAGAAGGAGCCTAAAGCTACCCTGTACCTTAAACAGGTTTAATTCTAAGACAGCAAAGACTCTGCCAGTTCCTCTTCCCCTTAGTATTCCAGGTATCCCCATTTATAGTGGACCACATCACCTGGGACCTTAACAATGTAATCAATAAGACATTGACAGAGATGAAGGAAAGGGGGTTTGTGGGGAGGGGGGGGGAGGAGGTCTGTAATCATACCGGTTGCAACCTGTGCCTCACACCGGATTGTGGGATGAGGGTGAAGTGGTACTTTAGAAGGCAGAAATATGCCATCATACTGGATGCTCTTGGTGCTCAGGAGATGGAGTCATACCTGTCCTCTGCTGCTCTCTCCTGTTTGCCATCATGCCTCGCAGGAGAGAGGTATGAGTGTAAGGTAGTGTTTTGCATTGTGTTTGGAGGATGTGCCTGTCATAACTGAAGAGTTGGTAGTATGTATAAGCATGTGTATGTGGATATGAGGCTTGTAGCAGCGGTAAGATTGTAAAGGTGAGGTGAAGTATATCAATATTAAGCATGAGTTCTGATTGCTGGTAAGTGACTAAATCCTGTATGTATTGAGTGGTGTGAGAGGTTGATGGTGAAGGATGTGGGCATTGCTTGCTGGGCCAACATTTATTGCCCATCCCTAACTGCCCTCCATTTTAGAGGGCATTTGAGAGTCAACCACCTTTCCAAGATGGCGCC
This sequence comes from Mustelus asterias, assembly GCF_964213995.1. Lineage (NCBI taxonomy): Eukaryota > Metazoa > Chordata > Chondrichthyes > Carcharhiniformes > Triakidae > Mustelus > Mustelus asterias. The sequence continues at coordinate 48,310,155 of NC_135824.1, read as the reverse complement.
AGAGCGAGGCGACTTCGTGCAAGCTGTGCCCAGCATACCTTCTAATTCTATCTTTTACTCTTGTTCTATGCTTCTAAAACTTCATTCTAACTCTTAATAGACTTGCCTTGCATTAAGTTGATCCTTCTCTACACCCTAGCTATGACTGTAACACATTCTGCATTCTCTCCTTTCCTTCTCTATGGACGGTGTGTTTTGTCTGTAAGCGCGCAAGAAACAATACTTTTCACTGTATGTTAATACTCGTGTCAATAATAAATTAAATTGTTTTAGCTCTGGAGTAACATTTGGCCAGACCAGGTAAGGACGGCAGATTTCTTTCCCTAAAGGACATTAGTGAACCAGGTGGGATTTTGCAACAATTGACAATGGTTTCATGGTTAATTTTAGACGTTTTAAGTCCAGATTTTTATTGAATTCAGATTTCACCATCTGCCGGGGTTGGATTTGAACCCAGGTCCCTAGATCTTGCAATATCACTATGCCACAGCCTCCCCTAAATGGCATTTGAAGAGGCATTTATTGACCACAACCACTCGCATGAGGCCGTTAAACTTACTTAGGCTCTGCAGGCAGGTCCTTGGAGCTGCACATCTTGAACTGGAACTCTGTCCTCTTTCCACTTACAAAATCTACCTTGAGGGCCTGCTGAGCTCCGAGGAATTCCATCACTCTTCCTTCCCGCTTTCAAACTCCAGCATTGCATCCGAGAATCTGGAAGTCCTTTCTCTGGTCTGCAGCATTTAGATGGCTATGCTAGTTAAGCTTCTGATCAATGGTAACCCCTAAAATGTAGATGGTGGGGGATTCAGTGGTGTCAATGTCTTTATAATGTCAAGGGGAGGTGGTTAAATTCTCTCTTACTGAAGATGGTCAATTCTTGGCACTTGTGTGGCACAAATGCTATTAAACACTTATCAGTTTAAGCCTGAATATTGTCCAGGTCCTGCTGCAGATAGACCACAGACTGCTTCAGTATCTGAGGAGTTGGGAATGATACCAAATATGGTGCGATCATCTACAAGCATCCCCGGGCCCCCTAGAGTGGAACAATGGTTAGCAAAGCTGTCTCTCAGCGTCAGGGACCCGAATTCAATTCCAGCCTTGGGTGACACTTCGGTTTGATTTGATTTATTATTGTCATGTGTATTAGTATACAGCAAAAAGTATTGTTTCTTACGAGCTATAAGACAAAGCATACCGTTCATAGAGAAGGAAACGAGAAAATGCAGAATGTAGTGTTACAGTCATAGCTAGGATGTAGAGAAAGATTAACTTAATGCGAGGTAGGTCCATTCAAAAGTCTGATGGCAGCAGGGAAGAAGCTGTTCTTGAGTCGGTTGGTATGTGACCTCAGACTTTTGTATCTTTTTCCCGACGGGAGAAGATGGAAGAGAGAATGTCCGGGGTGCTTGGGGTCTTTAATTATGCTGGCTGCTTTTCCCCGAGGCAGCGGGAAGTGTAGACAGAGTCAATGGATGGGAGGCTGGTTTGCGTGATGGATTGGGCGTCTGTGTGGAGTTTGCATGTTCTCCCCGTGTCTCCATGGGTTTCCTCCGGGGTGCTCCGGTTTCCTCCCTCAAAGATGTGTAGGTTAGGGGGATAGGCCATGTTAAATTGCTCCTTAATGTCCCAAAATGTTTAGGTTAGGGGGCAGCACGTTCCAGACATTCACCACCCTCTGTGGGGGAAAACTAGTTGCCTCGCACATCTCCTCTAAACTTTTTCCCACGCACCTTAAACCTATGTCCCTTAGTACTTGACTTTTCTACCCTAGGAAAGAGCATTTGACTATCCAAGGTAAGGTAGTGTCAGTGGATGTTATTTAGATGGGCTTTCAGAAGGCATATTCAACATGCTGGATACGATGTTCTTTCAAAGAGCTGGTGCTGACTCAATGGGCCAAATGGTCGTCTCCTGCACTGTAGGGGGACTCTATGGATTCTCCATTATCAATATCCTGGGAGTTACCATTGACCAAAAACTGAACTGGATCAGCCATATAAATACTGTGGCTACAAGAACAGGTTGAGGCTGGAAATTCTGCAGTAACTCTGCGGGTACAATTTTATCTTTTAAAAAGCATTTAGATAGTAAATAGTAAATATGTGGGGTTACAGGGAAAGGGCCTGGGTGGGATGCTCTGTAGGAGAGAGTTGGTGCAGACACAATGGGCTGAATGGACTTCTGCACTGTCGGGATTCTGTAATAGTCAGCAGAGTATATAGGAATGGGCTATATTTGTCAGTTGCGATGATCAATGGTCAGCACAACGTTTTCATGGTGTCCACTTCCCTGTAAGCAGGTGCTGGGTATTCACAGACCGGAACAGCCACAATCCAAATAGTCAGTCCTCTGTTTCTTGCAGTAATGGAGTTGGAGAACTGCTGCCTGAACGCTCAGAGCAGATTGGGCCTCTTGAGTGCCCTTTTCTTCCCTCCCCTGCCGCAACCCCCAAACCTTTCAGCGGCCTGTCCAGCTCCCTGTCACCTCTGCTTATTTGCCCTGTCAGGTTGTAGTTTGAGGGCGTTGCATCCTTCTGTATCCATATCTGGAAGCAAGCCGTGGGTATGGAGATTACAGCAGTCAGAACAGTGCCCTATCGTGCATTACACACCACTCGCTTCACAACTCAGCAACTTTAAAACAGCTCTGGAAATCCCCAAACACTTCTACAGCTGCACTAACAGCCAGGAGGAATCATCAGCAGCTAACCTGCAAATAGTTGATGATCCCTTTTTTAAATAGCACTGGTGAGGGGCCTTCCTCCTTCTGAGCATATGTTCAGCTGTGCGAAGCTGGGAGGTTATTAGCTGATGCATGAACAGCATTTCACGCTGATTTAACATTAGGATCTGCCTACTCTTCATATTTTACATAGCACAACGCTATCGCCCTCACCAACATGGTAGCTCGCATGGCTAACACCAGAAGTTTGTTGATGCAATGGGGGTGCCGCTTTGGAAGCAAAACTGTACTCCTACTAGTAAAAAATCCAGATGGAAAGGTGTCGAGTTTCATGGCCTTGGCATTTAATCCTAAACTTGGTACATGAAGGTTATCTGCTGATGTTGATTATGTATCATCTTGCAGAAGATCTTGAGTCAAATGGAACCATTCCATGGTGTGAGTCATTCATAATTAGCAACTGCAGTGGCTTGCATTCTTTGCAATATTTACAGATATCTTTATAAAGCAGTCATGTACTGGAATATGTTGCTGCTCTAATATAATGTTCCGTAGCATTGTACCCTTGGGATTGAAAAGTTGACAATGTCACTCCAATATTTAAGAAGGGCTAGAGCTATAAACTAAGAAATTATTGGCCTATTAGCCTACCATCAATTGTGGGAAAGTTACTAATATTTGTTTGTTAGGGACTGTGTGACTTAGCATTTGGGAAAATATGAACTGATGAAAGCCTGGATTTGTAAAGAATATCTAAGGAACGTAGTTAATTTTTTGATAAGTTAAGTAATATAACAAAGAACAATGCAGCACAGGAACAGGCCCTTCAGCCCTCCAAGTTTGCGCCAATCATGATGCCTGCCTAAACTAAAACCGTATGCACTTACGGAATTCGTATCCTTCCATTCCCATCCTATTCCTGGATTTGTCTAGATGCCCCTTAAATGCTGCTATGGTATCTGCTCCCACGACCTCCCGGGGCAGCAGGTTCCAGACATTCACCACTCTCGGTGGGGGAAAGAAGTTGCCTCGCACACCTCCTCTAAACTTTTTCCACGCACCTTAAACCTGTGCCCCCTAGAACTTGACTTTTCTACCCTAGGAAAGAGCATCTGACTATCCAAGGTAAGGTAGTGCCAGTGGATGTTATTTAGATGGGCTTTCAGAAGGCATATTCAATATGTTGGATACAATGCTCTTTCAAAGAGCTGGTGCTGACTCAATGGGCCAAATGGCCTCCTCCTCCACTGTAGGGGGACTCTATGGATCCCCCATTATCAATATCCTGGGAGTTACCATTGACCAAAAATTGAACTGGATCAGCCATATAAATTCTGTGGCTACAAGAACAGGTTAACGCTGGAAATTCTGCAGTAACTCACCTCCTCCCTGTCCATTATGTACACGACAAGAGTCAGGAGTGTGCCTGGTTCAGTGCAGCTCCAATAACAGTCGAAGTTCAGAAGTTCCCCCAGAGTCCCACACGCACCATCTGACTTGGAACGAGATCGCCGTTCCTTCACTGTTACTGGATTAAAATGGTGGGGAAGATGATGGCATAGTGCTAACATTACTGAATTAGTAATCCACAGGTCCAGGCTAATGCCTGAGGGAGATGGGTTCAGATCACCTCCCCCAACTCCTGATCACTGCCCCCGTGCCTGAAGCAGAGTACCCTCCTGGCAGTGCCAGGGTGCCATGCTGGCACTGCCCAGCCGTGCCCCGACCACCATGGGGGCTTTAATGGTCTCTCGAGCCACCAGCGAGGCCATCACATCTGATCCCCTGTTGGTGGAAACCATTTGTGTTCCTCGCCGATGGGGATCTCCTTCATTTTAATGTAATTAATGCCACTGTTTCATCCACTCATTCAATTAACTAAAGGTAATGGCTTCCCCCTACCACTCAGTCAGACCACCCCTAATTTTCCATATTGATGGAATAAAAGTCAAGGCCATATAGTCCCTACTTTAACCCCTTTAGCCTTGGCATCATTCTGATAATTCTGCATCAGAGATGCCAGCACCGATCGCCAGGAGTTGAGGGGGAGAGATGCCACTCGGATCGTGGGGGGGGGTGCTGAGATACCAGCTCTGATCGCAGGGAGTGGAGAGAGGGTGAGATGCCAGCTTGGATCACTGGGGGTGGGATTAGGGGTGGAAGGGGAGAGATGCCAGCTCTGATCATTGGGGGTGGGGTAGCGATGCGGGCTCGGACCATGGGACGAAGGTGGGGGCAGCGTAGAGATGCCTGCTGTGACTGATATGGTGGGGAGCGGGGGGGGGGGGGGAGAAATTCCTACGATCTCCAAGGGGAGGGAGGGGTGGGGGTATTTCTTCCTCTGATCTGGCAGCCCTTTATAAACGGCACCCCAATCTCTGTGCTGTTGGGCTTATTGGCGTGTTTATGGCACTGCTTCTCAACATGACAGCGTCCAACCGGTTTTTATTTTGACCAAGTGTCAAAAGATCTGGAGAGAAAACCGGCCTCTGGAGAGAAATACACTGGTTTTTAATCAGAATCTGACATTTTGCTATTTTTTGGTAAGATTCTGGGCTTTGCACCTCAGTTGTGCCATTTAGTTGAAGAGTAGAAGGATGTCACCAAGCAAGGACTAGGTACTTTACTAGCTCGAGAGACATATATTTTGAGTCACATTTCCTCAGGCCAAATGCGCACTGCTAATTGTTGAGTCAGGTCGATGGAGGGTGATCTAGTTTGCTGCAAAGTGGTTGACCTATATAACTTAGCATGTCACATTAGGTGATAGCAGTACTTGACATCTTGTAAGTATGTAAAGGCGCTGGAGAGGAGGCAGTGATGATTTACAAAGATGATACCAGAAATGCGTGGCTCTACCTGTCAGGGAAGGATTGCTAGGCTGGGTCTCTTCTCTCTTGGGGAGAAAAGAAGGCTGAAGAGTGGCCTTTGAAAGTGATTAAAGGTTTTGATGGAGTGGATATAGTGTTTCCTTTTGTGGAGAAGAGCATAACCAGAGGCCGTCAATATAAGATAGTCACCAAGTAATTCAGCAGGAACTTTTTTACCCAGAGAGTGGCGAGAATGTGTAACTCGCTACAACAGGGTGTGGTTGAAGCAAATAGTATGGATGCATCAAAGGGGAAGCTAGGCAAGCAGATGAGGGGAAGGGAATAGATGGTTACGGTGGCATTTATCCTAGTTAGTCTTATGTTGTGAACCCTCCAAATGTGCAAGATCCGACCCAGAGCTATAAGCAATACTGATTGAGTCAGCTTAAAGACCAAACACATGATCTGTTGGAATTTTGTTCAGTGATGATTGACATTTTAAGGGAACATAAGTAAATACTGATTGTATTTTGGCAATAATGTTCATGCATGCTGGGTGAATTTTCCCGTTCTGCTCTCCACGGGAGTTATAGCAGGTGTGGGACAGACCATGGAAAGGTCCATTGACCTCGGGCGGGGTTTTCCATTTTCGGGGAGAGCGCGGCTGGAAAATCCCACTCATTGTGTGCAGCTATAATGGCGTTATTTGTACTAGCTGATAATACACTGCACCCAAAACCTTAGGTGTTACTTTCCACAGGATCACTAAGATATTATAAAAGAACTACTTGTCTTTCTCCAAAAGACCAGTCACTGATATAGCAAGGTTTTCATAATTATTTAACTGGATGAAATTAGGGTGTGAGAAACGTGAAGTACAACTTGTAAAACCGGCACCATCGGGTGAACATTTGAAACCTGTTTCTTTGGTATTGTTTCAGTCAACCAATGACTGTAGAAATCCCCCACGCAATTCACATAAGATTGGATTTGATTTATTAACATACAGTGAAAAGTATTGTTTCTTGCGCGCTATACAGACAAAACATACCATTCATAGAGAAGGAAATGAGAAAATGCAGAATGTAGTGTTACAGTCATAGCTAGGGTGTAGAGAAAGATCAACTTAATGCAAGGTAAGTCCGTTCAAACGTCTGACAGCAGCAGATTTGTTCTTGAGTCGGTTGGTACGTGACCTCAGATTTTTGTATCTTTTTCCCAATGGGAGAAGATGGAAGAGAGAATATCTGGGGTGCGCGGGGGTCCTTAATTATGCTGGCTGCTTTTCCGAGGCAGCGGGAAGTGTAGACAGAGTCAATGGATGGGAGGCTGATTTGCGTCTTGTATAGGGCTACAATACAATTCACAACCTTTTTGTAATCCTTTGCGGTCTTGGGCAGAGCAGGAGCCCATACCAAGCTGTGATACAACCAGAAAGGATGCTTTCTATGGTGCATCTGTAAATGTTGGTGAGAATCGTAGCTGACATGCCAAATTTCCTTATTCTTCTGGGAAAGTAGAGGCGTTGGTGGGCTTTCTTAACTATAGTGTCGGCATGGGGGGACCAGGACAGGTTGTCGGTGATCTGGACACCTAAAAACCTGAAGTTCTCCACCCTTTCTACTTCGTCCCCATTGATGTAGACAGGGGCATGTTCTCCTTTACGCTTCCTGAAGTCGATGACAATCTCCTTCGTTTTACTGACATTGAGGGAGAGATTATTGTTGCTGCACCAGTTCATCAGATTCTCTATTTCATTCCTGTACTCTGCCTTGTCATTGTTTGCGATCTGACCCACTACGGTGGTGTCGTCAGCAAACTTGAAAATCAAATTGGAGGGGCATTTGGCCGCACAGTCATAGGTGTATAAGGAGTATAGTAGGGGGCTGAGAACACAGCCTTGTGGGGCACCAGTGTTAGGATGATCATGGAGGAGGTGTTGTTGCCTATTCTTACTGATTGTGATCTGTGAGTTAGGAAGATTAGGATATTGATGGAACAACTTGCAACAAAAATGGCAGCACCAATGCCAAACCTTAATCGGGGCAGAGGCTGGAGGGCCACACGTTTCTTTAGCCACTTAGTACCATAGAAAAGTTACAGCACAGCAGGTGACCACTCGGCTCATCTTGTCCATGCCAGCCCGAGGACACCCAGGTGCCCTTTCTAACCCCACCTTCCTGCACCTGGCCCTGGTCTTAGTTTCAGATGCTCACCTCTCAGATAAAAGAAACCTATTCCACTTTGCAGGAAGGGCTAACCTTGTTAACAAGGTGAACACTTGCCACTGCTCGTGCAGGTAAGGTCAATGTACTGCAAATACAAAATTGCCTATATTTGGAGCCAATAAGTACCAAGCAATGAAAAAGAATCTTTCAATTCGATTAAAAAATGCTGTTTTTAATATGTGATGTTCCAGAACAACAGCATTTTCTGTGAATTTTATGTGGTCATGTTGACAGAGTTTGTTACTTTCTGTTAAAGGTACGCTGCAGGAGCTGATCTCTCACACCGTGGTGCATTGGGCCCAGGAAGCCTTCATCCAGAACCCTGAACTGGTGCGGTTGATGTTTAGCTTGCTCCACAGACAGTATGATGGTGTGGGTGAGCTTATCCGTGCTATGCCCAAGGCATACATCATTAATGCTACATCTGTGGAGGACACCATGAATTTGCTGGAATGCCTGGGACAGATCCGCTCATTGCTCATTGTCCAAATGGGTCCAGAAGAAGAGAGGCTTATGATTCAGAGCATTGGGTATGTAATGAGGAATTATTACATAGAATCAGGGCGGCACGGTGGCACAGTGGTTAGCACTGCTGCCTCACATCGCCAGGGACCCGGGTTCAGTTCCCGGTTTGGGTCACTGCCTGTGCGGAGTCTGCACATTCTCAACATGTCTGCGTGGGTTTCCTCCGGGTGCTCCGATTTCCTCCCAGTCTGAAAGACATGCTAGTTGGGTGCATTGGCTATGATAAATTCTCTGAATGTAGCGACTAGGGAATTTTCACAGTAACTTCATTGCAGTGTTAATGTAAGCCTACTTGTGACACTAATAAACTTTAAACTGATGTGCAGTATATTCATTCAGTTCAACCAGTCCATGTATCATTAATTAATGAGATCCAGCCTATTCATCCACTTCTGATAGTTATAAGATCGTAAGGTATAGGAGCAGAATTAGGCCATTTGGTCCATTGAATCTGCTCCACCATTCGATCATGGCTGATAAGTTTCTCAACCCCACTCTCCCATCTTTTCCCTGTAACCTTTGATCCCCTTGCCAATCAAGAATCTATCTATCTCTGTCTTAAATGCACTCGATGACCTGGCCTCCACAACCTCCTGTGGCAATGAATTCCACAGATTCACCATCCTTTGGCTGAAGAAATTCCTCCTCCTCAGTTCTAAAGAGTCGTCCTTTTACTCCTTTTACTCTGAGGCGCTGCCCACGGATCCCAGTCTCTCCTACTAATGGAAACATCTTCCCCACATCCACTCTACCCAGGCCTTTCAGTAATCTGTAAGTTTCAGTGAGATACCCGCCTCATACTTCTAAACTCCGTCAAGTACAGACCCAGAGTCCTCAAATGCTCCCCTTAAGTCAAGCTTTTCAATTCTGGGATCACTCTCATGAACTTCCTTTGGACCCTCTCCAGGGCCAGTATACCCTTCCTTAGGTACGGGGCCCAAAATTGTCCACAATAGCTTTGCAAATTTGGTATCATTCTTCTAAATTGTTGCATCCTCTCTGTAAGTGGCTTTATATTTTTTTAATATGGTATGGTGAACAGAACTGCACACCACACTCCCAAGTGTAGTCTTGCCAAGATTCAAATTTAGCATCATTTCTCTGCTTTTTAATTTTATCCCTCTGGAAACAAACCCAAACGCTTACTTTGGTTTTTTTTTTAACGGCTTTATCAACCATCAATGCTGCTTTGTGATTTCCCTACTTGTACTCCCATATCCCATTGCACCTTCACCCCATGCAGACCTATCATCCAAGCAATATGTCACCTCTTTATTTTTCTTACCGACATGCGGCATCTCACACTTGTCTGTGCGGAAACTCGTTTGGAAATTGTAAGCCCATTCTGAAGAGTTGTTACCGCTCTCTTGTAAATTGTTGCAGTCCTCCTCAGTAATTACCTCCCCCCTCGTCCACAGATTTAGAAATTGTGCAATTTATTCCAGAGTCTAAATTGTTCGTTCGAAATTGCGAACAGCAGTGGTGGCAGCCCCACAGACACGTTATGAAACACCAATTCCCAGATGCTGCCATTCTGAATAGCTGCTCTTTATGTCTCTCTGATTTCTGCGTTGCAGCTGAATAACTGTTTGTTCTGCTGATTATCCCCCGACTCCACACTCAGCCTATAATGCGGTTTGTCAGGTGTTTTCAACATCTAGGCGATACGCATCTCCCCCTGGAGGTGAATTTCAGCCAGTGCTTCCTCTGCCCTTTCCCTAAATACTCCTAGCTTTCTATTTGCAACCGCATCAATTAAATTTGCTTCTGAATCTCCACATGAGGAGGTGACTGAGTATCTGAAAATAAATGGGATAAATTTAGTTGCCGAAGCAGGTGGAATTGGGGCTGCAAGCTAAAATTATAAACATTTCAAACCAAAGCCCAATCCTTCCACTTTCCCGCTAGGGGATTTTCACAGTAACTTCATTGCAATGTTAATGTAAGCCTTACTTGTGGCTAATAAATATACTTTACTTTCAGTCTTAATAAAGACAGGAGACCATTTTGCTTTCAGGAGGAGGTTTGATCAATAAAACCTTTAAAGCAATCAATGTGCCTCAGTTTTTAAATGCTTTCCATTTTTTCCTACTTAGCCTGGGTTTCTTTGATATCGGGAAATCCGGCAGGTAAAAGGAAACGAGGATTGTAGAATGGGACGAAGGAGGCCATTTGGCCTATTGTGACTACATTGCTCTTTCAGACAGCAATCTAGTTCGTCATGCCACCCTGTCCTTACCCCATATCCCTACAATTTTTTATCCTTCAAGCTTTTATCCAGTTCCCTTTTGAAAGTTGCCATTGAATCTGTCTCCACCACCTTATCGGGCACTGCATTCCAAATGTTAACCGTTTGCTGTGTGGAAAGGTTTCAATGCGTGTCGCTTCTGGTTCTTTTGCCAGCCAACGTAATTCTTATCGAATTTCCAGCCATTGAAAAGAGTTTCACTTTATTTTACTCTATTTAGACCCCTAATGGTTTTCAAAATCCTCTATGAAATTTGACCTTCGTGTTCTCTGCTGTAAGGAGAACAGTCCAGTTTCTCCGGGCTATCCGGGTAACTGCAATCCCTCGTCCCAGGGCCTGTTTTAGTGAGTTTCTCCTGTACACTCCCCATTACCTTTTACATCCTTTGTAAAGTGTAGTGCCAAGGATTGGACTTCAGCTGGGGCTGTATTGGTGTTGGAGGTGCCAGGACCCAGTAAGCTTACATGTTTCCTTCCCTGTCAAACCACCCAGCAATTCTGACCATCACCCCCACTATCTCTGACCACTACGATCTCCCACCCCCACCCATTCCTGCGGCTAGGCTTATATGCAAAAATGCTATTAGTAATTCAAATGATGCCACAGGTTAAAATTGCAATCTGTAAGAAGGTACAAGGAGAAGGAGTTTATTTTACAAGTGGTTGTCTTCTTCTTCGCAGGAACATCATGAACAATAAAGTCTTCTATCAACATCCAAACTTGATGCGTGCTTTGGGCATGCACGAAACTGTTATGGAAGTAATGGTGAACGTATTGGGAGGTGGTGATTCAAAGGTATTAATGTGTATTAAACTATGTTAGTCTGAATTTCATACTGTATTTCACATTTTGCCATTTGTGGCATCTTAGCGCACAAAGTATCCAAGGATTCAGTTAGATTTATTTTCCCAGATTGGACAGAACATTTTAGCTGCTAAATGAACCCATCAATAAATTAAACGAGAAACTTTAATCTCGTTCATGAGTTGTCTCGCTTCAGGCATCAGAGCTAATTACTAGTCAATGGATGGAATGTTCCAATCATAAGTGGCACAATGGTTAGCACTGCTGCCTCACAACGCCAGGGACCAGGGTTCGATTCCAGCCTCAGGTTGCTGTTTGTGTGGAGTTTGCACGTTCTCCCCGTGTTGGCGTGGATTTCCTCCGGGTGTTCCGGTTTCCTCCCACACTCCAAAGATGTGCAGGTTAGGTGGATTGGCCATGCTAAATTTCCCCTTCGTGTCCAAAGATGTGTAGGTTAGGGGAGATTAGTTGGATAAATATGTGGGGCTACGGCAACAGAATCTGGGTGGGATACTCCGTCAGAGAGTCAGTGCAGACTTAATGGGTCGAATGGCCTGCTTCTGCGCTGTTGGGATTCTACGATTCATAATCCACAAAACTTCCAATAATAATTAAGGATGAAAATGAACTTACTCCAAATATGTATTTTTGAAAAATATTTTAGCAGCAAACGTATTAAACTGAGAACTTAAAATACTGGAAAAAAAAGTTTGCAATATATTAAAGGCAAATTTATTAAAGTTACAATATTTACAATAACATGATTAAAGCCAACTAGGAAGCAGTGTTTAATTTTTGTTTAAAATGTGTCAAATGATGGATAGCATCAACTGTTTGTGACTTTCTGAGACACCTGGGAGGTCGAGTTCACTGGGGGATATTTCTATCTCCCAAACATTCTAGACAAAGCTGCTTTCCAACCTTTTTAGTAGACATGTGCAACCATCTCCCAACTCTCCCATCCTGGTATTCTCGCCTTGCAACATCATTAGCACCAATGAGCCATCAACCAAGCCAGGGGCAGTCTCTTAGCCTATTTTAAATGGGTTAACTTTATCACTAATGTATCACACAGGGAAGACTGGATGAACACGCGCTGAAATCTTGCTGCTGCTGCTTATGCCGGTGGGATCTTACGGTCTCACTGATAGCACACCCCCGCCCCAGAATTCCTAGCGGTGAGGGGTGCATTCAACGGGAAACCCCCTTGACAACAGCAGGACCATAAGATCCCGCTGCCAGCGAGGGACGTGCCGCCTTCTGCCGCTGCAAAACCTGCAGAGGGAGGGGCAGGCAAATTCCACCCACGGTTTTTGGGCGGCATAGTGGTTAGCACTGCTGCCTCTCAGCGCCAGGGACCCAGGTTCGATTCCCAGCTTGGGGCACTGTCTGTACGTAGTTTGCACGTTCTCCCCGTGTCTGTGTGGGTTTCCTCCGGGTTCTCCCATTTCCTCCCACAGTCTGAAATACGTGCTGGTTAGGTGCATTGGCCGTGCTAAATTCTCCCTCAGTGTACCCGAACAGGCACTGGAGTGTGGCGACTGGGGGAATTTTCATGTAACTTCATTGCAGTGTTAATGTAAGCCTACTTGTGACACTTAATAAATAAACTTTAAACTTGTACGCGCTGGACATAATCATGTGACTACGAATCCTAGCCAGCAGGTTAAATTCTATAAGATTGTTCCATATAGTTAAGGTTTAACATTCTGCATATTCTTCAGATACAACAATAATTTCTGAAAAGCAGACAGACCTTGCTTTTATTCTCTCAAATATCTCCACTTCATTATCTAATTGTACTGCTTGTTCTAATCTCTAGTCCTTTCTTTAATTTCCCTGCTCGCTGTTGAATTCTCTTTGGTTTTATTTTAGCCCCTGTCCTGTTTTATGGTTAACCCAGTTTTTGGAATATTAATCAGCAAATCAAAGTGTTGCCTTAATTGACGGATCAGAAGATGTACTGAAATCCCAACTGGATGATGGCTCTGCGATTCTATTAATAGCGTCCAATTAAAATGAGTACAGGTGGCCTGTTTACAACTGCTGATTTTTTTTTAAGAAAGAGCCGAGATTGAAATTACCACTTGTAAATATTGTAATAAATTAACATTAAGGTACACAGGTTCACACCAGGTAATATTGTGCAACATGTAACGCAAGAAATTTTAGAAGGTGAACTTGCATTTCCATTTGGCAGCTGTCAGTACATCCTGAAAATTATGGCCTTGTGTTGGTGATTTCCCAAGATGTGTTTCCAGCAAGTGTCACTCTCTCCTGTGAGCACCAGATTGCAGAATTGAACTCCTTACTTTCAGTAGCTATTCCTTAGTGAGTGCAAATGTAGCTATTCCATATAGGTGGTGCAAATGCCACGTAATGCAAGTGTACAAGGTACAACTTCCTCCTTCTGTTTGGTTTACCAAGAAAGAAAAGAATAACTTTTGTTTTATAATGTCTTACCAATTCTTTATCACAAAGCACTTCACATCAATTAATTACTAACAAGACATGGTCAAGATGTGGGTGGCATGGCGGCCTCACAGCACCAGGGACCTGAGTTCGACTCCCGGCTTGGGTCACTGTCTGTGCGGAGTCTGCACATCCTCCCCCTGTCTGCCTGGGTTTCCTCCGGGTGCTCTGGTTTCCTCCCACAGTCCTAAAGACGTGCTGGTTAGGTGTATTGGCCATGCTAAATTCTCTCTCAGTGTACCCGAACAGGCGCCGGAGTGTGGCGACTAGGGGATTTTCACAGTGACTTCATTGCAGTGTTAATGTAAGCCTACTTGTGACACCAATAAATAAACTTAGTCACTAGTTACAGAGACAAACAGCAGACAGTTGAGCATATTAAGGTCCCACAATAGTAAATGAGACAAGTAACCTATTAATCTGTATTTTGTATGCTGTTGGGTGATTATGTTAAACAATATTGGTAGATCTCCCTGCTTTTCTTTGAATGGTAATCGTTTGCATCCATACTGACAAAGGGACTTTTGACTTTTGTTTTTTACATTTAACTCCAAAGCTGCTACTATTAAATCTTTCCACCTTTAATGGATGTTTAGTAAGACATTCACATGGGTGTATGTGAATTCAATAAATACGAAAAATATTCATTCAAGTTCCACTGAGATGTATACCTTGTTCTTATAGGAGATACGGTTCCCTAGAATGGTGACAAACTGCTGCCGATTCCTGTGCTATTTCTGTCGCATCAGCCGCCAGAATCAGCGAGCCATGTTTGATCACTTAAGCTACCTACTGGATAACAGCGGCATTGGACTGGGTAAGGAATTAATCTGATAGATGATGGTAATTGTCAATGTCGGGTCGTGTCAGGTCCATTCATTCCTCAGAATAGACGTAGACAGCACTTGCCACGATTTTTAAAAATGATTTTCTTTATTGAATAAAATTTATAATTAACACTACAGAAACGAAAAAGAAAGAACAGTTAACTTGGAGAAACTGGCTTTTTCACTGCCAGCCCCCTATACTAATCTTGCACACTCACTGAACTCGCAAACAAGACTGAACACTGAACTCAGCACACACACTGAAATGCACAACATGTTGTTCGTAATCTGTGTTACTGAAATTGCTGGTACAAACTGTGTCCCTAACTTTCATAAACAATTGGCAGCTGTGTGGCCGTGAAAGCTTCTATTTTGACTTGTTTACCTTGCATTGTACTTTCAAAGAATGCAGTCAATTTCTAAACTAATCCCAGAATGCCCGCTGAGGTTAAAATGTGGCCAAGTTGGCTTTGAAGCTCAGCAGAGTTAGTCACGTAGGCAGACATATCTTAAAATGAAGTCTTTTAACTGAAGCAAACCATACAAAGGAGCCCACATAAATGGAAATGTGACGTCTGCACAAACAAATTGTGCAGGAGAAAATTCAAATCTGTTTCATTGGCCGGTTCAAATTTTAAATGTGCATTTCTGATGACTTCTTTTACAGAGAATTTGGTACTTTTTGTAGTTTTCCTTCAGCCTTTGCAAAAATGTTGATCTGTAATTCATTGAAAGTAATCTTGATCGAACACATTTTGAGCAGCACTTGGTTGTGGCCCAGCACTTGAGATAGATCCTCTTTCTTGTACCACGTCAGCATTACTATTTAAGGTTTCCAAATTATTTCGAAAATGGATGCTTTCTGGTGACCAAAAGTGTGAAACTTTATAAAAATGGCCCACTGTTGTAATTAGTTAACTCGTAGAATCATTGAATCCCCGCAGTGCAGAAGGAGGCCATTTAGCTCATCGAGTCTGCACCGACTCTCTGGCAGAGTATATTACTCAGGCCCTCTTTCCCCCACCCAATTCCCAGAACCCCACACATTTACCATGTCTAATCCATCTGACCTACACACCTTTTGAACTGTGGGAGGAAACCGGAGCACCCAGAGGAAACCCGCGCAAACATGGGAGAATATGCAAACTCTCTCAGACAGTCACCCAAGGCCAGAATCGAACCCGGGTCCCTGGTGCTGAGGCAGCAGTGCCACCCACCTCAATAAAGGGAATCCTTCAAATCAATGTCTTCACTTGATTTTTTTTAAATGCAAATGATTCCTCCAACTATACTATCACCACCAAACTATATTTAGCATTACATCAAAAGGATGGAGAAATTACATAGGAGTACAAAGCTTCAGTTACAAGTAAACGCTGCTAGGGGCTCTGGAGACGCACATTTTTTCAATGAAAGCATATCTGACTCGAGCACAACACTGATTATTAGCCTGATTCGAACCAAAGCAGATCTAAAGTGGTGCTTTATGAAAACTTGAGAAACTAGTTTCAATTGCCAGATCTTTCTGCCTCCAGGGAACATCGTCTCCTGAGCCTTCTCGCCAAATAGGTCCTCAGCTTTGTAAGATTTTGCAGAATTTGTACAGATTATTGAAGCAATCTATTTTCTGATCTTCAGATTAAATAACACCATTGACTGACCTCATCAAAACTGTCTGAAATTGCTGCCTGGATTAGCTTTTTACAAATCAACCATAACATGGGGTGGCATGGTAGCACAGTGGTTGGCACTGCTGCCTCACTGCGCCAGGGACCTGGGTTCGATTCCCGGCTTGGGTCACTGTCTGTGTGGAGTTTGCACGTTGTCCCCGTGTCTGCGTGGGTTTCCTCCGGGTGCTCCGGTTTCCTCCCACATTCAGAAAGACCTGCTGGTTGGGGTGCATTGACCCGAACAGGTGCCAGACTCTGACGACTAGGAGAATTTCACAGTAACTTCATTGCAGTGTTAATGTAAGCCTTACTTGTGACTAATAAATAAATAAAATGACTCGTGGGATATATGAAAATGCTAAACAAGAGATCCTGTGGGTATGATCTTAACGGCCGTTCACGTTCCGATCTTGCTGTAGTCAGGATGGAGAAATTTCCGTTCACTGCAGTGGGACCAGAAAATCAATGGCCATAAGATTCCGGCCTAAGTCTCTCAAGGGATGAGGAAAACTGAAAAGGGAGTACAAGAGAAAGAAATTTATTTTAACTGGTCCTTGTTATACCTCCGTCAATATCATTACTGTTTTGTCCCCAATTAGTTCTATAGGGCGGCACGGTAGCACAGTGGTTAGCACTAGTGCTTCACAGCTCCAGGGACCTGGGTTCGATTCCCGGCTTGGGTCACTGTCTGTGTGGAGTTTGCACATTCTCCTCATGTCTGCGTGGGTTTTCTCTGGGTGCTCCGGTTTCCTCCCACAGTCCAAAGATGTGCGGGTTAGGTTGATTGGCCATGCTAAAATTGCCCCTTAGTGTCCTGAGATGCGTAGGTTAGAGGGATTAGTGGGGAATTATGTAGGGATATGGGGAGAGGGCCTGGGTGGGATTGTGGTCGGTGCAGACTCGATGAGCCGAATGGCCTCTTTCTGTGCTGTAGGGATTCTTCTATTCTATTCTAGACACTTTGTAATTCCTGATGTCAGTAGAAGAATCCATATCCAGGTCTTATTGGGTAGGATTTTTTAATTCCCTCAGTACCGTCAGGATGGAATGCGGTTCAGAAATCCACAAATGTCACCAGCAGGACACGGGGTGATTTTGGAAGAGGTGGCAAATCAAGCGGCTGCCTTCTGGATTCCCATCATCAATTTAAGAATGATGGGCAGGCTCCTGAGACTGGAGGACCAATAAGGGGCTGGCCGCCACAGGATCACAAATCAGCAGCTGCACGGTCAGATCTGCACGGTCAGATCTGCACGGTCAGATCTGCATGCCGCTGAAGTATGCAGGTGGTCTTGCAGGCTCTGTTCCAGGAAGGTGTGATTAGGAAGGGCACCTGGGGTGTCGTTGGGTCAGTAGGGACAAGATGGATCGAGCGGCCTCCATCTGTGCCATATCATTTCTACAGTTCTCCGTGTTGTTGCGAGAGAGTTTTTATTCTCATTCACCAGCCACAAATGGGGTAAATGAGAGCCAGAAATGCTTGGGGCTGTCAGATACGAGGGGACAAGCCCCATCACCTGCCCTCCACAGTCAAAGGCACTGCCATGGTTGCGGGTGAGTTTTTAACACGAGCATCTCCTGCGTTGAATGGAACCTGTAGCTCCGATTCTTACCCAGCCTGGGTAAACCCAGGTTTATCCAGCCTGAGAGGCCTTCTGACACAGTGTGTACCATGTGTCAACTTAATAATTCAGTTGGCACTGGGAAGAGTGCCCTTCATTGAGCCCTCAAGGGGCTTAATTGTACCTTCCATGACGCTGTCACTCCAACTCCTGCATAACCCCGTGGAGATGAGAACATGTTGTGGAGCCAGTCCAATGTATATTGCCTCCTATTTTCACCCTTCCCCCACTCTGCCAACACAAACCATTAAAAATTCAGGACTTGTCGAGCTGCATTTTCGTCCTCGAGACAGGAACGGGGAATCAGGAATTTTCTTGACTTTGCAATTCTGCCTCAGTCCTGACCATGCCCACCCACTGTATTTCCCATCCCAAGAAGGCAGGCACGGGCTGGCAACGTTCCCACCGCCAGCTGTTGCATGCTGAGTTGGCAATGGAGGTAGGAAAATGCTGAGACAGGGGTGTTAGATGGTACACTTCTATCTGCTGGGACATTGGCCTGGTTCTCCGCATGGTTGTTAGGCCCTCCGGCCCTTGCACCAAAACCTCATGACCCCTCCATATCACCCATTCATTCTCCATACCCACTTTTCACAGTATCCACAGAACCCTTGAGCACTATAACAATACTCCACTAAATACAGCATGCTGCCTCAAAAATGACTAGTTTATCCCGACTCTCTGGTTTTCTGTCTGTAAACCAACCCTGAAACCATACTACCCCAATCCCATGAAGCCTGTTTTTTGTGAAATAATAATGTACTTATTAGTTCATGCTGTCTCCCCTCACTTTTATGTCCTATTCCCAGTTAAAAGGCAATTGTCAACAGACTGTCTCCTATAATCTGTTCCTTTATCTTGCATGAGATTTGCATACCACCTCTAACAATAAAGGTGGGATTCTCCAGCTGTTGACGCCAGCGGGATTCTCTGGTCCCGCTACGGTGAACGAAGATTTGGCTGAGTGTCAAGCAGTGGCAGGGTGTGAACAACCGGAGAATTTGGGCCCAAGCCATGTATCAATATGAATACTTTAAAAGTACATTAATCACCATTGTCTCTCTCTCTCCTCCCTCTCAAAAGACAGAAAATAACACACAGACCCAAAGTGTAAAGATTGATTTGGTCAGATTTATTTACAAGCTGAATAATGGATAGAAATCAGTGGGTTGTAGCAAGATACCGAAAGAGCACGCCACTTTAATAAAGCTTTAAGCATGTAATCAATCACAAAATAATTATATCTACTTTAGAATGATTTTTAAAGCCTGATGAACAACAGAACTTCTTGATGATGGGGTAAATTTTGTCATTTGGAATCAGAATATAAATAGACACTGGAGGTTTCAGTTCAAATCTCGTACAGGAACCAAAGCAGAGAAACAGAGGGATGGCTTTAACATTACAATTGTTTCCTGAAAATATGAGCAGAGGTGTTAAGGTCTTTAAGTATTGCTGCTTCCTCTATTAGTTTCCCTTAAATTGCCCAATCAACATTATTTATAGAGCTTATTCCACTCCCTTCAATACGCACAAGTTAACATTTCAGATATAAACTATTCTGGTCAGCAAACCACTTTTTGATCCAACCGAACAAAGGCATTGAAACAAAAAGGAAAAGCCACTTTAATATTGAATACGATGACTGGCTGTGACTGCATGCAGCCAGCTTTGTATATGGGATATACCCCACGTCAACAGTGAGATCTTTCCAGGTAAATGGGGGGGAGCTGAAGCCAGTTTAACTTTGGTTTCATACCAACTTTCTGATATCAACTAAAACAAAATAGAGCAATCTTTATTTTTGTCACAGTACAAACTGTTTTGGAGGGGACAATTATTATTTCTGTGCATTACTGTATCCTACGTCCTTCAAAAGTAAGTAATATAGCATTACTTATTTTGTCGCCGTCAGATTTATGCTTTATTTCCATTTAATATCAAGTGCCTAATTTTGTGTCTTAACACAATGAGCAAGATCTTATTGGCTTCCCGTGCGGTGGATCAGTGTGATGAATTGGGAAGATGGGGCACAAAGCCTATTAACAAAAAAATAACAGAAGTTAAAAGGACTTACCTGGTTTGGTACAGCTACCTCAGCCCTCACGGTGTGTCATGCTCGTGAGAATCACCACTGCTCTGCAGTAGCAGATACCAGGCACTATTTCCATGCCGGGGCATTGGAGGCCATTGAAGCCCCCAAGTGGTTGGGGCATGTCCGGGCAGTTTTCATTGGTTTGTGCCTGCCTGGCAGTGTCCACATGGCACCCTAGTAGTGCTCGGTTGGTCACCATAAGTGTGTCGGGCAGTGCCAAGGGGGTTGGGCCTGAGTGGGGGTGGTGCTATGACAGGAATGGCTATGGACAATGATGGGGGAGCTCTGCAAGGTGGGCGGTCAGTAGGGGGGGAGCTCTGCAAGGCGAGCGGTTGGCAGGGGGAACTCTGCAAGGTGGGTGGTTGGCGGGGGGGGGAGCTCTGCAAGGCGGGCGGTTGGCAGGGGGAACTCTGCAAGGTGGGTGGTTGGCGGGCGGGAGCTCTGCAAGGCGGGCAGTCGGCGGAGGGGAGCTCTGCAAGGTGGGCGGTCTGCGGAGGGGAGCTCTGCAAGGTGGGTGGTTGGCAGAGGGGAGCTCTGCAAGGTGGGTGGTTGGCAGGGGGCTCTGCACGGCAGGTGGTTGGCGGGGGGAGCTCTGCAAGGCGGGTGGTCGGCGGGCGGGAGCTCTGCAAGGCGGGCAGTCGGCGGAGGGGAGCTCTGCAAGGTGGGCGGTCTGCGGAGGGGAGCTCTGCAAGATGGGTGGTTGGCAGGGGGCTCTGCACGGCAGGTGGTTGGCGGAGGGGAGCTCTGCAAGATGGGCGGTCGGGAGCTCTGCAAGGCGGGTGGTCTGGCGGAGGGGAGCTCTGCAAGGTGGGTGGTTGGTGGGGGGGGAGCTCTGCAAGGCGGGCGGTCGGCAGAGGGGGAGCTCTGCAAGGCAGGCGGTCGGTAGAGGGGTTGGTCTTGCAGGGTCCAACGGGAATGGGCCATGGAGAGGGTGGTGACAGTGGGTGACATGTCGGGGGTCTGCCAGGAGACTTATTGGGAGGATCTGATGCCCCCACGCTGGCGACTTGTTGGTGTGGGGGGTTGACAGTGCTGCCGATTGATGAGTAGAGGGTTGGTGTGGATGGTCTCTCGGTGCCAAACTCGTCCAGAAGAGCGGTGTGGAGGACTCCCTTTTTTCACATTTTTTTCTTCTGCCTGCTATTTCATTAGACCTATTAGTAGTGACAAAGGAAGGGAAAATAGGCAAGCAGTTTGTGTTTTTAACGGATAAGGATTGAAGAGAACTACTGCTCTTATTCTATTGTCTGGGGGGGGGAGGGGGGGGTGGAAATGGCCTAATATTGTTCCTACATCTATCTAATTTTAAAAAAAGACTTTCCTGGTGATGCATCTGTGTTGAATAGAGTATCAAATAGAAAAGAAGAACCGCCAGCTTTAAAACCATGACTATATTGTATGTAATTGACTATATGCACACTAGCTTATTCACCTTTTCCTTCAACAATAGATATCTACACAGTGGCGGACTGCACTTAAAAAACATTTGTCTTTTTTGCACCGTGCTGGCAAGCTACTTTTTCTAACAAGTGCAGCATGTGCTTCTGCAGCTGTAAGCTTTGATTTAATAAGAGAGTTTGTTGGTCAAGGATTCTCTGCACCTCTCTGTTTGTTTCTTCCACGGCGGCACTTATTTTCTTTTGCTCCTC
The DNA here is from genome assembly GCF_964213995.1 of Mustelus asterias. Lineage (NCBI taxonomy): Eukaryota > Metazoa > Chordata > Chondrichthyes > Carcharhiniformes > Triakidae > Mustelus > Mustelus asterias. The sequence continues at coordinate 48,288,517 of NC_135824.1, read as the reverse complement.
CAACATTGATTCCATGAGTTTTATCCGCTTCTTGTGTAAGTCGGCATTTGATGTTTTCCTCCTTTTAACGGGTTGTGGGTCATTTCTGCAACGACAAAACGGAGACGCAGAGTGCTTATCTATAATACATGCACTCAATGGGAGCTTTAGTGCCTACTTTACAACTGCTTGTTTGTGTATTTAAAGCTGATGCCAACAAAACTAATGATCTTGGTAAATGTAAGACAGTTAAACTGCTACATAATTGAAATCCTTCTGTAGAGTTTCACTTTTGCAGCTTTATTTTCCTGTTTAAAGATACCTCGTAAGGAGTCTAACAACACCAGGTTAAAGTCCAACAGGTTTATTTGTTTGCAAACGCCACTAGCTTTCGGAGCGCTGCTCCTTCATCAGGTGAGTGGGAGATCTCCCACTTACTGTGTTTACCCCAGTCCAACGCCGGCATCTCCACATAAAGATACCTCACCAGTTTCAAACTACTAATTACCCATTATTCGGTGGGAAACAATATGTGGAATTAAGAATTTACTGATGATCATGAAACCATTGTTGATTGTCGGAAAAACCCATCTGGTTCACTAATGTCCCTTTAGGGAGGGAACTCTGCCGTCCTTACCCAGCCTGGTCCTCGTGCGACTCCAGAGCCACAGCAGTGTGGTTGACTGTCAACTGCCCTTTGAAATGGCCTAGCCAAGGTCAACTAGGGATGGGCAATAAATGCAGGCCAGCCAATGACGTCCATGTCCCACGAATGAATTTTAAAAAAACGTCAGGCAGAAGTTCAGAATCACCGGTCATTCGTGGGATAAAGAAATCAACCAAGGCACTAGATGGCACAATGGGCTGGAAAATGACACCGCGACTGGAATTCTCAGGTTTCGCAGCGAGAACGGAGAATTTGGCACTCAGCCAAATCTCCGTTCACAGCAGCCGGACTGGATAATCCCAGCCTCGGGTGAGGTCGGAGAATCCTGGCATTCGTCTTTGGGGCATGGTTTCAATTCCAGCTCAAAACATGAATAAACTTGTTTTTATTGCTGACTAGAGGACGTGAGTTTGGCAGCCTGAATTCAATTTTTAGCATTTATTCTTTTCTGACAGTGTGACAGTGGATGAAGATCTCCCACACAGTTTCACCTGAATTGGGGCAAGAGAATAATGAAAAAAGTGTGCGGTGACACTTAACACAGAGTTGACAAAGATTTACTTCCTCCACAAGTGGCCACTGCTGCTGCAGTTGGCCACTTGTTTGCAGTCAAGCAATAAGATTAGTCCCGGCAATCCAACTGGAAGCCAGCCATGCATATGGCATGAACCCCAATCCACTTCACGCTAGCATAGGTGATGGAAGGAAGCCTGGTTTCACCAGAATAATGGTTCTGGCCAACAAAGGGAGAAAATAGCTTTAAGATTTCTTCTTTAATACAAACGCCTTACAAATTGGTTAAATCAAAGAGATATAGTCAGTCGTAAACAATAATAGAAAAGTGTTGCGAGTTCTGTGAGGCTGCTGCTTCACTGATTTAAGAGGCTAAGATCCAATTTTAGATAACTTCAAAGCGCAGTCAGTGTAAATATTTATATCTCCTCATCAAAAGTTCAAATTCCATGCCTGGATTGAATTGTGATTTATAAATGCTTTTAATTAAATCGTCTTATCAGTATAAAGTTATAAATAGATTGAAGGTGAAGTCACAGGAAGTTAACGAATTGTATATAGGAGTCCATTTTATAAAGCCAGGGAAAGCTACCTCTGGGTAAGATAAGGTGGTAAAGAACTTGTGCCAAGACAATTTGAAGAATAATGGGTGGAATTTTCTGGCCATTCGCACCGGTGGGATTTTCTGGTCCCGCTGCAGTGAACGGAGATTTGGCTGAGCACCAAATTCTCCGTCCTCGCTCGCAGTGGCGGCTGGCGTGAAATGTTTCCTCTTAAAAGTCATGAATTTACAAGGAATGAATACAAGAGTTGACAGAACAATCATAAAAGATGGAGAAATTCCAAATGAATCAGCGACTGTGGGAAATGAGTTAGTTCTGAAATAAGAGAGAAGTAGCAAGTTGGTCTACCATGAGTCCAAATCGTGAAATGGGCAAAAATGGCCTTTTGTCACTCCCATTTTAATGTTCTGAGTTTAAGCGAGTTTTTAGAAGGATATTGATTCAGATTTTGATTCCATTTTCTTTTACTACTTCTATAATGCTTTTAATATCACATTATTGCCAACATTTATAGAAGCAGGCGTAGGGCCATTCGGCCCTTCGAGCCTACTCCGCCATTCATTATGATCATGGCTGATCATATTCAATATCCTGATTTCTCCCCCTCCCCCCCCCAACCACATTCCTTGATCCCTTTAACCCCAAGAGCTACATCTAATTTCTTCTTGAAATCACACAATGTTTTGACCGCTTGATAGTGACAGTCGAAGGGTCTTTTTCCGGTTGGAGGTCTGTGACCAGTGGTGTTCCGCAGGGCTCTGTATAATATATATATATATATATATATATGATTTGGAAGAAGGTGTAACTGGTGTTATCAGCAAGTTTGCGGATGACACGAAGATGGCTGGACTTGCGGATAGCGATGAACATTGTTGGACAATACAGCAGGATATAGATAGGCTGGAAAATTGGGCGGAGAAATGGCAGATGGAATTTAATCCAGATAAATGCGAAGTGATGCATTTTGGAAGAACTAATGTAGGGGGGAGTTATACAATAAATGGCAGAGCTATCAAGAGTATAGAAACACAGAGGGACCTAGGTGTGCAATTCCACAAATCCTTGAAGGTGGCAGCACAGGTGGAGAAGGTGGTGAAGAAGGCATATGGTATGCTTGCCTTTATAGGACGGGGTATAGAGTATAAAAGCTGGAGTCTGATGTTGCAGCTGTATAGAACGCTGGTTAGGCCACATTTGGAGTACTGCGTCCAGTTCTGGTCGCCGCACTACCAGTGGGACGAGGCTTTAGAGAGAGTGCAGAGAAGGTTTACCAGGATGTTGTCTGGTATGGAGGGTCTTAGCTATGAGGAGAGATTGGGTAAACTGAGCTTGTTCTCCCTGGAAAGACGGAGAATGAGGGGAGACCTAATAGAGGTGTACAAAATTATGAAGGGTATAAATAGGGTGAACAGTGGGAAGCTTTTTCCCAGGTCAGAGGTGACGATCACGAGGGGTCATGGGCTCAAGGTGAGAGGGGCGAGGTATAACTCAGATCAGAGGGACGTATTTTACACAGTGGTGGGGGCCTGGAATGCGCTGCCAAGTAGCGTGGTGGAGGCAGACACGCTGGCATCGTTTAAGAGTTACCTGGATAGTCACATGAGCAGTCTGGGAATGGAGGGATACAAACGAATGGTCTAGTTGGACCAATGAGCGGCACAGGCTTGGAGGGCCGAAGGGCCTGTTTCCTGTGCTGTATTGTTCTTTGTTCTCAACTACTTTCTGTGGTAGTGAATTCCACACATTCATCACCCTCTGGGTGAAGAAATTTCTCCTCACCTCAGTTCTAAAAGGTTTACCCCTTATCCTAGTTCTGGTCTCCCCCCACCATCGGGAACATTCTTTCTGAATCTATCCTGTCTAACCCTGTTAGAATTTTATAAGTTTCTATGAGAGCTCCTCTCTCTCTTCTAAACTCCAATGAATACAATACTAACCAACTTAGTCTCTCCTCATATGACAGACCTGCCATCCCAGGAATCAGACTGGTGAACTTTCGCTGTGCTCCCTCCATATAGTAAGGACTTTTAACAGAAGTTTCCCAAGTATGAAAGCGTGGGAACGAATCTGCATGTTCGTTGGGAGGATTCTGTTGACGGGTCTTTTAAAATATGGGAATCTTAAGAAATCTGGTGTGACGATATCAGTTCAGAAATAATTCCAAAATGGAAAGTCTATGGACCCCAATTTTGACTGATGGATTTGTTTTGGAGGTTCAGCTTCATTGTTCCCAGGAGCAGGCTGAGGGTAAGAGAGTGGGTTTTCTGACTCTAATTAATTAATTATTTATTTTTTCAGTTAATTTTGGGTTTAAAATCGGAGGTTTTTTTCAAAACCGGAAGTCGGGCCAGGAGTGGCCTGGGGAAGTTTTTGGAGGGTTTAAAAAGGGCTTACCTTGGAGGTTCAGCTTCATTGTTCCCAGGAGCAGGCTGAGGGTAAGAGAGTGGGTTTTCTGACTGTAATTAATTATTTATTTTTTCAGTTAATTTTGGGTTTAAAATCGGAGGTTTTTTTCAAAACCGGAAGTCGGGCCAGGAGTGGCCTGGGGAAGTTTTTGGAGGGTTTAAAAGTGCACCAAAGTATACAGCGGGCAGCATCGTAGCGGGCAGCAGAGTGAGTGGGAAGTTGAGTGAGCTGTCAGGGCTTTGGCTCACAGGGCTTGGACGAGCAGGGGTGAGTTTTTGTTTCCTTACATTCTTATTAACGTTTCACTGTCTTATTTGACATAAAGTGTCCAGTATGAGTGTGAATCCAGTGTGTTGTTCCCAGTGTAGGATGTGGGAGGTCCTGGAGGCATCTGGCCTCCCGGACATCCACATCTGTGAGGGGTGTGTCGAGCTGCGGTTCCTGAGGGACCGTGTTAGGGAGCTGGAACTGCAGCTCGAGGATCTTAGGCTGATGAGGGAGAATGAGGAGGTGATAGACAAGAGCTATCATCAGGTGGTCACACCAGGGCCACGGGAGGAGGCCAAGTGGGTGACGGCCAGGAAGGGTAAGGCTAGGGTGGTTGAGAGCACCCCGGTGGATTTGCCCCTGCACAACAAGTACTCCTGCTTGAGTACTGCTGGGGGGGACAGCCCACCTGGGGGAAGCAGCAGTGGCCGTGTCTCCGCAGTGGAGTCCAGCCCTGTAACTCAGAGGGCTAAGGAAAAGAGGAGGAAGGCGGTATTAATCGGGGACTCGATGGTGAAGGGGACAGACAGGCGTTTCTGTGGAGGTAGGCGGGATTCTCGCATGGTGGTCTGCCTCCCTGGGGCCGGGATCCAGGATGTCGCTAGTCGCGTCCCGGAAATCCTGAGGTGGGAGGGAGAGGAGCCTGAGGTAGCGGTACATATTGGTACCGCTGATGTGGGTAGGAAGGGAGAAGGGGTCATGAAAAGGGAGTACAGGGAATTAGGGAGACAGCTGAGAAAGAGGAAAGCAAAGGTAGTAATCTCAGGATTACTGCCTGTGCCACGGGAAGGTGAGGGCAGGAATGGAGTGAGGTGGAGGATGAATGTGTGGCTGAGGGACTGGTGCAGGGGGCAGGGATTCAGGTTCCTGGACCATTGGGACCTCTTTAGGGGCAGGGGTGATCTGTATACAAAAAACGGGTGGAACTTGAATCACACGGGGACCAATATCCTGGCCGGTAGGTTGGCTAAGGCTACTGGGGAGAATTTAAACTAGATAGGTTGGGGGGAGGGGAGCTAGAAGAGTTGACTAGGATCAAGGAACTAATTGATGGGGGGGAGGATGCAGGGGTAAGGGGAATTACAAAATTAATGGTAGAGGAGAGGGTGCAAGTGAATGAAGGCGGTAATTTAGATAAGGAAGTAGAGGGAGAGGGTGTTCGCGACTCATCAAAGCGGGTCCAGATAAAAGCTGGAATAAGGACACTTTGCCTGAATGCACGAAGCATTCGGAACAAGGTAAATGAGTTGATGGTGCAAATCAGCACGAGTGGGTACGATCTAGTGGCCATTACAGAAATGTGGCTGAAAGGTGACCAGGACTGGGAGATGAATATCCAGGGGTATCAGGCGTTTAGGAAGAATAGACAGGAAGGAAAAGGTGGTGGGGTCGCACTATTAATAAGAGATAATATCAGGGTAGTACTGAGGGATGACATAGGCTCTGAGGAACAAAACGTGGAATCGTTATGGGTAGAGATGAGGAATAGTAGAGGGAGAAAGACACTAGTAGGTGTGGTATATAGGCCCCCAAATAATAATGTTGAGGTAGGGAGGGCTGTAAACAAGCAGATAAGGGATGCGTGTAAAAACGGAACGGCAATAATCATGGGGGACTTCAACATGCACATTGACTGGCAGACTCAAGTCGGTAAGGGTGGAATGGAGGAAGAGTTCTTAGAATGCTGTCGGGATAGTTTCCTTGAACAGCATGTTACGGAACCGACGAGGGAACGAGCTATTTTGGATCTGGTATTGTGTAACAAGGTAGGTAGAATTAAGGATCTTATTGTGAAGGACCCTCTTGGGTCTAGTGACCACAATATGGTCGAATTTCTGATTCAGATGGAAGAGGAGAAAGTTTGGTCCCAAACCAGTGTCCTCTGTTTGAACAGAGGGAAATATGATAGGATGAGGGATGAATTGGCTACGGTAGACTGGGAGAGCAGGCTGGCAGGTAGGATAGCTGAGGAACAGTGGAGGATTTTTAAGGAGATCCTTTTCAGTTCTCAGCAAAAATATATTCCAGCAAAAAACAAGGATTGTAAGAAAAGGGAGGACCAGCCGTGGATAACGAAGGAAATAAAGGAGAGTATTAAAATAAAAACAGCTGCGTACAGAGTGGCCAAAAATAGTGGAGAAACAAGTGATTGGGAAAAATTTAAGAAACAACAAAGAGAGACTAAGAAAGCGATAAAGACTATGAAGCTAGGCTAGCAATTAATATAAAAAATGATAGTAAAAGTTTTTATAAATATATAAAAAGGAATAGAGTGGCTAGAGTGAATGTTGGACCCTTGGAGGACGAGAGGGGGGAGTTAATAGTGGGAAATGAGGATATGGCTGAGTCTTTAAATAAGTTTTTTGTGTCGGTCTTCACGGTGGAGGACACAAATAGTTTGCCAAATATTAACGATAGAGGGTTGGCAGCAGGAGAAATACTTAATACAATTAATGTTACCAGAGAGGCAGTGCTGGGTAGACTAATGGGACTGAAGGTGGACAAGTCCCCGGGTCCGGATGGAATGCATCCCAGGGTATTGAAAGAAATGTCAGAGGTAATAGTGGATGCGTTAGTGATTATTTATCAAAACTCGTTGCATTCTGGGGTAGTGCCGGTTGATTGGAAAATGGCTAATGTTACGCTGCTGTTTAAAAAAGGAAGGAGACAAAAGGCGGGTAACTATAGGCCAGTCAGCTTAACGTCTGTAGTAGGGAAAATGCTGGAATCCATTATTAAAGAGGAGATGGCAGGGCATCTGGATAGAAATGGTTCGATCAATCAGACGCAGCATGGATTCATGAGGGGAAAGTCGTGCTTGACGAACATGTTGGATTTTTATGAAGATGTGACGAGGGCGGTTGATGGAGGAGAACCGGTGGATGCGGTGTTTTTGGATTTCCAAAAGGCGTTTGATAAGGTGCCCCATAAAAGGCTGCTGAAGAAGATTAGGGCACACGGAGTTGGGGGTAGTGTGTTAAAGTGGATTGGGGACTGGCTATCCGACAGGAAGCAAAGAGTCGGAATAAATGGGTGTTTTTCCGGTTGGAGGAAGGTAACTAGTGGCGTGCCGCAGGGATCGGTACTCGGGCCGCAACTGTTTACCATTTATATAGATGATCTGGAGGAGGGGACGGAGTGTAGGGTAACGAAGTTTGCAGACGACACAAAGATAAGTGGAAAAGTGAATCGTGTGGAGGACGGAGAAGATCTGCAGAGAGATTTGGACAGGCTGTGAGTGGGCGAGGATATGGCAAATGGAGTATAACGTTGAGAAATGCGAGGTTATACACTTTGGAGGAAATAATAACAAATGGGATTACTATCTCAATGGAAACAAATTAAAACATGCTACCGTGCAAAGGGACCTGGGGGTCCTTGTGCATGAGACGCAAAAGCCCAGTCTGCAGGTACAACAGGTGATCAAGAAGGCAAATGGGATGTTGGCCTATATTGCGAGGGGGATAGAATATAAAAGCAGGGATGTCTTGATGCACCTGTACAGGGCATTGGTGAGGCCGCAGCTGGAATAGTGTGTGCAGTATTGGTCCCCTTATATGAGGAAGGATATATTGGCATTGGAGGGAGTGCAGAGAAGGTTCAGCAGGTTGATACCGGAGATGAGGGGTTTGGATTATGAGGAGAGGCTGAGGAGATTGGGTTTGTACTCGTTGGAGTTTAGAAGGATGAGGGGGGATCTTATGGAGACTTATAAGATAATACGGGGGCTGGATAGGGTGGAGGCGGAGAGATTCTTTCCACTTAGTAAGGAAGTTAAAACTAGAGGACACAGCCTCAAAATAAAGGGGGGTCGGTTTAAGACAGAGTTGAGGAGGAACTTCTTCTCCCAGAGGGTGGTGAATCTCTGGAATTCTCTGCCCACTGAGGTGGTGGAGGCTACCTCGCTGAATATGTTTAAAGCGCAGATGGATGGATTCCTGATCGGTAAGGGAATTAAGGGTTATGGGGATCAGGTGGGTAAGTGGTACTGATCCACGTCAGATCAGCCATGATCTTATTGAATGGCGGGGCAGGCTCGAGGGGCTAGATGGCCTACTCCTGCTCCTATTTCTTATGTTCTTATGTTTTCCATTCTTAAGTCACTTGTCAGCCTGCTTCACAAAACTCCTAAGGAGGGGAGACAGTTGGGAGAAACTGACAATCAGGAGGTACACTAGTAAATTTAAAGATTGTGTTCAGCAGAATAAATTGCAATGACAACATTTTATTACTATGTTAAGCAAATACAAAATCTTTGCCAAGCAAAGCTCTTCTTGGCAACAACTGACTTTCCAAGTGGTCAGCTAACTCGATGGTCTATGTAATGGTTTTGCTTATTTATTCAGCATTGCTGGCTGGCCAGCATTTATTGCCTTTGAAGGGCAGTTGAGCGTCAACCACATTGCTGTGGTTCTGGAGTCACATGTAGGCCAGACCAGGTAAGAATGGCAGATTTACTTCCCTAAAGGACATTAGTGAACCAGGTGGGTTTTTCTGACAATCGACGATGATCATCATTAGATTCTTAATTCCAGATTTTTTTAAAAATTGAATTCAAATCTGCCGTGGTGGGATTCAAACCCGGCTCCCCAGAACATTAGCTGAGTTTCTAGATTAATAGTCTAGCGATAATGCCACTCGGCCACCACTCCCCCGTTGAGAGTAAAGAAACCCAATTCACACTCCAGTTTGGATTCAGCCCAAAATTAAAGTGTAAACAGCACTTGTATTTGCCTCACCTGAGTTGTGAAGAATGAAAACTGGATGAGTTTTCCACAAGATCCGACTCGCAAGAACTTCCCTCAGACATCAAGACGTCATCAGATATGTTTGGAAGTGATGTTTTCGGTGGAGGTGACGGAACTTCTGATTTGGAAACTGAAGGTATCTGTAGCACACTTTCAGACATATTGATTTCATCCTGTCCAGGGAATTGAGCGAGCATCCTATGGATAGCTTCATAATATGGCCAGTATGAAGACGAAGCAACACTTCCGCATGTAGCTTTGAGTTTTCTAATTGAAAGACAAGACATTAGTTTGAAACTTTTGTATTGTAACTTTGAGGAAGCAAACAAAAGCAAATCTCTCCCTCATTGTCAACAAAATGAAGGAGATAGTCATCGACTTCGTGAAGCACAGTGGAGAATATGCCTCTGTCTGCATCAATGAGGATGAAGTAGAAATGGTTGAGAGCTTCAAGTTTTTAGGTATCCAGATCACCAACAACCTGTCCTGGTCTCTCCATGCTGACGCTACCGTTAAAGCCCACCAACACCTCTACTTTCTCAGAAGACTAAGGAAATTTGGAATGTCAGTATACATCTCTCACTAACTTCTTCAGATGCGCCATAGAAAGCATTCTTTCTCCTTGTATCCTTGGTATGGCTTCTGCTCTAAGACTGCAAGAAACTAAGGGTTGTGAATGAAGCCCAGTCCATCGCTCAAACCAGCCTCCCCATCCATTGACACTGTCTATATTTCCAGCTGCTTTGGAAAAGCAGCCAGCATAATCAAGGACCCCACTCACCCCGCACATTCTCTCTCCCACCTTCTTCCATGGGGTAAAAGATACAAAAGTCTGAGATCACAAACCAACCAACTCAAGAACAGCTTCTTCCCCGCTGCCACCAGACTTTTGAATGGACCTACCTCGCATTAAGTTGACCTTTCTCTACACCTTGGCTATGACTGTAGCACGACATTCTGCACATTTTCCTTTCGTTCTCTATGTACAGTACGCTTTGCAAAGTGCACAAGAAACAATACTTTTCACTGTATACTAATACATGTGACATCATCAATAGCTTCACTTAATTAAAATAGGACATTGCATTACTAATTGGAAGGTAGAAATTTTAATTGATTTGTGTGGTTAAGGCAGAAGAACAAAGCCATCCTCTTCCTGAGAAAATGATTGCAGAAGGAATTACAAAATGAAAAATCTTTAAATGTTATTAAACATTAAATATGTGAAGCCTTATAATATAGTTGTGGACAATAGAAAGAAATTGCTATTTTACAATAGGCAGTGGTTTGGTAGTATAGAACGTGAGGATTACTGAAAGAAGAGTTTGAGATACAAAGCTTGTTTCTTTTTTCAGCAATAACTATTGAGTGCGGTGGCACACTGGTTAGCACTGCTGCCTCACAGCACCAAGGACCCAGGTTCAATTCCAGCCTTGGGTGACTGAGGAGTTTGCATGTTCTTCCCCTGTCTGGGTGGGTTTCCTCTGCATGCTCCGGTTTCCTGCCACACAAGATGTGTAGGTTAGGTGGATTGGCTATGCTAAATTGTCCCTTAGTGCTCAAAGATGTGTAGGTTAGGTGGATTTGTGGGGTTACGGGGATAGGGCAGAGGAGAGGACCTGGGCAAGATACTCTATCAGAGAGAGAGTTGGTGCAGACATGATGGACCAAATTGTCTCCTTGTGCACTGGAGGGATTCTATGGTTCAATGAAATATATATTTGATAAAGTATTAAAATCCTCCAATAAAAGACTGGTGAATCATTGACTTTTTTGCATGACACTTTACCAAGCAGAGGTAAAGAAATATGATCAGAACCCACAGATGTTTCATTCTGCTGTAATATTAGGCCAGTTTTGACAAGTTTTTTTTTAGTTTTGATTGCACATCAAGCTGAGGTAAATTTAATCCCTCCAGTATAGGAGTTCAATATGTAGACCAAGGGCACAATTTTCTGCTTCGACAGGACCTGGACATTGGCATCAAATGAGAGCCCTGACTCGGAGCAGCAACCGAATGTTGATTTTTGGCTGGATTGGCCAGAAAGTGTGCGCACTGTCCAATCAAGGACTCTGGACAAACTATCTAAACTGGAGGGCCAAGGGTGCGGAAACTGCAGCCAGCCTTTGCAGGCAAGAGAGGTAGAGGGTGCCGCCATCTCCAGAGGATGACATGCGGATAGGAAGATGGAGGAGTCCTCAAAGTCACCCTCGGAAGCTGCCCCCATCTTTTCACCCACTGCATATCAGCTGTAGGGAGGCTGCTGCCATCGTCTTCTGTGCCTCTGATGCTGTGGGGGGCCTGCAGGCCAATTGAAACTTTTCAATCAGCCTCTAATAAATGGCCTTAATTGCTCTAAGCTATCCATGCTTGTAGCTGGGTAACCGTTTCACCCCAACCAACAAAAATGGCTGGGGCAGATGGTGCTAGCCTGCTGACAATGCAAAATTATCTGCCCCAGCCACCTCAGTCAGCCTTCGAAAATCCTGTTCCAAGTTATTCATTGCATTATGTAAAATTCACATACGAGGCAGGATTCTCTGATCTCGCATGCTACATCTCCCCTGCCAGTGGGAATGGAGCATTTGGCACTCAGCCATTGCAGAGAACAAAGAACAATACAGCACAGGAACAGGCCCTTCGGCCCTCCAAGCCTGCGCCGCTCATGTGCCCCACTAGACCATTCTTTTGTATCCCTCTATTCATGTGGTTATCTAGATAAGTCTTGCAGCAGGACCCGGAGAATCCCAGCCATGGCTGAGGTCAGAGGTTTACGGCATTGGCACTTGATACAATCCCCAGAGACCGATAACTCTTAAATCAAAATTACAAAAGCACAACATTTCACAGTTTGAGAATTTGACTGCAACAAACTAACTAAAATCACCATAAATCAAACATTACTTAAGAGGCAACTATTAATAACAGCAGCAAGATAAAGAATTGTTTATTTTGCATTAACTAACACGATCACAATACTCCTTTCTCTGCACAGTGTACTTCTGGCAGATGTCTAGTATTACAAGAACAAGTCCAAAGTTACTCCTAGATCTCCAGCATGCTCACTTCATTTGATATGATCTGATTTATTATTGTCACATGTACTGGGATACAGTGAAAAGTATTGTTTCTTGCGCGCTATACAGGCAAAACATAGCGTTCATAGCGTACATAGGGAGAAAGGAAACAGGCTCTTCGACCCAACTTGTCCATGCCACCCTTTTTTTTAAAACCCCTAAACTAATCCCAGTTGCCCTCATTTGGCCCATATCCCTCTATACCCATCGTACCCATGTAACTATCTAAATACTTTTTAAAAGACAAAATTGTACCCGCCTCTATTACTACCTCTGGCAGCTTGTTCCAGACACACTCCACACTCTGTGTGAAAGGTTTTGCCCCCCTGTTGCAGTTGCAGGTAGGGTAAAGAAAAAGATCAACTTAATATATGATAGGACCATTCAAAAGTATTATGGCAACTGGGAAGTAGCGAGCAACCCCACTGGAGTGAAGGAGGAGGCCAATCGGCCCCCCCCCCCCCCCCCCCCCAGGGATCAGGCGACCGGGGGTGTTCCCTGGTCATGTGCACCCTGGCAGTGCCAGCCTTTGCCCCCTCACTGCCCAAGGGGCAAGGTGCCAATGCCCAGGGGACACTTTGGCACTGCCCACCAGGCATGGGGCAGTGCTTAGGGAGGGGGGGGCCAGCTGGGGTCAGGGTCTGGGGGACAATCGTGGAGAGTCCCGCTGCTGCTCTGCATGGGGATCAGTTAGGATTGGAGGGTGTGGGGTGGGGTCTGTTGGGGGTGGGAGGAGGGGGGTTCTGTGCTGGAGATCAGGGCTGTCCAGGATTTGTGGGGTGGGGGGGGGGGTGGAATGGGTTTGGGGCTGGCCTGCGAATGGATGGCGGGGTGCGGGTGGAGGGGCAGCGATGCAACGGTCCCGGGCTGGCCAGCGAACTGCAGGCTGACAGTTCGGGGTCACTGCGCATGCGCAGGATTCCAGAACTGTCCGACTCCAGCATGAATAGGCGCCACCCCCGAGCTTTTAATGAGATTCGCACTGGTGGCCTCTCCATTGCACAGAGTGTGGGAGATTCAAGTGTGAACTCCCACTGAAAAAAACAATCGTGATTTGCATCAGTTTTCCCATGAATTCAGCACTTAGAACTTTTTTGGGAGAATCGTCCCCAAGATTCTTACTTCGAATAAAATAATATAAGAGAGCATCTAGTCTAGCATTCAGCACTAGTGAAGGGTTAGTGCACAGACAATTTGCAGGTTTTTATCTGGAGTCAATACTAATATCCCTTCTTATCCAGAAGGAGGTATTAAGAACCAAGTCATCTAATCCTCCAAACTGTAAGTGAAATTGCTATGTTTAGACTACATTATAAACCCTTTTTTACCAAACACATGGATGATGTATGCACCACTCCATTATATAAATAATTCAAACAATAGTAATTAAAGCCTATTTACCTGTTGAATGGGGTACTCCAATGCAAGTTTATCTTTAAGAACGAGACGTGCACTATGGCTTTGGGACTTTACAGAATGATTGAAGTATTATCACAGAAGAAGGCCATTGCACTTAGTGTCAATGCAAGCTGCATATCAGAGCTGATCTATTGCAATTCCATCTGCCTGTTTTTTCCCCCCATAGACACATTGACTATACTTAATGCTTAATTCTTTATTAAATATCATGGCTGTCTCAGTTTGAATTGTCATTTAAGCAATGTATTGGGCATGTGAATACTCTCCATTTGCCTGGACGAGTGAAGCTCCAAAAACACCTGGAGCTCAACACTAACTGGAGAAAAGTAAACCTGTTTGATTTGGACGCCATCCATCACACACTGCCTCCCTCCAAAGACAGCAATGTGTGCCATCTGCAACGTGCACAACAGCAACTCACCAAGGCCCCCCCAACAAGCATGCAACCTCTGTCACCTAGCACAAGGACACATGGGAACACCTCCAAGTCACACACCTTCCTGACTTGGAACTATAGCGTTGCTCTCAAAGTGAGTAGAATTTAATGGACTGGATGGCAGTGTTAGGACACCAGATCAGAAACCCTAAGCTATATTATGAAGCCAGGCTCAACCCAAACAATTTTGTATTTTGGCACTAATGTGAGGATGGAATGATTCACTACAGTTGTGATTCTGACAGACTAGGGAGCTTTTACCAAAACGAACATTATTTAACAACACAATTTAGTTATAACAAATGAATTAGCTTAACTTTTAACAATTGAACAAAACTTAAACATGACAAAATACAATTCTTAACCGCTAACCTATCAGTATTAGTTCCAATCAAGCAATATTTCTCTTATAGACTTAAACCTCTCTTTAAAATTAGATAGAAAAACACAGGCATACTCGTTTTGACTTGGGTTACCAGACTTGAAGTTTTCAAAAACCTCTGGGGAGAGAAAGAGACACACTTTCTTTCACCAGCTCCAGGCAACAACTGCTCTTCACTTTGAAATGAAAATGAAACCATTTTTCCTGCAAGCTTAGCTCCTCCCATTAACTACATGACTGTCCCTGTCAATCAACCTAATCAAAACTTGCATGACTGCACACCTAAAATCCCAGGAGAACATTAGTAAACAAAAAGTCCATTAACTCTACAAAGTTACACATTCCTTGCAAAAATCATTTATTATCCTGCATTCTCCGCATTTGAGCTGCTTGTTATCCCAGACAAATGGACTCTTGTAACAAAACACTGCCTCTTTAGCAGTCTACGGAAACGTAAAATATATCAAAATAGCACAGTGTCATAACATAAGAAAGACTGCTACAGGGAAGTCCTGAGAACCCCACTGGCAACCCAGAAGGTGCCTAATTGCTTCTAATCATGGGAATGCCCTCAGCAACTTGACCACCATGACCATTAAATCCAGCTTTCTGTCGCCGGGTCAAGTGACTGGGGTGGTGCAGTGTTTGGCACTGTTGCCTCACAGTGCCAGTTTATTTTTTTAAAGAAGTTTATTTTATTATTGTCACAAGTAGGCTTACATTAACACTGCAATGAAGTTACTGTGAAAATCCCCGAGTCGCCACACTCCGGCGCCTGTTCGGGTACACTGAGGGAGAATTTAGCATAGCCGATGCACCTAACCAGCACAGCTTTCAGACTATGGGAGGAAACTGGAGCACCCGGAGGAAACCCACGGAGACGCAGGGAGAACATGCAGATTCCACGCAGACAGTGACCCAAGCCGGGAATCGAACCCGGGTCCCTGGCATTGTGGAGCAGCAGTGCTAACTACTGTGCCACCATGATGCCCCGTGTTCATCCGGGCCCTGATGAGGGAGTGCCGAGGAAATACCTGGCAGTGAAGTGGGGAACACTGACAACACTGCTGCGTTGGGAGGGGCGGGGGGGGGAAGAGAGAGAGAGCCTCCGACACCATCGTGGGGCTGGGGGGAGTTTCACCTCAGTAGTGATCGGGGCGCCCTTTAAAGATGGTGCCCCGTTCTCTGTGGAGCCAGCATTGCTGGCTCTATCAAGCCCTACCCCACCAGTCTGACACTCTGAAGGATGGTGGGATGATTCTGCCAGCTGACCATGAAATTGTCAAAAAACCCAGACCGGATAAGGACGGTAGATTTCCTTCCCAAAAGGAAATTGGTGAACCAGATGGGTTTTTATAACAAGTGACAATGGCTTCATGGTCATCATTCGATTCTTAATTGCAGATTTGTATTGAATTCAGTTATTTTTCTGCTACTGATTTCCATTGAGACTTTTATCATTTAAGTTGTACCTTCGATCTCTTTTCTACCCCCCAA
Source organism: Mustelus asterias (assembly GCF_964213995.1). Classification (NCBI taxonomy): domain Eukaryota; kingdom Metazoa; phylum Chordata; class Chondrichthyes; order Carcharhiniformes; family Triakidae; genus Mustelus; species Mustelus asterias. The sequence continues at coordinate 48,272,559 of NC_135824.1, read as the reverse complement.
AATAAAGCATTTCACATTGAAAAACAACTTGAGTTTATGTAACACCCATAACAACTTCAGGACGTCCATGGCATGCTTCCCTGCAAGTTGCCGTCTTACAAGCAGCGGTTAAACAGATGTCGTTGTGATGCTGTTATGTGTTGGCCCGGACGCCAAGGAGAATTACCCTGGTCTCCTTTGAAATATTGGCACGGGCTGAGACCTGAGACAGCAGAGCTCCGTTTCACATCTAATCTGAAAAACAGTACTTCTGACGGTGCAGCACTCTTTCAGCACTTCACTGAAGTGCCAGCCGAGATCATGCGCTCAAGACTTTGAAGTGGGATTTGCCTTACAATCTTCCAACTCAAAAGCAGGAATACTACTACTCATAGAATCCCTACAGTGCAGGAGGAGGCCTTTCGGCCCATCGAGTCTGCACCAACCACAATCTATTATTCCCGTAACCCCACATATTTACCTTGCTAATCGCCTGACGCTAGAGTCAATTTAGCATAGCCAGTCAACCTAACCCGCATATCTTTGGACAAGAAGAAGGAGCAATTTAGCATAGCCAATCCCCCCCAACCTACACATCTTTGGAGTGTGGGAAGAAACCCAGAGCACCCGGAGGAAACGCATGCAGACACAGCGCGAATGTGCAAACTCCGCACGGACAGTGACCCGAGGCTGGAATTGAACCCGGGTGCCTGGCGCTGTGAGGCAGCAGTGCTAACCACTGTGCCACCGGGCCGCCCACTACTGAACCAAGGCTGACACAAAGAACAAAGAACAATTCAGCACAGGAACAGGCCCTTCGGCCCTCCAAGCCCGCACCGCTCCCTGGTCCAAACTAGACCATTCTTTTGTATCCCTCCATTCATGTGGCTATCTAGATAAGTCTTAAACGTTCCCAGTGTGTCTGCCTCCACCACCTGGCCCGGCAGCACATTCCAGGCCCCCACCACCCTCTGTGTAAAATACGTCCTTCTGATATCGGTGTTAAACCTCCCCCCCTTCACCTTGAACCTATGACCCCTCGTGAACGTCACCACCGACCTGGGAAAAAGCTTCCCACCGTTCACCCTATCTATGCCTTTCATAATTTTATACACCTCTATTAGGTCACCCCTCATCCTCCGTCTTTCCAGTGAGAACAACCCCAGTTTACCCAATCTCCCCTCATAACTAAGCCCTTCCATACCAGGTAACATCCTGGTAAACCTCCTCTGCACTCTCTCTACCTTTGATCTGAGTTTGCCACGTATAAACCTGTTTGTATCTTTTCATAATCAATTACATTCGCCTTTGCAGTTTGCTATTCTCCTTATTTGCTGCAGTGGAAAATTGATATTATTCTTCATACACTTATAACTAAATAAGTTAGGTTTCAGGAAGATAATAGAATTCCCAACAGATAGCCTTTGATCACATCACTAGCTTAGTTTTCACAAAATTTACAAACATGTATTTATATTTACCCTTACTGTTTCTCATCTGTCCGCTGTGCTGCATCCACGTTGCCTTTTAATATGATGTGTTACACATCATTATCCAAATTTTGAGTAGTCATATGTACCACATCTACTGCATTGCTTTTGTGGGTAATTTCTTGAAAAAAGTGATTTTAGTCAAACATGACCCTCCCCATGTAATTGTGTAGGTCTGTCCCCAATTTCCCACAGCTTTCTAAGTCTCCACTCATGTTTTCTCTGACAAAAAATTGCTTTGAGACTTAAGTCTGCAATGATGCCAGATTATTGCTTTCCAGATTTTTTTGAGTGTGTTTATTAGTGTCACAAGTAGGCTTACATTAACACAAATCCCCAAGTCGCCACACTGTTCGGGTACACTGAGGGAGAATTTAGCATGGCCAATGCACCCAAGCTGCACATCGTTCGGACTGTGGGTGGAAACCGGAGCACCCGGAGGAAACCCATGCAGACACAGAGAGAATGTGCAGACTCCACGGAGAGAGTGACCCAAGCTGGGAATCAAACATGGGCCCCTGGTGCTGTCAGGCAGCAATGCTAATCACCATGTCACCCCCAAGGGTGTAACAGTTGCTGCCCTTATTTGGGACTTAATGGATGTTAATTATTTTACAATATCAGCATTCCATGTTTGATAAGAGTCATTCCAAGACAGAAGGAGCCCATTCAGCCATTGAGTCTGTGTTGCCCCTCTGTTGAGTAATCCAGTAAGTCCCATTCCCTACTCTATCCCTGTAGCCTTGCAACTTTATTTCCCTCAAACACACATCCAATTTCCTTCTGTAATTATTGATTACCTCCACTTCCACCATCCTTGTATACACCGAGTTCCAAAATAGAGAATAAATATAACGACATCGTGATTAACACTGGTGTCTTGTAGCATCAGGGACCTGGGTTCAATTGCTGGCTTGGATCACTGTGTGGAGTTTGCACATTCTCCCCGTGTCTGCTTGGGTTTCCTCCGGGTGCTCCGGTTTCCTCCCACAATCCGAAAAATGTGCACGTTAGGTGGATTGGCCATGCTAAATTCTCCCTCGGTGTAACCCAAACAGGTGCCGGTGTGTGGCGACTAGGGCCGCAAACGTGAATCAAGGATGGTATTTTGCCTTCCTGGTGCTAGGGTTCAGGATGTCATGGAGCAACTGCAGGGCATTCTGGGGAGGGAAAGTGAACAGTCAGTGGTCGCGGTACACTTTGGTACCAATGACATAGGTAATCTAAGGGATGAGGACCTGCAAGCGGAGTACAGGAATTTAGGAGATAAATTAAAATGCTGGATCTCAAATGTCGTAATCTCAGAATTACTCCCAGTTCCACACACTAGCAAGAGCAGGAATAAGAAGGTGAACAAGTGGCTGCGAGATGGTGTAGCCGGGAGGGATTCAGATTCTTGAGGCACTGGGATCGATTCTGAGGAAGGTGGGACCTGTACAAACCAGACGGCCTGTACCCGGGCAGAGCTGGGGCCAATGTCCTCGCGTGGGCTTTTGCTGGTTCTGTTGGGAAGTATTTAAACTAGTGTGCCATGGGAATGGGATCCCAGGAGTTAGGTCAGATTCAGATCAGGGAAATAGAGGTAGAACATTAGTTAGTAACGTTGAAGATGTAGTGATAGACTTGGAATTACAGAAGAAGCAAAGTTTAAACAGTGTCTAGCAAGAGAAATTGACAGGATTAAACTGTCTTTACTTCAATGCAAGGAATTACAAACAAGGTAGATGAGTTAAGGGCACAGTTAGATACATGACAGCAAGATGTCATTGATAGAAGAACAAATATGTGGGCAAATTTCTGCCTGTAAGAAAAAGAGTGCAATAATAGTCGGAGACTTTAACTATCCCAACATCAATTGGGAATCAAACAATACAAGAGGCGCTGAGGGAGATAAATTTGTGCACTATGTCCATGAAAACTTTTTCAACCAATTAACAACAAACCCAACAAGAGAACTGAGGGAATTTTGCAGGAATGAGAAGGGACTTGGCTGAGGCGGACTGGCCAGCACTGTTGGAGGATAAATCGGTGGAAAACCAATGGGAAGCACGAAAAAGCGAGATATTCCCCCCCCCCCCCCCCCCCCCCCCCGCCCCCCACTGTGGTACAGTGGTAGCATCCCATACCTGTGGGCTCAAGTTTCACTTCAGGAATTGATGGCCACGGGTGTTGCATTCAAAACGTGGCCAGACAGGTTGACTTTCAGCCTGTAAACCCTCCCAGTGAGGCTGGGGATATGAGCGGGAGAGTTTCCTGGTCAGTCACACCGCAGAAGGCAACGGTAAACCACTGCAGTATTTTGCCAAGCAACAATCATGGACCAATCCAATGTGAGCCCATGGCCACCAGCGCCCGTCGGGCTTGGTACCTGTGAGAGGAGAAGGAGCTGAACAATGAGCTGCTTGGCCCAGTTAAATAATTTGATGACGATAAATTTGACCAAAAAATGTATTGATAGGCTACACATGAAGTTTGCTTGGAGGATCCTTGATTTATTCATAGTCTGTAGTTGAACATTTTCTGGAATCCTGCATTAAAATTGCAAAGTTTTGGAGAGGCTTTAACATAGAAAGCTTTTAGCATTTTGCAGAGGGATTGATTATTCATAGCATTAATGAACATTACAGTATTAACACAGAAAATAACCCCTCAAGAGAAAGAAGAATGTTAAAGAGCTAATCTTATTGTACATCACATACTTTGTACTTACCTGTACTGAAAGGTCAAATTAGTAACTTTGGTTCTGATTTGGTCCTTATCTCGACTTATCCCAGTCGCTTCAAAAAATTCTTCAGCTATTTTCTCATAGACTTTAGCATTTCTCTTGGCTGTTCGAAGGTCTGATAAATATTCATTCCATATACGTATCAGAGCACTTGTTTCGACCTCGGTCCAGTTACTTGATCTCTTTGGTTTGTCTACCTGAGCAGCTGAACTGCTGCTGCCACTGTTACAAGCTGCCATTTTGGAAACACATCAACATATCGTGAGAGGAAGGTTTAAACATCTTATCTCTGAGAGTTCATGACTGATGACTAATTGAAAAGCTTTTAGATTCTGGCAAGCTCCCCTAAAACCTTTTTAAGAAAAGCGTTCAAAAGGTTTTAGATAAAGGGGTTGGTGATGGATGACTAACACAAGTTCTTTCAAGTGAAAGCGTTTGGATGAAAGCTTCTAAAATGCTACCGTCTGTCAAGGGTGCAGGATTTTGGCATTCTGCGCTGTATTTAAATACTTAAAGCTTTTTGAGCTGGTGCCTGTTAGTTCTTGCAGTAAAGTGGCTGTTGCCAGGGTAACATTGTATCAGTAATGGTCTAGCTGATGATGCTACTTTGCCTAAAAGCTTTTAATTGGTTCCCGCCATGCATTGAAGGTTGCTCTTTAATTCTAAAAGCTCTCAGCTGAAACCTTTGAATTAACCATCTGTCGGAAGTGCTAATTAATGTGATTAAGAGCTGAGAGTCTGAAATAGATTAATTCCATGTGACTGGCTACATTGTCCTCCCTTCCAGTCTTTGTCAGTGGAAAAATACTGTAATTTGGCTTCAGAAAATGCTACCCTGGTGGACTTCAGTATGTGAAGTGTTAATTGAATTTTACATGTTTGCAAAATGTATTGCAGCTACAACTGAATCATTTTTCATCTTTAATATGGGTGCTTTTGGGTGCTTTTGACAGCAGGGGTTACCTAATAAAAACGTTACAAAAGCTGCCTTATTAAAACAGCGTACGACACACAATGAGGCCTGGTTAAACAAGGCAAAAGAATTGAAATCCTCAGTATATAACGTTAAAAACAATAGCTATTCATTTTAGCTGTTCATGTTTGCACTTCTTTAAAGTTTATTTATTAGTGTCACAAGTAGGCTTACATTAACACTGCAATGAAGTTACTGTGAAAATCACCTAGTCGTCACACTCAGGCGCCTGTTCGGGAACACTGAGGGAGAATTTAGCACGGCCAACGCACCCTAACCAGCACGTCTTTCAGACTGTGGGAGGAAACCGAGCACCCGGAGGAAACCCACGCAGACACGGGGAGAACATGCGGACTCCGCACAGACAGTGACCCAGGGATCCCTAGCACTGTGAGACAGCAGTGCTAACCAGTGAGCCACCATTTTCTGAATTGATGTAAAGAACTTTGCAACAATGCAAAAAAGTGACAGAAGTTCCAATTTTTAAAAAAATCTTGAGAATGAGATCACCTCATTTTATGCAGTTTGGTCTTGACACCGTGGAGGATAATTCCAATGCAATGTTCAGCTGGGTTTAAATAGCACAGGCGGGTCTGTTGGACCTTTGTAGGCTCTTTGTAAACTGAATAAACTTTGAGAAGCTACTTCCTCTTTCCATACTCATCAACTGAGTGTGTTGCATTTTCAGGTTTCCCTTTTGGTTGGGAGGGTGATACTTGAAGACAGGTTAAAAAAAAATCAGTCACATTTAACTGCAAATCAATAAACTAGCTACTGATTTTAGTGTGACTGCAGCTTTACAAATTCTTGTTGTTACTGTAGACTTTTCATGGCCACTGTTTTTGCGTTATCAAAACCGATACATAAAAAGCGGCAACACGGTGGCACAGGGGTTAGCACTGCTGCCTCACAGCGCCAGGGACTTGGGTTCAATTCCTGGCTTGTCTGCAGAGTCTGCACATTCTCCCCGTGTCTGCATGGGTTTCCTCCGGGTGCTCCAGTTTCCTTCCACAATCCGAAAGACTTGCTGGTTAGGGTGCATTGGCCATGCTAAATTCTCCCTCGGTATACCCGAACAGACACCGGAGTGTGGCAACTAGGGGATTTTCACAGTAGCTTCATTACAGTGTTTATGTAAGCCTACTTGTGACACTAATAAATAAACTTAAGCAGAAACATTCAAGTTGCTGTGCCACGGATATGTTAATGAAATTGCAGCAAGGTTGCAGATCCAATGTGGAATACTCCCAGTAATGGATAATTTTGTAACGTTTATTATAAATGATCTATTGAACAAAGCCATTAATATTACAATATTGAGAAAATTGTGTCGAATATTTGAATGTTAAATAAGTCAAAATGAGCCACCTATTGACGCTTCTTTTTACAGTAACATCCATTTTACTTTCATATTTTAAAAGAAAAACAAATTGTGTTTCAATATTCTTTAACAAAACAATTATTGTATTCGCTAACTCTGCTCGTGCACTGGGCTCTGGAAACATTGCCAGTGACCAAGATTTTTTTGGCTGATTTCTCTGATTTCATAGAATCCCTACAGTGCAGAAGGAGGCCATTTTGCCCATTGAGTCTGCACCGACCACAATCCCACCTAAGCCCTAGTCCCGTAACCCCCCAATGCTAGGGTCAATTTAGCGTGGCCAATCCCCCTAAACCGCACACCTTTGGAGTGTGGGAGGAAACCGGAGCACCCGGAGGAAACCCACGCAGACACGGGGAGAACATGCACGCTCCACACAGACAGTCACCCGCTGACGGAATTGAACTCAGGTCCGTGGCGCTGTGAGGCAGCAGTGCTAACCACCATGCCACGTAAATGAACCCTTCTCCATTTTGGTCAGTCAGTTGGCGTGAGTTGGCGGAGAATGTTTGACCTCTCCACTGATGCTTTGAGGCCATCCCTAAATCACTTCAGTTGTCTTTCTGGGAGTCTCTTACCACAACCGAGTTCTGAATGGAGTCTGATGTCAGGCGTGCAAACGATATGTCCAGCCCAGCAGAGCTGGTTATGAGTGATTAGTGTCTCGCTGCCGGCTTGGGAGAGGACACTGCTGTTGGACTGCCTTTTCTTGCTGCCAAATCTTGGAGGATCTTGAGGCGTCGCTGGTGGTATATTTCCAGTGCTTTTGAGGACTGAACACATCAAATTATTTCATCGAGAACACACACAGGGGAAGTCGGGATACACAAATCTCCGAACAGCTCACCTACCCGACCTTCAATAACCACTTGCCCCATATGTGGGAGAACTGGCAGATTGTGCATTGAACTTATGAGTCATCTCGGAACTCATCTAACCAGTGCAGAAGCAAATCATCCTCAATCCCGAAAGACTGCCTCAGTGTCGATGACTGTTTATAAAAATCAAAGTAATCTTCCATAGCTAAAGGAGCATTATCCAGTGCTCCAACGGGGTATCTTAGCAGCATCATTTTATTCAGTGCTTTAACACATTTGCTTTAAACGTTAACACAGCACCCTCTAAATTGCAAAAAAAAAGCAGAAGATGAGCATGTCATGATTCATCCTATTTTTGTGTAGCTGTGAAGATGATTGGCATTATAAAAGCTACAGAACTATTAAGGTTCTGTTTATTGCTTCATTCTCTGAATGCCAAAGATGAATCTATTGCACTGTTTTCATAGAGGCGTAGAGTTATTTCACTCTGAATTGTTCATTTTGACTTATTTAACATTCAAATGTTTAGTGCAAATTTCCAATCCTCGAATAGTCTTGTGCAATTGCTCATTCTTTTAATTCATTTGTGGGACATGGGCGTCGCTGGCTGGCCATGATTGCCCTTGAACTGAGTGGCTGGCTAGGCCATTTCAGAGGACAGCTGAGACTCAACCACATGGCTGTGGCTCTGCAGTCACATGTAGGCCAGACCGGGTAAGGGCGGCAGATTTCCTGCCCTAAAGGGCATTAGTGAACCAGATGGGTTTTTCCGTCAGTGGTTTCATGGTCATCAGTAAATTCTTAATTCCAGATTTTTTTTTTACTGAATTCAAATTCCACCAGCTGCCGTGGCAGGATTCGAATCCTGGTCCCCCAGAACATTAGCCGAGTTTCTGGATAAATAGTCTCACGATAATACCACTAGGCTATCACCTCCCTCGTAGCTGAGGCTTTGTTTGATTGATCATTTCTAATAAGTGTTACAAAATTATCTATTACTGAAAGTATTTCACATTGGATCTGCAACCTAGCTGCAAATTCACTAATATCTCCATGGTACACCATTTTGAACACTTCTGCATCTTATGAATTAGTTTCGATAATGCAAGAAAAGAGATTACGAAATGTTTGCAGTAACAGCAAGAATCACTGCTTCAAAAATCCTATTGCAGTCCTTTAAAGTTGATGCCGTTACCTGTACCTAGAGGCGTTGCTCTTGTATTAATGAGATTGCTCATTCCCTTCCGTTATTTATTCTCCTCAGGTATGCGGGGGTCCACTCCACTAGATGTTGCAGCAGCTTCATGCATCGACAACAATGAACTTGCCTTGGCTCTGCGAGAACCTGACCTTGAAAAGGTAATAAAGTTGTTAGGTTTCTATGTATTTGAGGCCAGCATTAGTTACTAAACCTACACTGGACTTTAGCTTCGGACACACACCAGCCTGTGCGCACACCATCCTGACTTGGAAGTATATCAGCCGTTCCTTCACTGTCACTGGGTCAAAATCCTGCAGCTCCATTCCTAACAACACTGTGGGTGTACCTACGCCACACTGTCTGACAAGGTTCTAGAAGGCAGCTCACCACCACCTTCTCGAGGGGCAATGAACCACAACAATGCTGGCCGAGACGCCCACGCCGCATGAAAGAATTTACAAAAAGACAGTGGGGGCCATCTTACTGGTTCGTCCTGCCAGTTGACTGGGGCGGCGATTGGCGTGGGGGAGGCTGGCAATTGGGGGTGGGGGGGTATATCCAGAGAGGTGGGGGAGTGACACTTGTACTCAGAACACTGAGAGATCAACGCAGGTGTAATGGTGCCCTCTGGCAGTCAGCAGCTGGCTTTCCAGTGAGAATAGACTCTGTCCACTCCCCCTACTGCTGTGAATCATACTTTGCCTCATTTTTTTGCATTAAGTGGCATAAGATCGCGCCTGAGAGCTCGCTTGTTTTTTGTAAGATCGCTTCCAGTATTGAGAGAAAGTGCACTGTTGTGTTGCGTGTGGGTTTGGAAAACTATCTATTACGTATACTATTTTATTCCATTTTGGTTTGAGTATTTAATGGGTTGGAAGAAATGTTGGGAAAAACCATGGGGGTGATTCTCCCAGCCCAACCCACAACTTTTCTGACGGGTCAGGGTGGGAGATGCGCGTTGCCGGCCTTGTTCCGGGATTTGCACATGCACCGGGGACGCATGCGCATCTCCCAGAGCCGGAGAACAGTCGGAGACCAGACCATGCTGGAAACTGGCGGGAAGGCAGGTAAGTCATTTGAATCTTTTTTTTAATGTATTTTCAATATATTTTAAATGTCATTATCGGGAACTTGCCAGTCCCAATTGAATCTCCCATCCCACCAGGAGTACTTCATTCCAGCGGGGTTTAGACTAGCTCCCCACATTTGGGGAACTAACGGGAGACCCCGCTGGAATGAAGTGGGGGCAATCTGGGCCCCCCCCCCCGGGGGTCGGGAGGCATGGGGGTGATGCCCACTGGGCATGGGCACCCTGGTAGTGCCAGCCTGTGCCCCAGGGGCACTGCCCAAGGGTCAAAGTGCCCATGCCCAGGGGGCAGTGCCATGGGGGCAAGGCCTATTGTGAGTGGGGCATAGGGGCGATCGGTGGGGGTTGGGGCTCCCGTTGCCACTCTGCAGACAGGATCGGTCTGGGATGGAGGGAGGCCAGCGATTGGGGGGGGGTGTGGGCTGGTCTGCCGGGGGCGTGGGGGGGTGAGGGGGGCTGCCTCCCGGGGCAGGGGGATCTGACCCTGGGGGGGGCCTTCCTCCCTCCCGGGGGAGGGGGGGCTGTGGGTGAGGGGGATGGGAGGATCGCCACTGCTGGGGGTAGTTGGCTGGACATGGGGGCGCTCTGGGACGGTGGGGAGTCAGGGCTGTCCCGGGAATTGTTGTGGGGGCTGCGATCGGGCTGGGGGCTGGAGGGCCAGCACTTTGGGGATCCCAGGCTGGCCAGCGATCGGGCTGGCCAGCAAACGGAGAGACTGTCAGATTGGGGCCACCGCGCATGCGCAGAGTTCCAGAACTGTCAGACTCCGGCGCGAATAGGCGGGTTTTTTAAAAAACCCGCGCAGGTTTTTAATGAGATTCACGACTGGGACCTCTGCAATGCACAGAGTGCGGAGATTCAGGTGAGAAGCTGAACTGACAAAACAGACATGACCTAGAACAGTCTTCCCACCAATTCAGCACTTTTGGGAGAATTGCCCCCCTATGTTTCTGCAAATTTCATTATCCGCAACATATTATGGAATTGAGAACATGATAGTATCACATTCCACTGGGAAAATATCAAAGGCGATGGCCCTTCCCCAAATGTTTACATAAATGTCGCCAGGACATTGACATCAGATTTCCAGGGAACATTTTGAAGATTAGTGGGAAGGCCACTTGTTTCGAATTCCTTTAATTTGGTTTTCTTCCAATAAAACTGTTTCTTTTGAAATGCCTGACCTTTTACTTGGCATGTTACATTGAGCAAAATGGATCAAGCACTCACATTTTCCCTGTGAAGTAAAGCAGCTCGAGACAATATTCATACTGCAGGGAATTTGTAGGTTTGACTTTCAACTCCGCAATGTTTGGAATGATCAGAAAAAGTCTCAACTTGTGCATCAAATTTCCAAAATGACTTGATTGCTGTGGCGTCCCTGTTAGGAGTGTGAAGCTGTAAAACTATCCTTGCATTGAAGTTAAAAACAAAACGAATTGAGGATCAGGCAGGAACTGATTTTTGGGAGTTAAAGTATAGACAAAGAATGAAATGTGCCCCATCTAAGGAAAGGTATACCTGAAGGAAAGAGATTAGTGCCTCTCTGAGCAGTGTACTTGGATGTAAGCTGCTGGAAATACGCAGCAGGTCTGGCACCATTGGTGGAAGGCGAAACAGAGTTAACGCTTCGAGCCGAATATGACTCTTCGGCCGGAGTCTTACCACCGTTCACGCCGGCGGGATTTTCCCATCCCGCTGTGGTGAACGGCAATTTGGCTGGCCGCAAAATTCTCTGACTTCGTTGCTCCGGAAACGTGGCGCGAACGGTAGGTAAGACCGTACCCTTATTCTCTAACTCTGAAGAAGAGTCATATTTGACTCGAAACATTAGCTTTATTTCTCTCTCCACAAATGGTGCTAAGTATTTAAGAACATAACATAAGAAATAGGAGCAGGAGTAGGCCATCTAGCCCCTCCAGCCTGCCCCGCCATTCAATAAGATCATGGCTGATCTGATAGTGGTTTAGTTCCACTTACCCGCCCGCTCCCCATAACCCTTAATTCCCTTATTGATCAGAAATCTATCTACCTGTGACTTAAACATATTTAACGAGGTAGCCTCCACTGCTTCAATGGGCAGAGAATTCCAGAGATTCACTACCCTCTGAGAGAAGAAGTTCCTCCTCAACTCTGTCCTAAACTGACTCCCCCTTATTTTGAGGCTGTGTCCTCTAGTTTCCAGAGCTTTCCATTAATATTCCAGATTTCCAGTATCCGTAGTATTTTGCATTTATGCTTGCGGACGACTGTGGATTTGGGTATAAGTAATGCTTTCTTTAAAAAAAATAGGAGAATTAATCCTAACTTCACTCCAAGCCTTGGGAGGTGATGATGGGGTTGACAATTTATTCTGATTTTTTGCATTCTTTAAGTTTCATACTATTACTCTCAATAGTGAATGCTTGGAAAGGCAGTCTGTAGCTTTAACCCAGTAATTCATTCTCTTGGATTTTGCCACTTCTCTCCAATTTTAGGTGGTGACATACCTGGCGGGGTGCGGACTGCAAAGCTGCCCTATGCTTCTGACAAAAGGATATCCAGACATTGGGTGGAACCCTGTTGGGGGAGAGCGTTATCTCGACTTTTTGCGGTTTGCTGTATTCGTCAATGGTAAATAGTCCAGTTTGGCAAGCGTCAATAAAGGATGGTGAATAGTCACTGTTCTTGTAGCGCAATAAATTTCACAGAATTGGCACCAGCACGGATAGTATAGATACATCATGTGGGTACATATCTGCTTGCAACAGTGGTCATATAACAGATCCTATGTAAACAATCAGTTGATGCATCAATTTGTCTTGCTCTCTCTTCCCCTTGCATCCAGTCATACAGCTTACATATTTAATAATGTAGATGTCAGGAATGAATAAATACAACATCATGGCTGGGATTCTCCAAAAAAAATTCTAATTCCCGAATTTGCATACAAACTGGAGTAACTCCTGCCTTTTTTTTTCGGCGGGATTTTCAAAATGGATCTCCCACAGTCTGAGCACTGCAACCTGCCCCAGCGTGAATCATGATAAAAATCAGTGGGCGGGGCCTTTTCCTGCTGGAGATGCCAGCAGCATAGTGCTGAGCGGGGCCACTGTGCATGCGCTAACCTGTCAGAGCAGGGATCGGCACATGCGCAGTAGCCCCCGCACTGCCGGCCTCCCGATCGCTGGCCTCCCAGATGTCTCCTGGCCAGCCCCGATCGCTGTCCTTCCTCCCTCTGTTATTGATCCCAAGTGCAAAGTGGCAGCGGGGAACCCCCCCCCCCCAACCCACCGGGCAGTGCCAGGGGAGCCAGACTGGCACTGCCATGCTGGCAATGCACAGGGGGCACCTGTCCCCCTTACCCCCATCTCCTGCGGAGGGGGGCCTCCATGGCCTCCCTTCACTCCAGCGGGGTCAGGCCACCAGCCCCCTGTTGGTGGGGAGCTATTGTAAACCCCGCTGGAGTGAACCACTCCTGGCCGGTGGGGGGGAGGGAATGCTAGTCGGCCTGGAGATTTCAGTCCCGGGCCCGCTAATCAGATGGTAATGATCATTTAAATAATTTATTCAGCTCCGCACCAATTTCTGCACGGAGCTGACACCGCCGGAAATCCATGGTGCCCAGCAGGAAGCCCGCTCAATGATCTCCGCTTGTATCTCCTTGCAGCGCAGTGGGCTAGGAAAATCGCCCAATAGCTCTGAGCTGTTGGATAATAAAAATGATTCTGACTTCCTGAAAAATTGCATACTGCAAAAATAATTTTCCACCACACCTGCTGCTTGTTGGCTTTTCCTGTGGATTCCCAGAAATCTTGGGTGTTGGTTATATTCTTTGTTTGAACGTTAATTTGCAAAACACTTGAATTGGAATACAATCCAGATGAAAACAGTACCTGCTCATAGAAAGCTTCGACTCTACCTATTTCTGTGGAGGTATTCATCCATTTAAACTGAATAGGTTCTTGTCTTTGTTAAAGCTGTAGGGAAAGGAATTTGCCTGCATGTTAATGCCACATAACCACAAAATGGTCACAGCACAGAAGGGGACCCATTGGCCCATCATAGTGTCATACGGCACAGAAACAGGCCCTTCGGCCAACCAACGTCTATGCTGACCATCAAATACCAATCTATCCCAATCCTATTTACCAGCACTTGGTCCACAGCTTTGGTCCTGCCTATGCCGACTCTGCGAAGGAAGGGTTTAACTGGTGTCATTCCATGGCCTTGCATATTCTTCCTTTTCGGATATTCAATTTCCTCTTGAATGCCTTGATTGAATCTGCCTCCATTGAATTCTCAGGCAGTCGCGTATTCCAGATCCTAACCATTCGCTATGTGGGAAGGTTTCTCCTCGTGTCTCCATTGCTTCTTTTGCCAACTAACTTAAATCTGTGCTCCAAATCTTCTCGACATTTTCACCAAGGAAGACAGTTTTTTCCCTAGCCACTCTGTCCAAAGCCCTCATGGTTTTGAACCTCTCTTGGCTTTAACCACTCCGAGGCAAACAGTCCCAATCTTTCCAATCTTATCTACATAATTGAAGTTCCTCATCCCTGGAACTATTTTTGTGAATTTTTTCTGTACTCTCTCTAATGTCTTAATCTCTTTCCTAAAATCTGGCACCCAAAGCTGGACAGAATAATCCAGTTGATGCTGGATCAGTGTTTTATACACTAAATCTCAAAAATAAATGTATTTCCTCGCAAATTCCAGTCTCCCAGACCTCAGAGGGGGGGAAAAGTGAACGCTTTGTCTCCCCAAAAGCAACTGAGCTTGGGTTCTCTGTGTAAGCTTAGCTGTACCCAGTCATATGACCTTACCTGTCAATCAACCTAATCAAGCCCTACTCTGCAATTCTTTATAGGTTTAACACTACTTCATTGCTTTTGTAATCTGTGCCCATATTAATAAAACTAGGATGCTGTGTGTTTTATTAATCGTTCTCTCAACCTGTCCTGCCACCTTCAGTGACTTACGTACATACATATTCAGTTCCCTCTGCTCCTGTATCCCCTTTAGAATTGTATCCTTTATTTTATATTCTCTCCACATTCACCCTGCTGAAATGAAACACTTCACACTTCTCTGTTTTAATTTCATCTGCCACTTGCCTGCCCATTCCATGAACCCGTCTATGCTCTTTTGAAGTTCTGCACTATGCTCACTGCTCACACTGGTTTCAAGTTTTGTAATGTCCACAAATTTTGAAATTGTACCCTGTTCCTTAAGGTCAAGGTCATTCATATATTTGGGAAGAGCAAGAATCCCAACACTGACCCATGAGGACCTCTGTTACAAACTTCACTCCAGTCCAAAAAACATCCATTCACCACCACTCTGTTTCCTGTTATTTGGTCAATTTCATATCCATTTTCCTACTGACGCTATCATTCCATGAGTTATGACTTTACTCACAAGTCTATTGTGTGGCATTTTATCAGATGTCTTTCAGAAGTCCATGTACACCACATCAGCACCTTTTTTCACATCAACCCTCACTGTTAAATGAGACTCAGCAGGTCTGGCAGCATAGAATCCCTACAGTGCGGAAGGAGGCCATTCAACCCATCGAGTCTGCACCGACAACAATCACACCCAGGCCCTATCCACGTAACCCCACATATTTAACCCACTAGTTCTTCTAACCGATGCATCCCGGGACACTAAGGGGCAATTTAGCATGGCCAACCCACCTAACATCTTTGGACTGTGGGAGGAACCAGAGCACCCGGAGGAAACCCATGCAGACACGGGGAGAATGTGCAAACTCTACACAGACAGTCATCCAAGCGGAGAATTGAACCCAGGTCCCTGGAGCTGTGAGGCAGCAGTGCTAACCACTGTGCCACCATGCCGCATCTGTAGGGTGAGATTATCATCACATGAGGAAAGGTCCTAGAAAGTATGCGAGTGCAAGTAATGAAAACTATTTGATGGCTGCAGAAGTAATTTGTGCAATAGTGGAATACAACTACTAGATGTACTTAAATCATTTTCTTACAAAGTAACTAAAAACATTAATTGTGTTGAATTTTTTTGTATTCCTGAATATGTTGTGCTTCTTAACCTCCTGTTTGTGCGATGCTTTCTGTGATTGCAGGTGAAAGTGTAGAAGAAAATGCCAATGTAGTTGTGCGTTTGCTGATCCGTCGCCCTGAATGCTTTGGACCAGCCCTACGGGGTGAAGGTGGTAGTGGTTTACTAGGAGCCATTGAGGACGCCATCAAGATTTCTGAGGATCCTGCCCGTGATGGACCAACAGTCAAAAAAGACAGAAGACGAGAATTGTAAGGAAATGCGATAACTTAAACCAATGCAATACAAGTGTTTTTCTCTGTCTTATAAGACTCCCAAGTGTGAATATCTGTTTCTTTAGCTGATAGATTGGGGATCAATGTTTAGCCTTTTTGCTTCAGGCTGTCCAAGCTAAGGAGATAACTGGCACTCAGCCCACTATCATTCTTCAGCATCCACAATCTGACCACAATCCAAAGGATGATATATCGGAACAACCAGAAATAGTCCCTCCCACTTCATTCAATTGAGTATATTGGGACTACACCTATAGGGGGTGGCACAGCGGTTAGCACTGCTGCCTCACAGCGCCAGGGGCCGGGGTTCAATTTTGGCCTTGGGTGACTAGGTGGAGTTTGCACGTTTTCCCATGTCGACATGGGTTTTTTCCAGGTGCTCCGGTTTCTTCTCACGGTCCCAAGATGTGTAGGTTAGGCGGATTGGCCATGCCAAATTGCCCCTTAGTGTCCCAAGACGTGTAGGTTAGGGGGATTAGTAGGGTAAAGGTTGCAGGGTGACACGGATAGGGCTTGGGTAAGATGCTCTGTCGGAGAGTTGGTCCAGACTCAATGGTCCAAATGGCCTCCTCCTGACTGCAGGGATTCTATGATTCTAGTCTGCCTCACTCCAAGAATGGAGCAAGTTAAAGGGAAGCCAGCTGTTTATGTATCGGAATTCCCTCAGAACAGAAGCCCTGAAATGAATAGAAACTTTAAGAATTGCAAGAACAAAATGAAACCTGAAGCATCATGCCACTTTGAAAATTTTCAGATGCTTCATTTAATGAATTATTCATCCAAAAGTGTGTCTAGAAAGAAAATATCTGGAGTTTAAATTCCAAATGCTTTTAGCTGATGTAGGCTGTTTTTAAAAAATTTATTCTTCTATGGAATGTGGACATTGCTGGCTAGGCCAGTATTTGTTGTCCATCCCTAATTGCCCATGGAAGGGTGGTGGTGAGTCACTTTCTTGAACCATTGAAGTCCTTCCAGTATTTTGAGGCAATGACAGTGAAAGAATGGTGAAATAATTCCAAGTCAGGATGTTCTGTGGCTTGGAGAGGGAAGTGCAGATGGTGGTGTTCTATTCATCTGCTACCCTCGTCCGTCTAGGTGGTAGAGGTTGAAGGTTTGGAACATGCTGTCAAAGGACTTGGTGAGTTGCTGCAGTGCGTCGTGTAGATGGTGCACCTTGTTGCCACTGTACGTCGGTGGTGGCGGGAGTGAATATTTAAGGTGATGGGTGGGGTGCAGATTAAGCGGGCTGCTTGTCCTGGATGGTGTTGAGTTTCTTGATTGTTGTTGGTGCTAAATTCATCCAGGCAAGCGTGAGTATTCCATCACACTCCTGACGTGTGCCTTGTAGACATTAGACAAGTTTTGGGGAGTCAGAAGCTGTGTTATTCTCTACAAAATTCCCAGTCTATGACCTGCTCTTGCAGCTACTGTATTTAAATGGCTAGTCCAGTTCAGTTTCTGGTCAGTGGTAACCCATCAGATGTTAATAATTGTGAATTCAGTGATGATAATTTCATTGAATATCATGCGACTCAAGAACAGCTTCTTCCCTGCTACCATCAGACTTTTGAATGGACCTACCTCGCATTAAGTTGATCTTTCTCTACACCCTAGCTGTGACTGTAACACTACATTCCGCACTCTCTCTTTTCCTTCTCTATGAACGGTATGCTTTGTCTGTGTAGCGCGCAAGAAACAATACTTTTCACTGCATACTAATACATGTGACAATAATAAATCAAATCAAAATCAAAGCGGTGATGGTTAGATTCTCCCTCACTGGAGGTGGTCTTTGCCTGGCAAGCGTGGATGTTGTCCAGCTCTTGCTGCATTTGGACATGGACAACTTCAGTACCTTAATGGCAAATGGTGCTGAACATAGAAACATATAAAGTAGGAGCAGGAGTAGATCATTGACCCTTTGAGACTGCTCCGCCATTCAATATGATTATATCTGATCCTCTACCTCAGTGCCATACCCCCATTGCTCTCCCCATAATCCTTGAATCATCAGCGAACACCCTTACATCTGATCTTATGGAAGGAAGGTAATTGAAGCAGCTGAATATGGTTGGGCTAGGAAACTACCCTAAGGAGCTCTTTTTTAAAAAATTCATACGTGGGACATGGGCGTCGCTGGCTGGGCCAGCGTTTATTGCCCATCCTAGTTGCCCTTGGACGGCAATTGAGAGCCAACCACATTGCTGTGGCTCTGGAGTCACATGTAGGCCTGACCGGGTAAGGATGGCAGATTTCCTTCCCTAAAGGACATTAGTGAACCAGATGGGCTTTTCCAACAATCAACAATGGTTTCATGGTCATCAGTTGATTCTTAATTCGAGATTTTTTTTATTGTATTCAAATTCCACCATCTGCCGTGGCGGGATTTGAACCCGGGTCCCCAGAACTTTAGCTGAGTTCTGGATTAACAGTCTTGTGATAATACCACTAGGCCATCACCTCCCCAGTAGTGGTACGGAATGGATGTTTACATGATTTGTTTTCATCTGCTTTGCACTACTGCCCAAATCCAATTTCACCCCCATTGTGTCCATCTCAACCTGCTACTTGATGCGATCAGTAAACAAAATAGAAGCTATTGCCAATTAACTTCATAAGAAAACAATTTTTCCTCATAAACTATCAGTCTGAGTGCGGCACTCCCAAGTTAAAAAGTGCAAATGACCTTATCAATCCTGACTGAATCGGAGGGACCAATATGGCTGTAATGTGCATAAATCCTGCAGTTAAGCAAAGTAAAAGTCACTGCGACTAAAGAATGTATTGTGAACTTAAATAAAAGCAAAATACTGCGGATGCTAGAATATGAAACAAAAACAGAAGATGCTGTAAAAATTGGCAGCATTTGTGGGGAGAGTAAAACAGAATTAATGTTTTGAGTTTGTGTGTCTTCTTCAGAGCAAGTGAACCATAACTTATTTTATTTCACATAGGTTCAGTGAAGAAGTACATGAAGAAAATCGTGTCCATCTGGGTAATGCCATCATGTCTTTCTACGCAGCACTGATTGACCTATTGGGCAGATGTGCTCCAGAGATGCACGTAAGTGATGGCCTATTACAGATGAACCAGCTATTGATTTCTGAGTTAGACCGCACCCCCATGTTGTGATCGTTATATTCCAAATCCATTTCTATACAAGTTTTACAAGCAATTGTCACACTACAAAGTAAATAGAAGTCTGTTGGAAAAAAATCCTGTTTAGACTAGTCATAAGTCAGTTACTTTGCTGATTGCAGTTCAGAGATTAACTTGAAAGGTTAATAAAAGCAGAAAATGACAGAAATACTCAGCAAAGTCTGGCAGCAAATGTGGAAAGAGGAACAGCGAATGTTTCAGTTCAGTGGTCTTTCATCAGAACTTCAACCAGAAATTGAAGGCCTGGATTTTCCATTTGAATAATCAAAAATAAGTTCCAAGTGTCAAACGGGCGAGAAAACAGGAGGTTTTCTTGCCCATTTTTTCAGCGAGGTAGGCAATAGTAATTTACGGCACTCTGTATTGCACAGAGGTTGTAATGTGAATCTCACCAGTAGGGGGAGGGATGGAGTCTCAGCTCGCCGGAAGCCGGCTGCTGAGCTGTAGGGGCGCCATTGCGCATGCACCCCGATCTCCCAGTATACTGTGCCCACTGTTACTGGCAGAGCGGAAAAGGTCAAATGGTGGCATGATGGGGAGGTGGGTGGGGTGGGGGGAAAATTCCTGATTATGGAAGGATCCGATAGTTGGTGGGGAGACCCAGAGAGATGATGGCAGGTAGGGAAAGGACTGGTGGTTTTACTGAGTAGCTTGCCACACTGAAATGGCAGCCACCTCCTGGATTCAGCCCCTTTGTATCATGAACACACAAACATACATACAAACATATGAATTAAGAATATGAATAGGCCATTCCATTCCTTGAGCCTGCTCTGCCATTTGATAAGATCATAGCCAATCTGAATGTGCCCTCAACTCCACTTTCCTTGTCTACCTCCATGTCTTTGAGCTGATTGATCTCCTGAGGCCTGGGAAACCAGGCCGCCTGTGGTTATAAATAGAATGACTGTTGAGATGATAGCACATAGCCACATTGAAATGTTTAAATGGCTAGCATGCTTTCCCTGAATGGATTGGTTATTCACCCCCCTACACCCCTCCATTTTAAAATGGTAAGCAGGCAAGTTTGGTTCCTATCAATGTTCCCTGTGAGCTGGTCAGCTGGTGCACCAACCTGAAGATCCCCTGCAGGCATGTACACAAGTTAGTTCCATTAAGTTATCACGAGTGTATGGCCATGCAAATAAAACTGGGACTGCACATTGAAGTAAGTAGGGAGGCACGTTGGCACAGTGGTTAGCACTGCTGCCTCCAAAGCACCAGGGATCCGGGTTTGATTCCCAGCTTGGGTCACTGTCTGTGCAGAGTCTGCACATTCTCCCCGTGTCTGCATGGGTTTCCTCCAGGTGCTCCTATTTCTCCCCACAATCTGAAAGACGTGCTGGTTAGGTGCATTGGCCGTGCTAAATTCTCCCTCAGTGTACCCGACGTGTGGCGACTAGGGGGTTTTCACAGTAACTTCATTGCAGTGTTAATGTAAATCTACTTGTGACAATAAATAAACTTTAAGAAAACCGTAAATCGATTGCATACTTCAGGAATAAAAAGAGGGAAGATTGGCTTTTGAATTTTAACCTCTTGTGACACCACTCAACTGTTTTTGGGAGTTAATTTATCTCGAGCTCACTTTGCTCCTGTGCGTGTACAGGTGTTTAGTGAGGCTTACTGAGAATTTTCAGGGAGCTTGACATAAAAGATTTCTCTTTTGAGGTTTCCGTTTTTCAATGGAAATGATGGCTGATCTTCAGTGGCTGTTTAAGGCCCAAGTGATGAATTGAAAATTTATCCTATGTTTTCATTCTGAATCAGGCAAACATGGAAAAATTAATTGGAGTAATATTCTTTGAAAGTACAGGGCAGGGGAGTGAAGCTGTGCTTTGTTGGTACCTCTGTATAATCCTCATACTCCCGTTGGGAATCAACAAGACAGGGCACACAGGCGGAATTCCAAAAAATTGCAAAGTCAGGTTCGAACTGATAACCGTTGGGTGGAATTTTTTTTGGCAATTCCCGCTGGTGGGATTTTCTGGTCCCATTGCCATGAACGGAGATTAGGCTGAGCGCCAAATTCTCCGCCCTCGTTTTGCAGCGGTGGCAGGGCGTGCACGGCCGGAGAATCCCAGCCATGGTGTGTTTCTCCCCAGAGAAACAGGCAGGTTTTCTGCCCAGATCTTTCCACACTTTGCCATTGTAAAGTAGGGGGGGGGACATGTTTTGTGCCATAACATGGTGCATTTGTGAGGGGAGGGTGGGCCTAAAGACTCCAGCAAGTCTGACCCAATCGAGATCTCAAAGCCATGTTAAAGACCACCCCCCCGCCCTCCTCTTCCCCCTCCCTGGGCACCCCATGTGAAGCGATCCCCTGCTATAGACTTGCCTGCAGGCCCTTCCCTTGTAGGCACCGCGCACCTGTCCGTGCCAACATAGCCAGGTTGGCACTGCCAGGCCTCAGTGCCAGGCCACTACCCTGTCATGTCCCTGACTACACTGGCCTCTGAGCCCCCAGCAGGGTCTAGTCTCTGTTATGTCACGCTGGTGGATGCGAACATATGACAGTTCCGGAAGGTATGGCACAAAGCCGGTTTTGAATATTTAAATGAATGGTAGTCAGATTCATGCCCTCACTGGGAATGAAACTAATGATATTGGTGAGAGAAAGTGGGGGGCAGGGGGGGCGGTTGTTGCGGATTGGGAAGGAAGAGCTCATTCTGAGATCTCCCCAGCGCAAATCCAGTTACAGCCCTCTTGTGAGATTTGCCAGTCATAATGGGATTTGCGCCTGCATCAAATGGAGTTGGGAAATCACCCCCAAGGTCTCCACTTAGGAATTAAGAGCAGAAGTTGGCAAATTCAGCCCTTCGAGCCTGCTCCGCCATTCAGTCAGATCATGGCTGATCTCTCCCTCGTCTCAAATCCACCTTCCCTCCTGTTCCCCGTATCCCTCTTTCCCTTTTTTTAAAATTAGAAATATATCTATCTCCTTGAAGCCATTTAACGATTCAGACCCCACCGCCTATGAGGCAATGAGTTCCACAGATTCACCACCCTCTGCGAGAAGTAGTTCCTTCTCATCTCAGTTTTAAATCCACCGCCGCTCAACCTATACCCGTGACCAAAAGACAAAATGCTGGAAAATCTCAGCAGGTCTGGCAGCATCTGTAAGGAGAGAAAAGAGCTGACGTTTCAAGTCCAGATGACCCTTTGTCAAAGCTAAAAGGCATAGAAAGTGGGAGATATTTATACTGCAGGGGGAGGGAATGAAAGATGAGTCATAGCCACAGAAACCAGGGGAAAAGACTGCTAATGGCAGTCCACAGAGAGAATAAAGGGTGTGAATGGCCAAACGGCCGAGAAGCTAAAATGAAAGGGTAAGCTTTGACAAAGGGTCATCTGAACTTGAAACGTCAGCTCTTTTCTCTCCTTACAGATGCTGCCAGACCTGCTGAGATTTTCCAGCATTTTCTCTTTTGACCTGTTGTTCTAGGTTGCCCCATAAGAGGAAACATTTGATCTACGTGTATCCAATCCCTTATATATACCTCTATCAGATCCCCTTTCATCCTTCTAAACTCCTGTGTGTATAAACCCAAACTCTTTAATCTCTCCTCATACGTCAACTCCTTCATCCCCGGATTCAGTCTGGTAGATAACTTCAGAGATTACACAAGGCTCAGATTGTGAAGGATGAAGCAACAATCAAGGGTAGGGAATATTTTAAAATACGCCCAGAGGAGATCAAGATGGTTATAAGCTGCATGCAGCAAAACATTGCTCTTAATGAAGGTCCCTCCGTAAGACAGTATCTTCTAACATACAAAGAAATCACTGGAATTGATGAGGGGTCAATGGTAGTCATGATGTGGAGTTGGTGTTGTTAAACCTGGTGTTATTAAAACTCTTACTATTGATGAGGGGGGTCAGAGATCAGGAAATGTGCCCAGCTGCCAGCAACAGAAGCATAGCCATTCAAGGCTGCAAGATGTTTATGTGTCACATTCCCTGACCTTTCACTGAGCTCTGGAATCATTCTGGGCTCCATTTCTCCTTTAAACCGAGACAGTCAGAGCCAGTTGATAAAACTTGCAGTTGTACCATCTTTGTAAATTATGAGATGAATTATTGCGACAGGAGGCAACTTTAATATTCACATTGGATCAGCCTTGTGTTGCCTTTTTGAGAAATACTAAAGGATCACAGCTTCATAATTTTCAATTTTGGTTAACAAGAAGATATTATCAAACATTGCATTAGAAAATTGCTCGTTCCATAATAATGGGTTGTAAATGAGTTTTCAAAGAATTAATGAAATATGACTCTTAGTTTGAACAAATGACATTGGTTTAATAGACGATGTTACGTGCTGGCTTCCTCCGCAGTGTTTGCCTTATGCTGAAAACCAGTTTCAAATGATAACTTACAGTGGGGCAACACGGTGACCTAGTGGTTAACACTGCTGCCTCACGTTGCCAGGGACCCGGGTTTGATTCCCAGCTTGGGTGACTGTTTGTGCGGAGTCTGCACATTCACCCCATGTCTGCATGGGTTTCTTTCAGATGCTCCCACAGTCTGAAAGACGTGCTGGGGGTCAGGTGTGTTGACCATATTAATTTCTCCTTCAGTGTACGCAAGCAGGCATCGGAGTGTGGCGACTAGGAGTTTTTCACAATAACGTCATTGCAGTGTCAATGTAAGCCTCCTTGTGACACTAATAAATGAACTTTAAAAACTTAGTTCTGTTGTCTTTTTTCTTTTTGCAACAGCTGGTCCAGGCGGGAAAAGGTGAAGCGTTGAGAATCCGGGCAATCCTGCGATCTCTGGTTCCTATTGAAGACTTGGTTGGTGTTATAAGTTTGTCGTTGCAGATTCCTGCCTTTGGAAAAGGTAAAGTTAAATTGCTAGCAGAAATGTTGGATTTTATGACCTGGATTGTTTGCTCAAATCATATTACAGCACAATAGGTGATAGATATATTTGGTACCATTTCAGGGAAGATGGGGGTGTATGCTAATGTCGCTGGAGCAGTAATACAGTTGCCCAAGCTAATGCACAGGGGTCAGGAATTCAAATCCCACCATGTCAGTTGGTGGAATTTGAATTCAATTAATAAAGCTAGCATATAAAACTAGTCTCATCAGTAGCGATCATGAAATTATCATTGATTGTTGCAAAAACCCACCCGGGTCACTAATGTCCTTTCGGGAAGGAAATCTGCTGTCCTTACCTGGTCTGGCCTACATGTGACTCCAGATCCACAGCAATGTGGTTTCCCTCTGAAATGGCCGAGCAGGTTCAAGGGCAATTAGGGATGGGCAATTAAGGATGCAAGATAGCCTAGTGGTATTATCGCTAGACTATTAATCCAGAAACTCAGCTAATGTTCTGGGGACCCGGGTTCGAATCCCGCCACGGCAGATGGTAGCATTTGGAATTCGGTAAAAAAATAATCTGGAATTAAGAATCTACTGATGGCCATGAAACCATTGTCGATTGTCGGAAAAACCCATCTGGTTCACTAATGTCCCTTTTAGGGAAGGAGATGTACCATCCTTACCTGGTCCAGCCTACATGCGACTCCAGAGTCCCAGCAATGTGGTCTACTCTCAACTGCCCTCTGAAATGGCCCAGCCAGCCACTCAGTTCAAGGGCAACTGGGGATGGGCAATAAATGCTGGCCTTGCCAGCGACACCCACATTCCAGTAAAAAATGTAAAACAAACAAAAATATAAAATAAAATAACTGCTGACTACTTTCTGATCCAATAATTTTTAATACTATTCTTTAGACACCTAGGCTAAACTGAATGAAAAGTTAATGAATAAAGAGTGATGAGGGGTTAATATGCTGCAGCATCAACTATTTGTTACTTTATTTAATATTCTTAGTGTAAGCTGGGTTCAGTATATTCTCATGTATCCTTTACCTAGACATCAGTGAGTTTCCTATGAGTTTGCCTGAAACAAAAGTTAACCATGAAGCATCTGTTACTTGCACATCATGCTGGCAACACCTTGAGATCGCTTTTACTGTATCTGTTTAGTGGCCGCCATGGAAGATATCAAGTGTGTAGTAGATCTGAATGAATTTAAACTGCTGATAGAACCCCTACAGGGCAGCAGGAGGCCATTTGACCCATCAAGCCTGCACCAAAAACAGTCCCACCCAGGCCCTATACCCGTAACCCCACATCCCCTTGACACTCGGGGGCAATTTAGCACGGCCAATTCACCTAACCTAAGATAAACCTTAGTTTGAACATATAAAATTGGTTTAGTAGATGATGTTACATGCTGGCTTCCTCTGCAGTGTTTGCCTTCTGCTGAAAACCAGCTTGTAAGATAACTTAGTGGGGCTGCACTTAGTGTGGGAGGAAACCGGAGCACCTCGAAGAAACCCACGCAGACACGGGGAGAACGTGCAAACTCCACACAGACAGTCACCCGAGCCGGGAATCGAACCTGGGTCCCCGGTGGCAACATTGCTGACCACTGTGCCCCCATGCTGCCCCTTTCCAATCTTTTCTTGAGGCCTGACTCCTTGCTGAACATCACTTTGGTTTGTAACCTGACTTAATTCTACCGTGACCTTCTAACATTGACTTTCGTCATCCAGAGTGCACAGTATTGCCCGAAGATTTTTTTTAAATTTGCAAGTTAGGAAAAAAAATCTTAATGCAGAAATATCGAGCAAGATTTTCTGCATGCCCCCACAGTGTATTTCGCTGCAACCCGCCATTGCTGGTGCCGGGATCTTCAATGCACCCCTGTCCCCCACCGCTGGGAAACCCACTGGGGGAGTTGGTGGGCCCACCAGCGAGAATGGCTGGAAAATTCTGGCCATTGATTGTACATCCCTGGTCTGTTAATATGAGTATTACAAATGGAGGCATTGAGATAAAGGATGTTTGCATTGGGAATTACCCCATACTGATACAAAAGGTGTAATAAAATGTGCTGATATGACAGCTGCAAAACGATTATGTCTACACAGCAGTCAAGTTAAGAATTTTTAGCTATAGCTTCTGATTGCTGTTTGAATTCTAGGTAAATCTATTCAGTTTCCAACAAAGATTTGCAATTAAGGTACTCACCCTACAGGTTTAATTAATGCTTATTTGTATAAAGCAGTTTGCGAATGGTGATCTGTATCTCCTCAAATCTGAAATTCATTCAATGGATGGATTAACAAAATGCAGCACTAACAATTGCCCTCCTTCCGAGGGATCTTGTAATGTAGTTCCACGTGGGTTTCCCATCCAACATTCTGCCCTTTCTGAAGGATGGAATGATAACAAGCTGTTAGCCTGCCTTTTTCAAGTAAAGCTACAAGTTACAAACGTGCATTCTTTGTTTCACAAGCCTCAGATAGCCAATTGTAACTTAATGTATTGATGATAGGCAGTAACACAAATACAGATGAGTTGCCCACTCTAGAAACTATGGCGACACGGTGGCACAGTGGTTAGCACTGCTGCCTCATAGCGCCAGGGACCCGGGTTCGATTCCTGGCTTGGGTCTGCACATTTTCCCCGTGTCTGCGTGGGTTTCTTTTGGGTGCTCCGGTTTCCTCCCACATACGCGCTAGTTAGCTGCATTGGCCGTGCTAAATTCTCCCTCAGTGTTTCCGAACAGGCACTGGAGTGTGGCAACTAGGGGATTTTCACAGTAACTTAATTGCGGTGTTAATGTAAGCCTACTTGTGACACTAATAAATGAACTTTAAAATTTTAAGCTAACAACGCAGCTCTATTTCTTGCTCTCAGTACTGAGCTGAGATGTATGCAAATTCATATGAAAATTTAATAATGCAAGATTATTTTCCAGTATTTTTTTTACAGTTTATTTATTAGTCACAAGTAAGGCTTACATTAACACTGCAATGAAGTTACTGTGAAATTCCCCTAGTTGCCACACTCCGGCACCTGTTTGGGTCAATGCACCCTAACCAGCACGCCTTTCAGACTGTGGGAGGAAACCGGAGCACCCGGAGGAAACCCACGCAGACACGGGGAGAACGTGCAGACTCCGCACAGACAGTGACCCAAGCCGGGAATCGAACCCGAGTCCCTGGCACTGTGAGGCAACAGTGCTAACCACTGTGCCACCCTGCTGCCTCTATGACAAGAGCATGAAGCTCCACTTCCCTTGCTGTCTGAATCGCTGCCTTTCATCACTTGCTTCATTTTGTTGTTTGTGACCTTCCAGATGGTAATCTTGTGGAACCTAAAATGTCAGCCAGCTTTGTTCCTGATCATAAGGCTCCCATGGTGCTGTTCCTGGATCGTGTCTACGGCATAGAAAATCAAGATTTTCTCCTTCATGTACTGGAGGTTGGCTTCTTACCTGATATGAGAGCTGCTGCCTCCTTGGACACTGTAAGTAGCATGATTTTAAATGCTAATTTTTAGTACATTGATTCAAAACTTCCCTCCCACAGTCGCAGTCAAATTATTTTCCCGTTTTCGTAGAATCATAGAATCTGCAGTGCAGAAAGAGGCCATTCGGCCCATCGAGTCTGCACCGATAACAGTCTCACCCAGGCCCATCCCCCTAACCCCACGTATTTACCCTACTAGTCCACCTGACACTATGGAGCAATTTATCATGGCCAATCAACCTAAGCCGCGCATCTTTGGACAGTGGGAGGAAACCAGAGCACCCCCGGAGGAAACCCACGCAGACACTGGGAGAATGTGCAGACTCCACACAGACAGTTATCCAAGCCAGGAATCGAACCCTGGTCCCTGGCGCTGTGTGGCAGCAGTGCTTACCACCCTGCCGCCCAAGGAAATTTGGCACCTCCTCATCGGGGAATTGAACCCTGATCTCCCGTGTGACAGGCAGGGGTACTAACCAGTATACTAACAAAGAAATACGCTTGAAAAGACATTCTCTGAATCGGCAGGATTCAAACCTGTGTGGTGAGATCCCAGTCGGCTGCTAGCCGATCGCCTTAACCACTTGGCTACGACTACAGCTATTGCAACAACCATATTCAGTTGTGCAAGTTATTTTCATGCTACAAGTGTGTTGAGATGTGAGCTAGTATAAATTCATATGAAAAGTTTATTACAGACAAATGAGATAGGGGATGGTTTGCTGAAAGTCAGTTGAACAGTTCAGATGAACAGTACAGACATTCCTGAAAGCTTTTAATACAACTATGTAACCAGCAAAAATGCTCCTCACCTCCACCTTAATTGAGCGAACCCTTATTTTTAAACCGTGATCCCTAATTCTGGATTCTCCCACAAGCGGAAACGTCCTCTCCATATCCATGGCGTAAATTTAGTTGGCAACGTAGAATGATCTTGTCCTTGTATCTGCCACTGGAAATGTTCAGCACTATTTCATAGAAACATAGAAATCCGAAGCAAGAGTAGGCCATTCGGCCCTTCAAGCCTGCTTTGCCATTCATTTTGATCATGGCTGATCATCAAATTCAGTATCCTGATTTCCCCCCCCCCCCTTTCCACCATGTCCCTTGATCCCTTTAGCCCCAAGAGCTGTATCTAATTTCTTCTTGAAATCAGACAACATTTTGGCCTCAACTGCTTTCTGTGGTAGTGAATTCGTATCAGGAAGAATACAGTGCAGAACAGTATAGGCACCTCCAGTTGATAGCTTCCAGAAATGTTCCTGCCTAACACTTCATGCTTATTAGGCTTAAAGAGCTGGGTCTATTTACTTCCGAGCACTTACAGATGATCTGATGGAGGTATATAAAATAGTGAAAGGAGTTGCAGGTTGACTGAGGTCATTTCAGTTTGACAGATCAGGAAGAAGTACATTTAAATTACGCAGCAATAACTATAGGGTAGCTTATTTGGATGTTCTTTTCCCAGGGAATAATAGAATCTGTGCAGTGCAGAAGGCAACCATCCGGCCCATTGAGTCTGCACCGACTGTCCAAAAGAACATCTTACCCAGGCCCTCCCCTCTGTCCTATCTCCGTAATCCTGCACATTTACCATGGCTAACCCACCTAACCTTCACATCTTTGGGTTGTGGGAGGAAACCGGAGCACCCGGAGGAAACCCACGCAGACACAGGGAGAACGTGCAAACTCCACACAGACAGTCACCCAAGGCTGGAATCGAACCCGGATCTCTGGTGCTGTGAGGCTGCAGTGCTAATCACTGTGCCACCGTGCCATCCAAAAAATGAATAAGAATAATGAATCTCCAGAATTTTTTTACAATTCATTTATGGGATGTGGGTGTCACTGGCTAGGCCAGCATTTATTGCCCATCCCTAGTTGCCCTTCAGAAAGTGGTGGTGAGCTGCCTTCTTGAACCAATGCAGTCCCCGAGGTTTAGGTACACCCACAGTGCTGTTAGAAAGGGAGTTCCAGGATTTTGGCCCAGCGACTGCGAGGGAGTGCCGATATATTTCCAAGTCAGGATGGTGAGAGATTTGGAGGGGAACCTCCAGGTGGTGGTGTTCCCAGATACCTGCCACCCTTGTCTTTCTAGGTGGTAATGGTCGTGGGTTTGGAAGGTGCCTAAGGAGTGTGGGTGAGTTCCTGCAGTGCATCTTGTAGATGGTACATACGGCTGCCACTGAGTCGGTGGTGGAGGGAGTGAATGTTTGTGGAAGGGGTGCCAATCAAGTGGGACTGCTTTGTCCTGGGTGGTGTCCTCGAGCTTCTTGAGTGTTGTTGGAGCTGCACTCATCCAGGCAAGTGGGGAGTATTCCATCACACTCCTGACTTGTACCTTGTAGATCGTGGACAGGATTTGGGGAGTCAGGAGGTGAGTTACTTTGGGATTGGCTATCCGACAGGAGTCATGATGTGGAGATGCCGGTGTTGGACTGGGGTGAACACAGTAAGAGTTTTAACAACACCAGGTTAAAGTCCAACAGGTTTATTTGGTAGCAAATACCAACAGGTAGGACTTTAACCTGGTGTTGTTAAAACTCTTACTGTATCCAACAGGAAGCAGAGAGTCGGAATAAATGGGTGCTTTTCTGGTTGGCAGATGGTAACTAGTGGCGTGCCGCAGGGATCGGTACTGGGGCCTCAACTATTTACCATTTATATAGATGATCTGGAGGAGGGAACTGAGTGTAGGGTAACAAAGTTTGCAGACGACACAAAGATAAGTGGAAAAGTGAATCGTGTGGAGGGCGTAGAAGGTCTCCAGAGAGATTTGGACAGGCTGAGTGAGTGGGCGAGGATCTGGCAGATGGAGTATAACGTTGACAAATGCGAGGTTATTCACTTTGGAGGAAATAATAGCAAATTGGATTAATATCTAAATGGAAAAAAATTACAACATGCTACTGTGCAAAGGGACCTGGGGGTCCTTGTGCATGAAACGCAAAAACCCAGTCTGCAGGTGCAACAGGTGATCAAGAAGGCAAATGGGATGTTGGCCTATATCGCAAGGGGGATAGAATATAAAAGCAGAGATGTCTTGCTGCATCTGTACAGGGCATTGGTGAGGCCGCAGCTGGAATACTGTGTGCAGTATTGGTGCCCTTATTTGCGGAAGGATATATTGGCCTTGGAGGGAGTGCAGAGAAGGTTCACCAGGTTGATACCAGAGATGAGGGGTGTTGATTATGAGGAGAGACTGAGCACATTGGGTTTGTACTCGTTGGAATTTAGAAGGCTGAGGGGGGATCTTATAGAGACCTATAAGTTAATGAAGGGGCTGGATAGGGTAGAGGTGGAGAGATTCTTTCCACTTAGAAAGGAAGCTCGAACTAGAGGGCACAGCCTCAAAATAAAGGGGGGTCAGTTTAGGACAGAGTTGAGAAGGAACTTCTTCTCTCAGAGGGTGGTGAATCTCTGGAATTCTCTGCCCACTGAAGTGGTGGAGGCTACCTCGTTGAATATGTTTAAATCACGGATAGATGGATTCCTGATCGGTAAGGGAATTAGGGGTTATAGGGATCAGGCGGGTAAGTGGAATTGATCCACTTCAGATCAGCCATGATCTTATTGAATGGCGGGACAGGCTCAAGGGGCTGGGTGGCCTACTCCTGCTCCTATTTCTTATGTTCTTATGTTCTTACTGTAGGATTCCTAGCCTCTGACCTGCTCTTGTAACCACAGTGTTTATATAGCTGGTGCAGTTCAGTTTCTGGTCAGTGGTAACCTCCAGCATGTTGATAGAGGTATGGTGCTGATTCACTGCGAGCCTACAAGAGAGAGTTGGATCAGTTATTGGCTGGGGCCAAGATCGTACCTGATAAAAGGTGACTAAAATGGTAAATAAGTAAAAATAATTAACGCTAGGGCTGTCCAATGTGATCTCCTTAATTGGTTTTGATCACTTGAGGGGTTCGTAGTGAAATTTTCCAGCTTTTTTTGTTTCTCTTTTAGGCGCTGTGTTTTTCCCTGATTATGCCTCTCCAGCAAGAGATTACATGGTGTTGGTGGGTGGGTGCTCCAGCTATCATGAGGGTGGGACAGACTTAATGGACTAACTAGGGGCGGCACGGTGACACAGTGGTTAGCACTGCTGCCTCACAGCACCAGGGACCCGGGTTCGATTCCTGGCTTGGGGCACTGTCTGTGTGGAGTCTGCATGTTCTCCCCGTGTCTGCGTGGGTCTCCTCTGGGTGCTCTGGTTTCCTCCCACAGTCTGAAAGATGTGCTAGTTAGATGTATTGGCCGTGCTAAATTCTCCCTCAGTGTACCCGAACAGGCTCCGAAGTGTGGTGACTAGGGGATTTTCACAGTAACTTAATTGCAGTGTTAATGCAAGCCTACTTCCGACACTGATAAATAAACTTTTAACTAAACAAGATCTTTTCCAACCATCATTTTGGATGCGTGTATATGTCCCAATTAGATATAAATTGACATTTACATTTGAGTTGTGAATCATGTTAATCAGCCAATTGCTCGTGCTTGTTAAGAGTCTGTTGCATGCAGCACGGGTCTTGATTATTGAATAGGTATGACCTGCTTCTCCAACTGCCTTCCCAGGTTGCTTTCAGTACCACTGAGATGGCTCTCGCTTTGAACCGCTACCTCTGTTCTGCAGTCCTTCCTCTGATAACCAAGTGTGCGCCACTGTTTGCTGGAACTGAGCATCGAGCCATTATGATTGATTCTATGCTGCATACCATTTACCGGTTGTCGAGGGGCCGCTCGCTAACCAAGGCACAAAGGGATGTTATTGAAGCGTGCCTCATGGCTTTGTGCAGGTAAGCATGCCATCGTAAATTGCATTATAAAAACCATGTGGGGGAGAAAGAGCTGGAAAGAGTGTCCATTAGAGTGCAGTTGGGTACAAATCTGGGTACAAATATCACCCAAATTTGAACAGGGAAGCACGGTGGCCCATCGAGTCTGCACCGACCACAATCCCACCCAGGCACTTTCCCCGTAAGACCACATATTTACTCTGCTAACCCCCCTGACACTAGGGTCAATTTAGCACGGCCAATCAACCTAACCCGCACATCTTTGGACTATGGGAGGAAACCGGAGCACCCGGAGGAAACCCACACAGACACAGGGAGAATGTGCAAAGTCCACACAGACAGTGATCCGAGGCCGGAATTGAACCCGGATCCCTGGTGCTGTGAGGCAGCAGTGCTAACCACTGTGCCACCGTCCCATGGTAGAAACATGAGCTGGGATTCCCCCCACCGCCCCAGGAACCAGCCGCAGGGGGTTGCCTTCAGCAGAGCCAGAAAATCCTGCCCATGGAAGGCTCATTCTGCTCTAGTGAGTGGATGTAGAAGTCCCCATCCCACTATTTCAACTGGAGAACTCCCCCTGGTGCCTAATATTTATTCCTAAACCAGATTATCTGCTGGTGGACGCATTTGCTATTTATAGGCCAGAGTAAATGGCACTTTACTCTGCATTTAACTAGCAGCACCTGCCTTGATATTACTTTATGTTGGCTAGTGAGCAACAGAAGTTGTTAAGATGTGTTTCACTGCACAAATTAGCATCCTTCACCTAGATAAGTACAAATTTACCAAGAATTAATATTGTAAATGCATAGATAAATAATTACATCTTCAGCAATAAACATTGCTGCTATGTATGATCAGTTAGTAATTCTAACCTATTTTGATTATAGATTATAGAATCCTACAGTGCAGAAGGAGGCCATTCGGCCCATCGGGTCTGCACAGACCACAATCCCACCCAGGCACTTTCCCCATAACCCCATGCATTTACCCTAGCGGCTAGTCCCCCTGACACTAAGGGGCAATTTAGCATGGCCAATCCACCTCACCCGCACGTCTTTGGACTGTTGGAAGGAAACCAGAGCACCCGGAGGAAACTCACACCGACACGGGGAGAACGTGAGGACTCCACGCAGACAGTGACCCAGGCTGGGAATCAAACCCAGGTCCCTGGTGCTGTGAGGCAGCAGTGCTAACCACTGTGCCACCGTGCCGTCCAATTGCTTGCTAAATATTATATAAATATTTAG
Source organism: Mustelus asterias (assembly GCF_964213995.1). Lineage (NCBI taxonomy): Eukaryota > Metazoa > Chordata > Chondrichthyes > Carcharhiniformes > Triakidae > Mustelus > Mustelus asterias. The sequence continues at coordinate 48,239,078 of NC_135824.1, read as the reverse complement.
CAAGCAGTATAAATACCCAGTAACGTTAAAGGGAGCTTATTCTTCTTATAAACCGATAATACCTCTTTTCTTCACATCGTGTTCCTATCTTCATGGGCACTTCTTTATTTCTGAATTTTAAAAAAATGGTAGATTTAACTATATGTCAGCTGAATATCACCAACCAGCTGGATAGTGGGGGTAATGGTAGCTTTGGTCAATTTTAGGCTTTTAATATAGGGCTGATGGGCTGCAGATGCCAATAATATGTTCTACTGCATCTCAGTGGCTCCTGGATAACACAGTGCCAACAGCTCAGCGACTAACATAGAATCATAAAATCCCTTCCATGCCAGAAGAGGCTATTCGGCCCATCGAGTCCACACCGACTCTCTGACAGAGCATCTTGCCTAGGCCCTCTTCCCCCGCCCTATCCCTGTAACCCCGTACACTTCCCATGGCCAATCCACCTAACCTACACACCTTTGGGACACCGAGGGGCAGTTTAGCACTAAGGAGCAACTTAGCATGGCCAATCCACCTAACCTAACCTACGTATCTTTGGACACCAAGGCGCAATTTAGCATGGTCAATCCACCCTAACCTGCACATTTGGTGCGAGGGGCAAGGTTTAAAGGAGATGTACAAGGCAGGTTTTTTACACAGAGGTTGGTTGGAGTCTGGAACTCGCTGCCAGGGGAGGTAGTGGAAGCAAGTACGATAAGGGGCATATTAACAAATACACGAATAGGATACGAATAGAGGGATATGGCCCCCGGAAGGGTAGGGGGTTTTAGTTCAGTCGGACAGCATGGTTGGTGCAAGCTTGGAGGGCCAAAGGGCCTATTCCTGTGCTGTAATGTTCTTTGTTTTTTGTTCTATCTTTGGAGTGTGGGAGGAAACCTGGAAGAAACCAACACAGGTTTTCCGACCGGATAGTCGGCTAGATTGGGATCATGAGAGCAATTTCTTCCCACCATCTTGGGTGTGTTGTCATCATCCCGTGGCCCTGTCAATACCTCCCTACCAGAGTCAACGCTTTGTCAGAACTCAGAGTCAACTTTGTCAGAGTCCTTCAATCAACTCAGTTGTATGTTTAATTGATATATGGAGACTTCTAAATTCTAGCAGCTTACACAGATCATAATTGTCAAGTTCCTGGACAGTTCTAACCTGTTTGTTGTACAAATTTTTATTTAGTCCAGGCTAACAGTTTTCTCCGATTTTTATAGCTACCTCCGTCCATCAATGTTGCAACATTTACTCCGTCGGCTGGTGTTTGATGTGCCAATATTAAATGAATATGCTAAAATGCCACTGAAGGTTAGTTTATATACGTCCTCTCTTTTTGATGAATATGCTGGTGGTGATGTGCCGACAAATTCTAGATCTGATTGTCAAAATATCATTCAAAGGTTTGCTTGCAGAAAAGATTCGTTTTATACTTTTTGTTAAATTCCACAAGTTTTCTCTGTAGAGATTTGCTTGGTTTGCTTTGTTTTTGTTTTGCTACCTATATGCCAGACGTGGGGAAATGCAGATTTTGTAGCACTTTTTGATAATCTTCATGACTTTTGCAGATGAGGTTCCCCGCCAGGGGCTCACAGAGAAGCCTTCAGAATTTCAGGCTTTGTTGTGCCTGATTTACCAACAATTAAATCCTTTAAAAGCATAAACAGCAACGCTCCCTACCTCGGAGCACAAAGGCAGATCATTAATTCTCTGTATATGTGAAAGCAGCCTTGTGCAGTCATTTAAATTTTTATTTGCTGGGTTGGTGTGATGTTATCACTTTCATGGAAATAGCTCCACGTGCGATGTGTGCTATGTAATTCTGCTTGACCGCTCCCTCAAGACACGGCAAGGTGGCACAGTGGTTAGCACTGCTGCCTCGCAGCGCCAGGGACCCGGGTTCGATTACTGGCTTGGGTCGCTGTCTGTGTGGAGTCTGCACATTCTCCCCGTGTCTGCGTGGGTTTCCTCCGGGTGCTCCGGTTTCCTCCCACAGTTGAAAGATAAGCAGGTTAGGTGTATTGGCCATGCTAAATTGCCCCTGAGTGTCCCGGGTTGCGCAGGTTAGAGGGATTAGTGGGGTAAATATGTGGGGTTACGGGGACAGGGTCTAGGTGGGATTGTGGTCGGTGCAGACTTGATGGGCCGAATGGCCTTCTTCTGCACTATAGGGATTCTATATACCTGTCGTAAAGTAGAACCAGAATGACAAGAAAACCAGTTGAATTTTAATTAATCTTTGTGTCCATAATGAAAAAGCAGCTTTCTGATCCTACTTTAATTTTGGTTTCTTGCGGCACGGTGGCACAGTGGTTAGCACTGCTGCCTCACAGCATCAGGGACCCGGGTTCGATTCCCGGCTTGGGTCACTGTCTGTGCAGAACAATAGATGTGATCTGCTTCTCCAGCTGTCTTCCCAGGTTGCTTTCAGTACCACTGAGACATGCTGGTTAGATGTATTGGCCGTGCTAAATTCTCCCTCAGTGTACCCGAACAGGCGCCAGAGTGTGGCAACTAGGGGATTTTCACAGTAACTTCATTGCAGCGTTGATGTAAGCCAACTTGTGACACTAATAAATAAACTTTTTAAAAAAACTCATACCTGCGGAATATTGATTTCCTTGCATGTGATTTAAAGCAGTGATTCTCAAAAAAGGGGCCTGCAAGTCCTTGGGTGGAGTCTTCTAAGGGATCTGCGATACAAGGCCATCCTTGCAGGTGGATTTCCATATTCTAATGAGGATGGCATCTTGTAACAAAGGGAATGGAGTATGAAAATAGGGAAGTCTTGCTAAAACTATACATGGTTCTGGTTAGACCGTGTCTGGAATACGTGAACATCTTTAGCGCCCTTATCTAAGGAAGGATATACTGGCATTGGAGGCAGTCCAGAGATGTCTCATTAGGTTGATCCTGGGTACGGAGGGATTCTCTTTTGAGGAGAGCTTGAGTAGGTTGAGGTTGAGTAGGTACTCATTGGAGTTCAGAAGAATGAGCAGTGACCTTATTGAGACATGTAGGATTCTCAGGGTTTGACAGGCTAGATGCTGAGAGGTTATTTTCCCTTGAGGGAGAGTCCAGGACCAGAGGTTATAATCTCAGAGTAAGGAGTCACCCATTGAAGACAGAGATGAGGAGGAATTTCTTCTCTGGGGATAGTGAAGCTGTAGAATTCTTTACCATAGAAAGCTGTAGAGGCTGGATCGTATCTTTATGGCTGAGATACATTTTTAATCAGTAAGGCAATCGAGTGTTATGGGAATAAGATGGGAAAGGAGTTGAGGGTCATATCCAGTCAGCCATGATGTCATTGAATGGTAGAGCAGACGCGATGGGCTGAATGGCCTACTTCTGCTCTTACATCTTGTAGATCTTTGAACTAGAAACATTTAAACAAGCATTGTACAGTGCAGCGCAACTGTAACTTCTTGCCATTATCTGAATAATGCAAAATGTCTCTTCATGTTGGAAGCTAATGGTATTCGTATGTTTATCCCACTCTAGTTGCTCACAAATCACTATGACAGATGTTGGAAATATTACTGTCTTCCATCGGGTTGGGCGAATTATGGTGTGACTTCTGAGGAAGAACTCCATCTAACTCGTAAACTCTTCTGGGGAATCTTTGAGTCGGTGTCACAGAAGGTACACGGAAGGGCTTCGACCGAGCGTAATATAAAAGATTGAAGTGATATATTTTTGGAGGATAGAGTGGGAATATTTATGGGTGTCGAGATGTTGATGTTACGTGAAGCATGTTTATGTTGGCAAATGAGGCAATCCCCACCTCCTTGTCGGTCAGTCACACACTTGTGTTGATTGCCCTGGGCTTCCACTTGTATTTGCACTGATGTATTTAAGGCCGTGCTAGCAGGCGTAAAGCCTGCTGAGGAGTGCAGCCCTTTAAATAGGAAGGAGTGTCAAAGTACTCCAGCACCTCCATTCCTGGCTCTGCTCGCCAACGCCCACGGTCCCACCACCACCACACCTGGGGAGGGGCGCTGGTTTGGAGAGCTCAAAGTGAATCAAAGGAAACCTTGAAAATGAGTAAAAGCTCTTCCCCCATCATCGAGTCATAAGTCAGGCCTCAAGAGACGTGCCTTCAACTCCTGACATGAAAGCGGGCATAGCTTCACTGGAATTGCCGCGAGGCTTCGTTCCTCCCCTAACTGATAGATTCACACTGCAGTCAGGAGAGTAGGTTCAAGGTAGGAATGTAGTTTTAAATGCAGTCGACGGTGTACGCCACCGCTGATCGCAAGATCTGGGCCATTGTCATCATTGTCTGTTAACTTTTCCACACTCAAGGCTGATTGCTCTCATCCTTTCTTCTTGTAATGCTCGCCTTTTCGTGTTTCACTCAAGAGGCAAAGCTTTCAACTTCTACATCTTATAGAGCAATGCTCCTTACGTATTTTTCTCTCCCTAATTTGAGTGCTTAAAGCCTTAATCACTGTCCTTGCTGGGATCAGACATTCAGTAGACTGTGGATTGAACTTTTGCCAAATGGGTCAGTTATTTGCCATGATAAACCTTCTAAAGCAGTAGGGCAACCACCATCAATCTCTTCTACATGTTACATAGCATGGTAAGCAAGAGCTTGGAAAATATTATAGCTATTTTGATTGTGAAAGTTTCTCTACTTGAGCTTGGTTACCATTTGTTTAAAACTCAACAATACTGGAAACACATTGAACAGCACAGTTTTTCTTGGATGCTGTGACTGATATGGTAACACGCTCACATCTGAATTACAAGGTTCTGGGTTCAAGTCTCATTCCAGGGCTTGAGCACAAAAAAATCGAGGCCGACACTCCAGTGTATTCTGAGGGAGCATTGCACTGTTGGAGGTGTCATCTTTCAAAATTAAATATTAAACTGAGGCCCCACCTACCTGCTTGGGTGGATATAATAGATCCAGCACAGTGGTTAGCACTGCTGCCTCATAATGCCAGGGACCCAGGTTCGATTCCCAGCTCGGGTCACTCTCTGTTCAGAATCTGCACGTTCTTCCCCCGTGTCTGCGTGGGTTTCCTCCGGGTGCTCCAGTTTTCTCCCACAGTCTGAAAGACACCGGAGTGTGGCGACTAGGGGATTTTCATAGTAACTTCATTGCAGCGTTAATGGAAGCCTACTTGTGACACTAATAAATAAACTTTAAAACAGCAAAAATTTCAAAGAAGACCAGATGAGTTATCCCCAATGCCCTAACAAATATTTATCCCTCAATCGACATAATAAAAAAAGATTATCCAGTCATTGTTACATTTCACTTTGTGGAACTTGCCTTGCACATAATTAACTGCTGTGCCCCATGTTACAACAGTGATAACATTTCAAAAGTAACCCATTGGCTGTAAAGCGCTTTGAGATGTTCATTGGTCATGAAAAAGCATTATATAAATGCAAGCCGTTCTTTATTCTAAAGCAGCACAGTGGTTAGCACTGCTGCCTCACAGCGCTAGGGATCCGGGTTCAATTCCTGGTTTGGGTCACTGTCTGTGTGCAGGCTGCACGTTCTCCCCGTGACTGCGTGGGTTTCCTCCGGGTGCTCCGGCTTCCTCCCACAGTCTGAAAGACGTGCTGGTTAGGTGCATTGGCCATGCTAAATTCTCCCTCAGTGTGCCCAAACAGGCGCCGGAGTGTGGCGACGAGGGGATTTTCGCAATAACTTCATTGCAGTGTTAATGTAAGCCTACTTGTGACACTAATAAATATACTTTAAACTTATTCTTTGTTTATAGTTGAGGAATTTATTGTATCAATACAGAGTTTATGGAGAAATATAAATAACATCAGATTACGTGTTTTGCAGAAATACGATGTTGACTTATTCAAGGCTGTCATGCAATGTCTGTGCGCAATAGCTGGTGCACTGCCACCAGATTATGTTGATGCCAGCTATTCCTCCAAGGTCGAGAAAAAAGCTTCAGTGGATGCAGAAGGCAACTTTGACCCTAAACCTGTGGACACGATGAAGTACGAATTGTTTTGACTTTTTTCTCAACTCGATTTCAAACTGTGGCGAACTGTTTGTAATTTTTCTGCCCCCTCTAGTGGTGTGTTTGGGGGTGGGGAGGGCACTTAATTGGATGGCATGGTGAACACCTCACCACCTTCCCATCTCCACCATGATAAACTGTGTGCTGGGAAGGCCAGTAGGCAGACTTCTACCCCACTGGCAATTGAGGTCCTTGTGGACAATTAATGATCACATAAGAGCCTTCTGCCGCTGTTATTAACCCCAGCTGGGGAAAGACCTAGTGCCATGTGGGAGCACGGCAAGCTAGCCCATGTGGTTTGCTTGTCGTTTCCCATGGAGTGGGCCGGGAGTTTCCCACCTTCAGAGGTACTCGGTACCTGCTTGAGCCCCAGCATCAGGAAGGGAAGGGGCAGCCTGCTGAGACAACACCTGCCCTTGCTGCCAACACCCACTACACCTGCGACCCTTTTCCCCCCGCCCCTCCCGAAACTTTCATCATTGATCACGAGTGTACCCTAAACATTCCCAAACACATGACTTCAATTGGGGAAGTCTTCACATAGGACGTTGCTGATTTACATGGCTCTTCAAACAATACAGGAATCAGTAAGCTGGAATCGCGCATGTTTATAAATTTTGTACAGTGAACCAATGATGTAACTGCCTATTTGCCTCTGGCCTAGGTCAGTCCGTAATCCAGGACCTCTACTTGCTGTCATTCTGACAGCAGCCATCACCTACCCAGTGAAGTTGTTGAGCAAAATAAGTGCCAACCTCTGGCCTGTATTTCCAGGCAGGTGGGACTTCCGCCTGTGAAGTCCTAACCCTAGGGAAAGGCCGCTGCTTGTTTGCCAAATACCTGATTAGCTCGTGATTCGGCAGGTCTTACCCAAAGTAGGCAACATGAGTTTCTCACCAGCTCTCTACAAGATTAGACTCCTTGCACTTAAGGAAGCGTACAGGAGGAAATGGTCTTCTTTTGAGGACTCCTGGTCTGTACTCGGAGTTTAGAAGGATGAGGGGGGACCTCATTGAAACTTACAGAATACTGAAAGGCCTGGATAGAGTGGACGTGGGGAAGATGTTTCCATTAGTAGGAGGATCCTAGGAGCTTAGATCCTTAGAACTGCGATGAGGAGGAATTTCTTCAGCCAGAGGGTGGTGAATCTGTGGAATTCATTGCCACAGAAGGAGGTAGGGATCAGGTCATTGAGCGTATTTAAGACAGAGATAGATAGGTTCTTAATTGGTAAAGGGATCAAAGGTTGTCGGGAAAAGGCAGGAAAATAGGGTTGAGAAACTTATCAGCCATGACTGAATGGCAGAGCAGACTCGATGGGCCGAATGGCCTAATTCTGCTCCTATAACATATGGTCTTATGGTCAGGGTTAAAAAGAGTAAACTTTTTACTGACCAATCAAAGGTGATGAAAAAAATAGTGGTTGAATAGATTAAAATGAGCAGAAATACCATGCTAATGGTATTTCCATTCCCCCATGTTGAATGGAAGAGTTATAGACGATTTGCAGCATTTGCTTCCGGGGATGTATGCAGAAGGAAATCTGGTTGCAAAAGGATCTGGGATATGTATGGCGAGGAATACAAGGAAGTGGTCAGAGTTGGCTTTGTCTATAGTTCAGACCATGGGAGATAGCACAGTCAGGGTTTGGCTGCCAGTAAAGGGAGGAAAGTTAGGTGGAGGGACGGGAGCAGTCGAATTTTCAAAGCATCAATTGTGACTCAAACTGTTTGGTGACATGTGATGATTTTTGCAGTGTCATAATTCCTGAAAAACTGGACCCTATTATCAACAAGTATGCAGAGTACACACATGACAAGTGGGCTTTTGAGAAGGTATGATATTTCTTCTTTCAGTTTCGCAATTTCAGTGCACTGTCTTTTATTATAATAAGCATCTTCAACCAGCTTTTTGGACTGTGAAACTTCCAATCTATACAGAGCATATATTATATTTCAGATCTCCACCATCCACAGTACTTCACTTCGATTGAATGTGTGGCTTTGTCATATTGTAATCTAACTACTGCAGAGCATTCACATTTTTAATCCTGTGATTGGTGTTGATTCAGCCTTTCTTCCAGCTCTTTTGTGTGCACAGCAAAAATACAGTTTAAATTTAGAGCTCCTTTGAATTAAAATTTGCTCCTTTATGTCTGCCTTTTATAATTATTTGATTTATTATTCTCACATGTATTGAGATACGGTGAAAAGTATCGTTTCTTGCATGCTATGCGGGCAAAACGTACCATTCGTCGAGTGCATCAGGGAGAAGGAAAGGAGAGGGCGCCGAATATAGTGTCACAGTCATAGCTAGGGTGTAGAAAAAGATCAGCTTAATGTGAGGTAGGTCCTTTCAAAGGTCTGATGGCAGCAGGGAAGAAGCTGTTCTTGAGTCGGTTGGTACGTGACCTTAGACTTTTGTATCTTTTTCCCCGATGGAAGAAGGTGGAAGACAGTATGTCTGGGGTGCATAGGGTCCTTAATTATGCTGGCTGCTTTTCCGTGGCAGCGGGAAATGTAGACGGAGTCAATGGATGAGAGGCTGGTATGCGTGATGGACTGGGCTACATTCACAACCAGTTATTTATCCTTTATTTTTGGTATCAAAGAACTTGTAGGATGCCTGCCACGCTCTCCTATCCACTCCAAAAGGCACTCTTTTCCAAATTGTCAGACTATTATTCTCAATCTAAACTGCAGTAAACTGTATTTACTGCTCCTGCACAAGTGTATTGTTTGTAAAAGGTTCTGTTAAGCATGTACTCAATAAAGATAAAACCAGTCCAAGAGGTGCAAATATCTTCAGAACCTCGGGTGACTGACTCTGCACGTTCTCCCCGTTTCTGCATGAGTTTCCTCCGGGTGCTCCGGTTTCCTCCCACCGTCAGAAAGAAGTGCAGGTTAGGTGCATTGGCCATGCTAAATTGCCCTTTAGTTTCCCGGGATGCATAGGTTAGAGGGATTAACAGGGCAAATATGTGAGGTTATGGGGATAGGGCCTGGGTGAGATTGTTATCGGTGCAGGTTCGATGGGCCAAATGGCCGCCTTCTGCACTGTCGGGATTCTATGGTGTCAGTTAAAAGTAAAAAGGAAGCTGTCCTTCTGCATAATTAAATCTTAAACTCTTGTTAACGACAGGAGAAAGGGGATCCATTTATGCTGCCCTGAGTTCTCCTCTCATAGGTTTATTTTATTCTGATTTCCCTTTTATAAATGTTGGTATATTTTTCCCAACCTTTAAATTTGGTGTAATCCAATCCTCTATAAATAACTTGCACAGCACACTCAAAGTAAGATAATATAAAAAGGATTGGGTTATTTTTACACACACACACACAAGCGAGAGTGTCTTCACATCATCCACCTTATCTTTCACTCTCTCAATAAATGAGGAAAAGGGGAAAAGGATGGGTTCAGGATGCGTCACAATGCAATTTATAGGTTTACGTGAGTCCAGGATCGGAAGTCGAATAGAATGTCCCTTCAGAGGCTGCTTGTAGGGTGACCCTGTCTTTCTAAAAGTGAGATGGGAGAAAGCACATGGAGCGAGTTAGTCTTAGAGGCACGACTCCCAAGGTTCCAGTAGCTCGCAGTTCTAATGAGGGCCAGAGTTCTTTAAGCTGCCACCTGCTTGACGGTAGACAGCACAGACTGCTTGGAATCCTGTTCTCGTCGGAGAAAAGTAACTGACTATCAGGTCCAAAGACTGTATAATTAAAGGAGTTCAGGTAGCCCAAGTCATTGTCATGACACTGGTTTCAGGTTGTTAAATGAGGCCCTCTTGTTGAAATCATTGTGTTAGAATAGTAAATGCTTTGGCCATTAGTTACCGTTATTGGACATGACAAACCGTCTGCTAAGCCATTGTTGGAATGTTTATGTGACGCAAGATGTGTTACTTTCCAAGTCATTTGAGGTGTTCGCCTTTGTTTGCTTTGAAACGGCCCAGAAACTTCTGGAAGCCAGCATGCGACCAGCTGGGGTCATCTTGACAGCTGAGCAATTGTCCACCTTGAAAAGCACCAAAACAAAAGACTTTATTCGTCAGTTAGACTATTTGTCTTTTCTTTCCTCCACGTCTTGACCATGACACTCTACAGTGAATTGTAAAACACAATGTAATGCAGTCTATTTTTCATTGCAGATACAGAACAACTGGAGTTATGGTGAAACTATTGATGAAGAAACCCAGACTCACCCATGGCTGAGACCATACAAAACATTCTCTGAAAAGGTATTATTATATTCAGAGTCTTGAGTTCAGTCATATAATATGCTTCATTTATATACCACAATTAGTACTGTGTACTGGATTTAATTTTTGAAATAATTATAGACTGTAACTTTTAACATGGATGCTTCCAGGATCGTGAAATCTATAGATGGCCAATCAAAGAGTCCCTAAAAGCAATGATTGCCTGGGAATGGACGATTGAAAAAGCAGGAGAGGGAGTGGAAAAGAGTGAGAAGGGGGAGAAGAAGACCCGTAAAATTTCACAATCTGCCCAGGTAAGTGGAAGAAATTTCAGCCACCGACTAGTAACGGGGCGGTACGGTAGCACACTCGGTTAGCACTGGTGCCTCATAGTCCCAGGAACCCGGATTCGATTCCCGGCTTGGGTCACTATCTGTGTGGTGTTTGCACATTCTACCTGTGTCTGCGTGGGTTTCCTCCGGGTGCTCCGGTTTCCTCACACATTCTGAAAGACGTGCTGGTTAGGGTGCCATTGACCCGACCAAGGTGTCAGAGTGTGACGGCTAGAGGAATTTCACAGTAACTTCATTGCAGTGTTAATGTAAGCCTTCCTTGTGACTAATAAACGTACTTTACTTTTAAAACCTGTTCAACCAAAATGTTGAACGTTTCAATGGCTCAATGAGAATAGAATTTACATCATAGAAATGGGCCTTTTGACCTCATCGTACAGTGCCAGTGTTTTGGCTCCTCACAAGCCCTCGCACCTTAAACCTGCTTCACCCTATCGACCTATCCTCTTGTCTCATGTGCTTCTCTAGCCCCCCCCCTTAAATGCATCATGCAATTTTACTTCAACCATTCCACGTGATAGCGAGCAAAGAAGTTTCTCTTGAATTCCTTACAACACGGTTACGAATATTCATGGCTCATACTTTCGGGCTCCTCACGATAGCACAGTGGTTAGCACTGCTGTCTCACAGCAGCCAGGGACCCGGGTTCGATTCCTGGCTCGGGTCACTGTCTGTGTGGAGTTTGCACGTTCTCCCCGTGTCTGCGTGGGTTTCCTCCGGGTGCTCCGGTTTCCTCCCACAATCCAAAAGACGTACTGGTTAGGTGCTAAATTCTCCCTCAGTGTACCCGAACAGGCGCTGGAGTGTGACAACTAGGGGATTTTCACAGTAACTTCATTGCAGTGTTAATATAAGCCTACTTGTGACACTAATTAACTAGAAAGCATTTTTTTTTACCTATACCCCATCAAAGGGGTGGTGGTGACATCACAAACCATTCCTGATGGTTCTCTGTTCTGATATCATCCTTGTAATTTTCCTTTGCACATTGTCCAATGCTTCTCTCTTTATGTAACATGTACTGTGTACTCGAACTGAGGTTCGAGATAAATTTAATGAACAAATGCTATAAAAATGCCACTCCTGCAAGCATTCACTTTCTGGCTTAGTCTCAAGGATGATGCACAGTGAGTAATGTGAAACTGCTTCAAAGTGTTTTGGAACTTTCTTGAAAGAATGCTGCAATTGTATTTAATTTTGAAATGATAAAACAAGCAATTACAGTGCGTGAGTGATCTTTCTTACACTTTTACAAATGAGGTTACTTTTATTATAATTCCATAATACCCCCATTGATTTATTTGACAATATATTTTTCCCCCTCTTTAATTGCTGTTTCAGGTGGTCTATGATCCTAGTCATGGATACAGTCCCCAGCCCCCTGAGCTGCTGAACATGACTTTGTCTCGTGAATTACAGGTAAAGGGTCTGGCTGATTTCTGCTTAAAACAACTTCCAGTTCTACGGGATAAAATTTACTATTTCAGTGCAATTTTGTATCTGCTCGCGAGCTGGCTTTTTCACTGGTCACAATTTATGCGAACTTGCATTACTTTGGCAGTAAAATGTGACGTTGCAATTATAAGATAACGCTGGAAATCCTTGGCTGTCACTCCCTCTCAAATTACTTGTCCCATTGATTGCTATATTCCTGGGGTTGGGCATTAGACAATGTAATATGTGTGCATAAATTGTTATAGCATAAACATGATCGTGAATTTGATTAAAATAGCAATTTTTTTAACGTCATGAATGTTAGCAAATTCTCCCAAAAAATTTCAAAGTATGGTGGGTCAGTGGGATCCTAATCACAATCAATCCACACTTAGACATGATTTTGGTGGTTGGGGTGATTTGCACTGTGAATGAGCTGTGAGGGACCTAAAGACGCTGGCGAGTCCAGCTTCTCAGAGATCGGGGGGATGTTTTTAAAGGATGCCCCATGACAAGCACCTACCTCCTTTGCCATGGGCATCGCAACCCCTCCCACCACCCGCAGACAAGGGGGACACTCCCAGCCCTTGACCACTGAGGGGCAACGTCTATCCCCCATCACAACTAAATGTTTGGGTCACACCCCCTTCCCCACTCCACGCAGGCATCTCAGGGTGACCCAATACTCCCCCACCCTTGCTGGCATCGGGGCCCCACCCTTATACATCCTCACTGGCATCCGATCCCCCCTCCTCCCACCCCCGGGAAATGGCACCCTGCTATGGGGTCGCCAAACGCCCTTCAGCCCCACCCCTTGGCAGTGCCAAACTGGCACTACCTCCTAGCACCCTGACAATTCCAACCTGGCACTGCCAGTGTGCCAGGGGGCAGTGCCAGTGCCCAACTATCCAGTGATTACAAAGGCCTCCAAGCCCCCATTTGTGGTCAGAACGTCTATCCAGAGAATTCAATAATGGCTGTGAGAAGGTCCTCATTGCGAAACCCTGGGAATTTAATGGAAGTTTAGGAGGCACTTGAGTGTTGAAAAATGCCCCATTGAAAAAACAAGCTTGGCTTGTCCACCTGCCATTTCTAGGAAGCACTTCAGTGTTGAAAAAATTCCACTTAGAAAATGAGCTCAGACTGAACAGCTGCACTTCTAACATACATGAGAATCTTCAGTCACTGCAGCAATTTAGGAAGACTCCGTGTGTGGTGGAATCACTGCAGCAATACAGGAGGACTCTGTCAGTGATGGGTGGATGGAGGAGATGCTGCCCCATTAGAAGTGCCCTGAGACGAGCTTCCAGATGGGGCAGCTGCTGCTCATGCTCCGCCACTAACACCGTCTGGTCCTCGCTGTCGATCCGGCAAGGTTCCAGAAGCTGGGTCTGCAACCAAGCTCCCCGTTTCCCTGTCGCCCTGGCTCTGCAATGCGCTTGGTTTGCCCCTCCGGGACAGACAACTCGAATGCACAAGGCAGCTTCCCACCCGAATGTGAACGCCCTCCCCATTATAAGTATGACCCCTGACTGACGCGCCAATCCCTGCTGAAGTGCTAGTATCTGCAACGATACTTGGCACTGAGAGGATGTGACACTGTATCCCATTGGCAGGATACCCTGGTCCCTCAACTGTCAACGAGGTTCCTGTTTTAGGGACCAGAAGATTCCGCCGGCAGGAATGGCCGGAATTTTCCTGTGTTGATATTCCTTTAGGTTGCGTTATTGCAGTTAGACTTGTTAACGTAAGTCCTGAAACTTTGAGAGAGTTCACTTGATCTTCTGATGTAGCGCTAGTTACTCGCAGCTCAGATTTCAATCAACTTACCCTTCACCAAGGTAAAAATTTCCCTTTTGTAGCACATATTGTGCAAAATGATGGGATTAAATCTGATATTTTAATGGCCTACTGCTATTTTTAAGAGTTTAAAAGGGCCTTGTTTTAAACAAAGACAAACCTATGCTCTTGTATATTGTAGTCAATGGCAGAGCAACTTGCAGAAAATTACCACAACACATGGGGTCGTAAGAAGAAGCTGGAGCTACAGGCCAAAGGTTAGATCACATTATCAATCGTGTTCCGTGAGGTGTTCGAACAACTTTCCGTGTGTTCTGCTGTGCATTGTCTGTTATCATAGCCTCATTTAATAATTCTGTCCTCATTTTTAAAAATAGATTTCCTTCCTTCAGTTTCATAACGCTTTTGTGCTTTTCACTTGCGAGTATTCAGTCTTTGTCCTGATGACATTAGCTGGCACAGACAGGGAGACATAAGAACATAGGAGTAGGCCATTCGGCCTGTTGAGTCTGCTCCACCATCCAATAAGACCACGGCTGATCTGCTTGTGGTCTCAACTCCACTTTGCTGTCTGTTGCCCATAACCCTTTGACTCCCTTCTGTCAAAAATCCGCCTAACCCTGCCTTGAATAAATTCAATGACCCAACTTCCACTGCTTTCAGGGGAAGAGAATTCCACGGACTAACGATCCTCAGAAACAAATTCTGCTCATCTCAGTCTTAAAAGGGAGATTTCTTATTCTTCAACTGTGTCCCTTGGTTCTAGTCTCCCCCCCATAAATGGAAACATCCTTTAGTATCCACCCTATCCATTCCCCTCAGGATCTCACATTGCAATAAAATCACTTCTCATTTTTCTAAACTCCAATGGGTTTAGACCCAACCTATTCAACCTTTCTTCAGTGGATACGCCCTTCATCCTAGGAATCAGTTGAGTTAAAATCATGTGCACGTTGTCATCAGCTCCCAACCTGCTCCATAAGCAGTTCAAGAAGACAGCTCATCACATTCTCAAGGGGCAATTAGGGATAGGCAATAAATGCTGGCCTAGCCAGCGACACCCACGTCCCATAAAAATGATTTTTTTATAAAGGGACCGACCTGAAGTGTGATTGTGGCCACGAGTCTCAGATGAGAGAACACACGGCATCAACTCGTCCATTAAGATCTGTTGGAAGAGGCACCTGTTTCTTCACTCAGCATATCAGGAAGTCTTCGAAAGGATAGCCAACTGAGGCATCCCATTGGAAGCTTTTCGCATCAACCAAAAATAATAGTAGTGGTAGGGTGGCACGGTAGCACAGTGGTAGCACTGCTGCTTCACAGCTCCAGGGACCTGGGTTCGATTCCCGGCTTGGGTCACTGTCTGTGCGGAGTCTGCATGTTCTCTGTGTGGAGTTTGCACATTCTCCTTGTGTCTGTGTGGGTTTCCTCCGGGTGCTCCGGTTTTCTCCCACAGTCCAAAGATGTGCGGGTTACGTTGGATGGCCATGCTAAAAATTGCCCTTAGTGTCCTGAGATGCGTACGTTAGAGGGATTAGTGGGTAAATATGTAGGGATATGGGGGTAGGGCCTGGGTGGGATTGTGGTCGGTGCAGACTCGATGGGCCGAATGGCCTCTTTCTGTATTGCAGGGTTTCTATGACTTTCAATGACTTCTATGAACTATCTTCCACAAAATGATGGACAGCCAGCCTCCAACTGGAAGATGCAAAAGGGATGACTAATTCCTCAGATGCAGTGCAGCTGTAGTTAAATAGTGTGACAATGAGGTAGCTGTAGATTCAGCTACATTTCTGTGAAGTAGATTAAGAGACTTTGGCCCAGATTTTACCGGCTCGCCCTGCCCATCATCTCTGTGACAGCCCTCTGCTGTTGCAATTACGCATGTGCAACCACAGAGGTCTGCACATGCACAATAGCTCCCTCTGCTGCCTGATCAAGCTGGCTGGTGAGTTTATCCCCGTCCACTGCCTCTAGCAGCTAGAAACAGTCCAGCCCATTTTTCCATTCATTAAGTGTACAAGATTGGGAGTAAAAACTTGCCCAAAAAAAACGGATCTGCAACTCTCCCATTTTCACACTAGCAGGACACTTAGAATTTATCTCTCTTCTACCCACAAAACACTTGTTTGAGGGCCACTTTGTTGAAGTTCAGAGTTGGACCTTACGTTCTCAGCTGGAGTAAGTGATGGGTAAGTGGATGATCCGTTCACGTTCCAATGGGGTGGATCAATCTCCTTCCTGGTCATGTATGGTGGTAACAGAGTAGTCATTTTGAGAACCTTCAGTGGTACATGAATCACTCCTGATTACAATTACTTCATTGTCAAATGCTCACTGGTGTATCCTTGACCTTTTTCTCCTGTTTCCACCCCTCCTCCTGAGATGGTGTTTTACTTCAAAAATGCTTTTTCCATCTAAAATTCACTTTAGAATTCTTGGGAAAAAGTGTGAGTCCAATATTAACAAAATTGTGGCCCTGCTCCTTATTTAAAAACTAACACAGTACACTTACCAGAAAGGAATTGCCAGACAACTGATTTCAAGACAACTGCTTTAACTGTAGTGATTTAGTAAATTGTTCAGTTTTTAATAATTTTGCATTATTATTTGTAATGTAGTTAAGTTCAGGATATTGCATTTCTGTTTGTTTACTAATGTACTGCATTGCCTTGCAATTTATTAAATGCTCTTTACATTTTCTCACGAGGAAGTCACTGATTGACTTTGGGGGGGGCGATCTTACCTTCTCTTCCCACCGGACGTAGGGTGGGGTGAGCTGGTAAGATAGCAAAATAGGCAAAAAATTGGGTTGGGGCCCGATTTCTCGCCTATCTCGCGATCTTACCGAGCCCAGATATATCGGGCGAGATCAGCTTCACACCTAAAAAGAGCGTGAGGCTGATTACAATTACAAGTGAGCCCGGACGCAATCGTCCAGAATCACTTACCTTAGCGGCCTCGTCGGTGAAGATCCTCACCGGCGAGGATCACTTATGGTCCCCATCAATGGGGACCGGTCGTGATGGCCTGGCCGGTAGTACCGCAGGCCATTGAGAGCCCCTGCGAGGTCGGGGCCAGGGAGGGGTAGTTCCCCTCCTGGACATTACCAGCCTATCATTTCCAGCCTGACACTGCCCACTGGGCACCCTGGCAGTGCCCACCAGGCAGTGCCAAAGGAGCATGGCCGGAGTGGCGGGGTCTAAGGGGAAGAATGGGGCGGGGAATAAGGGGAGGCGGGCAGGGGGGTCTGTTTACACTGCGCTCTCTGCAGCCAGCGGTTGACCAGGGGGGAGGGGGCAGCGATCCACTGGGGCGGTGAGGCAATCGGCTACATTAGCTGAATAGAAACGACATTCAAATTTTATTTCATTTTTTAGAAAGAGGTTGTGTTTTTCACATTTTAGAGTGAGAGGTTAACCTCAGACATGGTTAGCTCACCTCACTGATTGAACTTGCAAGTGACTGAATTGACCTTAATTCTCCACTGTTACTTTTGCTTTCTCTTATATAAAGGATAAGAGAGGGGCAAAAATAGACATTGGACTACTGAAATCAGGAGATAGAAAAGGCCTATAAAAAAGGCAATATTACAATAATCATGGGGGACTTCAATATGCAGGTGGACTGAGAAAATCAGGTTGGTAGTGGATCCCAAGTAAAGGAATTTGTGCAATGTCTCAGAGATGGTATTTTGGAGCAGCTTGTGACAGAGCCTACTAGGGAACAGGCAATTCTGGATTTGGTGATGTGTGATGAGGCAGATTTGATTAGGGAACTTAAGGTGAAGGAACCCTTAGGGAGCAGTGACCACAATATGATAGAATTTACCCTGCAGTTTGAGAGGGAGAAGCTGGAATCAGACGTAAGGGTATCACAATTAAATAAAGGTAACTACAAAGACCTGAGGGAGGAGCTGGCCAGAGTTGATTGGAAAGGGAGTCCAGCAAGGAAGACAGTGGAACTGCAATGGCAGGAGATTTTGGGGGTAATCCGGGAGGCACAACAGAAATTCATCCCAAGGAGGAGGAAACATGCTAAGGGGAGGATGAAGCATCCATGGCTGACGAGGGAAGTCAAGGACAGCAAAATCGCAAAAGAAAAAGCAGACAAAGTGGCGAGGATTAGTGGGAAGCCAGAGGATTGGGAAGCCTTTTAAAGCGAGCAGAGGACAACTAAAAAAGCAATAAGGGGGGGAGAAGATAGAATATGAGTGTAAGCCAGCTCGCAATATAAAAGAAGATAGGAAGAGTTTTTTTTTCAATATATAAAAGTTAAGAGAGAGGCAAAAATAGACACTAGATCACTGGAAAATGAGGCTGGAGAAGTAATAATAGGAAACAAAGCAATGGCAGAGGAACTGAATAGTTACTTTGCATCAGTCTTCACAGTGGAAGACACCAGTGAGATGCCAGAGCTCCAGGAGAGTCAGGGAGCACAGGTGAGTTCAGTGGCCATCACTAAGGAGAAGATTCTGGGGAAACGGAAAGATCTGAAGGTGGATAAATCACCTGGACTGGATGGACTTCACCCCAGGGTTCTAAAAGAGATAACTGAGGAAATTGTGAGGCATTGGTGTGATCTTTCAGGAATCACTGGAGGCAGGGAGGATCCCAGAGGACTCTAAAGTAGCTAATGTAACACCACTGTTTAAGAAGGGAGGGAGGCAGCAGACAGGAAATTATAGGCCGGTTAGCCTGACTTCGATCATTGGCAAGATTTTAGAGTGCATTATTAAAGATGAGATCGCGGAGTACTTGGAAGTGCATGATTAAAGTGCATGAGTCAGCATGGCTTCTTCAAGGGGAGGTCATGTCTGACAAATCTGTTAAGAGTTCTTTGAGGAGGTAACAAGGAAATTAGATAAAGGAGTGGACGTGATTTATTTAGATTTCCAGAAGGCCTTTGACAAGGCGCCACATCAGAGACTGTTAAATAAGTTAAGCGCCCATGGTGTTAAGGGTAAGATCCTGGCATAGATATAGGATTGACTGACTGGCAGAAGGCAAAGTGTGGGATAAAGGGGTCTTTTTCAGGATGGTAGCCCATGATTGGTGGTGTGCCTCAGAGGTTGGTGCTGGGACCACAACTTTTCACAATATACATTAACGAGGAAGGAACTGAAGGCACTGTTACTACGTTTGCAGATAATACAAAGATATGTAGAGGGACAGGTAGTATTGAGGAAGCAGGGGGGCTGCAGAAGGACTTGGATAGGTGAGGAGAGTGGGCAAAGAAGTGGCAGATGGGATACAATGTGGAAAAGTGTGAGGTTATGCACTTTGGAAGGAGGAATGGAGTATAGACTATATTCTAAATGGGAAAATGCTTAGGAAATCAGAAGCACAAAAGAACTTGGGAGTCATTGTTCAAGATTCTCTTAAGCTTAACGTGCAGGCTCAGTCGGCAGTTAGGAAGGCAAATGCAATGTTAGCATTCATGTCGAGAGGGCTAGAATACAAGAGCAGGATGTACATCCAAAGATGTGCGGGTTAGGTTGATTGGCCAGGTTAAAAAAATTGCCCCTTAGAGTCCTGAGGTGCATAGGTTAGCGGGATTAGCGGGTAAATATGTGGGGGTAGGGCCTGGGTGGGATTGTGATCGGTGCAGACTCGATGGGCCGAATGGCCTCCTTCTGCACTGTAGGGTTTCTATGATTTCATTTCTATGATTACTTCTGAGGCTGTATAAGGGTCTGGTCAGACCCCATTTGGAGTATTGTGAGCAGTTTTGGGCCCCGTACCTAAGGAAGGATGTGCTGGCCTTGGAAAGGCTCACAAGAATGATTCCAGTAATGAAGAACTTGTTGTATGAGGAACGGTTGAGGACTCTGGGCCTGTATTCGTTGGACTTTAGAGGGAGGGGGGGGGGGGATCTTATTGAAACTTACAGGATACTGGGAGGCTTGGGTAGAGTGGACGTGGAGAGGATGTTTCCATTAGTCGGAAAAACTAGAACCAGAGGGCACAACCTCAGGCTAAAGGGATGATCCTTTAAAACAGAGATGAGGAGGAGTCTCTTCAGCGGTGAATCTGTGGAACTCTGCAGAAGGCTGTGGAGGCCAGGTCTTTAAGTGTCTTTAAGACAGAGATAGATGGGTTCTTGATTAATAAGGGGATCAGGGGTTATGGGGAAAAGGCAGGAGATTGGGGTTGAGAAAAATATCAACCATCATTGAATGGCGGAGCAGACTCGATGGGCCGAGTGGCCTAATTCTGCTCCTATGTCTTATGGTTTTTGGGCTTGTTTTCTCTCCCTTCCACATTCTATTCGGTTTCACCTATCTCTTTGCGTTTGTCCCCTCATTATCACTGTGTAACTTCACTCTTCCTCATTTTCTAGATTTCTCTCTCTCTGTTACTTTCTTTCTCCCTCCCTGTTTTTCTCTCCTAGTCTATAGTTGTATATTCCGTTTGCTATTCCGTTTCTTTCTCTTGCTTTCGGTTCCAATGCAATTAAAGGAATTAAATATTAACTGCTGTGTATAATGGGCCACCAGCTTTGGTCCCTGTCCGACATGGGTTCTTACAGCCCCCTTCCCTACCATCTCTACCGCTAGTCTATAAAGAGCTGATCAGTGCAGTCACATTGTTTCTCCTCATAGGGTCATACAGATCACAGAATTGCACAGAGTTGTTACGGCACAGAAGGAGGCCACTCGGCCCATTATGTGGCTTCATCGTCCAGGACCCACGTTCTACATTCTGACATAGAATAGAATCCCTACCTTGCAGAAGGAGGCCATTCGGCCCATCATACTTGTACTGACAACAATCCCACCCAGGCTCTATCCCCGTAACCCCACATATTTACCCTGCTAATCCCCCTGACACACAGAAGCAATTCAGCATGGCCAATCCACCTAACCCACACATCGTTGGACTGTAGGAGGAAGCCACATTCTGTGGGTTTCCTCCGGTTTCTTCCCACAGTCCGAAAAATGTGCTGGTTAGGGTGCCTTGGCCGTGCTAAATTCTCCCTCAGTGTACCCGAACAGGCGCCGAAGTGTGGCGACTAGGGGATTTCCACAGTAACTTCATTGCAGTGTTGATGTAAGCCCACTTGTGATACTAATAAATAAACTTAAACTTAAAACATAGCGCCCGGAGGAAACCTACGCAGACGTAGGAAGAATATGTAAACTCCATCTAGCCAGTCACCCAAGGCAGGAATTGAACATGGGTCCATAGTGCTGTGACGCAGCAGCGATAACCACCGTGCCACCCAACATGATATTTTTGCTTTCGTACTGGCTTATTACTATTAGGGGCCTAATCTTGTGGCATTCCTAACTGCCTTCATTTGTTTTTATTAGGTGGTGGAACCCATCCACTTTTGGTTCCATATGATACGCTGACTGCTAAAGAGAAAGCCCGAGACAGGGAGAAAGCTCATGAATTGCTCAAGTTCTTACAGATGCACGGCTATAGTGTAACAAGGTAAACTAACCAGCAAACACATTAAGTCAAATGTTTTGAGTACTTGGGTATGAATCTGGCAAAATGAATGTTAATTAATCAAGTCAGATGAATACGTAATCACGCAAATTAAACTTGTCTCATTGTTTCTTTTTACTTAAAAGCAACACAAGTTCTGTGACTAATGAATCAATCCTTGAGGCTCCTCATAATGACATGCTGGGGCTGAATGTGTAGGCCCCAGTGAGGTTAGTGGGTGGGCCTGGAATATCGCACCACCAGCCGATGTGCTGCTTCTATGGCTCCATCCTGCCTCTGGGCCATTTTCCCTCCGACTCAATGGGCGACTTTGTGGCACGTTTTTGGACATCAGCTGCCTGAGTGTGCGCTCCCAGAGTCGAATGGAGTGGGGGCTGGGGTGTGGCGGGGTGTGGCAGGGGGGGATGGAGAAGTGGTGATTCACTTGGGTTGATGCTGATGGTGGCCATTGTTCCAGGTATGTTTCGACGGGCCCTCGCCCATGGCTGGCTTCAGTTGCGGCTACCAGCTGTCCTGCGGAGGAGCAATGTCTATAATGACTTCTAAGGGTATTTGTTTCCTATTTTAAGCTTTTAAAAAATTGTTGGGGACTGGGTGGCACCATCTAGAACATAGAACATTACTGCGCAGTACAGGCCCTTCGCCGACCAGTGGTACCAATCTAAAGCCCCTCTAATCTACACTATTCCAATATCATCCATATGTTTATCCAATAACCATTTGAATGCTCTTAATGTTGACGAATCCACTACTGCTGCAGGCAGGGCATTCCACGCCCTTACTACTCTCTGAGTAAAGAACCTACCTCTAACATCTGTCCTATATCTCTCACCCCTCAATTTAAAGCTATGCCCCCTCGTGTTAGCCATCACCATCTGAGGAAAAAGGCTCTCACTATCCACCCTATCTAATCCTCTGATAATCTTGTATGCCTCTATTAAGTCACCTCTTAACCTTCTTCTCTCTAACGAAAACAACCTCAAGCCCCTCAGCCTTTCCTTATACGATTTTCCCACCATACCAGGCAACATCCTGGTAAATCTCCTCTTCTGTGTCACTTAGCATGAGATGCCAGCTTTGGCTTCTTCAGTGCTGTAGTTTTACTGTTGACCTTCCAGTTTCAAGAGCCCACTCTCTGGACCTGTTACCAGGTGGAAGCAGGCATGTTAGCAACGCTCAAGTGTATCTTGATAGACACATGAATGGGAAGCAAATAGAGGGATAGAAACCAGATGTGGGCAATAAATAGTGGGTCTAAATAAGAACTAGGAATCGGCGCAGGGTTGGTGGGCCGAAAGGCCTGTTCCTGTGCTGTATTGCTCTTTGTCCCTTGTTCTTTGTTCAATTCAGAAAAATTCATAGCCTCGTGACCGATTCCCACACAGTCACTAGGGCTACTAACCACTATTTGGGTTGAACTGAGGGATCCAAGTACACACGGTTAACCCTGCACAGGGAGAGAAATCAAAGGATCAATTTTGGGTCAAAGAAATCAAGCGCAAGAAGCTACAAAGGGTTATGAACGTAGCCCAGTCCATCACGCAAACCAGCCACCCATCCACTGACACTGTCTACACTTCCCGCTGCCTCGGGAGAAGCAGCCAGCATAATGAAGGACCCCACGCACCCCGGATATTCTCTCTTCCACCTTCTTCCGTTGGAAAAAAGATACAAAAGCCTGAGGTCACGTACCAATTGACTCAAGAACAGCTTCTTCCCTGTTGTCATCAGACTTTTGAATGGACCTACCTTATATTAAGTTGATCTTTCTCTACACCCTCGCTATAATTGTAACACTATATTCTGCACCCTCTCCTTTCCTTCTCTCCTATGTACTCTATGAACAGTATGCTTTGCCTGCCTAGCGCGCAAGAAACAATACTTTTAACTGTAACCCAATACATGTGGCAATAATAAATCAAAATGGCATTGGGGCGCACATTTGTGGGGTGAATGGTACCAAATGCCATATTGATACAGGCATTGGCACACGCACAGTGAATGTCAGGTAGATGGAAGTAGAGCAGGCAGATTGTGATGTTACCCACTGATTTAACACCAGTGGTGTCTTTTTGAGCTCAGTACTCCAGCCAGCGCCCTTAACTTTGCCCAGCTGAACACACATTTAGCAGCAGAAAGGACTCCCAGCTCCATTATCTGAAAGGATACTTACAAGTTAGGTTGATTTTTTTTTCCCTCTGGCTTCTTCTACAAATTGGTTATTTCTGAAGTTCTGGGTTGCCAGTGTGGACAGGGAATAGTGTGGCAGGCGTTGAGGAAATCTTGCTGACCCCGAGATCCCTGCACAAAGCAGAGCTCTCATTAATGTGTACCCTAATAAGCATTATCCTTGGAATATGGAATAACCTGGTGGTAGTTTTCGTTTTTCTATGAATTCAATGTCATATTGTCCTGCAGGAATGCTAATTGCATAAATTAAGTTTAAAGTTTATTTATTAGTGTCACAAGTAGGCTTACACTAACACTGCAATGAAGTTACTGTGGAAGGGTTAGGTTGATTGGCCATGCAAAAATTGCCCTTGGTGTCCTGAGATGCGTAGGTTAGAGGGATTAGTGGGTAAATATGTAGGGATACGGAGGTAGGGCCTGGGTGGGATTGTGGTCGGTGCAGACTTGATGGGCCGAATGGCCTCTGTCTGTACTGTAGGGATTCTATGAAATCGCCTAGTCGCCACAGTCCAGCGCCTGTTCAGGTACACTGAGGCCAATGCGCCTAACCAACATGTCTTTCGGACAGTGGGAGGAAACCGGAGCACCCGGAGGAAACCCACGCAAATACGGGGAGAACGTGCAGACTGCACAGACAGTGACCCAAGTCGGGAATTGAACCCGGGTCCCTGGAGCTAAAAGGCAGCAGTGTTAACAACTGTGCCTCTGCATAAATTAAGGTTCCAGATGGAATAAATCTAAAACTAAATAATGATTGAATTCTGATCTCCTCCTTCACTAACTGGCTGTCAGGATGTTTAACAAGAAGGCCTGAACAGCTTTCAGGGGGGGCTGATAATTGGCTTATTTAGTCTCACAAATGCCACACAAAAACCCTCAATTACAAAAGAGAGTCTAACCTTCCCCTTTTTGACATTTCAACTATATTATCATCATAGAATTCTCCACCCTCAATATCCAGGAATCGGCACTGAACGGAACTAAAACAGCAATACAAATGCCTTACAATAACATGTAATTGAATCATAGAATCCCTACAGTGCAGAAGAAGGCCATTCAACCCATCGAAGTAGGAGCTGAATTTTCACTCCCAAGTCAGGAGTGCAGAGTTGGGAAAATTCCCGACATTGCAGACCCAACGCGGGAGAAAGTACCCCGAATCTTTGATTTTCGTTCAACGAGGGCAGCAGGTTCATACGAGTACCATCACCTCCCTGTTTCCTCCAAGTCACAAGATATATACCTTGAATATCGCTGGCTTAAGATCCTGCAATTCTCCCCTTGAGCTGCTCTGCACAAGTACTTTTGCTGCACAAACTACACCAGTTCAAGAAGGCAGCTGACCACCATCTTCTCGAGGACAATTAGTGATGGGCAATAAATGCTGGCCTTGCATATCTCAAATCAATTTTTAATGAAAAGCGAAACCATTAGCAGAGAACTGCCTTTGGCATCTGCATGGTGTTGCCTCGCATGTTTAATGGAGGCAGCAGGTAAGTAGAGAAAGGAGATAGACCAGGGACAGACCAGGGCGGCACGGTGGCACAGTGGTTAGCGCTGCTGCCTCACAGCGCCAGGGACCCGGGTTCGATTCCCAGCTTGGGTCACTGTCTGTGCAGAGTCTGCATGTTCTCCTCGTGTCTGCGTGGGTTTCCTCCAGGTACTCCGGTTTCCTCCCACAGGCCAAAGATGTGTGGGTTAGGTGGATTGGCCATGCTAAATTGCCCCTTAGTGTCAGGGGGACCAGTTATGGTAAATGCTTGGTGTTATGGGGATAGGGCCCTGGGTGAGATTGTGGCCAGTGCAGACTCGATGGGCCGAATAGCCCGCTTCTGCACTGTAGGGGTTCTATAATCTATGATTCTCTATGAAGTGTGAATGACAATATGGGCGGCACAATAGCACAGAGGTTAGCACTGCTACCTCACAGTGCCTGGTTCGATTCTGGCCTTCGGGTGACTGTGTGGAGTTTGCATATTCTTCCCGTGTCTGCGTGGGGTTCTTCCGGGTGCTCCGGTTTCCTCCCAGAGTCCAAAGATGTGCAGGTTAGGTGGATTGGCCATGCTAAATTGCCCCTTAGTGTCCCAAGATATGTAGGTTAGGAGGATTAATGGTGTTAATGTGGTGGTACGGGAAAGGGCCTAGATGGATCCTGAGTCAGAGAGATGGATCAAATGGCCTTCTTCTTCACTGTAGTGATTCTATGATTGATTGGAGAATTCATCTCAGAAGATATGGGTAGGTAAGGGGATCATTATATGCCAGTGGAGCGATCAGCTTTATTAAAGACCATGGAGAGGTTGGGAAGGATAAGGAGAAACAATGTGCCATAGTTAAGTTGGCCAGGCCATTTGTGGTGCTGCAGGAGCCTGGAAATGTTTCAACAGACGGAATGGTTGGTAAATTGTATCATGATGCTTTTTTCCCCCCGAGGATATGGAAGGAAAGGAAAGGTCAGAAATAAGTGACAGTAGCTCAGGCGTTCTTTATTTAGAGGAGGAATGACTGTCATTTTGAAGGTGAGGGGGCGAACAGTGCTGGGAGAAAAATGTGTAGGTTAAGGGGATTAGCAGGATAAATACTTGGGGTTATGGGGATCTGTCGGAGAAACGGTGCAGACAGAATGGACCGAAAAACCGCTTTCTGCACTGTAGGGATTCTATGATTAAGAGTTATAGAAGACATCCTGTTGGAACAGGAAGGAAAAGCAGTTGATCAGATGATCCCGCTTTTGGGGCAAAGAAATTCATGAGCTTGGGACAATTTCATTGCATCAGCAATTTATATTTTGAATTCATCTAAGGTAACCCCTTTTTAATAAACTTTTACAGAGGTTTAAAGGACATGGAGCTGGACACGTCCTCGATTGAGAAGAGATTTGCCTATGGTTTTCTGAAGAAATTGTTGCAGTGGTTGGACATCGCACAAGAGTTTGTTGCTCATATAGGTATAACCGGTGAAATAACTTAATTCATGTTTGTGTATTATTGTGTAATGAGACATATTAGCTCTGGTACATGTGCACTCAGAGTATGATGTTCCGGTTTCATATGGGGGGATATAGATGCCCAGAAGAAGCACAGAGATGATGATCAAAATATTCAGGCACTTGTTCATCAAGATGGAGTTAGATAATTGGAGTTATTTTCATTGGAGAAAATA
Source organism: Mustelus asterias (assembly GCF_964213995.1). Taxonomy (NCBI): domain Eukaryota; kingdom Metazoa; phylum Chordata; class Chondrichthyes; order Carcharhiniformes; family Triakidae; genus Mustelus; species Mustelus asterias. Next base: position 48,212,488 of record NC_135824.1, on the reverse strand, counting down.
AAGCCGATATGTCTCAGCTTCTTGATACGGAGGATGTATGACTGAGATTTTTGATATGGAGGATATGTGATTTTTATTTATTAATTTGGATGTCGGTGCCACCGGCTGAGCCAGCAGGCGTTGCCCATCCCTAATTGCCCTTGAGCTGAGTGGCTTATTAAGAGGGCAGTTAAGAGTCAACCGCATTTCTGTGGACTAGGTAAGGATGGCAGATTTCCTTCCCTAAAGGGACATTAGTGAACCAGATAGTTTATTTACAACCAGTGACAATGGTTCCATGGTCATCATTATTAGACTTTTAATTCCAGATTTTTACTGAATTCAAATCGCACCATCTGCCGTGGTCAAATTCGAACCCGAGTCTCCAGAGCTTTACCCTGCGTCCCTGGATTACTAGTCCAGTGACAATACCACCGTGCCTCCCCTATTTGAGATTTTTGTAATGGGAGAAATGTGATTGAGGGTTATATCTGGTTGGATAGGTTATCTGAGTTGGTGTCCTCAGGAATAAGGCACCAGGGTGTGTGGTGATTATGGATTTGCTCCGAGCAGACCTTAGTTGAAGGCTGCAGGATACTTGTATATCAAGGACTAATGTGTACATATTAAAGAAATAAGGCCCCACATGAATTAGTAATACAATGCAAACACTACAAACTACTGGGGAATAAAATTAGGGGATCCACTGTTAGGGATAGATACAGGAGCCTAAAAATGGTGGTCAATGATCATTCGAGGTGCGAGAAGGAAACTAAAAATGAGCTTAGCTAGTGAAGGAGTTAAATACAAAGGAAAATTCTTACTATTATCCATGAGAATTTGAATCTCTTAATCATTCAAGAAAGATTCACAGTAACTCGACTATAATTACTAATTACAGGTGGCACAGTGGTTAACACTGTTGTCTCACAGCTCCAGAGACCTGGGTTCAATTCCGGCCTTGGGTGACTGTCTATTTGAAGTTTGCACGTTCTCCCCGTGTCTGCGTGGGTTTCCTCCGGGTGCTCCGGTTTCCTCCCACAGTCCAAAGACATGCAGGTTAGGTTAATTGGCCATGCTAAATTTGTGGGGTTACAGGGATAGTGCAGAGGATAGGGCCTGGGTAAGATGCTCTGTCGGCACAGACTCAATGGGTCGAATGGCCTCTTCTGCACTGTAGGGATTCTATGATAGGTAATTAGAACTGTTTGCTTCTGTGGCAGCTAAGTACTGATGTACATAGAACATAGAACATTACAGTGCAGTACAGGCCCTTTGGCCCTCGATGTTGCGCCGACCAGTGAAACCAATCTAAAGCCCCTCTAACCTACACTATTCCAATATCATCCAATGACCATTTAAATGCCCTTAATGTGGTTTGACCGAATATTTTTGTCTTGAAACTTCTCTGTATTTCCTTAAATACTACATGAGGAAAGATGCAGTTATTTGATTTGATTTATAATTGTCACATATACTAGCATACAGTGAAAAGTTTTGTTTCTTGCGCGCTATACAGACAAAGCATACCATTCATAGAAAAGGAAACAAGAAAATGCAGAATGTAGTGTTACAGTCATAGCTAGGGTGTAGAGAAAGATCAACTTAATGCAGGGTAGGGCCATTCAAACATCTGACAGCAGCAGGGAAGAAGCTGTTCTTGAGTCAGTTGCTACGTGATCTCAGACTTTTTTATCTTTTTCCCGACAGAAGAAGGTGGAAGAAAGAATGTCCGGGGTGTGTGGGGTCCTTAAGTATGTTGGTTGCTTTGCTAAGGCAGTGGGAAGTGTAGACAGAGTCAAAGGATGGGAGACTGGTTTGCGTGATGGATTGGGCTTCATTCACGACCTTTTGTAGTTTCTTGCGGTCTTGGGCAGAGCAGGAGCCATACCAAGCTGTGATACAACCAGAAAGAATGCTTTCTATGGTGCATCTGTAAAGGTTGATGAGAGTCGTAGCTGACATGCCAAATTTCCTTAGTCTTCTGAGAAAGTAGAGGCGTTGGTGGGTTTTCTTAACTATAGTGTTGACATGCGGGGGACCAGGACAGGTAGTTGGTTATGGGTGACATTGTGACATTTGGACACCAAAGTTTGATTATACTTGCTCAATGACATAGGTTTATTCTTCAGTGTTGTGTGCAGAATGGTCCCATTCAAAAATAACAAAAGCATACAAAGTACAACGTATATAACTCTGAGTAATTGCTATCTTAGCGCTGAATTTATTATTTTGTTTGAGAGATAATTGTCAAAATGCTCCCCTCTATCATTACTTCTTTCTTTTACAATGCAGAGGCTGTTGTAAGCAGTGGAAGAGTTGAGAAATCCCCTCATGAGCAGGAAATCAAGTTCTTTGTGAAGGTAAATATGGAACCTTTGCTTATCTCGAGCTCATTACCATAGCAATTGAAATAGAAAAGGCTGGATAAACTCAGCAGGTCTGGCAGCATCTGTGGAGAGATAAACCACTAATGTTTCAAGTCCATATGACTTCTTCAAGACTGAAGAGGCGTAGAAAGGTAATGGGTTGTAGAGTTAGAGAGGGGTGTGGAGGAGGTGGGACAGAAAAGAAGGTCAGGGGTTAGGTCGGAGCTAGGGAGAGATTGAGATGTGGACACAATAGAATAAGTGTGTTAATTGGTAGCAGTAAGGACGAAAGACGATAGTGGCATAAGGGCAAGGTAGCAGAATGGGAACAAAGGTCAGCGTTCAGTGAAAGCTAGACTGAAATAAGTGACAGATGGCCCAGTGGGGGAGGGGTGGGTGTTTGCATTGGGACAAACCACGGAAACAAAAAGGGGTCAAGGTGAAGGGGGAAGTTCACAGTCTAAATGTTGAGCCCGGAAGGCTGTAACTTGCCTCCTATTTACACATTCTGCCATTTTACCTTTATGCCTAGTATTTGTGTAATAAGTAATAAACTGGATTGTGTTTTGAATTAAAAGGGTTAAAGCTTGTACCTTCCAGCAGGATAAGACAAATTCTTTAATAAACACAAAATAGGATGGATGCTGGAGATCTGAAATAGACACAAAGTGCTGGAAAAGCTCGGCAGGTCAGGCAGCACTTGTCAAGAGAGAAATGGAGTTAACTTTGCAAATCCAATATGATTCTTCCTTGGAATAAGATGAGCTCTTTCGGGTTCCAAGCTGTGCCACACTCTGCAGCCACAACACATCAGGTTAATACTATATATCCATTCTGTTATACTACAGTGCAGAAGAGTTCTACCATAACTGGTCTGACAGTATCTGTGAAGAGAGAAATAGGATGACTCTTCGTCAGAGCTGAAGAAGGGTCATCCAGACTCGAAAACATTGACTCTATTCTCTCTCCACAGAAGCTGTCAGACCTGCTGAGATTTTCCAGCATTTTCTGTTTTTGTTTCAGATTCCAGCATCTGCAGTATTTTGCCTTTATCTACCAGAACTGGGCTCTACTGGAATATTTTGATTGTATGTCAACTAGAAAGTTATTATATAACCTAAATAATAACATCGGGGCTGAATTTGATATATGCCAACTGTGAGATAAAGGGTTTGTAACGAATTGGCAACTATTCTTTTTTTCACCTCACCTGATCTGCTTTCCACTGATATTCACTGAGCAGGGTGGCACGGTGACACAGTGGTTAGCACTGCTGCCTCACAGCGCCAGGGACCCCGGTTTGATTCGCAGCTTGGGTCACTGTCTGTGTGGAGCCTGCACCTTCTCCCCGTGTCTGCATGGGTTTCCTCCAGGTGCCCCGGTTTCCTCCCACAGTCCGAAAGACGTGCTGGTTAGGGTGCATTGGCCGTGCCAAATTCTCCCTCAGTGTACCCGAACAGGCGCCGGATTGTGGCGACTAGGGGATTTTCACAGTAACTTCATTGCAGTGTTAATGTAAGCCTACTTGTGACTAATAAATAAACTTTAATAAATAAATAAACTTTATTCACAGAACAATAGTTCAAGCTCTTTATTGGAGCTGATTTTTCTGTCATCTCTTTAAAAATATTAGCAGAATTTTCCAAGTCAATGGAAATTAAAAATTGGTGTATTGTATAACAGGACACAAATTTGCTATGAGCCCATTCTGTGCTTATGTAGACCAATTTCACCACCTTAGTGCTGGATATTTGAGGACCATAAGGAAGTCATTGGTGAAAGGGATTTCCCAATTTGCTGTAATTTTGATGGGAACTTCGGCGAAATGACATAATTGTTTCTCCAGGGTGCTACTTATCTCCTGCTGAACCTAGTGTAGATCACTGGATGAATCTCTGAAAATTCTACCACTTGGGGCGCAAGTTTGGAAACACTAGCGATGTAACCACTCTGAAATTCACCCTAAATTCCAATGGCAGTAGTTACCAGCACGGTGGCACAGTGGTTAGCACTGCTGCCTCACAGTGCCAGGGACGTGCTTGGGTCACTGTCTGTGTAGAGTCTGCACGTTCGTCCCGTGTCTGCATGGGTTTCCTCCGGGTGCTCCGGTTTCATCCCACAGTCCGAAAGACGCGCTGGTTGGGTCTGTCGGCCATGCTAAATTCGCCCTGAGTGTACCTGAATAGGCGCCGGAGTGTGGCGAATAGGGGATTTTCACAATAACTTCATTGTGGTGTTAGTGTAAGCCTACTTGTGACACGAATAAATAAACTTAAAACTTTGAAGATGCTCCCATCCTTCTTAGGGTCCTAGATCAGAAACCCCAGTGCATATTTGAAGCCAAATTAGACCCCAACAAATTTCCATTTTGGCATTAGTATGAGGATAAAATGTTTCACTCCAGGTGCAATTCTACTGACAAACTGAGAAGCTTTTATCAAAACTTCGTTTAACAACAAGGTTTACCTATAAGCAAATTAATTAGCTTAATCTTTAACAATTGAACAATACTTAAACATGACCAGATACAAGTTTTAACTGCAGACCTATTGCGATGAGTTCCAATTCAAGCAATATTCCTCCTATAAACTTAAATCCCCTCTTTAAAATTAGCTAGTAAAACACAGGCTGACTTAGATCACCAACGCTGGAGCTCTCAAGGAGGCATTTTCAGAGAGATGGAGAGAGAGCAAGCCACCGCTTTCTTCTGGCAGCCCAGGCAGCAACTGCTTGTATTTTAAAATGAAACCGAAACTCTTTCTTTCCTGCAAGCTTAGATTCTCCCATTAATCACATGACTCTGTCTCTGTCAACCAACCAAATCAAAACTCTACTCTGAAACCCCATGGGGAACCTAAGTAAACCCAAATGCATTAGCTCTGCTCAAACAAATATTCCATGTTTAAAATGAGTACTTCTCTTGTGCTCTCAGCTACTAATTTAAAGATTTTCCTGGACAAATCGCACCCTGCAAAACATATCTGAATTCTAAACATACCCCTTACAAAAAACAGTCGGAGAGAGGGCAGTGGTCTATGTCACTTGTGCAGGGCCGTGTATCTGAGTGCTCACTGATCCAGCGAGGGAGCAGAGTAGGGTCTTGGTGAAATCTCGGACGTCTCTGAAAACCTGATGACCCTGATTTTCTTGTGCAATAAAATATGCTACAATTGTTAATTGTTCAAAACAATGAAATTATTATTGAGTTTCCGGATCCGTCTTGCGCAGAATGGGTAGGAGCTTCTGTTTGGTTGTGCTGCATATTTTGCATGCAGTTCACCTGAAATTCACGCAGCAGATCGAGCAGCTTCATGTATAAATTACAGACAGTGCAAATTGAGTGTTTGAACAAGGTTAAAGAAATAAATTGTTGTAAGCCAGACCCGGCCAAAAAGACTGGCCACATTCCCAGATTGAATTAAGTTTCCATAAATTGCACCCATTTGCAAACCTTCAAAGAGGCTCTTAGAATTAACCTTGTGCATAAGGCCTCTAATGGACACATTTTAAAATAGTTTATTTTAAAATTCACCAATAAACTGACTAATCAGGGAATGATTCTGAATAACTTTTTAAGTCAACTGTTCATAGAAATACAGAAACTAGAAGCAGGAGTAGGCAATTTGGCCCTTTGAGCCTGCTCCACCATTTTGATCATGGCTGATCATCGAATTCAATATCCTGATCTCCTCCGCACCCCCGCCCCTCCAATATCCCTTTTGCCCCAAGAGCTATATCTAATATCATCTTCTTGCTTAAAATCAGTTTACTAGACTGGACACTGATTAAGGCGGTACAGTGGTTAGTACTGCTGCCCCTCAGCGCCAGGGACCCTGGTTCGATTCCGGCCTCGGGTGTTTGTCTGTGTGGAGTTTGCACATTCTCCCCATGTCTGCGTGGGTTTCCTCCGGGTGCTCCGGTTTCCTTCCACAGTCCAGAAACGTCCAGGTTAGGTTGATTGGTCATGCTAAATTGCCCCTTAGTGTTGGGAGGATTAGCAGAGTAAATAAGTGGGGTTACGGTGACAGGGTCTAGGAATTATTGTCGGTGGGGGTTTGATGGGCTGAATGGCCTCCTTTTGCACTGTAGAGATTCCATGATTTAAAACATTTCTTTGTGATAAACCTTTGAGCAGTAATAATAAAACTGCACTGGGTTACCACTCTTAAGTATGTCCTGGAATTGTTTTTATTGTGAATAACATTTTATTTAATTAGTGCATCATTTTATGTCTGCCAATGTGTAAATGAATTTGAGCAGTAACATTTCATAAATGTGAAATTTATACTTGGATTGCTGATTGCACCCAAAGTGAAAACTTTTGACCAATGCCCAAAGGAAATAGGGGCCATACAACAAAGAGAAAGTTTTGACAATATCTTTCCTTTACAGTCTGCAGATCATACCATTCCCTCCAAGTTGTAGGCATGGAGGTGACTTCCTGTTCCATTGCAAAGTGACTTAACCACCGTTTTCTTTCAGAAGGTGTTTGCCCAAGCTTGCTTTGTGGTAAATAACAAAACAAGATAATTAAAATCAGCAGAGGCATCAGGTGCGATCAGGGCGATTTTGAGCCTGCATTAGCGGTGGGCGGGATCACCAACAAGGGCGAATAATCCGGAGAGAAGCGGGAAACGCGATTCTGTCCGGAGAGATCATGTTTTCCAATTTTCCACGTCCCCTCGCTGGTGCCGTCACGAGGTTTACACCCAGAAAGCATGAGGTCCTAATTTTAATGGTTTTGCATACATTTTAATGTCATTAGCCAGCCCTCCCTGCTCGCCATATGATCCCCCAACAGTGAATATTCAAACCTTGCCAATGTGACATCATGTTGGCGAGGTTTACAACAGTTTTTCAAAAACGTGAGTTGGTTGAGGGAGCCCCCTCGGCCGGAGGGGGAGGGTGGGGGGGTGCGAATGTAAGTATAGCCCCTGGGGCACATGCCCAGGCCGTGTCCTGGTACTGTTCCTTGGCACAGTGCTAACCTGGTAGTGCCAATCTGGAGTGCCAACCTGTGCCAGGGCAGGCCCTCTGGGATGGGATGGTTTCCTGTTTTGTGATGTGGGGCGGGGAGAGAGACCCTAATGATTGTGCCGGGTTTAGAGAGAGGCGGGGGGGGGGGGGACCCCTGATGCCTCCATGGTTACAGGTTGGGGGAGGGGGTGGGAGGAATTCCACTTCAGTGCTGATCGGGGCGCCCTTTAAGGATGGTGTCCCGATCTCTGTGGATCCGGCTTTAGGGGCTTTATAGCCCCTGCCCACTCATTTATTTTTAACTCTCAAAGGCTCAAGATCTGGAGTGTAAACTAGGTTGAGCAACTGGGGAGTTACCTGCCGGTTTTCAGTCAGAACCTGAAATAATATGGTTAAGATTCCGCCCATTGATACTGTGGCTACTTCTAAATATTGTAGAACTTTTTTTTAACCAGTAAATATCATGTGCGTTGATTATATTAGAGTGCCTTGAAGATATGTAGGAAATGTATTCATTCATCTGCTGTCTGGAAGCATATTGAATACATTGATTAACAAACTAATTGCTGAGCTCATAGTGATAACATTTCCGTGCTCAAACTCCTACATCTCTAATCCGTTCGTTTTTGTTCCTCAGATTTTGCTGCCTTTGATAAATCAAAACTTCAAGAATCACTGCTTATACTTCCTTTCTACTCCAGCTCAACTTTTGGGCAGCGGAGGGCATTCCTCCAACAAAGAGAAGGAAATGATAGCCAGGTATGTGCTGTAGGTTATGATGTAAATTATCCAGCACGATCAAAGTCTCAGTCTGCGAGATAAACCGTGAATATGAAGGCAAATAATTTATCAAACTTTCTTTCCGATTGCCTTTCCTCCAGAGCCTCCTTCAATTATCAAGTTGACTCAACAAACCGCTTTAGTTCTTGCTAATGTTGCACTGCATTCCAACTGTAACAATAGCACTCGCAAATGGAGTCAGTTACTGGTACTTTTTACTTTCACCAGCTTTGATCATTTAAACTGGCAAATACCTCCAAAACTATCAATCTCCCCAGATGTTTGCCATGTAGGTTCCAGAGTTCAGCAGCCTGACATTCGTTTAAAGTCTATTTTATTAGTGTCACAAGTAGGCTGACATTAACACTGCAATGAAGTTACTGCGGAAATCCCCTAGTCGCCGCACACCAGGTACACTGAGGGAGAACTTGGCACGGCCAATGCACCTAACCAGCACGTCTTCCGGACTGTGGGAGGAAACTGGAGCGCCCCAGAGGAAATCCAAGTAGACACGGCGAGAACGTGCAGACTCCGCACTGACAGTGACCCGAGTCGGGAAATGCCTGGGTCCCTGGTGCTGAGGCAGCAGTGCAAACAGTTGGAATCAAAGCACATGATTTAACTGCAATGCTGACAAATCCTCAACTTGATTCTTCAAAAACTGCATTCATACCTTGATTGACTCTAGATTCAGACAACCTGTTTAGTGTTGTTTCAAAGTACACCCGCTTTACATTGTCCCTATGATTATGATGTAACTACAGCCTAAGATAGAACCATCATAGCTGATTTAAAACAAAATCGAAATTAGTTACAATTTAATTTGACTAATGTGACAATACATTTGTAGAGTTTTCGGTAGTAAGCTACATTTTATATCTTATTAAGCGAGCGTCGATTACACATTTGTCATCGTCATCCAGTGAAGATGGTATCATGCACAAGGTGTCTGGGGCACATGTTGTTAATCATGACCTCCTTCTACTTCACTACCCACAGAACCAAAATAAAAATTCACTCCAAACTGTAAATTGTATACATTTGTAATTTTGAGGCCAGAATCTCTTGGGATTCAGAATATGATATCAGTGGCTGGAGGGTGCTGTAATAGTTTGACACGTTTACTCAGATTTCTGGCTGGTAATCATTCCCAGCTACCCATTATTCTCCATTTAATGGAAGGCTTTTGTTAACGTGGAGTTCCCCAGAATTAGAGGGACATGCTGTCATCTGCCTCCGTCCATTATGTTTTTATATGCAAAAGATTAATTACTGAATTCAAATTGGATGGGGAGGATTTACCGCACAACCCGCCATATGTTTCGCAGCAGCGGGAGACGCCCGCTGGTGGCAGGATCTCCTGGTCCCCCTGTTGTCCACAGGGTTTCTCATTGAATGTACCCCTCTCTGTCGTAAAAAGCATGTAGACAGTTACATGGGTAAGATGGGTATAGAATCATAGAATCCTACAGTGCAGAAAGAGGCCATTCGGCCCATCGAGTCTGCACCAACCACAATCCCATCCAGGCCCTATCCACATATCCCTATATTTTTACCCACTAACCCCTATGCATCCCGGGACACTAAGGGACAATTTAGAATGGCTAATCAACCTAGCCGGCACATCTTTGGACTGTGGGAGGAAACCGGAGCACCCGGAGGAAACCCACGCAGACACAGGGAGAATGTGCAAACTCCACACAGACAGCGACCCGAGCCGGGATTCGAACCCAGGTCCCTGGAGCTGTGAAGCAGCAGTGCTAACCACTGTGCTACCGTGCCGCCCAATGGGATATGGGCCAAATGCAGGCAATTAGGACTAGCTTAGGGATTTTTTAAAAAAGGGGTGGCATGGAGAAGTTGGGCTGAAGGGCCTGTTTCCATGCTGTAAACCTCTATGACCTCTAAGCCAGCGGTGGAGGCGCGCCATTGGCAGAACAGGTAGATACGCCAGTGTGAACGGCTGGGAAGTTACAGCCAATGATCAGATTTAGGAGCAGGACATCTCAGACGTTCCTGTAATCCAAACTGCAGTATATATGTACCAAGTCTCACAGATGCTGCAGAATATTAATCCTGTTATTTTCTTCGTTATTTCACTTTTTCTTCATCTACTGTTCTTTCTAATGCTGTGTCTGGATTTAGTCTCCAAAGTCAGCACTCCATGAGCGAATATTTCCCAGTTCACGTATTTTATAGCGAAATTATGAACACCTTTGCAATTTCTTTACAAATAGTACATAAATTAGATCCTTTACCCTCCCCCCCCACTTCCTCTGCCTCCCCCTCCTGCCACCATGAGCCTAAAACCTGTTACGACCTTGGTGGAGATCAGTAACTTACTTTTAAAAGAGATCCAAAATCCCAGTTATTTACTGAAAAAAAAATAAAGCCACAAAATTCCACAGTTTATAACAAAGAGAATTTTCACTACACAAGAGTTTTAGACAAAGCAAACACTAAATGTTAAATAATCACCTATATAGGGTGGCACAGTGGTTAGCACTGCTGACTCACATCGCCAGCGACCCGGGTTCGATTCCCGGCTTGGGTCACTGTCTGTGTGGAGTCTGCACGTTCTCCCCGTGTCTGCGTGGGTTTGGAAACAAAAACTTCTGGGAGACTGAAACTTGTAGATCCATTTAAAAGGAGACAGAGCCATCCAAGCTCAGTAGTAGTCGATGATCCCAGTGGGGCAGTACAGGTAAGTTGAAGGGTGCTCCGGTTTCCTCCCACAGTCCGAAAGACGTGCAGGTTAGGTGCATTGGCCGTGCTAAATTCTCCCTCAGTGTACCCGAACAGGCGCCGGAGTGTGGCGACTAGGGGATTTTCACTGTAACTTCATTGCAGTGTTAATGTAAGCCTTACTTGTGACACTAATAATTTATAAACTTTAAACTCTAAAAGCCAGAATCAACACGCGTTCTCAATCTCGGGTGACAAAGCCCTTTGAAATTCTGTCTTTCTAATGAAGAATTTTAGTTTCTCTTCAGGAATTCACCCTGATTCTCGGCTCACAACAGTGCAGAGCCACCATGGGCATGGTCTTCACCATACACACTATGGCAAAAATGGCACATGTCTGCAGAACCCCCTGGGCCCTGTGTATGATGATCTGGATCCACCAACACTATCTTCAAGAAGCAGAATCAGCTGCAGCAAGTGTAAATTTGCCCATTCACAGCTTCTGGATCCAGCCTCCATCAACCTACCTGTACTGCCCCACTGGGATCATCGACTACTGCTGAGCTTGGATGGCTCTGCCTCCTTTTAAATCGATCTAAAAGTTTCAGTCTCCCAGTTTTTCTTTCCAATTTCGGTTTCCACCTGCACAAACTGGAATGTTTCTCAGTTTCCCTTTTCATTTGGAGTACATCTCAAAAATACAAGCTTTCAAACCACAGATTCCATCGCAGTCGCTAAAGAATCCCATTCCTGCAATATTGTGATCATTTACGCCTATATCAGTGCTCCTTCCATAGCTTTTGTGAGGGATCTACCATATTAGTTCATGAGGGAGCCATGTCCAGATTGGAGAGGGCAGGACTGAGGCTCGGTGAAGTAAACCCTTTCCTCATGCTCCAAAGAAGTTGATTCCTTTTTCTCTCAAGTGAGGCTAACCGATGATTGCCTTTCCTTGAAAGATGTTTTAGAACTTTGCATGTTAAATGCAGTAAAACAGATTTCCCATGTTACCTAAAAGGGTCCACAAAAGAAAGTTCACCGGACAGAACAAATGTATTTTTTGGAAAATGTAAATAGATTATTGATAAATCTCTTAAGCAGGCGCTTGGTCCTCCAAACAAGTTGTCTTTCGACCTGATGGTCATAAAGAGGAGCCTCTGCATCCAAAAGTGGATCTCTGCATGATCAAAATGTGAAGGTTTAGAATTTTGGAACTTTGTTTTAGAGCTACCTGTCCACCATTTGGTACTGAACCTTGCTGTATGTGTCTCTTTCACCTGTTATTGATTATACCTTCAAAAGATCCAACAGAAAAGGGTATGAAAAATGTTAATTATATCCAGATTGCTGAAAAAAGACACATGCTGCCAAAGTTTCTCATCTTGCACTCATTAGGACAATGCACAACGATACCAAATTGTAAAGGAGATAGCAGTTTCATACTGCATGAGAAGAGAGTGCTGATTGGTTGGCCAGTGAACGCTGGTAGAGGTGTTGCTATAGAGAATGCACCAGTTAACTGATAACTGACAATTAATGGCTAAGTTATGTTTAAATTTGAACCAGGCAGGCTGACTCTGGTCAAGGTATTGCCTTGGGGAATAAACTAGGGAATGGCTGTGCCCCATTTTGTTTAGTTGAGAAAGGTGCAAGGTGTGTACAGTGTTCCATCTGTCTGCAAAGGACAGTGTGAATATACACTGTGAACCTGACTGGAAAATCTTAAAATGGTTGTCAGTGTAATTCTTAGCACACTCAGGATTGTTTAGCAAATGCTGTCCAATCTCAGAATCATACCTAATGTTGGACACAGTGCTGAGAGGGCTAATGTAATAAATTACTGTGTTCTGAAGTGACAAAACAAAAGGAACCAAATCATTGCAAATGTATTTTAGAATTAGCTTTTTTTTAATGAAACATTTGTCTTAGGGATGAAGGAATCTTGCCTGGGCATTAGTGTTATAGAAGCAACTTTGTCTACTTTTTAATTTGCAAGTAAAATAAAATACACATCTCTAGCTATAGCCATACATACGTTCATGTTATGGACCAGCCCAGCCTGATCTGCTTCAGGCTTCCCTCACTGTTAATTCCTCTCTAATGATAATAATTGTTGCCAGTTCTCAAACCTTCTCATTTCTTTTCTTCCCGATTGTTTCTCTGCTTCAGTATCTTCTGCAAACTCGCAGCTTTGATCAGACATAGAGTCTCCCTCTTTGGTAAGCGGCATGGAGTGTTGGAGCATAGTGTTTGTTACCGACTGAAGCTTGTACTGTTGAGTTATGCTGTCATTCTGTCTGTAGCTTCGATTGGTTTCCTTTCTGTGTGAAACTTTACTTTCCTCCCGCAAACAAATAATATTGTGTTGAAATGACAATTTGAAATCCGAAAGTGGAAAACATAGTGTACTTGTACTCCATCTTTATTCCCTCCAGCACATTTTAGCTAATCTTCTGTTGGTCTTTTAATTCAGATTCTGGGAGGCCAATGTGCAACATTTAAGCCTTGAAATTTTTGGAAATATCCCTAGAACAATCCCTTTAGACCCAGCCTAAGGGGAGGCGATGGCCTATTGGTATCATCGCTAGATTATTAATCCAGAAACTCAGTTCAGGTGACCTGGATTCGAATCCCAACACAGCAGATAGTGGAATTTGAGTTCGATTTAAAAAATCTGGAATTAAGAATCTACTGGTGACCATAAAACCATTATTGATTGTCAGGAAAACCCACCTGGTCCTTTAGGGAAGGAAATCTGCCATCCTTACCCGGTCTGGCCTACATATGACTCCAGAGCCACAGCAATGTGGTTGACTCTCAACTGCCCTCGTGCAACTAGGGATGGGCAAGTAAATGCTGGCCCAGCCAGCGATGCCCATGTTCCATGAATGAATTAAATCAAAAATTTTATTAAATTAAAAGATCAACATGAAACACTCAAAAGAAAGCAATGGACTTCATCTTCGCAGTTTCTTGTGCCTCATTTTCCATTTCTTGTGCTGTAAGCAGGTTATTAAATGGCATTGGTTTCTGCAAATAGCCAACCCTTAGCATATTTGTTCATCTTTATGTGCTTATAGTGTGGTGTGGACATTCGAATACCATAGTATGTTTCTTAACTGTTTGATAGCTTGGACTGAAGTGTGCCTCACTTAACAATTTGAATAACAGAAATGTTGGGGGCGATTCTCCCAAAAGTGCTGAATTGGTGGGAAAACTGTTTGTTTTTTCAATGCAGCTTCACACTCGAATCTCTCCACTCTGTGCAATGCAGAAATATATACCAAAAGTATATACCAGTGATAAGAAAGGACTGTAGAAAAAGAGATAACCAGCCATGGATATCTATGGAAATAAAGGAGGATATCAAATTGAAAGAAAATGCATACAAAATGGCAAAGATTAGTGGGAACTTAGAGGATTGGGAAATCTTTAAAGGTCAACAGAAAGCCACAAAAAAAGCTATAAAGAAAAGTACGATGGATTATGAGAGTAAACTAGCTCAGAATATAAAAACAGATAGCAAATGTTTCTACAAATATATAAAACGAAAAAGAGTGGCTTAAAGTAAACATTGGTCTTTAGAGGATGAGAAGGGGGATGTAATAACTGGAAATGAGAAAATGGCTGAGGCATTTTGTGTTGGTCTTCACAGTGGAAGACACAAATAACATGCCAAAAATTGATGACAGGAAGGCTATGGCAGGTGAGGACCTAGAAACTATCATCACGAAAGAGCTGGTGTTGGGCAAGCTAATGGGGCTAAAGGTAGACAAGTCCCCTGGTCCTGATGCAATGCAACCCAGGGTACTAAAAGAGATGGCGGGGGAAATAGCAAATGCACTAGTGGTAATTTACCAAAATCCACTGGACTCTGGGGTGGTTCCCGCAGATTGGAAAACAGCAAATGTGACGTCACTGTTTAAGAAAGGTGGTAGACAAAAGGCGGGTAACTGTAGGCTGATTAGCTTAACTTCTCTAGTAGGGAAAATGCTTGAATCTATCATAAAGGAAGAACTAGCGAGACATCTGGATATAAATTGTCCCATTGGTAAGACGCAGCATGGGTTCATGAAGGGCAGGTCATGTTTAACTAATTTGGTGGAATTCTTTGAGAACATTACGTGCGCAGTGGACAATGGGGAATCTGTGGATGTGGTGTACCTGGATTTCCAGAAGGCATTTGACAAGATGCCGCACTAAAGACTGCTACATAAGATAAAGGAGCACGGTGTTATGGGTAATGTATTAGCATGGATGGAGGATTGGTTAATCAACAGAAAGCAAAGAGTGGTGGTAAATGGGTGTTTTTCTGGTTGGCGATCAGTGACTAGCAGTGTGCCTCAGGGATCAGTGTTGGGACCGCAATTGTTTATGATTTACATAGATGATTTGGAGTTGGGGACCAAGTGTAGTGTGTCAAAATTCACAGATGACACTAAGATGAGTGGCAGAGCAAAGTGTGCAGAGGATGCTGAAAGTCTGCAAAGGGATATAGATAGTCTAAGTGAGTGGGCGAGGGTCTGGCAGATGGAGTACAATGTTGGTAAATGTGAGGTCATCCATTTTGGTAGGAATTTCAGCAAAATGGACTATTATTTCAATGGTAAAAAATTGCAGCATGCTGCTGTGCAGAGAGACCTGGGTGTCCTTGTGCAGGAATCTCAAGGAGTTGGTTTGCAGGTGCAGGAGGTAATTAAGAAGGCAAATGGAATTTTGTCCTTCATTGCTAGAGGGATGGAGTTTATAAACAGCGAGGTTATCTTGCAGCTGTATAAGCTGCTGGTGAGGCCACACCTGGAGTCCTGTGTACAGTTTTGGTCTCCTTACTTGAGAAAGGATATACTAACAGGGGGGGGGGGGGGGGGGTGCAGAGGAGATTCACTAGGATGATTCCGGAGTTGAGAGTGTTGACTTATGAGGAGAGACTGAGTAGACTAGGGCTATACTCATTGGAATTCAGAAGAATGAAGGAGATCTTATAGAAACATATAAGATTATGAAGGGAATAGATAAGATAGAAGCAGAGAAGTTGTTTCCACTGGCGGGTGAAACTAGAACAAGGGGGCACGGCCTCAAAATAAGGGGAAGCAGATTTAGGACTGAGTTGAGGAGGAACTTCTTCACACAAAGGGTTGTGAATCTGTGGAATTCCCTGCCCAGTGAAGCAGTTGAGGCTACCTCATTGAATGTTTTTAAGGCAAGGATAGATAAATTTTTGAACAGTAAAGAAATTAAGGGTTATGGTGAGCGGGCGGGGAAATGGAGCTGAGTCCACAAAAAGATCAGTCATGATCTTATTGAATGGCGGAGCAACCTCGAGGGGCCAGATGGCCTACTCCTGCTCCTAGTTCTTCTGTTCTTAGAGGTCAGAATCGCGAATCTCATTAAAAACCCACGGGAGGGCAGTTATTCGCGCTGGAGTCTGACAGTTCTGGAACTCTGCGCATGTGCAGTGGTCCCCGATCTGTCAGTCTCCCCATTTGCTGGCCAGCTCGATTGTTG